>NC_042617.1:354867379-355555712 GCF_901001135.1 Rhinatrema bivittatum | reverse complement strand
TCCATATGCGCGCGCTGGCAAATGCGTGCACGCATGCGGGTCTTAAAGTTTACTTTGTTGCTAGCAGTAATTATGGGTTTGACTGTTGCTTGGTTTTTAGTTGATTGTAAATATTATTCTTATCATAAGGATTGGCGGGGGGGGGGGGGGGGGGGGGGTAACCTGCATGGAATGGCAGATACTATCATAGGAAGCTTGCTGGGCAAACTGAATGTGCCTTCTAGTCCTTTTCTGCCATCATTACTATGTTACTATAGGAAAAAGGTTTGAATACAAGTTGGCTCCCATGATGGAAATAAAATAAAAAAATAAACATTTTCCCTTCTATAAGAAAGAGTGGGAGCTATGAAGGTAAATTAATTCTGCTCTGACCTGGAATAAGTTAGTGTAACCCTTTTTCCAAGGGGTCACCTTCTCTATTTTGGAGGACCTACTACTACTACTATTATTACTTAACATTTCTATAGTGCTACACGACATACTTAGCACTGTACAAACATACAAAAAGACGGTCCCTGCTCAATAGAGCTTACAGTCTAATAAGACAAACATACAGGACAAGAGACTTGGTTGAAAAGAAAAGAAAGTTAGTTATCAAGACTAAAAGCAGACAATCAGGCTTAAGATTTAAAAGCGGTTTCAAAAAGGTGGGTCTTTAGATGGGATTTAAACATGGCAAGAGAGGGAGCACGACGCACCAGTTCAGGAAGACTATTCCAAGCACACGGCGCAGCCAGGTGCAAAGCACAGAGTCTGGAATTGGCAGTAGAGGAGAAGGGCATGGACAGGAGTGACTTATCTGATGATCGGAGTGTATGAGGAGGGGTGTAGAGAGACATAAGAGAGGAGAGGTAGTGAGGTGCTGCAGAGTGAAGGTACTTTTAGGTGAGAAAGAGGAGCTTGAACTGTGTGCAGGAGAGGATAGGGAGCCAATGCAATGACTTCAGAAGAGGGTTTATGTGAGCATAGCGACTTTGGCGAAAGATAAGTTGCGCAGCTGAATTTAGGACAGATTGCAGTGGAGAGAGAGATGGCTTTAGGCTAACTCCTCCAAAGTGAGGAACAGTCTCTTCTGGTCCTTGGGTTCTGTGGGCAGGATGCCCTGCAGGGCCAAACTGGGCAGAACATTCTCTTGCTCTCAATACAAATTCAAATGTCCACTCTAAATGTGTGCTTCAAACAAAAGACTGATTTATTGTAAAAGTCTTTCAGTAGTCCCAAATAATACAAGGCTGAAGAAAAAAACCACAAACAAACAAACAGAAAGTCTTCAACAGTGTCCACATAAAATCAAGGAAATTCATATTCATTTAATTAAATCTCCTCTTCAGCCTACCCAGGCCCACTCAATCTCTAAACACTCTGTTTTGGGTACTCACAGATATCCTGATCAGTTCAAGGAAGTTTGCTGCCTGTCTTTTAGCAATGAAATCTTCCAAGCCCCATGGCAAGTTCCAGCTAGGCCACAGTTTGTTTCCTGGTCCTGCAAGTTCCCACTACATTTAGAAAATCTCTTCTTCTGAACTTTCTCTTCTCAATTGCATAACTTTTCTTCTTCCTCAGGCTTTCTGAGGCACTTGGAGAGTATCCCTACCTGATTCCTGCTTCTCCTACCCTGTAATCCCTGGAGGGGATAAGAGCCTCATCCTCCTTGTTGATCTGTGACTTTGGAGATGCCCCAGCTCCAGGTATAAGCAGGGCTTTTATATCCTACACTAACCATGCCAAAGGGACTGTACCCGGCTGTCACTCACATAGATGCCCGACACACCCTCTGCACTCAGAATGAACCTCTTTCACTGGAACACTCCCCACAACCACAATACACAACCCTTACAGGACTTCCCTTAGGAGGAAATTTTATTTATTTATTTATTTATTTATTTAAATTATTTTACTATACCGATACTCAAGACGAGGTCTTATCGTACCGGTTTACAATAGAACAGGGGAAACCAATTAACAACTAAGTAGAAGGTAAAGTTACATTAAACAGGGAGCGAAAACATGGGAGATGGAAGACAGGAAAGATTTTAATCACAGCTTTAATACAGCCCATCCTCTCTGTATTAAACATTATATACACTATTTGGCACACAGGATAGGGACCTCAAGGAAGCAAATAAAAGCCTTGTATCTGTGTGAATGAATAACCCTTTACAAGTGGGAGCAGAAGGGGAGAGGAGCCTGGAATTAATGCATGAATAATGTTTACTGGACCCTTCTGAATAACTTTTGGAGTGTTTCATTTTCAAAGCACACCTAATTGTGGCCAAATAATCCCTTTTATGAAGGTAGATATTCAGAAATGTAAGAAATATCAGTGGGGGGAAAAATGACTCCTTTTTCCCTACTGATTTCATCCCATTTTTATTTCAATGAACACACCATACTCGAATATTGTTTGAAATGATGTTCTATTATGCATTGTAACCTGTAGCCTATTGATGCGATTTCTGAACCATTGTTCTACTGTTTCTGAACACCTCAATAAAATATTAAATTAGAAAAAAATAAATCACTGATACATTCCCAGTAAAAAAAACCCAAACCAATAAAAAGCAAGAATGAAGGCCCCTCTATGACATATAATGTTTCACTAAGGATATTTGTTGTTGCTACTAGTACATTTCACAACTGCTTTTTTTGTGTGTAAAAGGTCAGAATCCACTGAATAAGAATTTGTGTTGCAACCATTTAACATGAACCATAACTCAGGAGTGGCATCTATTTATAAATGATTTTCTCCTGGTTTTGAAAAAAATGTTTTAAAAACGAACACCCATAGATTTACAGCAAATTTGGTTTACAGCAAAATAAGATTTTGTCGACTGCTAATAATAATAAAAAAGCAATCTGTGGAAGAACATAAAATCTAAATTCTTTGCAATATAGGTTGATCACACAAGATGGCAGAATGAGCCTAAAACTATTTCAGAAGTGTTGAATAACATTGTGAAGAAAAGCAGTAATTTTCCTATCTAAAATGCCTCATTCACAGTACTACAACACTTACAAATGGCCTTTATGCATATTACTTTCATACATGATAATCAACAAAATCCTCCAATTTTCTTTGGAAATTAAACTGAAATGGTTATAATCCACTGGCTACTTGTGGATATAGATAAGCATATCTTTTGGAGCTTTTACATGTCTTTAGCCAGAGTGAAAGCACAGGCGTGCTATCCAGCAGCCCAGTCATTCTCCAAAATGAGGTTTAAAACCTGAATGGAAAGAAAGCAATAATAAAGGGACCATTTTAGAACTTTACGGGGCTGGTTTGCATCCTGTTTGTTTACATTGTGAAGCCCCAACATGCAGCATCGTTCACATGCTGTAATTGTGGGGGCAGGAATGCTCTGATGGCTCTTCTGTCTGTGAAGATGAGGGGCTCTCTGTAATGTAAGCCCTCAATCCTGGGGGGGAGGGGGACTTCGTGTTGGGAAGGATCAAAGGGAGGGCTCAATCTTCCTGGGGGGGGGGGGGGGGGTAGAGGCTGGGGGTAGTTATCACGGGGGTGCCTAATGGTGATCAGAGAGGGTGTGATGGTACTGATGGGGGGATTGGATGATGACGGGAGAAGGGGGCATCAGATGGTGCTTGGGTAGGATTGGAGGGACAGATTGTCATCATAGGGGTTCGGAGGAGAGGAAATCCCCCATGCTGTCTGTTCCTTTGACTTTGGCTTGCTTATCATGGTGGATTTCAAGATGCAGGTACCATGCACCTTATACGATTTTGGGTTAACATGCACACTACTATTATAAACAGGCTCCAGAGGCAATTTTTTCATGTCTTCACACTAAATTCTCTTAAGAGGATACTTTTAAAAGGTATTTCTCTGAGTAAAGCAGGGAACTTCACACTTTTTGCATACATTTTGAAGTTTTATTTGCAATAATAACAAAAAAAGTTAAAAATAATTATTAACTTTTGTATGATACGGCACTAATTGTAAATGATTATAAATAAATGCACATAAACTCAAAACTGTGCTCTTGGACGCTGAACAAACAGTTGCCTGACTAGAACACACTGCCTTCATAGATGATACTACTAGTTGGTAGAGAGCATTGGTGCTTTAAATTGTAGGTTAAGGCAGTGCTTTACCTGTGCTATTGAGCTTTTATACAATCGACCACCTGATATATGGGGAATAAAGCACACATAAGACTTGCATGTGTGAATTTTTATCTGCAGCCGAGAAAGGTGTTCCAGAGGAGGGAGGAAGGCAGGGTCTGGACAGGATTTTCAATTATGCACATACTTTGATTTCAAAAATTATGCATGTAAATTTTCATAGCAAAACTGACCGCATAGAATAGTAGGCATAACTGCGTGTGCAGGTCATTTTCCTGCGGCAAATCTCAAAGTGAAATAACACATGTAAGTTTGTTTTGAAAATTGGTGTAATCTATGCATGTAAAAGGCTACAAATTTATGCAGGCTGTTAACACAATTATCCCCTAATTGCTGTCTTAACATGCACATTGCATTTTTACTGATGTGCATGGTAAGAACTTTTTAGCCTTAGTTTCATTGCATAGGCTTCTATGGGTCTTATTCAGTAAAGTTTATCCTTTTACTAGGCACAATTCATTCCCAGTGGTAGAATTTTGTTTTCCCTGAATATTTATAGTTTTAAAAAGAGATAGTTGCATACTACTTGATGGGTTTTTCAACCCTCAAAAGATTTTTAGGGCATGCAGGTGGTAAAGACTAACCATACGCAGAGGATGTATCAATAAGTAATGATCTCCCAGATTCTTGTACTCCTATGGGTCTTCTATTAGCCCTCAGGGAACCTTTGCACCTTTGGCCTCTGCCTCCTGATAGGCAGGAAGCGAGGTGCCCCATTCAGACTCCAGATTAGAAGTAGACACTTCATAGGGTATGGGTTGGTCTGAAAACCATCCAACAACCATGAAGATTCTCATTTGTGAACAGAGATACCAAGTGTAAAGACCTCCTTGCACTCTAACAGCACACAATTTATTTATTAAGAAAATGTGCATACCTTATCTTTTTCACATGGAAAGTAGGAGACAAGACATGCCAGATCAAAACTAGAAGGAGAACATACCAAGGTTTTTCCTCCTGTCTCATTATTGGTTCTTGAGTAACACCTACAGGAATGCAAGGTAGTGACTGAGGTGCTGGCCAAGGTAAGCTCTCTATCAGACAATAAGGATGGATTTGTGATGACTGCGCTTTTATAGGGTGAGTAGAACCCCTGGTAGGGTGGCATATTACCAGCATTTTATGGCCCCATGTCTGTTCATGATGTCAGGGATAGCCGACAAGTATCTTGTGCTCTTTTGTAATTCTAAGAGAGGGCTTCCAAATGTGTCATTTGTTTGTATGTGGCAGGTTGCTTCCATGAGTATGGATGTGTATCCTCACCTGGAAGGCATTAGGACAGTATGTATGATGGATGTGGTGTAGAAGATGGCATGGTGTTTGCAGGAGTGAGATGTATGAAGGCAGTACTTCCTCTATTACTGCGTGACTGCAAAGATGGCAGAGTAGGTGATGGAGCAATGGAGCTCTTAAGTGTAACAGTTAGAGCTTTAGTAATGAGTGCCTTTAACTTTGCTGGCCTGTGTGAAAGGGGTTTGCGAGGCCATGACTGCAATACAGGGATTGAGGAGTGCATGTGTGCATACAATTAGTGTCCTGCAATTGGTATCCCATCATGAGAGGAGACAATTGTAAGGGAAGGATACAGAATAAAAATTATGTAGACAGGAATTATTTTTTTTTACTTGGAGATATATTTGCAAATCATGCCAGCTTTTCCTCATGCCCTACAGTTTGTTTTGTGACTATAATGTGTATTTAACATGTATATGAGTACTGGGATATTTCCCATTGATTCCTATGAAGCCAGAGAGAATAAATATTTCAGACAATACGCAAATTAGGGAGATATGTCAATAGATGTGTAAGCAAGCTTCCTGCCCTTAGATTGTGCTAGATTACAGTCTGTATGCACATCGTAAGTCAAGCAACTTTGTATGTCTTAAAAAGGGAGGGGCACATTCATAGGGCAATGAGGCAGCTGATACATTCTATGGCTTGGAGCAGGGCGGGTCCAAAATATTTAAATTCATGTTTGTGCTTTATCAGCTGCTATTCAGTCTCCCATGCAGCCTCTGTTCCAGTTTTGAATAGCAAATATTTTTGTTTGGCAGTCAGACCAAATAGCAATGCATCTCAGTCTCCTTTCCAAATTCTGCTATTTTCTCCCATTCCCTAGGTACAGCTGCGTAAGGCTTGCTTTGATCACTGCTCTCATGCAGTTATTTAACAAATCTCATGTTCTGTGTTGTTGATCTCTAATGGCAAAACTGTTATGACGCATGAGGTAGCACGGTTTTATCGCGGGCAGAATGTGTAAAGCAAAGTTCATTGATTTCTTTGATTGGGTGACTAGAGAATTAGATCAGGACATGCTCTTGATGTGGTTACTTGGATTTCAGCAAAGCTTTTGATATGATCCCACATAGGAGGCTCATTAATAAACTGAATAGCCAGAGAGTAGGGCCCACATTAGTAGCCTGGATTAGAAACTGGTTGAGTGATAGAAGACACAAGGTAATGGTAAATGGAATTCACTCTGGGGTGAGAAAGGTGATAAGTGGAGTGCCTCAGGGATTGGTTCTAGGGCTGGTTCTGTTCAATATCTTCGTTAGCAATATCAATGAGGATTTAGAGGGAAAGGTTTGCCTTCTTGAGGATGACACTAAGATCTGAAACAAAATGACACCCCTGAAGGAGTAGACAGAATGAGACGTGATCTAGGAAAGCTTGAGGAGTGGTCTAATACTCAGCAGTTAAGATTCAATGCCTAAAAGTTAAGAATCGTGTATTTGAGTTGCAGAAATCAATGAGACCGATATACAGTAGGCGGTGAAGAGCTGATGCGCACCACCCAGGCGAGGGACCTTGGTATGATAATGTCAGATGATTTCAAGTAGTGAAACAGTGTGATAACATAGTAAATACAGCAGAAAAAGATCCAAGTAGTCCAATGAGTCAATAAGGAGGTAACCAGACCCTGGAGGATACTTGAATGCACAGGGAAGGGTGTAACCAGTAGGAAAGAAGAAATAATAATGCCTCTTTACAGGTTGTTGGTCAGGCCTCACCTGATATACTGTGTTTAGCTTTGGAGGCCATATCTCAGAAATGATATAAAGAGATGGTCCAGGGAAGGGCAACCAAAATGGTGCAGGTTTGTACTGGAAGCCCTTTGAGATGAGACTGAAGGAACTTAATATGTATAGACTAGAAGAAAGGCAAGACAGGGGGATGTGATACAAACATTTAAATTCCTGAAAGGTGTTAATACACAAGAACCCAAGCTTTTTCATTGGAAAAAATGCTTTTTCCAACTGAACTAGTAATAGCCTCCACTCCTGGGCCTATTGAGAGGTTGTTCTCCACTGGGAATGCCAGCCTCTAGCCTCTGTCAAGTAGCCGGTGAGAGAGATGGCAGGGGAAGGATTTCTGCAGCTTCCCTATGAGGAAAGACTAAAGAGGCTAGGACTTTTCAGCTTGGAGAAGAGACGGCTGAGAGGGGATATGATAGAGGTGTTTAAAATCATGAGAGGTCTAGAACAGGTAGATGTGAATCGGTTATTTACTTTCAGATAATAGAAAGACTAGGGGGCACTCCATGAGGTTAGCATGGGGCACATTTAAAACTAATCAGAGAAAGTTCTTTTTCATTCAATGCACAATTAAACTCTGGAATTTGTTGCCAGAGGATGTGGTTAGCGCAGTTAGTATAGCTGTGTTTAAAAAAGGATTGGATAAGTTCTTGGAGGAGAAGTCCATTACCTGCTATTAATTAAGTTGACTTAGAAAATAGTAGGGATGTGCAGACGGAAAACATTTATTGCTATTCAGTATTCATTTCGCCAGGGCCCAAATCCATTGCATCCATTTCATAGGGGGAAACCCAATTCGTCCATTAGTTGCATTCGGTATTCGTTTTCCATTAAAGTTGGAAAAACAAAACAAAAACCCATCCCAACCCTTTACATTTAATTAACTACAACCCCCACCCTCCTGACCCCCCAAGACTTGCCAAAAGTCCCTGGTGGTCCATTGGGGGTCCTGGAGCGATCTCCTGCACTCGGGCCGTCGACTGCCAGTATTCAAAATGGCACCGATAGCCTTCGCCCTTATTATGTCACAGGGGCTACCGGTGCCATTGGTTGGCCCCGTCACATGGTAGGAGCAATGGATGGTCAGCGCCATCTTGTGCTCCTACCATGTAACAGGGGCTGACCAATGACACCAGTAGCCCGGCGCCATTTTGAGTACTGTTCGAGGAGCTGAGTGGAACCTGGATGGAAACTCCTGGTGTAACTTTGCCTGATTGCCTGGAGTCTACAGTGTTGGTGAATACCCTCAAGGGAGCTCAAGCAGTGGTGACCAAGGAGGCTGGGCAGCCTGTGCAAGGCATTGTGGCAGAGGCGGGGAAAGTATCATTTGCTTTGACGAAACCCCGAGTATTTACACTAGAAGAAATATGAATGACTGGGAAATATGAAGGACTGGGAAGAACTCTGCACAAATAGTTCAAGTTTCTGTTAATTATCAGGATATAAATGGATGGCTAGTGATACAGGACAAACGCAATGGAGGGCTGCAATAAGAAGCTGAATATAGTGGAGTAAAAAGTTGGCCAGGTTCAAATCAATGAAGCCATTTTGGTGAAAGATAATATTGTGATACATTGTAGGTTAGAAAATTCGGAGAACATTTATAAATGTAAGAGCTTGATGTTAATTAACTTTCCAAGGTTGGAATTGATTTTTCTGAAAGAAATGTTCAAAACAAATAAAAACATAAAAACACAGAAAGAAAGCAGAAAAGGACCAATGGTCCATCCAGTCTGCCAGCATGCTTCTTATGATAATATCTGCCACGCCGTACATGTTACTCCTATGTATCAGTCAGTTTTGCTTGACGTGCTTTGCTTATGGACTTGGCTGTTGAAGCAGTCCTTTGGGGTTTTTTTTTCTTATTGAGATTCTTAAAATTAGAGCAGGGTCCTTACCTCCTATTGCAAGACTTTTTCTTTGCCACATTCTAAGAAATATTTGGGAGGAGAGGATCAGGTGGATTTGTCACCTATTTCATCAGTTAGTTTGAATTTAAAAACCTTTCTGGAGACTTCTGGTGAAACAAATGTAAAATATGCAACACTGATTGTAAAGCTGGTACTGGTGTCAGACAGGATTATGAAGATGGTTTTAAAACATAGAGAAGAGTTGTTTTTGAAATGCAAGATAAATATCCTTCTGAATGTGGAGCAAACTACTCAGAATAGAAGGGGGCAATATTTACTTTTGAGATCAAGGGTTTTGCAGATTGGGGCTATGTTCTTTTAAAGTATTAATCAAAGTGTTTGGTTAAGTATTAGAGTGTTAATTATGTATTTTATTTTTAAATTGAGCCAGTTTACACTCTTAGTGGCAAGTCCACCTCTGGTGGCACCCCCAGGAATGCTCCCTCTGAATCTTAAGTAATAAGGGTTTCGGTTTTCCTTTGGGCTGGTGTTCTAGAGAAGGTTCCCCATTCATTTTTTAGAATGGTTCTTTCTCTTACCCCCCCCCCCCCCCCCCCCATTTTGATGGACTTGTGTACGTTATGTGAAACTATTTAGGTGTTTATAAAGTGTTTATGTGATATGTCAGTCTTTACTTTGTAAACACGTTTCCTAACAAGATTTCATTTCTTGGAATGTATGTTCCAATTCAATAAATCTAGAATGAAAAATTGATAATAATAGGTCTGTGAGGTCTTGAGAGTTCACGTATTACAACCTCTTTTTGTTGGTCCTTTAAAAGTTATCACAACCTACAAAGAATTCAAAGTTGATAGGGTCTTGACTCTGTGACCCATTCTGACATCTATGACTTTCAGATTTTTTCAGCGAATCTGGAAACAATGTTATTACTGTTTATGATTTGTAGATTACATTTCCCTTTCTGGGACATTTTTGGAAAGGAATGATCTGAAAGCCACCCCCCGCCCAATGGAAAGTGAGTTCAGTATCCTCTTAAACAGGGGTGGGCAATTCCGGTTCTTGAGGACGGCAAACCAGTTGGATTTTCAGGATATCCCTGATGAATAAGCATGAGAAAGATTTGCATAGAACTGAGGCAGAGTGCATACAAATCTCTCTCATGTATATTCATTAGGGATAATCCTGAAAACCCAAATGGTTTGCGGCCCACGAGGACCAGAATTGCCCACCCTTGCTGTAAAAATCAGATTTTGCATCTCACTCTAATAACAACATTGTTTCTTTTCCCCTTTCTTTTTCTTCCTTTCGAATCTGGAAGATGTCCTATAAAGTTTGATTTGCCACATTATTCTTTAGACACAAGCTGTAACATGGAGGCATCTGTTCAGTATTTGTCTGACGGCTTGTACTTTGTCAGTCATCGCTTTCTCTAAATTATTTATTTATTTAATGATTTTATATACCATAGTTTGAGGACCATCACAACGGTTTACATGGTACAAGCATGCTCATATAAACCCTTCAGGAAACAGGTAAGACATTCGTTGGCTTATTTGCCGGCACATGCTTGCCCTCCTCTCAAACTGTGGCTTATATTTTTGCTGCTTATCTGGATTTTTCTTACCCATTTCTTCAGCAATAAGTTTTAATTGGAGGTTGGTTTTCTACACACTTCTTTATCTTTGGCACTGTACCTGTTTCTCAGTATGGATAAGACTTTTGTGTAAATGGTAGCAATCCGAGCAGCAGGAATATATTTTGGGGGATAAAAGCATTAACAGAGCAAATCTCAGGGCTTAGCCGTGAGATGCTGTTATGACCATCAGTCGCAGATAGTTGCGACCGAGTGTACTTACGTTTTGCACTGCTCTCCTGCCCTCCCCGGCGCTGCTCGCGGCTCGGGCCAGTTTTCGCCACCGTGTTCCCCGGCACTCCTCATAGCGGCCCGGACGCTGCCACCATCTTCTTCCACTTCGGGCCTTCCTAGGCACGCGTGCACGCCACTATGCCTTCTCTTCAAGCCTCCTTGGCGGGAACCTTGGGGGTGTCTCCGGTTGATGACATCATCAGACTGGCATATATAATCTCCACCTTCATCCTCAGCTAGCCGACTTGGCAACATGTTCCATATGTCTTCGACTACTACTACGTGTTCCTGGATCTACACTTGCTCTGGACTTGAACCCTGTCTGGTACCCGCTTCTCGGGGGCCAGTGTACGCCCTGGGGTCTTGCACCCCATGCCTACCCTGCTCCTTGGGCTGGCTCTGCGTCTCTTGGGTTACATCCAGTATTGCTTCCTGTTCTTCAGGACTACCTCTGGGACACCTCAACTACTCGAGAGTTCTACTAGGGACTTCCCCGCTCCTCGGGGTTGTGCCCACCTTCTGAACAAGAACTGGTTGCGTCTCCCGCTCCTAGGGACCGTGCTACTTGTGTTAGACCATACTGGAGCCTCCCCGCTTCTCAGGGTTTCTCCCTCTGGCTCCCTCCGGAACTGTGAGCCTACCCACTCCTCAGGGTCACGTCCACGGACTACATTGGGACTGCCTACACTTCCCCGCTCCTTGGGGCAGTGCTATGACATCACTAGAGGCTCAGTTCAGGCTTCCCTGTACTGTGGGCTGGTCTACAGAGTTTCCTCATCATCCTACGCTGTGCAGCTCCTCCTCTCAGGGTTGCCTTCCAGAACTCCTCCTGATTGCTCAAGCCTCACGCCCCTCGCTCTGCAGTCTGTCTGGAATTCCTCCCCTCGGGGTCTTTGCCCAGGTACTGTCTCCAGTCTACTCTCACAGGGGTCCTTTCCTAGTTCTGTGGGACCTCTCCATTGCCTCACCCAGAGCTCTCTGCTGTCTCTGACCTTGCCTCCCGATGGTGCAGACTTGTGGGGCTCCTCCCCACAGGCAGTAAAAACTTGCACCTTGGGCCAAGGGCCCACATACCCACAAATCATAACAGATTGCCAAGTCCATGGACCCAGAAGAGGTCTCGGCCCTTCAGGCCATCCCTGGCCTGGCCCAAAGGATCAGCGAACAGCAAAAATTCTTAGAGTCTCTGGTCGCTCTTGTCTGGATGCTACTGTGACTGCCACTACCACGTCTATCAAGATCAATGCCTCTACCTCTTCGCCGGCTCCTCGGCTGATGTTGCCCTTGCTGGCACCACCGCATTTTTCTGGGAACCCTCTCCTGTGCCGGGGGTTCCTAAACCAATGCAATATGCATTTCTGTCTGCAACCTACCTACTTCTCAGATGTGATCACCAAGACCACATATATCCTGGCCATTTTGGATGGTAAAGCCTTGGCCTGGGTGTTACCACTCTGGGAGTGAGCATACACATTCATCTGGGACCTTCCAGGGTTTCTAGCCCTGTTTCGATGAACCATGTTCGGTTCATCCCTTCTGCATCCTCAGCAAGGCTCTCGCCCTTTAACGGACTCCATCATTGAATCACGCACCCTTGTGTCAGAATTACAGTGGGACACCGACTGCTTACATTCCATATTCCTTGAAGGGCTGAGTCCCTGGATTAAGGATGAGCTGGTGGCCCGTGAATTGCCTTCTTCTTTGGACTCTTTGATTGATCTTACTGGGAGCATCAACCGTCGATTGCAAGAATGTTCTCTGGAGTCCAGAGCATCCCGGAAGGCTGCACCTGGGTCATTCCGAATCAGATGCTCATTTTCTCCTAGACCGAATCCTCCACTAAACTCAGCAGAGGAAGAACCCATGCAGATGGGCAGAAGCAGACTTTCACCTAAAGAACATCGTCGTCAACAGCAGTCTGGCCTTTGTCTGTACTGTGGCCAGCCGGGCCATACCATTGTCTCATGTCGGGTTTGTCCAGGAAACTTTCTGGCCTAGGATCTGATGGAGGACTCCTCCTAGGCCTAACCTCACCATCTCCTCCACACCTTGGCACTGGTGGACTCCGGGGCCGGTGGGAACTTCATTTTAAAGCAGCTTATGGAGCATCTATGGATGCCAACTATCCACTCTCCAGTACCCTTACTGCTGACCTCGATTCATGGGGAACCTCTTCCTGGTGAAGTTACCCACATCATAGCTCCCATCCAACTACGTACCAGAACCTTGCATGTGGAGACCATCTCGTTCCACATCCTAGACAAGGCCATCCGCCCTTTAGTATTGGGATTACCTTGGCTACAACAGCATATCCCACACTTCAACTGGGCCATCTTACATCTCTCTCTCGCTGGGGCTCTGCTTGTCACAAGAACTGCCTGGAATTCATTTCACCATTGCCCTGTATGGTGACCACAACCATTCATTCTGGCCTTCCACCGCATTATGCATCCTTCTCTGATGTATTTTCTAAGTAGGCCGTGAATACATTACCTCCACATCAATCCTATGACTGCGCGATCAACTTACTACTGAATTCAAAGTCTCCACGGAGCAGAGTCTACCCTCTCTCTCAGACAGAGACCCAAGCCATGTCAGAATACATTCGAGAAAACCTGGCCAAGGGATTCATTTGGCCTTCTAAGTCTCCTGCAGGCGCAGGATTCTTCTTCGTAGGGAAAAAAGATGGTTCCCTGCGCCCCTGCATCGACTACTGTGCCTTAAATGAAATAACCCCTTAAGGATCGCTACCCACTGCCACTTATCTCAGAGCTTTTCGATAGGCTTCAAAGTGCTAAGATCTTCTCAAAGTTGGATATCTGCGGGGCCTACAACTTGGTCTGGATCCGCGAGGGTGATGATTGGAAAACAGCCTTTAACACCCGCAACGGACACTTCGAATACCTCATAATGCCATTTGGATTATGTAATGCCCCTGCAGTATTTAAAAAACCTGATGAACGAGGTTTTCAGAGATATGCTATATTTAGTGCATGGTCGTATATCTTGATGATATCCTAGTTTTCACAGGACCTCGAAAGTCAACGCCGGGACGTTTCTCGAGTCCTACAGAGGCTGTGGGAGAATCAGCTATTTGCCAAGCTTGAGAAGTGTTCGTTCAAACAGGAGACTGTCCCTTTCCTGGGCTATGTGGTATCTAATCAGGGGTTTCGTATGGATCCTCAAAAACTGAAGAGCATCTGTGATTGGCCCTCCAGAGATTCCTTGGCTTCGCCAATTACTATCACTCATTTATCTACCATTACTCCACTCTGACCGCACCACTTACAACCATGACTCATAAGGGGGCCAACCCCTCTCAATGGACACCTGAAGCTATGACAGTTTTTCTGGATCTCAAGGCTGCCTTGCTTAAGGAACCCTGTCTCTGTCATCTGGATCCTACATGCCCGTTTGTGGTTGAGGTCGATGCCTCCGATGTCGGCATTGGAGCCATATTAAGTCAGTACTCCACTACCCACATGCTGCAACCTTGTTCTTTCTTTTCCCGATGATTTTCGCCAGCGGAACACAATTACACCATTGGGGACAAAGAACTGCTAGCTATCAAGATGGCATTTGAAGAATGGCGACCCTGGCTTGAAGGGGCACAGCATCAGATTACCATATACATGGATCATAAAAATTTGGAGTATCTGCACCAGGCCCAGCGTCTAAACCACCACGAGGCCCGCTGGTCCCTCTTCTTTGCATGATTCAATTTCGTATTACGTTACCATCCTGGTAATAAAAATGGTCGCGCTGATGCCCTTTCACGGTCATTTCTCCCCGAGGATGTACCAGATTCACCGCGACACATCATAGACCCTGCTAGGTCATTCTGTCGGCCACCTATCTTGTGCCTCCTGAGAAGACTGTGGTTCCTCGCCTGCAACGACAAAGAATCCTGCAGTAGGCCTACGACTCTCTGACCTCTGGATATCCAGGTCAGGCCAGGACTCTATCCACTCTTCTACGCTACTATTGGTGGCCACTATTCATAAGGACACCCAAGCCTATGTTGAAGCATGTCCTACATGCA
Source organism: Rhinatrema bivittatum (assembly GCF_901001135.1). Lineage (NCBI taxonomy): Eukaryota > Metazoa > Chordata > Amphibia > Gymnophiona > Rhinatrematidae > Rhinatrema > Rhinatrema bivittatum. The sequence continues at coordinate 355,540,754 of NC_042617.1, read as the reverse complement.
CTAGCAATAAGCCTCCAGCTGGAAAGCCCTGGAGGCTCTTGCAGCCACTCCCTGTTCTGAGAGAACCTTGGACCCATATTGCCACTGATTTTATAGTGGACCTGCTCGTCTCCAGTGGGAAGAACACTATATGGGTCACTGTTGATTGCTTCTCTAAGATGGCACATTTTGTGGCTCTCCGTGGCCTTCCTACAGCACATCAGCTGGTGAAACTGTTCTTTCGACATGTGTTTCGTCTCCATGGCCTCCCGAAACATATTCTCTCCGACCGTGGTGTTCAATTTACTACACGTTTCTGGAAATCGCTTTGCAAGAAGTTGGATATCTCCTTAGACTTCACTTCAGCCTACCACCCTCAGGCTAACGGCCAAACTGAGAGGACCAACAGGATTCTGAAACAATTCCTGTTAACCTGTGTGAATCAGCGGCAGGACAACTGGGCCAACCTTATGTCCTGGGCAGAGTTTGCATTAAACTCTCATGTATCCACGTCCACTGGTTCGTCTCCTTTCCAGTTGGTTTACGGGCGCCACCCTTGCCACTGCTTCCTCTCCTGCTGTCTGTGGCCTCTCCGGCAGCACAAGCGATTGCTCAAGAGCTACACCAAATGTGGCGTGATACGCAACAACTGCTCAAATGTATTGCCTAGAGATCAAAAAGGCTTTCGATGCCCACCATCGCTCAGCACCTCAGTTTCAAACTGGAGATAAGGTGTGGCTTAGTACTAAATTCATCCCCCTCAAGTTGCCTTCATCACACTTCGCTCCCAGGGTTATTGGTCCCTTTCCTGTCCTATGCCACCTGGCTCCAGTTACTTACCGTCTTCAGTTGCCCTCCTCACTCAAAATTCACAATGCATTTCATGTTTCCCTGCTGAAGCCTCTGATTCTTTCCAGATTTTCAAAGAAACCACCGGATCCGGTACCACTGTCTGCCGAGGCTGATGTCACCTATCAAGTCCGAGATGTCTTGGACATCAGGAAACATGGCAGAAGATGGGAGTACCTCCTGTCATGCGAGGGCTTTGGGCCTGAAGAAAACAGCTGGGAACCCATGGCCAACATTCTGGACAAGGATCTCCTTCGACAGTTCCATGCCAAGCACCCTCACAAACCCAAACCCCCGGGGAGGGGCCTTAAGAGGGGGGGGGGTACTGTTATGACCATCGGTTGCAGATGGCTTTGACCGCATGTACTTATTTCCTTCACTGCTCTCCTGCCCTCCCCAGGACTCCTCATGGCGGCCCGGATGCCGCCGCCATCTTCTTCCACTTCAGGCCTTTCTAGGCGCGCGCACGCACGCACCACCAGGCCCTCTCTTCAAACCTCCTCGACGGGAACCTCACGGGCATCTCCGGTTGATGACATCATCAGACCGGCATATATAATCTCCACCTTCGCCCTCAGTTAGCCGATTTGGCAACAGGTTTAGTACATCTTCGACTACTACTACATGTTCCTGGATCTATGCTTGCTCTGGACTTTGAACCCTGTTTGGTACCAGCTTCTCAGGGACCAGTGTACGCCCTGGGTTCTCGCACCCCATGCCTACCCCGCTCCTCAGGCTGGCTCTGCATCTCTTGGGTTCCAATCAGTATTGCTTCCTGTTCTTCAGGACCACCTCTGGGACACGTCAACTACTCATGAGTTCTACTAGGACTTCCCCGCTCCTCGGGATTGTGCCCACCTTCTGAACAAGGACTGGTTGCGTCTCCCGCTTCTCGGGACTGTGCTACTTGTGTTACACCATACCGGAGCCTCCCCACTCCTCGGTGTCACGTCCACGGACTACACTGGGACTGCCTACACTTCTCCACTCCTCAGGTCAGTGCTACATCATCACTAGAGGCTCTGTTCGGGCATTCCTGTCCTGCTGTGCAGCTCCTCCCCTTGGGGTTGCCCTCCAGAGTTCCTCCTGATTGCTCAAGCCTCACGCTTCCTGCTCTGTGGTCTATCTGGCATTCCTCCCCTCAGGGTCTCTGCCCAGGTACTGCTTCCAGTCTACTCTCAAGGGGGTCCTCTCCTGGTACTGCGGGGCCTGTCCATTGCCTCACCCAGAGCTTTCCGCTGTCTCTGACCTCGCCTCCCGATGGAGCAGACCTGTGGGGCTCCTCCCCACAGGCAGTAACAACTTGCACCACGGGCCCACATTCCCACAAATCATAACAGACTCAAATATCTAGTGAAGAATATCTGTTCATATTTCTTTCCTCCTGCTGTGTTTCAATCTCAGTTCCTTTTCCTTGATTGCTTAGGAAGCCAATTTCCCTATTTTAGCATGGGGAGTGAATGACCAAAAGTTAAATTAGCAATGCATTTTTTTGTATTCTATTTTATTTTGAAATGGATGCTCATTTCCGAGTACAGATGCCTCGGAAGCCTATGAAAAGGATTCATCATTAACAACCCATTGTTATAACTTTGGGTAGTCTCCAGGAAGATTCAGAAAAAAAAAAAAGGGACAATGATTGCCTGAGGTAGGAGAGAAATGTACAATTTTCTTAAGGACGGTAATAAATCCCATAATGATGGGATCAAGAGCTGGGCTTGATCGAATTATCCTAACTATTGGAATGACTCATCTTGGCCCTCAAATGCAGTAGTTGCTGAGTTGATCAGCTAATGGAGTAACTTAACGACAATGCTAAGAGAGAGGCAGAGTACTGAATGGAACATTTCTCCATTTCATTAGTAATATTCATTTATTGCCTAGAAACAAACTGAGAGCATTGTATCCAAGGTGCTATTCCGTAAGACATGCTCTGCAAAGTGTGTAGCATAAAGACAGTGTGCTAGAGAGGCAGTTTTCTTATCATGTTTTTTAATGAAGACCGTTGTGTGCTCACAGATTTTTTTTTTCCCTTCATCCTTAGCACAAACAAACTGCTGACCTTGATGAATGAGCCTTATAATAGGCCAAATGCTATGGAGGCAGTGATTGCTCCTGGCACTGTATGCTACATTATTCATAATAAAGAGAGTAGATAGGTTTTACTTTGGTTTTATGCTGCCCATTTTCTTTAAAGAATGAACAATTGACTGCTGTCTCTATAAGCAGGCGGAAAAAAAAAATAAAAAAGGAAAAAAGATGAAGAACTTTGTCAGATACAGTGCGTTACAGATATTCCAGACAAGCTGGAAACAAAAGTCCATTTAAATAACCATCCCAGAGATCTATCTAGCTTAGCTGAGACATGCCTTGACATCCTCCAGCAGACTCAAAATGAAGCCCTTGGATAAAGGAGCGCCTGCAGATAGATCATGCCAAGGAATAATTCACTGAAATAGGTTTGTTCCGAAGACAATTTTATCTTTATAAACAGAACAGAAGAGCTGAAGGTACAGCTCTTTCCAGAAACCTCTAGTATGGCAGCTTAGAAGCTCCCCCCCCCCTCCTTTCTCAAATAAATAAGTCGCCTATAGTCCAGGGGTGCTCGAACTGGTCCTCAGGACCCCTCTCTGCCCCAGCCAGTCAGGTTTTCAGGATATCCCTATTGAATATGCATGAGAAAGATTTGCATACAGGAAGCAGTGCATGCAAATAAAACTCATGCGTGTTCATTAGAGAGATCTTGAAAATCTGACTGGCTGGGTAGGCCCTAAGGACCGGTTTGAACACCTCTGGACTGAAGAATTAATGCTCCCCAGAGGACTTGCAAATGAGCCATGAGTTGTGCACTGAGAGGTCACTCAACCAAGAATATCAAAAGTGCAGATCAGGGCGTGAATGTAAATGTTTTTGAACTTAAAACCAGGCCACTTTGTGGTATGAACAGCAAATTTCGGAAGAATATCTCCTTTTGATTTCCCTTTGGACGGCATTTGATTTTTATTCAAGCTCGGAAAATGTTCTGAAAGCATGAGACAGCTAAATCAGAAAATAACAATGTTTAACATTTTAATCGGCAAACAGGTTTTAACATCCAGGTGCCACACAATAAGGGCCAGGGCAAGGATCTCAGGCCCCTAGGTGAACCTTCATCATTTGCTGCCCCTTCCCATTACCCACCTCTGACACAGCATCCTCCTCGCCATCCTTGAACCCCAGCAGCACCCTCTCTTACCCCCCCCCCCACTAGCCACCCTTCCCTATTTGCCCAACAGCCTTACTTTCTTGACCTAGCAACCCCTCCCTCTCTTTCCAAGCCCTCCTTCTTTTTCTCTCTCAGCTCTGGCAGCGCTCTCTGTCTCTTCCGCAGCAGCATATTTCTATCTCCTCCCCCATTCAATTGTTTCCCCCCCCCGGCTGTACTTATGACCCAAAATCTGCAGTGCCCGGCCCCCGACACCATTGATGCCTCATCAGGCTGCATCTCGTCCAGGAAGGTCAATGAAAAAAAAAAAATAACGCGCAGCCTTAAAACAAAAGATGGCTGCTGTGAGTAGGAGAAAACCGATGTTATCTTTCTCATCAGTTATTCAGTTATTCTTCTCCCCAACCCCATGCTCATCCGCACCAGTTTCCTCCTCTCCCTGCCCTTCTCCACCCTCTGCAGCCCCATCTACATTGCAATCTCTCCCCCCCCCCTTGCCTGTCCCCCACCACTCTCTCTCAAGGCTCGTCCTTTTTTTCTCATATTCTCCTAATCTCTTCTCCTCCTCTCTCCATTTTATCCTCTTTTGCCCCTTCCCTCCTTAATCCCTCTGTACGCTTTACATTTTTCTGCAAGCACGGACTATTGCAACGCCCTTCTTTTAGGCCTCCCAGCTTCCTCCATTCGCCCTTTACAAGTCCTGCAAAACGCTGCGGCACGAATATTAACAGGTAGCAGAAAGAGGGATCACATCACCCCTTTCCTAATAGAACTACACTGGCTACCCATAGAATCACGAATTAAATTTAAAACGCTCTGCATTCTTCTTAAACTCATATATGGAGAGCAAGTAGACTGATTAAACACAGCCGTTAGAGTTCAGGTCCCACAAAGAAATTTGCGGTCTGCTAATAAGGGCCTACTGTCGTTACCTTCGGTCCAGTCAGCATGTTTGAACCAAGTAAGGGAGAGAGCGATATCTCTGGCAGGTCCAAAACTTTGGAATACACTACAGACGAGTTTGAGGCTTGAAACTGATTTTAAGAGGTTTAAACATGATCTTAAAACCTGGTTATTCGATGCAGCATATACGGTGTGGTGATCTTTTTTACTTATTTTTGCTCTTATAGCCTTTCTATGTTTTAGGTAATGTTTACATTTTTTAATGTTTAAGTTATGGATGTTTTAGCAGTTGTGTTATTTTATTAAGAATATATATTGTAGTGCTAAGTATTTGTTTTATATTCTTAGCTAATTTAAAATTACTACTGCTCATTTAAAAACTGGACTGTTCTTGATATTTTATGATTTGTAAACCATAACGATGGCTTGTCTTAGTGACGGTATAAAAAACTTAATAAATAAATAAAATATTAAATAAATAAATAAATTCTCCTGCATGAGACTCCTTCACTTTTATATTAGGGGGTGAGAGGTTTGTTTATGATTTGTATTTTGTTACATTTTTATGCATTGTAATCCGCTTGGTAAGGTGTGTCCTCTATAAAGGGACTATAAATACTTTAAAGCAAATTAACCCCTCTGCCTACCGCACTCTCTTCTCCCCTTAGCTTGCTCAGCTCTCCATTTCCCCTTGACCCGTCCTTCTCTATTCCACTCCTAGTTCCTCTTCCCATCCCTCTGCTCCCTCCTCACCCACATCCTTTTCTCTGCAGGTTTAGTTCATTCATCCCTTCACTGCTCCCCACCCCTCACCTCTCCTCAGTCTGTTAGGCTTTCCTTCTGTTAGGCTCAGCTCACCTCTCGATTTGTGATTTCCCCTCCTCCACAGGCTTGGATCACTTTCTTGCTCTGCCCTCCCTGACCCCAGGGACAGCTCTTTTTTTTTTTCTGGAACTGCTCCTGCCTCCCCAACTCCTGCAGCACTACTCCTGGCACACACAGATTTCAGACCAGAGTCAGTCCCGCTCCTGAAGACTCCACATCAGGCAGTCCACCACCTGCAAGTCCTGAGCCCTGGCAGTTCAACAGTCAGCATCTCCCCAGATCTAGGGCAAAAGTTGCATTATGGTGCTTCCTGCCCTCTGCTGGGAAATCCTAGAGATAACTGCTAGATCCTGAGGGATAGAACAGGGGAATTATTTTTTTTTTTAATGCTTGTCAAGTCTCTCAATACTGGAGCTGCCAAGTGGAAGCAATTTTTAAGAGAGATTTTCATTCTATGGGATCGCATGCCACCACAACCCCCTTCTTCTTCTACCTCCTTCCAGTAAAATACCATATTTACCCCAGTGACTGCAGGGCTGGAAGAAATGAGCAGATACCACCTACCCCACACCCTGGAGCCCTTCCAGCAAGCACAGAAATCTTCAAAAAATCTTTGTGTCTGTATGTAACCCCTGCGCTAGATGTACCTGGATAGTGGTACCAGGGGCCATATCTCAATTACAGTTTCAAGTGGTAAACTTCCCTTATTACTAACATGTTATAATCTTCAAGAGTTTCCTCAGTGGGGGTGTGGGGGTGGGGGGACATAGCTTTCAAAGCTTTTGCATTGCATTCAATTAAGTCCCAGTTTACTGTTCTTGTATACAGCACAGATAAGCACTAGCATCACATCACAGCAAAAAACACACTGGAAGCTGACTTTGGTTTCCAACAATCATTTACTAATATAATGTGAAATGATGAAAACGTTTTTACAGCAGTTTAGTTCAGTGGCGATGCTACAAGTGCTTTAAATAAATGTGTGACTTCTTATGGTCTTTTTTAAGGTTTAGATGGTAAAGCCAGTTGATTCAGACTTTAATCTGATGTGTCTCCCATCCCATTGGAATAGGGCAAGCTTTATTCTTCCAATGTTGGTGGAATTCTAAAGATGAAATCCATTTTCAGATGTTTGTTTAAATACACAGTGACCACAACTGTGGTGCGATAACCGAAGAACACAATTCTGTCATAAAACTAAAACAGTGTTTTCTTTACAAGTTACCTTCCATCAATGTAGCCATCATGATAGGCACTCCCAGCAATGAACGACCTTCATTTGCCTTTTATTTTATCATAGGCCAAAAGTTCAGTTTTTGAGTTTTTTTTATATTATGCAGATAAAATGCACTTATCTTATTTCTCTCTGAAGAACAAACTCCCCAACACGGAACTGTGTTTCAAGCATCTGCAGCAGGGAGATTCTATCTTGCAATATCATTTGCTTCTTTTTCAATTTTGCAGAAGCCCTACAGAGGTGAGTGAAATACCCTAGCACCTTCCGTGCCTAGACAGCCTGCGAACGGCCGGCCCCAAGCTGTCAGAAAGCCGCAGTCTACCATGCAAGCCAACAGCCTCCCCGCCATCATCTTCTTCCTGCTGCAGCCAGCTGATAACAACTCACGTGACTGGACCGTGAAAGGCGTTCCCCCCGTCCTAGCTATGGCACGGGGGGACCATCCAAAGGTGGAACCCCCTCAGCTCAGGTCCTCTGCCGGCAACTTTCCACTTCTGTGCCGCTGACACAAGTCGAATCAGGCTGCGTTGGGGCCCAGGAAGGAAGATGCCGAACAAGAGGAGCCAGTGGGTTTTAATTTTCCCGCCGGTCTCCTCCCCCTGTCGACATCATTGCGCCGCTCCTTCGGGCCAATTGACCACTTCGCAGATCAAGGGTCCGCTATCCTTACAGGTTGCTGAGGCCATGGACTCGGTGGACGCATCAGTTCTTCAGGCCATACCCTAGCCCAACATATTCAGCGACAACAGTACATGTTGAACCAAGTGACCAGTCTATTTGAGAGGATGGCAATATGGATGAATGAATGCACAGTTGCTGTCACGGGCTCTGGTCCCCATTCCTGCAACCATGCTTCCACCAAGGCCTTTCCAACCCCTATCGCAGCTTCTGCCAGGTCGAACCAAGAACTACAGTGACTTTATAAACCAGTGCAAAATGCATGCACTTTGAGCTTCAAGTGGCTCTTTTTTCCAATGATCACTCAAAGGTGACGTACATATTGTCCCTCCTGGGTGGATTTGCTCTTTCTTAGGTCTCCCCGCAGTAAGAGAGTGAAGATCTGATCCTTCAAAACTTGGATCTCTTCCTACAACACTTGTAGTTGGAGTTTGATGAACCAGGCCAGGCTCCCCCTGCTGCCATGGAATTATTGAGGATCCATCAAGGGACTCACATTGTAGGCGAATATGCTGTTCAGTTTTGAATCTTAGCCTCAGAACTTGGCTGGGGAGAAGATAGCCAGATGGCTATTTTTTGGCAAGAATTGTCCGGGCAAATAAAAAATTAACTATCAGGCAGGGATATCCCCTCCACACTAGAAGATTTGATAGCCCTAGATACCAGGGTAGACCGTAGGTTCCTAGAATGAGCACAAGAAAATTGAGTATCCCACTGTCCTATCCGTCCAGAGCCTCGATCCCAGGATTCCATATCATCCTTGCCCTGCTCGGCAGATATTGCCCCAGCAGATGAACCTATGCAGCTGTGTCACTCTAATATTCCTGAAGAGGAGAAACCTAAATGACAGCTACTGAACCTCTGTCTGTACTGTGCCAGAAAGAGGCATTTCGCTAATCATTATCCAGATAATTCAGGAAACTTGCATCCCTAGGGTTGGTCGGAGAGGCAACCCTAGACCAGACTCCTTCCTCTCCACAAGTGGTGGTTCCTGTCTGTCTCGATTTTGGAGAAACCATGATATATACAAAGGCCTTCGTAGATTCCGGGGCTGGAGGAAACTTTATCAAGGAAATGCAAGTAGAATTACATAATCTGCCCACAACCACGCTGGCTAAAGCCTTCATTATCTCTTCTGTTTATGGCAACCCCCTACCAGTCATCTGACATTGTTTACTGCCCCACTAATGATGCAGACAGGCCTTCTTCACATGAATGTATTACCTTTTATGTGTTGCCCAAGACAGTTAATCTTGTTATCCTTGGGTGCCCTGGCTCTGCCTTCGTCAGCCAGTTATTGATTGGGCTTGTTGGGCTCTGTCTTGTCCGCAAAATTGCCTAGTCTCTATCTCATTCACAGTTACCATAGCTTGCACAGCTTCTTCAGGTTTCCAGGTTTGCTGCCTCAATATACAGCCTTCTCAGACTTCTTCAGTTAGCAGCACACTGAAACATTACCTCCTTATCACTCCTATTATTGACATTCCGAAGGACATTCTACCTGGGAAAATGACCCCTAGAGGACAGGTTTACCATTTGTCAGAACCAAAAACACAGGCCAATATATATCCAGGAGTATTTAGACAGGGGCTTCATCTGACCCTCATCTTCCTCAGCAGGTGCAGCTTCATTCTTTGTGGGAAAAAGGATGGTTCCCTTGGGCCTTGCATTGATTACAAAGGCTTGAATGCTATCACAAAGAAGAACTGCTATCCACTGCCCCTTATTACTGAGTTATTTAAACGTCTCTGAGGGGCACACATTTTCACCATGTTTGACCTGCCTGGGGCATATAATCTTATATGGATTGGTGAGGGTGATGAATGGAAGAAGACCTTCAACACCAGAGACAGCCACTATGAATATTTAGTAATGCCAGTTGGCTTATGCAAAGCTCCAGCTGTCTTCCAAAACATGGTCAATGAGATCTTTCAGAATCTTCTATACTCTCATGTGGTAATGTACTTCAATGATATACTCATCTTTTGACAATTCCTGGCTCAACATTGACAGCACGTAAAACAGGTCCTGCAGAGGCTTCGAGATCATCATCTTTATGCTAAGCTAGAAATATGATTTTTGAACAAGAAGAATTACCATTCCTGGGTTACATCATTTCCTGATGTGGGTTCTATATGGATCCTGAAAACTGGAAAGCCATCCTGGACTCACTGTCCCCAAACTGTGGGACTCAAGGCTTTACAATGCTTTCTTGGCTTTGACAATTATTATAGACAGTTCCTATCTGGATATTCTGTGTTGGTGGTTCCTTTTACCTCTCTCACAAAGAAAGGCACAGACACCATATATTGGCCAGAAGAGGCCATCCAGGTCTTCAAGAATATTAAACATGAATTTCTCAAACAGTCCTGCCTTCATCATCCAGACCTTTCAAAACCCTTTGTTCTTGAGGTAGATGCTTCTGCCATTGGGATAGGAGCTGTCCTTATCCAACATGATGATCATGGAACTCTCTTTCCATGCTCTTACTTTTCTAAAAAATGTTCCCCAGCAGAGAAAAACTACACCACTGGGAATCGGGAGCTTGTGACAGAATGGTAAATCACACTATGTACAGTCAATATGTTGCAGACGAACTCAAGATATAAACTTTTCTAAACGTAACTGCAGTATAAATTTAAATTTTTAGTGTTCAGAGAGAAAAGTAATTTAAATAGATTTTAAACATTTTAAATTTTAAGTGGACCTTCATACCACCCTCTGCGAATATTGGGACCACTGTTATTGGTTCCCTGATTTTTTGCTTTTAGGGTCTTCTTTAATCATTGGTCCAATTCATACTCAATAATAAAGAGTATGAATTGGACCATCAAATTACTTTTCACTCTGAATACTAAAAATTTAAATTTATACTGCAGTTACGCTTTGAAAAGTTTATTAAAAGAATGGTGCCATTTATTAGAAGGAGCTTGACATCAGATCACAATCTACATGGATCACAAGAATCTAGAATTCCTGCCACAAGCTCAATAGTTGAACCCCCGACAAGCTCGGTGGACATTTTTTTCAATCATTTTGATTTTGAATTGCGCTATCACCTTGCAGAAAACCAATGAGAGGATGCCCTTTCATGCTCTTTTGAGATCAAAGATGCCCCGGAGACTCCTCGCTATATGATAGACCCAGCAAGAATTGTGTCTGCTACTGCCATACCTGGGAAAACTGTCATTCTTAAATGACCTAGGGAGAGAGTATTAAAATGGGCTCATGATTCCCATCTGGCAGGACATTCTGGAGTCACCAGCACCCTGAAACTTATCAACTGTCACTACTGGTGGCCTCAATTGAAGCAAGATGTGAATCATTATGTGAAGTCTTGCCCCACTTGTGCAAGGCACAAGACTCTCGGGCTCACTCTTGGGGGCTGTTTCAACCATTGCCAGCCTCTGAGGAACCCTGGACCTACAAAGCCACTGACTTTGTCACTAACTTCCCCTCTCAAATGGCCACACCACTATATGGGTAGTGGTGGATCGCTTTTCTAAGATGGCTCATTTCATTCCCCTTCCTGACTTGCCATCTTTGTGGAATGTGGCTTCTGTTTACATGGACTTCTTTCTCATGAACTCTCAGACTGAGGGGTACAATTCTCCGCCCACTTTTGGAGAAGCTTATGTAAAATTGGCATCACCTTGGATTTCATTTCTGTCTACCATCCACAAAGTAATGGGCAAATGGAAAAGGTCAATCAAATTCTTAAAAGTTTTCTACCGGCCTACGCCAATTAGTGCCAAGATGATTGGGCTTCACTTCTCCCATGGACAGTGTTCTGCCACAATAACTATGTAGAGAATTCTACAGGAGCCTCTCATTCCAGATTGTCTTATGGTGCCATCATGGGTTCCACTTCCAGTACTTCTTTCCATTTCCTGCACAGTGGCCAACACTATAGCAAACAAAACAAAAGTAAGACCATGTGCCGTGGAAAGAAGTTTTTTATTAATATTATTAGATAAAACGCCCAACTCTGGCCAAGTTTCACCTAATTGGATGCATCAGGAGCTGTATTAGTAGTAAAAAAAATAAATAAATAAATTAAAAAAAAAAATCAATATTTATTTATTTATTTATTTGTTTATTTAAATTATTTAATATTTTTTATATACCGACTTTTAATGCGAGCATATCAAATTGGTTTACAATAGTTAGCAAATATTAATTTAATATTATTTGCATTTCCAAAAGAAGAAAAGAAGTAGATATATAGTTTCATAATGTAAATAATTAAAATATTAAGCTAAAAATAGTAGGCTAAATAATCATAAAATTTAAACAATTAGAGAGGCAGTATAGTAAGAGTAGAGATAATAAAAATAATATATACATTACCTTGGTATAAAATCAATAGTTTGAAATCATTATGTTAACAGTTCTTTGAAGGCTTGTTTAAAAACCCAAGTTTTAATCCCCTTTTTAAATAATTTGATTTTTTTTTTTAATTTATTTATTTAGTTTTATATACCGACAACCGTTTGCACATTGTGCCGGTTTACAGATAACTTACAACCAAATTATATGTAGGCAAAGCCTTTACAAGGAACAGTGTGTAACATAAATGTAGTAACGGAGTAATAACTAGATAACTAGGGGAGGGAGGGGTGGGGGTGATCGAGACAGAGGAGGGGGCAGGGGGAGGGTGAAACAGATACATAAGGAAAAAATATGTACAGGGAATCAATGGGCAGGTGATATGTACATAGGTTTTATACAAGTATTGTATAAGCGCATAAACAACAGTGAATGAGGTGAGAGGATGTGTACGGGTTCTACTAAGTGATGAATTATTATGTGCAGGATGTTACATGTGGGGTTTGTGTTTGATTCAAGGGGGAGGGTGTAGGTCCTGTGGTAGGGGTGTTGGTACAGGATGGAAGTTGGGTTAGGGTGTTGGTGGGTGACGATGATGATTGGGGGTATGCTTGGAGGAAGAGCCAGGTTTTGAGTTTCTTTTTGAAGGTGGGTGTGGAGGTTTCGGTGCGTAGGTCAAGAGGCATGGAGTTCCATAGGGATGGGCCTGCGAGGGAGATGGCCCTATTAGTGGTGGAGATGAGTCTTGTGGATTTTATGGAGGGGGGAATAAGGGTTCCACGGAGGGAGGAGCGGGTAGGTCTTGTGGAGGTACGAGGGGTGAAAGGTGGGTTTAGCCAGTTGTAATGTTCGTTAGTAATACTTTTGTGGATGAGGGTAAGGGTCTTGTATATGATTCGTGAGTGCATGGGAAGCCAATGGAGATTAATGAGGGTGGGGGTAATGTGATCTTTCTTGTTGACATTGGTGAGGATGCGTGCAGTAGCGTTTTGAAGAAGTTGGAGAGGTCTGATATGGGTGGCAGGGAGTCCAAGCAGGAGTGCGTTACAGTAATCTATTTTTGAAAAAATTAGAGATTGGAGTACTGTGCGGAAATCGTGGAAATAGAGAAGGGGTTTGAGTTTTTTGAGGGTTTGGAGTTTGATTGGTTTATAGTTTGATTGGTTTGATTGGTTTATAGTCCTTACAATGACATAATTATATATTAAAACATAAATATAAACAAATCTAGACATCAAAACACATATAAAAACAACATTTTTAACTCACAAAAAAACAGAGATTTTATCTCAATTCTTCTTTGTTTTGTATTTAATGCTACACAGTTGTTCATATGTGTAGCAATACGTCAAAGATGTCTGAAAAACCTAAGGGGTAGATTTTCAAAGGGTTCCGCGTGTAAGATATAGGGCAGATTTTCAAAGGGGTACGCACGTAAGATACGCGCGTACCCCCCCGAAAACCTGCCCCAAGCTCCCCCTGCGCGCACCGAGCCTAAGTTGCATAGGCTGCCAGCGTGCAAAGCCCTAGGGCGCGCGTAAGTCCCAGGGCTTTCCTGGGGGGCATGTCGGAGGCGTGTCGGGGGGGGGGGGTGTCGCTGCCGGCGCGTCATTGAGGGCATTCCGGGGGCGGGGCATTCCGGGGGCGGGGCGTCATTGAGGGCATTCCGGGGGCGGGGCCGATAGGTCTTGCTGGCAGACTGCTGTTACAGCTAGCAAAACACGATGAAGTCCCCTGCCTCGTGGCCATCAAGTTCATTCACTACCAATCGCTAGTAAAGTGGTTGACTACCACTGCGATCCTTTCCCTGCTGGACCCTTCTCCACTCCCAAAGAGCAGCCATGATTTCTCTCTTTCTCACTGTCCTGTGCTCCTTACTCACTCTGTTCCAAAATGCCATTGTTCCCACATCTGGTGCACTCCTAAATGCTGACTCTGAACTGGGATTGACTCTCAATAGTCCACAAGGAGGTGACATCACTTGTGAGTGTACATTCTCTGTTGTCCTACCCACATTCTGGAACTTACCGTCAGAAGAGATTAGGCAGTTGGACTGCTTAAAAACTTTTAAATCTATGCTGAAAACTCGTGCTGTTAAGAAGGCGTTTTTATGCTAGCTATGGCAAATCAGTGTTTTATCAATCAGTTCTGTTTTAGCGACAAGTTTAAAGTACCATATTGTATTTTTATTTTATCTTTGTCTTGAATGATGATATTTTACTGATGATATTGTCTTATTGAATTATGTATGTTTAAGCTTGTACATCGCGTAGGGCCTAGTGCATAGGCCATTAACAAATTTTAATAAATATAAAGCTAAACATCCCCTTTGGGGAAAAGACCCTCTTTTCACTCACTATCTCCTACACACCTCCTCGGACCTCTCATTGCTAGAAAGTTCTTGATAATAAATGTAACCCTCTTTTGAAAGTGGTATATCCTTTCAGGACACACAAAAGAATGTCTGTTTCTCGAGCTGTATGTCCTCTGCCGCTGGTCCCCCTCCAATTTTATTAGCTCGGGGGTAAGTTCTTTCTATGGGGAAAAAGCTGGTGCTTGTGGCCTAGGTGGTGAGGGGACTCCTTTTCCTGTGTGTAATGCCCCCTTGACCACTTGCCTCGCAGGGCATTCCTGAGTCCGGGACCAACATGGAAGGAGCCCCCCAGCGCTCACGCCATCAGTCTTCTCGTTCTTGGTGCCTGGTGCCTCCACCTGGGGAAGAAAGTGTTAGTGGGTGGGATTTCTCTCCATTCAGTCCAGGTAAACAATTGGGACTATGAACAAGTCTGGCAGTATGTACAAATATATACAGGTTTGATTAGACTATATGACTATGTACATCACTAATAGGATATCAAACAGCACACTTATCTACTCATGGTTAGTAGTCTCAGGCCATTTCTACAAGATAGTAAGAACATATAATATTCGGAAATTTGGGGTTGTTGGTCCAATAGTATACCACCATATAGAAAAGGAGGAATCTCTTGTGTTCCCACTTAATCAAGTGTTATTATTATCCACTCCCTTCCCTTTCACCCCAAGCCTCACCTATGTGAAAAGATGCAACTGGGCTGTGGGCAGTTCTGGCCTGGGAGTGGGATCCATTGTGTCTAAACTGCTGTAATCTCCTCTGTGTCTCTTCTGCTCCACTGACTGGTCCATGCTCTCTTTAGGGGACTTGACCCCAACACCGGGTCCAATGTTGCGGTCCCCACCATCCTGGTGAGGCCCTTCACCTCCTGGTCTACACCCTCCTGGGGACCTAACTCCACCTTCTGGTCTGCCACCGGGTCCACACCCTCCTGGGGGACCCAACTCCACAATCTGGTCACTGCTGGGGTACCCTTTCTCCTGGGGGACCCAGGTTCACCTCTCAATCTGTCACTGGGCTCTCCTTCCTCATGCGGGACCCAAGACCACCTCCCAATCCATCAATAGGGTCCTCTTCCTCATGGGAGACCTGACATCATCCCCCAATCTTCTGCTGGGTACCTGGGGTGCCTTCTGATCTGTTGCTGAGATCCCCTTGTTCATGAGGGACTCAACTCTACTTTCGGATATGCTGCTGTTCTTAAACTCTTTTTCCTCCTTGGGAGAGTTTTCCCTTGCTTGAGGTCACAGCTCTACTAATCATATAGCATGTATATCGTTCAGTGATTAAGGCTCTTAACAGTCTTAACTTTCAGTGATCTCAGCTGAGCTAAGCTCATAACCAGTCATTGGCTGTTGACCAACCTGGAAAGATCAACTCTCAGCCAAAAAAAGGCTGAGAACCAGGCAGGATTATGGAAAGAGCATATGTGCACAGCCTTCTCTCCTGCCTAGTACTTTTTTGTGATGCCTGAGAACTAGGTACCCAAGGCTTCTGAATGCCTTAGTCAGGGTGAGAATTTGCTTGCTTCCTAGGACTGTTTTTCAGTACGTTTCTCCAACAAATCTCTCTCTCAGTCTTGTTCAGTCAAAGTTCTGTAATGTAGGATTTTGCTATCCTTTGCTTTTAAAGAGGTTTCACTGGACGTTACCGGCGGTAGTCAAGGGAGCTGAGACATGCAAATCCCCTAGCTGAGTCACTGACATCTATTCAATGGTCATTTAAGCACCTTCAGAGTGAACAGTCTGACAACTTTTCAATCTCTCTCTGGCTTTCCTGGCTGGCGGCTCAGGTTGCATAGCTGGATTGCCCTCTTCTGTTCTGTTGCACTTCACTTAAAAGGTAGCATATTCTTTATTTCCCCCCTCCCTTGTGAGGAGGGGGGATGGGTCATGTGTGCAGCTGGGTATTTTAATACTGATGATGGGTGGGATAAAGAATGCAGGACACAGGTCTGGTGTTCAAAACAATACAGTTTACTGATTTCTCCAAAAGCAATCAAATTCAGGGTGAAACAGTTGGCTTTATAGATGAGTGGCCTTTTCCTTCTGTGTAAGTGCTGGTGACTCAGGTTCCTGGGGATTTCTAACTCTCTGGGAATAAGAACTTCATGGTCCCCTACTTCGGAGGGATTCTCTTCTGCGAGGGAAATTCCCTTAAAGGTTTTTACAGTCCCAGTTGAGTTCCAGCAGTCTTCAACAGTTACCCAGCCCGTGTCCCAGAGAGAAAATCCTGTGGAGGGTCTTTATGTCTGCTCTTCTTTCTCCTTATTTGTTTTATTGACCCTCTCTGAAGGCAAGGCCTTGAATAACAAAGATCAGGCACACTACCCAATCTCCAAAATAGAGGAGAGGGTGACAAAATATCTCCTCTCAACCAAAAGATAATTTTTTGCAAAATGTCCAAAAACCTCCTGGATGTCTTTGTTACTGCAGCTCTTCTCTGGCTCTGGAAAATTACTGGCAGATCTTCAGCGACCTGGCCTCTGTATCCAGGGGGTGACCTTTACCAGGAGCACCAGGCTGTAATCCAGTTTAGTAATCTTTAAAATAGTCAAAAATTCTAACAAAATCTCTTTCTATAACTGGAGGAATACCCAACCAGGTAGGGAGCACACTCAAACTGCCTCTAGAGGAGTAGCTGAAAAGTGGTATTCTCTGTAGCTGGTGAACATCTATAGGGATCTAGTGGCCAACCCTTAGGGGTGCCCCATAAAGTATAGCACCATATAGTGAAAGCAGGCTTATGTAATAAGAAATAATAAATAAATGAATAAATAATATTAGGCTACATGTCTGACGGCAATGCTCTAGAGTCACTTGCATTGCTCTGCAGCATGCTCTTGACTGTATTTGAAAGGAATATATATTTTAAAAGTTGTTATATGAAAGTTTTTGTAATTGTCTTACATTCTGTAGCTGTTCTCTTTATGGATCAGTTACAATTTAGAGAAGTGATATCCAGCAGGGAGAGAACAGCATAATTCTAGTCGAAATGGCATTCTTCTATTTATTTCTTAATCGTGATCATCATACTATTATTTTTTGTGTGTAGGTGGCATATTTGGAACTGTAATTGTACAGACTTATGATATCTTCTAAAAGGAGGGTAAATGACTCAAATTACTATACTGAGATTCACATTTACACGTTTTTAACCAGGGCTAGATTTTCAAAGATTTAGGGGTCCATGTGCTAAGCATTGTTAGAACTATCGTGATAGCCCAAATACCTTACAGGTTTTAATGCCAGCAACACATTGAACTTTAATGCTCAATATAGAAAACAAATGGTATTTAGTAAGCAGCAGCACTACCATGATCACATTAAGTGCAGTATGACCATAGCAATGCATGCCGTGTTCCACATATCAGGTTTACCTGTGATAATCAGGCCAAGGCTGACTCGTATGAGGAAACATTCCCTTCTTCAGAATGTGATCAGGCCTCTAAGTCTGCAACTCCACTCCAGGAAGACTTTGGGCTTTTGTGGCTTCTCTCCCCAACAACTCTCGGAAGAGTTGCAACCTTGAAGCCCACTCTGCCTTTCTCTGGAGAAAGCATGGTTCTCTAGGTGGCCTTTTACCCCATGATGGATTGGCCTTTTGGAATCTTTGCCAGCAGGAAAGATCTGATTTCCTTCTTGCTACACCAAATTAAAAACAGTGCTGTGGACACTTTCACTTGAGCACCAGATCACATGATCCTTTCTCTTCCTCATCTCTACCTAATTCTCTTTCTCTCCTGATTCCCCAACCTCCGCCCCCATGATCCTCTCTCTCTCTTCCCCAATCCTCCTCCTGCATGATTCGCTCACCTCCATCCAGCAGGTAGAAAATGGCACTTCCTGCCACATTTGCCTCTTGCCAGCCAGCTTTTCTGTGATTTGAAAGTGCAGGACATGCTAGTAAGATGCATTTGAACAGTAGATTCAACTTGAACAACAGAAGAGGCAGATGCAATGTGAAGAAAGAACCAACTTCATTGTAACATAAGAACATAAGAACATGCCATACTGGGTCAGACCAAGGGTCCATCAAGCCCAGCATCCTGTTTCCAACAGTGGCCTTTCCAGGCTATAAGAACCTGGCAAATACCCAAAAACTAAGTCTGTTCCGTGTTACTGTTGCTAGTAATTGCATTGGCTATTTTCTAAGTCAACTTAATCAATAGCAGGTAATGAACTTCTCCTCTAAGAACTTATCCAATCCTTTTTTAAACACAGCTACACTAACTGCACTAACCACATCCTCTGGCAACAAATTCCAGAGTTCCTGATGATGTAAGGGCATGCGTGTGCTCCAGACTTGTACCGGCAAGGGTGCAAACCTCGGGGGCACCCCCCCCCGCAGTGACGTCATCTGCTTCCAACATAAAAGGTCTTTGCTTGCAACTACGAATCGAGTTAGCAAGGAGGATTTTCTCCGCTGCTCTGCCTCTACAAACTTACCTAGGGGTACCCACTCCTCGGGGGCCCCGCTCTCTCTCTTCTTGATTTCAGATACAGGATGGAATCCGGTACTCGCGCCACAAGGGCCTACGTTCCTGAAGACTCAGAAGACTCCTATTGCCTGGAAGTGATCGTAGATGTGAACACTGTGAATTCTATTCAGATAGGAACAGGTACTCGCTCCACGAGGGCCTATGCTCCTAATCCCAAAGACTCCTTTCTGTCTAAGACGTTATCGCAGGTACGGAGATCGTGAGTTATTGCAGATTGCAGATAGGAACCGGTACTCGCTCCACGAGGGCCCAGGTTCCTAAAACCCTTTACAAACTCTCTTCTTTCTCAGAAGATATCGCATACCTATATCTTATGGATTGCTATTACAGATTGCAGATAGGAACCGGTACTCGCTCCACGAGGGCCTATGTTCCTCAACTCTCCTCAACTCTCTTCTATTCCAGAAACTATCTCATACACAGTTATTGTGAGTTCCTATTTCAGACTGTTTACAGGAACCAGTACTCGCCTGTGGCTCCTGTTCCTGAATACTGAAGACTCTCTGTTGCATAAGAGGACCTTACAGACATCTACCTATGTGAGTGTATCATCCACTACTGGTTATGTATCCAGCATACCCTGTCTACTCACTACCTATAGTCTCTCTCTACAGCTCATCAACTCAGAGATCACTATTCCTGTATCTGAAGGACTTCAGCCCTGCCGAGCACATCAGCTCACTACTGCCACCTCTAGTGGTTCTATTTCCAGTCTAATAAAGAACTATCTGTGTTTGTCTCAATACTCCAGCCTAGCTGGTGGTTCCTATCAGGATCTCCTCTTGGGGATGCTGTCATCTCCCATCGGCCCAGGGATTCACCATTTCTACTAAGTGTTCATTCCTTACACTAATAGAGTGGTATTAGATCATCTACCACTCTGTGGGAGCCAACCCACATTAGTTCACTATTTCTGCCTATGGAATATCATCACTGTTACTCCTTCTTCAAGGGATCAGATCCATAACAGATTGCTACTTCAGTACAGAGATTATATTAAGTGCTAACTCCCTAGCGGATCTGTCTCAGAATGTTCAACTCCAAAGCAGAATTATAACAGAGTGCTACTCTTTCATTCTACAGGAACCAGCGCATACCAGGTTGCCAACTCTGCCCTCCTGGTGGGGTTAGCCATACCAGACTGCCAACTCCTCCCCTCGGAGGAGCTGGTCGATACAGACTGCTAACTCCACCCTCCTGGCAGGTTGAGCCACAACAGTTGCTAACTCCTCCTGCCAGAGAAGCTGGAACCTAAAAGATTGCTAACTCCACCCTCCTGGCGGGGTGAGCACTAACAATAGGCAGTAGAGAAGTCAGGTGTACCAGAGGTCTGGGTCTGGAGATAGGCAGTAGCGTAGTCAGGCGTAGCAGAGTCAATATCCGTGGAGTCAGTCGAAAACATAGATATGGGAGGAATGAAGAAGACAGGAACTGGGAACAATGAAGGTCAGGAATGAAGAGTAGAGAGGATTCTCTAGCAGCAACGATTACTCGAGTAGTGAGGAGACCTGTTGCAAAGGCAATGCTTTGGAGCGAGGCCTGAGCTTAAATACACTGTAGAGTTTGACGTCATCATCCCGGGCTGCGGCCAGGTTCCCGCCGTGGGCCCTTCATAAGGATCAGCGATGCGTGCGCACCTAGGGAGCGGCGCTGCTCTGGTAGTGGAGTCTCTCCTCTAGCCACGCGGAGAGGCCCAACGAGCAATTGCATCTTGACCTGCAACACTGGGGACCATGACAGAGCCAGAGGCACCGGAGGCAGCCCGAGGTCAGAGCCGGCGGTCTACCACAGCTAGCAAGGAGGAACCAGGAGCTGGAGTCTGTGTAAGAAGGTGAGGGGGCTATGCCGCAGGTCTGCCATGGACGGTATGTGTAACATCCACTGAGAAAATTGTCCATTTAATCCTACTCTCTGTTTCCTGTCTTTTAGCCAGTTTATAATCCACGAAAGGACATCACCACCTATCCCATGACTTTTTACTTTTCCTTGAAGCCTCTCATGAGGAACATTGTCAAATGCCTTCTGAAAATCCAAATACACTACATCTACCGGTTCACCTTTATCTACATGTTTATTAACTCCTTCAAAAAAGTGAAGCAGATTTGTGAGGCAAGACTTGCCTTGGGTAAATCCATGCTGACTTTATTCCATTAAACTATGCCTTTCTATATGTTCTGTGATTTTGATATTTAGAACACTTTCCACTACTTTTCCTGGCACTGAAGTCAGGCTAACTGGTCTGTAGTTTCTCGGATCGCCCCTGGAGCCCTTTTTAAATATTAGGGTTACATTTGTCACCCTCCAGTCTTCAGGTACAATGGATGATTTTAACGATAGGTTACAAATTTTTACTAATAGGTCTGAAATTTAATTTTTGAGTTCCTTCAGAACCCTGGGGTATATACCATTCGGTCCAGGTGATTTACTACTCTTCAGTTTGTCAGTCAGGCCTACCACATCTTCTAGGTTCACCGTGATTTGGTTCAGTCCATCATTACCCATGAAAGCCTTCTCCGGTATGGGTACCTCCCCAACATCCTGTTCAGTAAACACCGAAGCAAAGAAATCATTTAATCTTTCTGTGATGGCCTTATCTTCTCTAAGTGCCCCTTTAACCCCTTGATCATCTAACGGTCCAACTGACAGCCTCACAGGCTTTCTGCTTCAGATATATTTTAAAAAGTTTTTACTGTGAGTTTTTACCTCACGGCCAACTTCTTTACAAATTCTCTCTTAGCCTGTCTTATCAATGTCTTACATTTAACTTGCCAATGCTTATGGATTATCCTATTTTCTTCTATTGTAACCTATCATTACAATCATCCATTGTACCTGAAGACTGGAGGGTGGCCAATGTAATCCCAATATTTAAAAAAGGCTCCAGAGGCGATCCGGGTAACTATAGATCAGTGAGCCTGACTTCAGTGCCGGGAAAAATAGTGGAAACTATTCTCAAGATCAAAATTGTAGAGCATATAGAAAGACATGGTTTAATGGAACACAGTCAACATGGATTTACCCAAGGGAAGACTTGCCTAACAAATCTGCTTCATTTTTTTGAAGGGGTTAATAAACATGTGGATAAAGGTGAACCGGTAGATGTAGTGCATTTGGATTTTCAGAAGGCATTTGACAAAGTCCCTCATGAGAGGCTTCTATGAAAACTAAAATGTCATGGGATAGGAGGCGATGTCCTTTCGTAGATTACAAACTGGTTAAAAGACAGGAAACAGAGAGTAGGATTAAATTTATTTATTATTTATTATTTATTATTTATTAAAGGCTTTTATATACCGACTTTCTTGATACAAATCAAATCAACTCGGTTTACATCGAACTAAGCAGTAACTATAACCAACCAATCAACAAGAGATATATTAAAAGGAGCATAAAGTTACAATATAACAAGGAAGCCGTAACTGGGAGTGGGAAAAAAAGAGAGGGAGAACAAGATATAGTACTATATACAATGGAGTATGGGAGGGAGGCTAGGAGCCGACCTCATGATGACTTGTGAGCGAAATTAGCGATTGTTTATTTACATAAGTGATGGAACAGTTCTAGGTCAGGCTGTTGGGCTAGAGGCGGGGAAGGCACGGCAGAACAGCCATGTCTTTAGTTTCTTTTTGAAAGTTAGAAGACAGGTTTCCTGCCTGAGGTCCGGAGGCATGGCGTTCCAGATGGAGGGACCTGTGGTAGAGAATGTCCTGTCTCTGATATTTGAGTGTTGTACAATTTTGATTGGAGGAACATGCAAGGATCCCTTGTAGGCATCCCTTAAGGGTCTGGCCGTTGAGTGCAATTTGAGAGGGTGTAGAAGATCGAGTGGGGTCTGATGGTGAATATTTTTGTGGATAATTGTCAGTGATTTATGGAGAATCCTGAAGTTTACTGGGAGCCAGTGAAGATCTTTTAGAATTGGAGAGATATGCGCTCTCCGATTAGTATTCGTCAGTATTCTCGCCGCTGCATTTTGGAGCAGCTGGAGGGGTTTTATAGTAGAAGCCGGGAGACCTTGCAAGATGGAATTGCAGTAGTCAATCTTGGAGAACAGAATGGCTTGGAGGACAGATCTGAAATCGTAATGGAAAAGGAGCAGTTTGAGTTTTTTAAGTACTTGTAGCTTGTAGAAGCACTGCTTTGTGGTGTGTTTTATAAATTGCTTTAGGTTCAAGTGGCTATCAATTATGACTCCAAGATCTTTAGCGTGTGATATTTGTATGTTACATTGCAGTTGGTGATGGAGGGGACTGCCTTCTGGGGTAATTAGCAATAGTTCTGTCTTGGAAGTGTTGAGCACCAGGTTGAGGCTTGAAAGGTGATAGTTAATCGTTTGCAGGTGAAAGTTCCATAATTTGATTGTTGAGTCCAGTGACTTGGATATGGGGATTAGAATTTGAACATCATCTGCGTATATATAGAACTTAAGTTTTAGATTGGAGAGTACGTGGCAGAGAGGGAGTATGTAGATGTTAAACAGGGTGGGCGATAAGGAGGAGCCCTGCGGGACTCTGAATGGGGCTTTAGTGTGAGAGGATTCCTTGTTATTGATGTTAACCTTATAACCTCTATTGCTAAGGAAGGAGTCGAACCATCTAAGAGCTGATCCTGTAATTCCTATGTCTGATAGCCGATTTAGAAGGGTATTATGATTTACAGTATCGAAAGCTGCAGAGATGTCAAGAAGGGCTAGGAGGAACGATTGTCCTTTATCAAAGCCAATGTATGTTTGATCAAGGAGTGAGATAAGGAGGGTTTCGGTATTGTGTTCTTTACGGAAACCGTATTGTGACGGGTGTAGAATGTTATGGCCTTCTAAGTAATTTGAAAGTTGCTTATTTACGATTTTCTCCATGATCTTTGCTACAAATTACAGATTTGAAATGGGGCGGTAATTGTTGAGGTCGTTCGGGTCCAGGTTCAGTTTTTTGAGTATAGGTTTGAGGGTAGCCGATTTGAGAGCATCTGGGAATATTCCTTGTGAAAGGGAACAATTGATAATATCGGCTAGATATTTGGAGATGTATTCTGGTATGAGAATCAGAAATTTGGAGGGAATTAGGTCCAGAGGGTGGGTGGAAGGTTTCATTCTTTTTATCAGATTTTCCACCTCTATAGTGTGAGTAGGATCAAAGGATTCCAAGCTTATGTCAGTGTTTGGTAGGTGGAGGGTATCCAGAGACAGTGAGTTTGGGCTGGTAGGTAATCTAGCCAGGGTGTTTGAGATTTTGTTCTGAAAGAATAAGGCCAGATCATTGGCTTTCGATTGGGCTGTATCGTCTGGGATGGTAGGGGGAGCAGTTTTGGTGAGTTCTGATACGTACGAGAACAGAGCCTTCACGTCGAATATCATATCGTGGATACGGTGGGCATAGAAATCTCTTTTTGTTCGAAGCGTTGTCGTTCTGTAATGGTGGAGGGCAGCTTTGTATATGGTTAGAGAATGGGTATTGGGGTTCTTCCTCCATTCTTTTTCTTTCCGTCTTAGGTTTTGCTTCAGGGTACGGAGCTCCTTAGAGAACCATGGCTGCTTATTTTTTCGAGAAGGATCTATGGTTTTCTTGGACAGTGGGCATAAGTTATTGGCTATCATTTCAGTAATACTTTGCCAGGAGGTAATAGCAGAATTGGGGTTAGATAGATCCAGATTAGGGAGTTCTTTGATTAAAGAATTGCCGAGGTCTTCTGAAGGACATGGTTTCCTGTAGTACAAAGTGGTCGCCTGAAGGGGAGCCGAAGATCTTGTCAATGACCTGATGGTGGAGGTGATAATGAAATGGTCTGACCATGGAACCGGGAGGCATAGAGGGGGTGAAAGTGGAATTAGGTTGGAATTTGTGAAGATAAGGTCAAGGGTATGACCTGCTTTATGGGTGGGTTGGTTGATGTGTTGTTTGAAGCCCATGTCCGAAAGGGCTGATAGGAAGGCTTCACAGTTAGAAGATCGAGGATTGGCATCGATGTGAAGATTAAAATCTCCGAGGATTATGGCTGGAGAATCTAGTTTTACATATTTGGCTATGATTTCCACCATAGGAGAGGCGTCTTGTTCTAAAAGTCCAGGGGGAGCGTAAGTGAGGAGGATTTGGAGCGACTTAGATTTGAATAAGCCTATCTCCAGTTTGGGAATTATATTGATAGATTGAAGAGTGAGGTTAAGAGATTTTTTGGCAGCTATGAGGAGACCTCCCCCTTTGACCTTAAATGGTCAATTTTCTCAGTGGAAAAGGGTAAACAGTGGAGTGCCTCAGGGATCTGTACTTGGACTGGTGCTTTTCAATATATATATAAATGACCTGGAAAAGAATACGACGAGTGAGGTTATCAAATTTGCGGATGACACAAAATTATTCAGAGTAGTTAAATCACAAGCGGACTGTGATACATTACAGGAGGACATTGCAAGACTGGAAAATTGGGCATCCAAATGGCAAATGAAATTTAATGTGGACAAGTGCAAGGTGTTGCATATAGGGAAAAATAACCCTTGCTGTAGTTACACAATGTGAGGTTCCTAATTAGGAGCTACCACCCAGGAAAAAGATCTAGGCATCATAGTGGAAAATACTTTAAAATCATCGGCTCAGTGTGCTGCAGAAGTCAAAAAAGCAAACAGAATGTTAGGAATTATTAGGAAGAGAATGGTTAAAAAAATGGAAAATGTCATAATGCCTCTATATTGCTCCATGGTGAGACCGCACCTTGAATACTGTGTACAATTCTGGTCACTGCATCTCATAAAAGATATAGTTGCGATGGAGAAGGTACAGAGAAGGGCAACCAAAATGATAAAGGGGATGGAACAGCTCCCCTATGAGGAAAGGCTGAAGAGGTTAGGGATGTTCAGCTTGGAGAAGAGATGGCTGAGGGGGGATATGATAGAGGTCTTTAAGATCATGAGAGGTCTTGAACGAGAAGATGTGACTCGGTTTTTTACACTTTCGAAAAATAGGACTAGGGGGCATTCCATGAAGTTAGCAAGTAGCACATTTAAGACTAATTGGAGAAAATTATTTTTCACTCAAAAACAATAAAGCTCTGGAGTTTGTTGCCAGAGGATGTTGTTAGTGCAGTTAGTGTAGCTGGGTTCAAAAAAGGTTTGGATAAGTTCTTGGAGGAGAAGTCCATTAACGGCTATTAATCAAGTTTACTTAGGGAATAGCCACTGCTATTAATTGCATCAGTAGCATGGGATCTTCTTAGTGTTTGGGTAATTGCCAGGTTCTTGTGGTCTGGTTAAACTGGTTTGGCCTCTGTTGGAAACAGGATGCTGGGCTTGATGGACCCTTGGTCTGACCCAGCATGGCAATTTCTTATGTTCTTATGTTCTTAATTTTTGAATGAAGATCTTTTGGCTAAAATAGCTTCTTTCTCCTCACCTTTTAACTATGCTGGTAATCATTTTGCCTTCTTTCCACCTTTCTTAATGTGTGAAATATATCTGGACTGTGCTTCTAGGATGGTATTTTTTAACAATGACCACGCCTCTTACACACTTTTTCCCTTTGTAGCTGCTCCATTTAGTTTTTTTCTAACTAATTTTCTCATTTTATCAAAGTTTCTCTTTTGAAAGTTTAGCACGAGAGTCATGGATTTGCTTACTGTCCCTCTTTCAGTCATTAATTCAAATTTGATCATATTATGATCACTATTGCCAAGCGGCCCCACCACCGTTACCTCTCTCACCAAATCCTGTGCTCCACTGAGAATTAGATTTAAAATTGCTCCCTCTCTTGTCGGTTCCTGAACCAATTGCTCCATAAAACTGTCATTTATTCCATCCAGGAACTT
Organism: Rhinatrema bivittatum; assembly: GCF_901001135.1. Lineage (NCBI taxonomy): Eukaryota > Metazoa > Chordata > Amphibia > Gymnophiona > Rhinatrematidae > Rhinatrema > Rhinatrema bivittatum. Next base: position 355,514,083 of record NC_042617.1, on the reverse strand, counting down.
TATCTCTCTAGCATGTCCTGATGATACATTTACCCAGCAATATTGGGGTAATTGAAATCTCCCATTATTACCGCACTACCAGTTTGGTTAGCTTCCCTAATTTCTCTTAGCATTTCACTGTCCGTCTCACCATCTTGACCAGATGGACGGTAGTATACTCCTATCACTATAGTCTTCCCCAACACACAAGGGATTTCTACCTATAAAGATTTGATTGTACATTTATTCTCATGCAGGATGTTTATCCTGTTGGACTCTATGCCATCCCGGACATAAAGCGCTAAACCGCCTCCCGGGTGCTCCTCTCTGTCATTGCGATATAATTTGTACCCTGGTATAGCACTTTCCCATTGGTTTTCCTCCTTCCACCATGTCTCTGAGATGCCAATTAAGTCTATGTCATCATTCACTACCATACATTCTAATTCCCCCATCTTACTTCTTAGACTTCTGACATTAGCATACAAACATTTCAAAGTTTGGTTTTTGTTTGTATTTTCATTCTGCTTTTTAATTGATAGGGATAAGTTAGCATTTTTTATCTCAGGTGAGATTTTAGTTACAGGCACTTCGAATACTTGTCTTGTTATTGGAACCTCACTGTCGGGATGCCCTAATTCTAATGCATCATTAGTATCCTTTGAAGATACCTCCCTCTGAACCATGCGCTGCTGAGCGACTGTTGTCTTTCTCCTTTGTTCTAGTTTAAAAGCTGCTCTATCTCCTTTTTAAAGGTTAGCGGCGAGCGCCAGCAGACTGGTTCCACCCTGGTTAAGGTGGAGCCCATCCCTTCAGAAGAGACTCCCCTTTCCCCTAAAGGTTTCTCAGTTCCTTACAAAACTGAATCCCTCTTCCTTGCACTATTGTCTCATCCACGCATTGAGACGCCGCAGCTCTGCCTGCCTCTGGGGACCTGCGCGTGGAACAGGGAGCATTTCAGAGAATGCTACCCTGGAGGTTCTGGATTTAAGCTTTCTATCTAAGAGCCTAAATTTGGCTTCCAGAATCTCCCACCCACATTTTCCTGTGTCGTTGGTACCCATATTTACCACGAAAGCCTGCTCCTCCCCAGCACTGTCTAAAATCCTATCTAGGTGATGCGTGAGGTCCACCACCTTCGCACCAGGTAGGCATGTTACCTAGTGTTCCTCACTCCCACCAGCCACCCAGCTGTCTACATTCCTAATAATCGAATCACCAAATATGAGGGCTGACCTAACCCTTCCCTGCTGGGCAGTAGACCTTGGAAAGATATCCTTAGTGCGAAAGGACAATGCACCACCTGGACAGCAGGTCCTTGCTAAAGGATCCTTTCCTGCTGCACCAGGTTGATGCTCTCCAATCATGAGACCTTCTTCCTCCAAGGCAGCACCAGGGCTGCCAGTCGGAAGTTGGGGCTTGGCTACTATGTCCCTGAAGGTCTCATCTATAAAGCTCTCTGTCTGCCTCAGCTCCTCCAGGTCTGCCACTCTAGCCTCCAGAGATCAGATTTGTTCTCTGAAAGCCAGGAGCTCTTTGCATTGCATGCACATGTACCATTTTTCACCGGCGGGTAAAAAATCATACATGTGACACTCGATGCAAAAGACTGGGAAGCCCCCCTCTTGCTGCTGGACTGCTGCCTTCATCTCAAATTTGTTCAGTTCCTACTTGTTTTAGGTTGCTATGGGAGTAGGAATGTGTCTAATTAACGTCCTTTAAATGTATTAGTGAATTCACCATATGTCTGGTAGTGGCCTACAGGGGAATGATCAAACTCTCAATAAGGTTTTTTTTTTTTGTTTTTTTTGTGAAAGTGGCACCTGCCTATAAATTAAAGGATGAGCTAGGGGTGGGTGGGTGAGGGGTAGGAGGGTTGGGAAATTCAAACAGTAACTTCGGCGGAGTGCACTGTTAACCCGCGATTGGATGCGTGTTTTCAACACGCTAGCTTTACCACTTATTCAGTAAGGGGTAATAGCACATCAAAAACGTGCGTCCAACCCCCCCCCCCCCCGAACCTAATAGCGCCCGCAACATGCAAATGCATGTTGATGGCCCTATTAGGTATTCCCGTGCGATTCAGAAAGCAAAATGTGCAGGCAAGCCGCACATTTTACTTTCAGAAATTAGCGCTTACCCAAAGGTAGGCGTTAATTTCACCGAGCACTGGGAAAGTGCACAGAAAAGCAGTAAAAACTGCTTTTCTGTGCACCCTCCGACTTAATATCATGGCGATATTAAGTCGGAGGTCCCGAAATTAAAAAAATTAAAAAAAAATATTTGAAATCGGCCTGCGGCTCGTGGGTTGAAAACCGGATGCTCAATTTTGCTGGCGTCCAGTTTCCGAACCTTTGGCTGTCAGCGGATTTGAGAACCGATGCCGGCAAAATTGAGCGTCGGCTGTCAAACCCGCTGACAATCGCCGCTCCTGTCCAAAAAGAGGCGCTAGGGACGCGCTAGTGTCCCTAGCGCCTCTTTTTACTGCGGGCCCTCATTTGAATACAGAATCACGCGACTTTTACTGTATCAGCCCGTTAGTCAGCCAGAGTGACTCACTGCTCTCTTGATTAACAAATGTTGGTACCTAATCAAACCTACCTTAATACCTTTCCAAGGTGAGTAACTGAACTGAACTTTTCAACCTTTTTACATAGGAATACACTGCTCCTAGCTTATTTCTAGCTTCTGGCTACCTTTTTTTTTTTTGTTTTTTGTTTTTAATATACAAACAGTCTAACTTCTGTTTATTCGCTGCTTTACTGACTATTAAAAGCACAAACACACAAACACACTAAGATTCCCAAATAGTTAACTTCGCCCCAATACTTTTAAAAAAGAAAATTTCCCAAGCAAAACCTTACTGATTCCTTTCAGCCACCAGCAAGGTGATCCTCTCCTCTCAGTGCTCCCACTGCCAACATAGTAGATGATGGCAGATGAAGAACATCTGATCCATCCAATGGAGTAAAGTGGAGGGGTTAAGATGGGAAACAGAAAGCAGAAGCAGGTGTTTCATTTTGAAATTCCCCTACTGGCCCTCATTTTCAAAGGAAAACTCTGTAGGGAGTTTCCCTTTCAAAATGAATTTGCAGACTGGCAACTATAAACTGCCTCACAAGGAATGGGGATATTACTTGGAAAGCAACAATTTCTAATCTCTGTCTACAGTCTCCTCTGCCTTCTGTGAAAAGACAGCTTAGCTGTTATCGATCTCCTATGGAGTTATCAATCTGATGTGAATCTGTTATGATCTCCGTGAGGAGATAGCAATCTGTTGTGGATCTCCGTGTGGAGTTAGCATCTGTTGTCAAAGCTCTGTAGAGAAAGCTGGGAGTTAGCAATCTGTCAGAGAGCTCTGTTGTTAAAGCTGGTATTTAGCTATCTGTAGTTATTTAGAATAGTTGTGGGTGGATCCTTGGACCAGTGGCAGGTAACCATGCCCTCAGGGGAAAATCCCGAGAGGGACTACTGGTCAGGCTTAGTGTAGGAGACAGACATACGCTAGTTCTTTTATTAGACAATATGGTAAACCACCAGAGATGGCAGTAGTGAGCTGGAAGCATCCGGCTGGGCTGTAGACCCTCAGGTATTGGAACAGTGATCCCAGGGTGGCTGAGCTGTAGAGAAACTAAGACAGTGAATAGGCCGTATATGCAGAGTTCTGGAACAAATCCTTGATGGTAACACTCACACAATAGTCTCTTAAGGCAGCCCAGGAGATGGTATACATTAGGCCTTCGAGGAGCGAGTACCTGTACCCAGGGAAAGCTCCGAGGGATAGATAGAAACTCACAATGTTGTAAACAGCGATGACCTCTTAACAGAAGTGGTATTCAGGAGCAAGTCCGGGACGTGGGCCCTCGAGGAGCGAGTACCTGTTCCAGACTGTGACCTGCAAAGAAAAAGAGAGAGCAAGGCCCCCGAGGAGTGGGTACCTCTAGTGAAGTCCGAGGAGGCAGAGTTGCTAGGGTCGCGGAGAGCGAATCCCATCCACAGCGACCAGGAGGAAACAAACCCCTTGCTAACTCGACTTGTTAGCGAAAACTGAGACCTTAAATATCTGGAGCTGGTGACGTCAGGGGGACGCCCCTGAGGTTCGCGCCAACACTGGTACATCAGTCGGGCCGTACGCGTGTGCATCTGGTCAACATGGCGGCTTGCAGCGTCGAGCCAGTCCGGGAACGCCGGAGGAGGACGGCCTGGAGACGCCGCAGCGGCTAGCCTTCCATCAACCCTGAAGGGTGTTGCCAACGAGGTAAGGTGGGCGGAGCAGAGACATCGGACAGCGATGGACACAACATTAGCCTGTCCTGTTAGTTCAAATTTTCTGCACATAGTGGCCTGCTTGCAGTTGCTGGTGCTTGCAATCATCCTTAAATCTTTATTCAATGCAAATAAATTAGTTTTGACATCAATTAGTATTCTTTGGCTGTTTAGACATAAAATTATCTAAGGTTTGTTTTGCAGGAAATGCTGCAGCTGCAAAATGAAAACCGGAATATCTTTATGCATTCCCCAAAACTACAGGGCATAACAGTGCTAGAAAATCAAAAGGCACTTTATCCTTCATTGCCTCAAGTTCAAACTTTGATTGTAAGCTGTCTGGGGCAGAGACTCTACCAATTCAATCTGTTTGTAACTCACCTCACGCTTGGATTTGGAAAAGTGAGTAATTGAATCCAAACTCCTAATTCAAATCCTCTCGTTTCTGCTCGATGGCTGCCAGTCAGGCCTTCTGACACTTAGCCTTCTTACTGGAGGATCATTATTGAGATGATGGGAAATTGGCAGTACAGGACAGAGCATGACAGGGTCACACATCACAGTCTAACTACTGGGAGAGTTAAACCCACAATTAGCCTATTACCTTAATGGGCTGCCAAGCATGTTACAGAGCACTGTTAGTGTACACAGCTTGGCGCAAGGTAAGTCAAATAACCCCCCCCCTCAATGCAATTTGTTTCTAAATTTACAAAGAATGTGTGCCATGCATTCAACTAGGTGTCGCCAAGATTCTGTTGGCTGAAAGTTAAGGACGTACACAATATACAGTGGGAATGGAGCGGCAAATGAGACGCTGAAAAGCTGTGAGTGTAATTTGCAATTTTCACCTTTTTTGACCTACTGCCTACTATTAGGGAATAAAAGGGTTTATTTTCACACGGGGGTGCCCATCCTGCTACTGCTGTTACCCTAGTGGTAGTTTTACTTATATGCTGATATTTTGCTGAATGAACTGAAAGCTCAGGAGCATTCCAGCCATGAAATCTTTAAGGATAAATGCAAAATGCCATGCCTCAATGTAATAGAAAGATGGGGAGGCTCCAGAACTGGCAAAATAGCAGAGAGAATTCACCAGGGAGGGAATTAGAGAAAGGTTAGATGTTCTATTAGGTAGTAAAAGATGATGATAAGTTATGTAAAAGGTAGATTTGTGCAGAAGAAATCAATTTGTTTTGGTTTGTTAATTCATTTTGTTGGTACCTGAAGCCATTTCATTATTTTCCAAACAACAACAAAAAGTATACAACACTGTATATTGTGTACGTCCTTAATTTTCAGCCAACAGAATCTTGGTGACGCCTAGTTGAATGCATGGCACACATTCTTTGTAAATTTAGAAACAAATTGCATCGAGCTGGGGCATTTGTTCCATTAGTTAATTAATTTGCCATTAAAATCTATGGGGAAACATTGCAGTCTATTCTGGGCTCCAGAATAGTGTTTTTCTTATCAATTCTAATAAAACTTGTGAGAAGAAATCATCATCAGAAGGTGGAAAGAACTGCAAGGTAGTTAGACTGTGGCTGAATGGCTTCAAAAGTGGCAAAATACTAGTCTAAGGCTCTGCAAAGGGGAAAAGGGGTCCCATGCTTTCAGCACTGGCAGGCATTCTCCTAAGCAATGTGAGAGGAGCAAAGAAGCAGCAAGAGAAAGAAGAACACCCCAAGGTGCAAAATGAAGAAGCCATCAATAGTGACATGAAGACTTGATGGCATCATGAGAGGCAAAGTGGCATCCTAAGGCATCATGAAGGGGGAAGGAAGCAGACAACATTGCAGGAATAATCCCAAGGTACAGATAAAGGGACCAAGAATCATAAAGAGTGGTATCAAGATTTCAAAAGCATAGGAGAGATGCATGGCAGCACCCCAGATTTGCAAGAAGAGCTCAGAGTTCAAGAGCTGGAGTGTGCCAGGAAGTTACAGTGGCAGAAAGAAGTTAAGGTCCCCAAGGTGTAAAATCTGCACATGGCAGCAAGACTGAGCAGCACAAGGATTCAAAGGTGTATGATGAGGGGCATAATATTAAGGCAGAGTGGCAGAGTGAGATGCCAGTCATTCAGTTGGAGCATAGCATACAGACAATTGTAGAGGGGGATGCCTCTCCCTGTCAAAGTATGGCTGCACCTGGCTTATCCACCAGTCCAGTAAGATTTGTTTGTGTCATGGAGTAAGCCACACACATCATAGGTAGGTAGGTACCCATGTACACAGTCCACTGGAACTGCGGATGGGTCATGAAATCAATTATTGTTCATGGAACTGTGCAGCAAGTGCACAAAAGAATGGATAACCATGGCAAAAGCAAGAAATGGCAAGAAGGTGAGTGCCATAGATGAAGAATGGTATTAAAATCCTGAGGAGTGTTTCAGTAAGTTTGGAAAGTAATGTATGATTAGGACATGAAAAAAAGTGGGTTTTGGCAAGAACTTTGAACATAGCTAGGGTAGGAGGAAGTATCCCTAGGTACGAAGACCAGCTTGGAATGGCAGCAGCAGCAGCAGTGGTGCTGGTATATATTAAGACTGGAATGGTAGGAGCAGAAGAAAGCAGCGAGAAGTGTAGCTGAAACTCATCCAAAACTGTGGTATTGTCAGTATCAGGTCCATGCAACATCTGAGAAATATATTTGCAGGCAGATAATGTAGCATTCTTAGGGACTGCAAAGTTTATTGAAATTATTAAGGATACTGCTTGATATGGTTGAAGGCTGGCATTCTGAAGCTGGAAGGTTCAGGTTCCAGGGGTTGTGGTTGGAGCAAAACAAGTTTATGTTGGATATTTCAGGCCTGAGTGGTTTGGTGGAGCATGGGGTGCTCTAGCTGGAAGTGTCGGCCATAGTGCTCATGGCTAAAGCAAGACAGGCTTATGCAGGCATATGTGCTGGCATATTGGTCCTACAAGACTAGCATCTGGCCAGACCTAGCATGAGTGACTCAGTTTTATTTGACTTTCCCACTGAGTGTCCCCAGCGAAAGAGTGTTTTTGATGCCAGAGTATATTGTAAGCCCTCATTGCTCCAGCTGTCACCACACTATTGTTCCTAAAAATTAATCTGCCTTTGCTTGGATTTCCATTTTTGCCATGTGCGTGGCAAGACGAATGAAAGGAATTTGAATGTCCTGTATCTGTTCAGGATCTGATGAAGGAGTTAGCATTCTGATGTATTCTGCTATCTGATGGGAGGAGCAATCAGATAGGAGTTAGCAATCTGTAATGAATCTCCATGAGGAGTTGCAATCTGATATAGTTATGGGTGGATCCCTGGGCCGGTGGCAGATGACCACGCCCCCGGGGGGATATCCCGAGAGGGATCACTGGCTAGGCTTGAGTATGGAGAAAGACACACATTAGTTCTTTTATTAAACAGGTTTTTGAAACCACCAGAGGTGGCAATAGTGAGCTGATATGCCCGGCAGGGCTGTAGTCCCTCAGGTACTGGAACAGCGATCCAGGATGGCTGAGCTGTTGAGAAACTGTAGAAAGTGAGTAGGCAAAGTAGGCAGCATTCATGAACAGAACTAGATGACAAAACTCACATAAGGTCTCAAGGAAGCTCAGGTGCTGGAAAGGTTTAGGCCCTCGAGGAGCGAGTACCTGGTTCCAGGGAAAGCTCTGAGAGAGCGACGGTAACTCACAATTGTTTGTAGCAGCGATAGCTTCCAAGCAGTAGAGAATGTTCAGTGTCCAGGAACATGGGCCCTCGAGAAGCGAGTACTGGTTCCTATCTGTAATCTGAAAGTAAAGAAAAGAGCGAGGCCCCCGAGAAGTGTGTACCCCTGGAAAGTCCGAAGAGGCAGAGTAGCTTGGGGGGAGTAGTCAGTAGGTAGCGAGACACATTCCCAATCCAACCCCTTGTTAACTCCATTAGATACGAAATAGAGACCTTTAAATATTGGAAGCGGATGACGTCATCTCAGGGGGATGCCCCTGAGGATCGCGCTCTTGCTGGTACTTCAATCAGAGCGCGCGTGCGCCCTAGGTCTTCAGACAACATGGCGGATCTGTAACGTCGAGCCGGTCCGGGGACGCCGGAGGGAGACGGTGTGGAGACGCCGCGGCAGCCAGCCGTCCATCAGACCCGGAGGGAGTCGCCACAGAGGTAAAGAGGGCGGAGTGAGGACGTCGAGCAGTGACGGTCACAACAGTATCTGATCTGCCTGTCTGCCTGCTTTGCCTTAAATATCATATACTAAAGAAAGAGGTGACCATACAATATACTAGAAGACTGGGAGAAAATGGGAGAGGTGGAACAACGGTGGGCCAAACTAAAAGAAACAATCACAAAAGCAACAAATCTATATGTTAGAAGAGTAAAGAAAAGTAAGAGAAATAAGAAGCTGATCTGGTTCTCAAAAGAGGTGGTTGATAATAGGGATGTGAATCGTTTTTTGACGATTTAAAAAAATCGTCGATATTTTTTAAATCATAAAAAATCGTTAGAGTGCACGATACAATACAAATTCCCCCGATTTATCGTAAAAAATCGTTAAATCAGGCACGGGAATTATTTGGGGGGAGGGCGGGAAAACCGGCACACCAAAACAACCCCTAAACCCACCCCGACCCTTTAAAACCAATCCCTTACCCTCCCCCACCCTCCTGAACCCCCCCAAAATGTTAAATTACCTGGTGGTCCAGTGGGGGGGTCCCAGCGCGATCTCCCACTCTCGGGCCATCGGTGCCATTTTGGCTGCCACTAATATAAATGGCGCCGATGGCCCGCTAAAAAAAAAAACCCACCCGACCCTTTAAACTGACCCCCTTAGCCTCCCCCACCCTCCCGACCCCCCCCAAAACCTTTTAAAATTACCTGGTGGTCCAGGGGGGACACGGGGAGCGATCTCCTGCTCTCGGGCCATCGGCTGCCACTCATAAAGATGGTGCCGATGGCCCTTTGCCCTTACCATGTGACAGGGTATCCGTGCCATTGGCCGGCCCCCTGTCACATGGTAGGAGCACTTTGGCGCCGGCCATCCAGTGCTCCTACCATGTGACAGGGACCGGCCAATGGCACGGATACCCTGTCACATTGTAAGGGCAAAGGGCCATCGGCGCCATTTTTTTTAGCGCAGCTGATGGCCTGGGAATGGGAGATCACTCCCCGTGGCCCCCCTGGACCACCAGGTATGTGTAAAAAGTTTTGGGGGGGGGGGTCGGGAGAGTGGGGGAGGCTAAGGGGTAATTTTAAAAGGTCGGGTGGGTTTTATTTTATCGGCGCGGGCCTCACTAAAAAAAAATAGTGATGTGAATTGGAATCGGAACCGATCCCAATTCACATCTCTAACGATCAGATTTCCCCCCCCCCCCCCAGCCAAACCCAATCGTTAAAACGATTGGGCACACGATTCACATCCCTAGCTGATAAAATAAAATAAAAAAGAATAGCGTTCAGGAAATATAAAGGATCCCAAAAGGAAGAACACAGGGAAGAATATAAGCGAGGATGTGATGTGATCAGATTTCCAGGTTCCAATTAAGAGTCTTGCCGCTGCATTTTGTAGTAGTTGCAGCTTTTTTAATAAAGAGGTTGGGAGTCCTTGTAGTAGGGTAACTTGCTGATGTGGCTGTTAATCCCCTTAATCAATAAGCCTGAAACTCTTGATGCAAATCTAACAATGCTCTCTGCTTCTACAGCTAAAGAAAATGGGGAATTGGACTCAAACAGCAAGCAACAAGAGCCCTGACTTTGATGGTCTGGGAAACTGATAAGTATGGGGGTGACTTCTATGGCACAGCAGAAACATCCATGGGCTTGCTTGGCAGACTGGATGGACCATTGGCCCTTTTCCACTGTCATTTCTATGTTTTTATGTTTCTATGCTTCAAACTCTGGTGCTGTAGCTGATAAGCCTCCTCTGTCAGCATGCATTTCATGTGTGACAGATTGTTGGCCTGCAGTGCGAGTCTCCCTTTCACATGTGGATCACATAATGTAGCGAGCATGATTGTGGCATTTCAAGTCAGAGGTCCTAGTCTCTCTGTCTCTTGCTTTTCCAAGGATACCAAACAGTACATCACCTCAACTCTCACTCCTTCTTCCTGTTGAAAGCCCTACAAGTTTTCTAACAGGATATATACTATATGGATGACATCTCCCAAGGTGGTGCTTGTGGCACTCAGCTCCTCTGTGGCATGCTTAAGGGGCTTCAGGATTTTCACAAGCTGTCTCATGACTGACCAATCATGATGCCCTAGGGGAGCCTGCACACCTGCCTCCATTTCCTAAGACAGATCATGGGTGCCTGCTGCTCCACTGGCCTCTGCAGCATCATGTAGGTGGAATTCCAGCGGGTGCCCACATCGTGAATGAGGCACTTGTGAGGCATCTCTAACACCTCCATCTTTTCACAGAGAAGGCTTCCTGCCTTCCCACTTCAGTGGAAATGTCCAGCTATTTTTCTACACTTCTCTAATAAACCATGCAGGTACTCATGGTCTGGGTCCTTAGACCTGAGCCCCAGGACCTCCTTCACTGCTAGGTGCAGGATGCGAGCAAAGCATCGTATATCCTGATATCACTCGTCTGATAATGCCCTTAACGTATTACAGCCATTGTCAGTGACAAAAAGCTCTGCATTAAGACTTCTGGCTCTCTCATCCAGCTGCCAGCCCTCCAGCATTTGTCTAATAGCTTCTAAAATATTGGAGGAGGGGTGGAAATTGTCCGCCAGGTGAATGTACAGCAAAGCCCACCTGCATCCTTTTGCTCTGGTCCCTGTGGAGCTGCTGCCTGCCCCTACCTCATCCAGGTCCCACCATTGTGCTGTCAGAGAGAGGAAGGAGTATAAGACATTTGTAGACATTGCTTGTGAAATGCACCCTGCTCCCCTGTGCCTTCACCAGCAGTGCCTGCAAGTTACTATGGCAAGGCATGTACAAACTGGGGATGACCTTTCTGCTGAAAGTGGTCCTGATTGTAGTTTGGCGCTCACAAATACAGCAGACACTGAGACCCACGTTCTCCACTAACTGCAGGGGCTGATCATCTAAAGCGATCATTTCACCAGTAGTCCTAGTCACCACTTTGGATGCTGCCTGCCTCTTTCCCCGTGACAGTGCCACCAAACACCACCCCATTTCCTCCATTGTGGGCTGTCGCTTCCTAGGTATAGCTGGGGATTGCTGCTGCTGGCCTGCCACCTGACTGGAAGAAGGAGCTGAAGGCTTGGAAGCAGCTTGAGGAACACTCACCCCCTTTTCAAACAGTGTCCTCTGGCTTGCAGAAGGGGTCCCCTGACTACTGCTACTACAATCACTAAGTGCATATTGAAAGGGATGCTGCTTCTTCAGGTGATGCTCCATCCCAGAATTACTTAAATTGGCCAGGTGCCTCCCTCAGCTGATGTCCTTACACACAATAGTTACAGCGCACAAAGCGTGGGTTCTTCCTAATTTGAAAATGGCTCCAGATTACAGATTTCTTTCATGATCCCTTGCCTTTGTCTGCATCCTTGGGGGTGGATGATGCTGGCACTGAAGTGGTGGTGGAGATAGATTGAGCCTGAGAAACTGGGGCAGAGGATTCACTCCTCCTCTCTTCCTACACTGTCAATGTGGCCTGCTCTCCCTCACCATCATCAGCTCCTGCCTCTCTCTCCTCCGTCAGTGAAGTGGAGGCTGACATGGTAATGACTAATCCATCTAACACAGAGTCTTCAGCTAATACCTCTCTCATCTCTGCTTAAGGAAATCCTTTAAAGGGATATTTTTCAAACTCTGATTCAGAGGAAGAGGATGACAAAACTGCTTTTATGGTCTCTGCTACACTAATGGATTGCGCTGCTGCTGCTTTAGGTTTTACCATTTGCATTTGTGCTATGAAAGGCACTGGTCCCTATGGTTGCTAGTACCTGCCCTTTCCCTCTCCTCAGACTCAACAGGGTCTGGTAGAGACACAAATACTGCTGTAAGATCCTCCCCGAATTTCAATTTATTGCAGCTTGACATGCCTGCCTCTCCAGCTTATATTTTGGATATGAAAAAAATTCCTCTTTATTTTGGTTGGGAGACTCACTGTTGTCTTGTAAAAAAAAACAAAAAACAAACCTTTACCAATGCGTGCTTGCCACGGCCTCTAGTACCTTTCCCTGACATGTTGGATTTTATCAACTCCAGGGCCTGCTTACTGGGATTTAAATGATGGCAATTATTATTTTCAATGAAGTGGATGTGCATGATATTGACTAAAGTGATCACTCTGTGTGTAACATTGAATAACACACAGAGAGAATGCACTACAGTACTATTTTAGTATTTTGATCTGCTGATTAGTGCACTGCACACACACACACACACACAAAAACAAACCAAAAAATGGTATAATGCTCTAATATGTGCATGAGGACATAACACAGCCATACACTAGTAAATGCAGTGTAACCTGGGCACCTTTGCAGGTTACCAATAAACTCTGGGATTATATATATTAGTGCAGTTAGAGAAAGATAATTAGGGGGAAGATCCATTCATTGGCAGACCTCCTATTGCCAATGGGATATCCCCTGTGGGAGGTTTTATAGCAGAGCTCTGGGGGCAGTTGAAAATTTTAGTGGAAGGTTCAAGTTTTCCTGAGTTACATTTTGGGCCTGCTTGGAGCCTTGGAAGCCCTCTGAGATCCTCCAGTTCTGGTCAGGACTCCACTGTTGTTCTCTCCACCTGAGGTCCAGAGTGGTTGTCCAGGGGCTAATTTGAATTTTTGGACAATTTGCTTGGAGGGAGATCTTGCTGAACACTTGGGCCTTTTTGAGACTCATGGATTGGGGAAGCCTGAGTTGAAGACACCCAAGGATAGGGATGACCTGCCCCTGAAGTGGCGCTAACCTATTGCAAGGGAAATGTGATATTATTTGCTTTTGGGAACAGAAGAAGTTAATTTCCAAGACCTGGGAGAAAGTGTTTTTGTCTGCAATGCTTCCTACCCATCTGTTTACCATCTGTCTACCTGTGAAACCTGCAATTCCATCAAGGATTTCTTCCATCAGGAATCTCCATCAAGATCAAGGACTGTGAGTAAGAACTCATTTATAAAAGGAGGACAGCTATTTGGAGACTTCACAATCCTGGGGAAAGAAAGAAAGAAAGAGATATATTATTTTCTATCTGGGAAGAGTTTCCCTCCTAGTAAAGTTGCCCTAACTAAAGGGGACAACAGCTCAGCCTATGCCAGGAAGGTGGTTGGATCACTGGCCTTTCTAAGAGACTCTTGCAAAGGTAGAAGACACAGAATTGAAATTAAAGAGTAAGAAAGAAAGAGAACTGTGGTGCTGGACATTCATATTTATTGTGCCACAAATTCATCTTCAGTAAAATTATTATTTTGGACACTCACACCCAGTGGTCCCTGCATCTTATTTGGGCACACAGTGACAGCACACAGCGCATATACAATTTACATCACTCATGGAAATTCCAGGAAGGAAGTCAGCCACGCTGCATTGGGTCCTGAGAGGACACCTTTCTGTCCCTAGTCGGAAGGATCCACCCCTTGGGAGTAAAGGGAAGTAGAAGAGCTAGCCAGGGTCCCTCCCCTGAAGAGTCTATAAATAATTTTATAGCCCTGCCTGTACAGGACAGGCACACTCAAGTGGGGTTACAGAAGTTACAAAATTAATCCGCAAAATGTCTGGTTGTACCTGTGGTAGTGACTAGCACAGTTTGCTTTCTTTGTGGATGCACTGACTCTGGTACACACAGATCCAGACACAGAGAGTTAAAATAGCCTTTCTATCTTAGGTGTTATGTCACTACTAGAGCTGGCACAACTGGACTGGTCCACAGCAACAAGTTTAAATTTAAATTAAATCACTGTAGCTGGCAGCCTACCTTTCCCCAGAAGGGGAGAGGTTTTGGACAACACAAACTTTCCTCTTGGTCAGTGACAGTAACAGTGAAATGTTAAATAAAAATTAAAAAGCCATGCAAATGAACACAACATGAAGCAGCCAAAAGAATTAGACAGGATGGAATGTTTCTAATCTTGAACAAAAGCACACTGATGATTCAGAACACTCAGTGTAATACACAGAGCTTAGTTCAAGAGCTAAAAGCATAAGGTGTCTCTCCAACAAAAGACAGAATCAAATGCAAGCTGAAACACTCTGCATATACTATAAGAAGCTTAGACAGAGCAGAGATTCACTGATTTAGAAAAATGCTTCGCTCTGATATGTTCCCTTACTTTGTCAGTCTGGTTTCCTTGATAACAGATCCCAGTTATTCTATGATCTCACACATGAGTCATTAGTATTAGGGCTGGTTGCTATGGAGACTCTCACATGACCAGCCTGAGCCTCAGACAGGCAGGCTCTATTCTTTACAATGCAGCCAATGCATTTCTATGGAAAAAAGAAAACAAATGAAATTAATGACATATGTCTCATTTGTGGGACATACTCATTTGTTTTCAGGGGTCAATGATTCAAGCGATACAGGCATATTCATCACAGAGTAACCATTCGTATTAAATGAATGCACATCCCTAGTAAAAAAAAAAGACAGGGGTATAAAGAGGAAACTAGGGAAGAAGACAGAAGGAAGCCAGAGAGGAAGGCACAAAAGAAAACTGGGAGGAGGCAGGAATTAATGTAATTCATTCCGACTAAAATCAATGCACTGGGGTCACTAGGTGCACTATAGAGGACCTTCATAAAAAATGGAATGGCTTAAAGTATTGCCTCAAAATCAATGCTGGAGGAACTGAAAGTGGAAAGGAACTCATTGCCCTGAAGAAACAAGTTCAGACAAATCATAAAGAAGAGCAGGTAGAAAGTGTTTCCATTTTCCAACACCAATATAGCAACTCTAAAACCACAACATAACTTTTAGTCAGCAGTTAAAAACCATAAATTTTAAGAATGAATAAAGCCCTCTTGAACTACCTGTGATAAGTACTTCCCATTGAGAAAAAGCCAGTGCGTTAGTCATTCTTACATTGGGGGATGCTCCTGTCTGGCCAACTACTGCGGTTCCCCAGAATAGATGCAACTATCCAAGTGACTTCAGGGAAGAGAAACAAATGACTGCTAAGCCTGTGCTATACAATGCTAGCCTTAAGCCAGTCCTTTTAGTCCCTCCCCTGCAGGAACACTACAAAAACGTGTACAAAAAATGTAAAGAGAAAATGAGCACTTGCTGCGGGCCCTGCGTCTGTTATCTTTCAGGGATGAACAGTGTCTTGGCAGGGAGGCTGAAGGGGACATATACTGGAGACGTTTCTGTGTCATCTCTTACTGTGTTGGTAAATGACTGGCTTCAGACTCTAAGCTGATGAGGCAATGACAAATGCTCAGCAGTCTTTTTTTTGTACAATAAATCCAATAAAAATAAGTTACCAGGGAGTATCTCAGCCTGGGGTAATCAAATCCTCTGTTGTCTTAGGACGCTTAAGAATGTTTTGCATTTCCTCCTTGTCTTAAGAAGGCTGAAAACCACAGGGAGAGAACTAAGAACCACTGTCTAAAGTGTATTTCTGTGACGGGCCCTCTTTTTCATTTTAACGATAAAACAAAATTGCAGCCAGGGATCATATAAGAAGGGAGTACCATTTCTTCAACTAATTTCTATTTTAGAATTATTTTTTACTTCTCTGCTATTTTGTTGGCAAATATGGTGTATATTCATCCAGTGGGATAGGGAAGATGAGGACAAATTGGTATCTGTTCATTTTCCCAAGAAAAAGGACCTAATAATTCAGTAAGGTAGACTCTGCATCTGGCCTTGTGAATTTGCCTGCATGACACTGGCCAATAACGCCCAGACTGGATCCCGTCCCTTTACCTTTCTTTGTATGCTCCCAAACCCATAACCTGCAAGAACAATGAAGCACTTGCCAGAATTTGTAAAGTGGATGAAAATGGCCACAGTTTTCTTCATACAATATTACCATTGCCATTCATTAGATAAAACATTAGATACAAAGTGAAGGTGTCTACACACAGCAACGTGAATGTTGATTTATGAAATTATACTTATTTTTTTGCTCATTTTCTTGGGGAAAGCCCCCATTCTGGCCATCAGAGCTTAAGGGTGAATGCATATCCTCTGTTACAACTCTGGAAAGAGGCAGCCTCGATCATCCATCCTCGAAGGCAAACACACCTCCAGGATATAATTCCACAGGGTGCTAAGTCAAAGATATTTTATGTACTTAATGATCACTCTCATTGTAGCCACAAAAAGAGCTAAGCATTTGTGCCCAATCTAATGACATCTTCTTTTAAAGAAAAGACATATATTTATAATGTATTTGTTTTGTCTTTTATCATGTGAACATGAATGCCTTTAAGCATAGCATGAGGATTATTTTCTTTCTAGCCAAAGCTATCACAGAAGCCTTGTCTGATAAGTATAAAAAGATAGAAAAGAATATAGTTCTACTCTTCAGATTATGAACAGGGTCTGATATCTGATAATTATCAGATATCTGAGGAGAACCTTAACCCCTTTATCACCATAGTGTTTTTCATCTGTATGGCCAAAGAAGTCTTGTGGGGGTATTTTTTGCAATATTTTCTAATCATAATATCTTATTCATGTTTATAAAAAAAAAAAACCAAACATAAGAACATATGAAGATCAAGCTGGGTCAGACCAATGGTCAATGCAGCTCAGTTTCTTGTCTCCGACAGCGGCCCCAGAACTATTAGTAGAATCCAACAGATACAATCCAGAATTCATATAAGCGTTCCCTATAGATATATAATTGTGAAACCACCTGCCTTCCCACTCAATATCTAATATCTGTTTATTTCCTTGTCTTCTAGGAATGAATCTAGATCTATCCTACAGCACCAGATTCCACAATCTAACTACCCATTGAAAAAATAAATATTTTCTTCTGTTTGTCTTGAAATGGTTAATATACAGTTCATAAACCCTCTAGTCCTGGTTATTTTTGGACCTAGTAAACAAACACTTGTTTGATGTCTGTTATTTTCCACTCATGTCTATCATGTCCCATCTCATTTTTCAGTTTTTTTTTCAGGCTAAAAAGAGATCATTTTTATATCCTTTCTTTGTAGGAAAGATGCCTCAGTTATTTACACTTTCGAATAATAGAAGGACTAGGGGGCATTCCATGAAATTAGCAAGTTGCACATTTAAGACTAATCGGAGAAAATTCTTTTTCACTCAACGCACAATAAAGCTCTGGAATTTGTTGCCAGAGGATGTGGTTAGTGCAGTTAGTGTAGATGGGTTCAAAAAAGGTTTGGATAAGTTCTTAGAGGAGAAGTCCATTAACGGCTATTAATCAATCAAGTTTACTTAAGGAATAGTCACTGCTATTAATTGCATCAGTAGCATGGGATCTTCTTAGTGTTTGGGAATTGCCAGGTTCTTGTGGCCTGGTTTGGCCTCTGTTGGAAACAGGATGCTGGGCTTGATGGACCCTTGGTCTGACCCAGCATGGCAATTTCTTATGTTCTTATGCCTCAATCCTCTTACTGTTTTGATTGCCCTTCTCTGTACCCTCTTATGCTCTACCACATCCTTTTTGAGATTAGAATTGCACAAAGTACTCCTGGTGTGGTAGCATCAGAGCTCTATACAGAGGTATGATAATATCTTCAGATTTGTCATCGCTCGTGAATGTGGCAGGACCAACCCTCTGGAATTCATTTCCAGTAGACATCAGGCAGTGCGATTCTCTTAAGATCTTTAGAAAATTAATTAAAGCCTTTGAGGTAGATTTTCAAAGGGTTACGTGCATAAGATACATGCGTAACCCCCGGAAACCTACCCCTGCATGCGCTGAGCCTATTTTGCATAGGCTCGGTGGCGCGCGCACAAGCCCCGGGACGCGCGTATGTCCTGGGGCTTTCAAAAATGGGCGGTCCAGGGGCGGGGCCGGCGGCGGGGCGCCAGTTCGCAGGTGGTTCGGGGGCGGGGCAGGGGCATGGAGGTGGGGCCGGGGCCGGGCCGGGGCGGGGGATGGCGAGCTGGTGCACGCAAGTTACGCCTGCAGAGGCAGGCATAACATTGAGATAAGGTAAGGGGGAGATTTAGGTAGGGCTTGGGGGGTGGGTTAGATAGGGGAAGGGAGTTAAAGGTGGGGGGGAGCAAAAAAAAAGTTCCCTCCAAGGCCGCACCGATTTCGGAGTGGCCTTGGAGAGAATGGGGAAAGCCATCGGGGCTCCCTTGGGCTCGGCACGCCCAAGGTGCACAAGTATTACCCCCTTGCGCGCGCTGACCCCGGATTTTATAACATGCGCTTAAATTTTAAAATCGGCCCCTTTCTTTTTAAATTTACTTTTTTTAGTTGTCATTTATTTGTTCTGTCTTTTAACTGTTATTTACCGCTCCCAGTACTGTTTTTTTTGTTTTTATGATGTTTGAATCAGATTTTATTATTTTATGACTTGTTTTACTGTTTGTCATTTTATTATATGTTGGAATTGTTTATGAATGTTATCTTGTACATCGCCTAGGCCTTTAAGAGTTAGGCGATTCACAAATTCTGAATACATGTAAAATGTAAATGTAAATGATGCCCCTCCAAATTATTCCTGATGTATGGCTGGCTATGTTGGCCATTGCTGTAGAATGTTCTGATGGGTTTAGTGTGTGGTCCTCAGTGATTCCAAGGCCTCAACCTTAACAGCAATTTTCCAAAGTGGAACCCAGCAGGGTGTACTGGTAGTCTGTATTTTGTTTTCCCAACATGGATCACTTTGGACTTGTTTCCTTTCTTCTCCCCACACCAAAAATCAGTTACCTCCAGTCAAGCCTTGAGACTGTTCTCACTGTTCCTGCATAGGAACATAGAAGGGCAAAACCAGAGTGGGAGGTCGACTCCCTTAGAGCAGGATCTACTCCATCCTACTGCTGGAACCCTTAGGAGCAATTACTTCAGCAGAATATCAGAAGCATTATCACAGGGAACCTTCTATGTGGCCCTCTATAATCACTAAAATCTCTGGTACGTTGAGTCAGAAGGCAGGCTCTTGCCCCTTCCCCAAACTCTCACTCTTCATAGAGTTAAGAGATTGGACCTCTCATTCTCAGCTTTTAACCTTCTGAATAGAAAGTTCTTGGGCTGCTGTAACCCAACCCAGAACTGCCCCACTGTGGTGACCCCTAGAGAAAAGTGCTAGAGCAAATGGTTTAATACAAGACACTACTCTGTTACTCTCAGTAACGACTTACTGAGAGTGAGAGAGTGAAGGGCCCATAGACCTAGGCTCTTTACAAATTAAAGAACACAATTTCCAGAATCCTTAGGTTTGACCTGTCTGGAAAGATTGTTGAAGATTGTTCACTTTGGTAAAAACACAGAGATAATCACCCTTTGCCAGCTAACTGAAAATAAAATGGAAAATGTCATAATGCCTCTGTATCGCTCCATGGTGAGACCGCACATTGAATACTGTGTACAATTTTGGTCGCCGCATCTCAAAAAAGATATAATTGCGATGGAGAAGGTACAGAGAAGGGCTACCAAAATGATAAGGGGAATGGAACAGCTCCCCTACGAGGAAAGACTAAAGAGTTAGGACTTTTCAGCTTGGAGAAGAGACGACTGAGGGGGGATATGATAGAGATGTTTAAAATCATGAGAGGTCTAGAACGGGTAGATGTGAATCGGTTACTTACTCTTTCGGATAGTAGAAAGACTAGGGGGCACTCCATGAAGTTAGCATGGGGCACGTTTAAGATTAATCGGAGAAAGTTCTTTTTTACTCAACACACAATTAAACTCTGGAATTTGTTGCCAGAGGATGTGGTTAGTGCAGTTAGTATAGCTGTGTTTAAAAAAGGATTGGATAAGTTCTTGGAGGAGAAGTCCATTACCTGCTATTAAGTTCACTTAGGGAATAGCCACTGCCATTAGCAATGGTAACATGGAATAGACTTAGTTTTTGGGTACTTGCCAGGTTCTTATGGCCTGGATTGGCCACTGTTGGAAATAGGATGCTGGGCTTGATGGACCCTTGGTCTGACCCAGTATGGCATTTTCTTATGTTCTTATGTAACTGGATCCAGTTCCACTCCGTAACTGCTATGTAATGTGAGTTCAAGCAATAAATCTCTAACAAGAATTAGTTGCATCCTTCCACTAATCACAGCAGCACATGAAGGTCTTCTACAGGCAAGATACTATTACTGAAGAGTAAGATACAGATTCTGTTGGTCATAGGGAAAGCTGGCTTATCTCACAGAGCAAATGTTCCAAGTCCACTTCTCTGCCCCAACTGTCCAAACACGAGCACCCTAGCACTCCACTGGCACAAGCATTCAAGTTTATCATATCCTAGAGACTTCAGAAAGGACACTCGTGGGATATTCCTGACTTTTTGTTCCTTCAGATGGCATTCTGAAACACAAATGTTCTCAAAAGCAAGATCAGTAATAAGATTGTCAAACAGGCACCCTCAAGTGTATAGCAACTGAGAAGAGATTAAAAAGAAACAGCAAGACTACTGAACTCAAAAGCATAGACCAGTTAGACAGCAAGTATTGAATCAATTTCAGTTTGGACTTTGACCTTCTTTGAACATCAAAATCCTTTTACTATCTCTGTTTGATTCAATCAGAAGAGGTTTGGATACAGAAAAGAGGGTTGGATACAGGAAAGAGCTATGTATTGGTCATGTTAGACATCTCTGCGGCATTTGATACTGTCGTCCACAGAATACTCTTGTATTGTTTGAGGAAGATTGGGATATCAGGTATAGTTCTGAGCTGGTTCCAGTCTTATATATTTGGCAGAAAATGACAGGTTTGGAGCTGATCAAAAGTGTACCCCATGAATACAGGGGTACCCCAGGGTTCGGCATTGTGGCCATGTTTAATATTTAGCTAGCCTCTAAATGCAGACTGCTTTCAGGATTGTATGATTCATTCCATATTTGTACAGATAATATTCAGTATTATATAACCATGGTAATGTCCTGGTCAGAGGCATCATCCCTGATCACTATATGCTTGAGTGCGATAAAGCGCTGGCTGTCTCATTGTAAACTCGCATGTAATCTCAGTAAAACAGAAGTGAAGGCAGTTATTCAAGCTTGTTTTTACAAGCTGCACCTATTGCAGAATCTGAAACCTATACTGCAGACTACAGATTTCCGATGGGTTGTTCAGGCACTTATTTTACCATCTTTAGATTACTAAAATTCCTTGTACTTGGGCCTTCCACAAAAAAATCCCTGCACACATTACAACTTGTGCAGAATGTGGCAGCACGGCTGGTCTCAGGGACTGGCATGATACAGCATATCAAGCCCGTTCTTTCTGATCTCCACTGGCTAGAAGTCCAGTGGAGGATCAAATATTAAATTGCTGCATTGGTACAAAAACTACTCTCCCTGGAATCTACTCCCTGGACAAATGCAATGTTAAGAATCTGTAACCCATCTAGAGCCCTCCTATCAAGTCAGAGAGGCCTGCCAGATATCCCTTCTGTCAAGCTTGCCTGTCTGATTGAGATAAGAGAAAAAGCCTTCTTGGTGGCAACACCCATTCTCTGGAATTCTCTTCTAATGGCGATGCATCAGATGGATTGTGCAAAGACCTTTAAAACACTTTTGAAAACATATTTTATTTAGAAAGGCATATTCTTAAAGATCTTAATGCTTGCTGAGTTGCAGTCTTTGATACGGTTTAGTCATGTTCTGAGTTTTATATTTTTTGTTTTATATCTGTCATTGTTTTTAAATTATGTTTGAGTTTTAGTTTTTTTTAATTCACTGTTATTTATTATTTATATTATGTTATTGTTATTATATTATGGATGCTTTTATGTACACTACCTGGGGCCTTAAACAAACAAACAATTACATAAATAAATAAATACATTTCCAATTTATTTTCTTGAAGTAAAATCTTAGAGAAAATTGTGTTTTCTCAATTTTTGGAAGACAGGGGTTTATTAAGCCCTTATAAAGCCAGATTTTAATTCCAGGATAACTAAAGAAACACATTAATGTTAGTGACTGATATACTCTCGAACCCCTGAGGCAGACAGTGTTTCATTGGAATGCTGGCAGTGTCAGGCACAGAAGAACGAACGGGTTTACTGATCACCATGTAAGTAAACTGCTGCGTCACCAATCTTTAATACATACAAACGTTGATATCAACCCACTCTCTTTCAAAAAGCTACTGGATTTTTCAAGCTCATGAGCAAAATGATTCTTTGATATTAGTTTTTGATATTAAACGGAGGGATCTTTATACCATTTGGAAGAATTTTTAATATGCTAAAAAACCTAAAAAAAAGTTAAGTTGTAACATAAAATTTTGGAATGATTTAGCATTAAAATTGACTTTAACACAATAAAAACAGTATGGTGTATTTTCAGCGGGTGAGAGGAAACATCACCTCTACTGTTTAAACCTTACTGGACAAACTTTAACCAACGGGTGTAATTACATATATGTCCCCTGGTTTGTTTGTTGTTGATGTTTTGATATACTTTTATGGCAAATGATTGCGGGTGGTGTTGCATTATGGTTATTCTAGATATTTTTGCTACTTTTGATATGGTCAGTCATGCTATCCTTCTAGATAGACTGGCATGTTTTGGCATAGGCGGTAATGTATTAAGGTGGTTTAGATCATTCTTATCTGGTTGTATGCAGGAAGTAGCTGAGGATGAATGACCAGTCCTCCTCTCTCTACTGGAGTGTCCTAGGGTTGTGCCCTATCATTAGCATTATTTAAAGTCTATATGATTGATTGATTCCACTATGTGAGGTTTATTGTAGCATGCAGGATTCATTATAAAACATATATTATGATATATGGTTAATCTGTGGCTGCCTTGTTAGATACACTCTCCAAGTGTTTAAGAGAAATTCACAACTGGTTCAAAAAAATAGATTGATGTTAAATTTCTTTATGACCAAAGCTCTATTTGTAAGTCATTCTACCTCTAACATTGCTCCTCCAAGTTTGCTTGTTGATGGTGTTTCACTTGTCTTCTTAACAGAGGTTTGTGATTTGGGGGTTTTGTTAGATCCCAAGCTCATGTTGAAATTTCAAATAAGTGCTGTTTTGAAAGCTGCTTTTCTAAAATTGTGATTAGTCAGGCATCTAAGATATATTTAACCTGGTCAAAATTTTAGAACAATAGTGCAGGCTTTTGTTATGACATCTCTAGATTACTCTAATTCTTATATTAAAGTATTTCAGCCTCTCTAAATGCAGCTGCTTTTTATATGCTCTTATAGCGCACAATCCCCCTATTTTACAGCAATTACCTTGGTTGCCAGTGACTTTTAGGGTTACTTTTAAAATTAATTTCTTGGCTTTTAAGGTTTTAAACAGTAGTAGCCCACAATATCTAAGTGACTTACTCCAGCCCTTTGTTCCTAGACGGTCATGACGGTCTGCAGATAAACCCCTGCTTGTGGGACCTTCACCATAAGAAGCTCACCTGTAGGCTACACATAGGCATACATTTTCCATTGTGGGCGTACCCTTTGGAATGTGTTGTCATCTGAGCTTTGGGAGATAACAGATTTTAAACTTTTTTTAAGAAATTAAAATTCAATTTATTTTTTCAAGGTTTTACCTGATGGTTATATGTTAGTTTAGATTCATTTTTTTTTTTTGTATGCATTTATTTCCATGTTTATGTAAATATTGTACCTTGCTTAGAATGATTTTTAGTCCTGATAAGTGGATTCTAAGAAATTTGAAATACATAACTAAATAAACTGACCACTGTTACTATCTCACTACTTCTCTTTCTTCTTTATTTTTAAGGGTGAAGGGAGACAGAGAGAATGTGCGGAGAAAAAGAGTTTATTACAATTAGTTCCTTAGTCAACAACTGGAAATGAAAATGCACGTAAGAATTGTGTAAATAGTTCCTTGGATGCTATTCAAATAACCTGTATTGCAAGGATTCAAAACTGAAAACGCTACTGTGCAATTTGGCGGTGACAGCAGTGCTTCATATATTTACTATCAAAGTTGCCAAGAGATGGTTATTGAAAAGTACAAGGCACTTAATGTCTCAAGTGATTTGTCATTCTAAATAAAAGAAAATAGGCTAACTACATTTTGACTCATCAAGTGATAATATATTATAATGATCTATTATGAAGAAATGAAAATTACATGGAACAAATGAGTGCAATGCGACAAGACAAGGTATGTCGCCACTGAAACATGGGAGTGATTTAGGAAGGAAATATCTCACTATCTGAATTGCATTGAGCCGAATACACCCTAACGTAAGAGATATAATAAATGATTCAGTGTTTTACTGTATTTCACAATAAAATGGCATTGATATGTACAGGGTGTGAGTCACCCCAAACCTTGCAGGCCTCTAGTAAAAATCTGAGGAGCAATAGGAGCTTCCCAGAAAATAAAAAAAAGAAAGAAAATACTTATGGTCTGACAATAGAGAGCTAATACTGACTAAGGGATGAAGGTTTTCAGTAGGAGGCCACAGTGTGATCTTACATTCTACTTACTTGGTGTATGGGAGACGGATTTCTGTTTGATGTTCATCTGAGATGATTCTTCTGTTTTAGCACCATCAGAGATTCTCAACCTACAGATTTTCTGATACTAAACCTGGAAGAACTTATTCAGGCTATACGATTCATGACCCTTTAATGGGGATGAAAGAACATAACTGGCATCAGTCACTCCTCTGTTGCGCCGGAGGTGGACCCTTGGGCTGAGGTGGGATTGATGCAACCCGAAGGAAGGGTCCTATGGATCCCCACTGTCGGCAGGCGGAGTGGGCTGATGGACAGAGGCCGGCTGGCGCTTCACCAATACCAGCCCTCGTTCCCCGCGGGTTGAGCCTTTGGGTGCCGGGGCTGGCTGGACTTAGGTGAGCCTCTGTATGTTGTCGTCGATGGAGGGATTGAGGTCAGCTCAGAGACAGCAGCAGAGGTATGGTACAGTCTTGTACTAGATGAGGTAGAGTCCCGGAGACCCGGGTGCCAAAGGAACAGAGTCAGACAGGGGGCGCCCGAGCAAGAACAGGCAGAAGCCTGAATAGGCCAAGTCCTGGATGTAGGCTGAAGAGGTGTTGTAGAGCAAGCTTGAGTCAGGGCTGGCGGCAATCTGGAAGTGGTGGCTAGCAAGGCTGAGGTCTGAGCACTGAGATAATCAAATGTAGTCAGGCAAAGCAGAGGTCTGGGTCTGGAGAGAGGCAACGGAGTAGTCATGTAATGCAGAGGTCTGGGTCTGGAGAGAGGCAACAGAGTAGTCAGGCATTGAAGAGGTCCAGGCTTGGAGAGAGTCAATGGCGTCATCAGACAAAGCACAGTTCCGAGCTTGGAGAGAGTCGAAGGCATGGTCAGGCAAAGCAGAGGTCGAGATCCAAAGGCAATCCGAGGGTAGGGTGGAGAACAGGAACACAGGAATGAGGAACCAGGAACAGGAGTCAGCAAGGATCAGGAACACAGGAATGAGAAGAATCTCTCAGGCGGCAACAAGTACTTGACCAGCGAGGAGACCTGTTGCAAAGGCAAAGCTAGGGAGTGGAGCCTGGGCTTATATACCAGTGCTCCACTAACGTCATCATCCGGGGCTGCGGCTCGGTTCCCGCTGCGGGCCCTACTTAAGATTCAGTGACACACGCACACGCGCCTAGGGAGTGGCGTGGCTCCGAGTAGCAGCGTCTCTCCACGGGCCATGCGGAGAGGCCCGACGCAGAGCAGCAGGAGCGGTAGCTGGATTGAAGATACCAGGGTCTGTAGCAGAGCCGGAGGCACCAGGGGTGGGCCGAGGACGGAGCCGGCGGCCTACCACTGCCAGAGACGAGGGACCAGGCACTGAAGTCGCTGGAGAGAGTTGAGGGGGCCACGCTGCAGGTCTGCCATGGATGGCAGACCCGTAACATCCTCTGTGTACAGCTATGTCAAATTCTTTTCAAATCTCACTGTTGTCTGTATTGTATCTGTAAAACTATTGTTTTTGTACTGTCCATGGGATACAAGAGATACCAATGGGATTGTTTTGGAACTCACTTCCATCAAATGATGTGAATCATGTGGCCTAACTAAATGGTAACTCTTTCCCTAGTTCTCTAACACTCCCCCTCTCACCCCCTCCCCCTTTAGGTTATAGTTATACTATGATGTATTGTGCAATTTACATCATTTGGCTTCCACACTTAGGAGTACATTTTCAATGGAGTTTTGCATGTAAAAATAGCACAAACACATGTAAATAACATGTACATGCGCACATGCTATTTTATAAACATCGAGTGTATATGCACATTTTCAGTTTTATGCGTACATTTTACCAGGGAATAAAAGAGATGGTCCAGAGGATGTTCCAGGGTGAGGTTAAGAAGTATGTGTGGAAGTTTCTATTTTGTAAGAGATCTACTCTACATTACACAACTTGTTCGTACACTTTTACCCCTGCTAATTGACTGGCACAAGTGAAATCAGACTGATTTGCAGTTTTTGGTTGGGAGGTGTGGATTAAGTGTTGGGTTTTCAGGGTGACGTGCTAGAGGGTCTAGGTGAACTGGAGAAGGACTGGGAGAACTGGTGGAGGTATCAAAGCACTGGTAATTCCAAGCCTTTGCCTCCATTTCGTGTCTCACCCCAACCTTGCCCCTAGCTTGCCTTCTCAGTTAGCCTTCCTCGGATTGATCTTGTGGCCTGACCCGGACAATCTCTTACCCTGCCTCTACTTGATTTCTGCCTGCCTTGACTTCAGCCTGGACTCCGACCTTCTCTATCTGCTGCCAGCCCTGACCCCAGCTGCCTTGCACCATACAAGAGAAGTTCTGCCAGCCACTAGAACCTGCAGGCCCAACCCTTGGGGGAGGTGACTGGACAGGCAGAAGACCCTGCCCTGCTCTTTTACAGAACCCTAGATTGCTCCTACTAGGGGAACCTCTGTAACTAGCCTGCCAGATTGTGACAATCTGATATCCACAATTAATATGCATGAGATAGATTTGCATGCACTGCCTCCATGGTATGGAGATCTATTTTATGCATATTCATTGGAGATATCCTGAAAACCTGACCTGTTTGCAGCTCTCAAGGGCCATAGTTGGCTACCTCTGCTTTATACTATAAGAGTGTGGAATAATCTACCATGGAGAGGCCTGGACTAGTATACTGTATTTCTGAAAGAGTAAAAGTCTCAACTACATGATGTCGCTTCCAGAAGTCAAATTTTAATTCCCCATAGTCTCTCCTGGAGTGTGTGCATATGGAAAAGTCTATGGAGAAAGTCGGGAGAGGTCTGGCTGCTTCTTGGAAGATATCTACTTGTTAGCTCAAGTTCACTCAACCTCCTGGGATGGCCTAAATCAGTGCTAACTGGATTTGCCTCCCAGGATGAATATGATGAAAGAAAATGATGTGGGAAATTAGCATTATAAAATATATACTGTTCATTACTGTAGCTCCATGCTATGTTTGTTATGCCAAGAAGTGAAATTGAAAGTTGACTTTGAAACCTTTGTGAAATGAACTCTCTTCAGTACATATTCATGCTCCTGCTAACTTGCTTGGATATTCAGTGACTCGGCTGCACTGCTGAATATCCAAGGCTTTTTTCAAAGTTATCCGGAGGAGTATATCCAGGGAAGTTTAGGACTCTTTATCTAAATGATGCTGAATAGCATTTATTTTAAATTAGCCAGATATCTGACTCCACCACAGAAAATCCTCTTCCCTGCCTCAACATCTCCGACTAATTTTTTAGCCAGACAAAATGCTGGTTGGCTTAAATGCCAGGCAGCGAGCACAGCCAGACATTGAAATGGTGCCATTTGTCCATGTAAGTCTGAACTTAGCCGGACAAATGGCATTGAATATGGACTTCCTTCAGCTTAGGAACTTGGCTGTTCATAAAGGATCCTTCGTTGTGAAGCCATGAAGGGAAACCAGTGGTCACCTATGACCTAAGGCACTGTACCAGGAAAATAATGTAGGAAGGCTAGATGTGCCTTACTTTCCTTGCATCCCATCAGATTCCACGTTTCTATGTTACCAGAAGCCCTGAACACTCAACTTGCTTTGGGCAGCAGGTTTCTAGCCCACATTTGATTTTACTATCCAGAGGGATATCCTGCAAAAAAAGATTCCACAAAAAAAGATTCCACAAAACGGCCGCCTTCACCTAACATGATGTATGTAAAATAATTCAGAGAGCATCCATTATGTTTGGGGTTTTTTGTTGTTGTTTTGTCTTCCTGCTGAACTTGTAAAGCTCCATCCCTATTTCCTTTCTGCATTCAGCATTAAAAGCGTATGATCCTTTTCTTGTCCCTCTTAAAATCTGCTTTTGTCTTTACCGACACTTCCCTGATCTGCTGAGATCAGATGTGCTGCCTCACTGTAGTGATATCAGTGAAGTGGAAAGAGTGGGAGCAGTCAGAAAGTCGCTTTAAAAATGGATAGAAGACATCTGTAAACCTTTTAGCAATGATTAAAGCCAGCTAGTAGAGTATTACAGCAAAGGGAAAACGTGAAAGGAAAGGTAGGAGCTGAGGCTTTTAATGCATTCGAGTAAAGGACAGAGGCAGCTGGAACTGCATCACCATTGATGTGATCAGCACAGAGGTGAGTTTTCAGATTAAAGTAGAAAGAAGGGATTATTTGAAATATGTTTTGGTTAAATCATACACAAACCAAGGAGAGAGGAGATTCAACTCACTTACCAAATCTAGACAACAAATGTCAATAAACTTGTTATCCAACAATTGAATTCCCAACAAATGACAATATCATAAAGCTTGTTGCTCTAGTGTTGTAATCTGCAGCCTCTCACCACGCAATGGGTCGCAGGCTGTTATCAGCTTACAGAGCTTAATATAATATAATCATTTATTGTCATTTGTCCACCCACCAAATACCTTTATTCACTAACCAATCCTATAGACCTATTATAAATTACTGCAAATATAAACTATAACTGAACAGAAACGTTCTTTGAGAATCAAGTTCATCACAAATAAGAATACTTAGCCATAAATTTTTCATCGAGCAGCTGCATTGCTTTGCTGTTCAATTTATACATCCCAACATGTTTCGACTGAACTATCAGTCTTCTTCAGGGGAATTGTGATATCTCGACTCAGGCCAACATATTCATATCCTAAAAATTACAAAAGTCATAAATTAAAAACACTCACAACAAACCACCCAGACAAATTTCTAAACTGAATAAATGAACTAATCTAAACCATCATTCATTCATTGTTACAACATATGGAAATATGCTCCGCTGTAATTTTTAGGATATGAATATGTTGGCCTGAGTCGAGATATCACAATTCCCCTGAAGAAGACTGATAGTTCAGTCGAAACATGTTGGGATGTATAAATTGAACAGCAAAGCAATGCAGCTGCTCGATGAAAAATTTATGGCTAAGTATTCTTATTTGTGATGAACTTGATTCTCAAAGAACGTTTCTGTTCAGTTATAGTTTATATTTGCAGTAATTTATAATAGGTCTATAGGATTGGTTAGTGAATAAAGGTATTTGGTGGGTGGACAAATGACAATAAATGATTATATTATATTAAGCTCTGTAAGCTGATAACAGCCTGCGACCCATTGCGTGGTGAGAGGCTGCAGATTACAACACTAGAGCAACAAGCTTTATGATATTGTCATTTGTTGGGAATTCAATTGTTGGATAACAAGTTTATTGACATTTGTTGTCTAGATTTGGTAAGTGAGTTGAATCTCCTCTCTCCTTGGTTTGTGTTTAATTCAGGAGAGGTAGTTGCTTCATAGTATTTGATTATTTATCTATCGTTTGGTTAAATCATATACATCAAGACTAGGAGCTCAACTAAGCACACGAGCAGGCTTGGATTCAGACTAGTGGGCCCTGATTTGACCATTCTTGCCACCTATAATTTTGATTAGCAGAAGTAATTTACAAGGGCTGAAAACCTGGTTGACGTGCCCCAATCTTTACCACCTTTTACGCCTTCATATCCAGTGTATGGTTCTGGCAACTGCACGCTGTAGAAGATCCAGTTTTCCCAAGGATGTACCCCAGGATGACAACCCACTGTGACGTCGCTAGAATCGAGGGGGTCAGTCTGGCTGCCGTGTGTTGCTGCAGTGCAACAGCAGTTTAAAGCTGGATCTAGCATAAGGAAGGTGCACTTTATCATTCCATCGGCAGATAACACTGAACGCTCTGTTATTGCTGTAATCTTACCTGGATGATTTGTGACAGAAGGTGGGTGGAGGAGGGGGAGAAAGGAAGTGTGATGGATTTTACTATGGCGCACTTGGGTGCATAGCGCCATGGCTTGTGTGTTTTTGTGACATCGCTGTTTACGCAGTGCTTGAGAGGGCTGGAACGGGGTGTGTGGTTAAATTCTATTTTCGGTGCAGCTTGCTCTCAAGTAAAAACCTTGTTGCAAGCCAGAACACTGTTGCACGTGTCTTTCCCTACTAAAACATAGTCCACCAATTAAATCATTGCAGTTTCAAGGAAATCTATGCAATACCTTTGTCTAAATGAATAGAATAAAATGCGTAGTCAAATCAGTCCCTGTTGGCTGCTTTTTCATTTGTTGATTTACTGTTCTCAAACCACCTCTGATGGAAAGAGTTTTTTTCACTCCTGATTGGTTGAGCTATTGTCAATCAAATCATCAGTTTAGGTAAACTCAGTCACAGCAAACAAGGGGCCGATGTAATAAGCTCTGCTGAAGCTCCCATGAGTTTGTATGCACATTTTCCTGCACAAAGCTTTATAAGGGGATGTATTAAGAGTTTTGTGCGTGGGAAAAAAGCGCATACAAACGCACTTACATGCCCATAGCTTTTCTGCATGAGTGTATGCTAATGGCATGCAAAGGAGGTGATTATTTACGGGCAATGCAGGGAACTGGGCTAGCAGGGTGATTGGGTTAGTGCGGGTTTTTTAATGTGGATTTTTAGCACCTGGGTCAGGGCAGGAGGTGAGTGAAAGCACCAGTGTGGAGACCGTTTTTTTGATACTTTTGTGGGTCAGCCAAGTGGCGGATGGAACAGGTTGAGAGAACGCAGTTTCTCAATGAGGCAGAATCGCCAATCTGCATTTCACGCACTTGCCGGCAGTAAGAGTCCGATCATGAAGGGGTTAGATATTGCTCTACCCACCTTCACATCAACTTCTGGACCACTAATTTATTCATTTTTTTGAAAAAGAAAAACTTTCGCCCCGAGAATCAAATATAAACATTCACACGCCGATGAGTTTCCGCGCGGGCTTCTGCGCAGATATCTGCAGGTTTTACCACATAGGTCCATTAGCGTGTGTTACTGTGTGCATTATGGTGCATATGTTTGGTGTGCATCGATTTTATGAGCATATCCAATTAGCATACATGGCTGTTATTACATCCCGCGCTGCCACTAGTTTTTGCTACGCGTGCCAAAAAAATCCGCGTGGATTTCAGCGCAGGTCTTATAACACTGGCCCCCAAGAATTTTATAAATATCTTTGTCTTTCAAAAGTTAAGAGTATAGTAGAAAGAAGAGGCTGTTTAATAAATCCCAATTCCAATAGCTGTATAACTTTTGGAAGCAGGTTTCTCCCATTTATTCATGGTGGGTGGACTAATTGGCTTTTCACTGTTCTTTATCTCCTGCCATTAATCACTATCAGGATAATAAAACTTAGCACCAAAGGGTTTGCATGTATGACACTGAAGAACTGGAATTTAGACCAGAAGCGCATGCAGAAAAAAAAAAATCCAAAGCTGACCATTGAAAAGCAGGAAAGTAAAACAAGAAGAATCAGTTGTGTTAAGACCCAGTTTAAAAAAGTAGCAACTGCAAAATCCAAGATGTTCATTTAGAATTAAAATGCAAAGCAAAGGCGGAAATGGATTTGTATGGCCCTAAGGCTGCATAGCTGTCCATCCAGGATTTAGACTACCTTGGTATGTACATAACGTAAGTAAGACGTCAGTTTCTCTCCATCCATTTACAAAGCACTTCTAACTACCCACTGGCTCTCATCTGGTGTACATGTTAATAGTTTTGAGGTTTCCCCAGCTTGATCTTCACCTGTCTGATACAGCAAATGAGCGCTTTACAGAATAATTCTCCGTGGTTTTCTTCCTCCTGCTCTTGTTAAAAGTGCACATGCCGTATATTGAAGATTTAAACCCGTGTCTGCTTTGTTTTCCAGTCAGGGACATCACCGAGCATATGAAAACAAAAAACAAATTGTGACTGACACTGATGCAGCACAAGCAGAGCCAGGGCACAGATGATAAGAAGAGTCCTACAAGCAATGTTTACAAAGTAGTTGATGATAATAGAAAACATTGAGATGAAAAGGTTTAATCTTGTTTTGCTGGCTGGGAAGATGCTCCTTTGTGCCTGGTTCCGCACATGTTGACATTTTTATCTCCAGCGTATTTTTGACAACAAAATATATTTTTGGAATTTCTGAAAGCAGAATGAGGGAAGATGATAAAAAGAAGCAATGGATTCTTGAAGTGTGTCATTGTCTTATCTTTATGGTCTAATGCATTTAGGGCTCAGTTCACCAAGACCTGAATAGAAAGAGAGATTCGGCCCCTGGAGTCCAAAAAACCAAAGGGGTAAATTGAGCCCTGTGGGGTGAATTTTCAGTAAACCACTTAGCAGAGTGATAACTAACTTTTCCATAGCCTGCTAAATTAAAGCCCATTTTCAGTCTTAAGCTAACCAGCTAGGCCGCAGTTGTACATTCTCTAAAGCTTAGCTGGCTGTAAGGTAGCTGACTAAAATTATTCCCATTATTCGTGCACACAGATGTGGCCAGCTAAACTTAACCAGTTATCACTAAAACATCTGAGTTAACCAGCTACATTTTCCCCCCCCTGGCCCCAGGAATGCTTGCTTTTAAAAAGATTAAAGATCATTTCCTAGTGAAGATAGATAGCTGTTTTTTAGGTGCTTCAAGGGAGAAAATTATCAGCCAGTATGATGCAATTCTTTTGAAAATGAATCCTGAAATGCATAAAGGGGATAATTTTGTAACAGACCGCATAAATTAGATGGCAAGTAAGCTCATATGTTACACTAATGTTCAAAGCAAACTTAGGAGCCAAAACTACTAGGGATGTGCATTTGTTTCATCCGTTTCATCCGTTTCCTATACAAGCATGTAATATGAAACGTATGAGACATATGAAAAGAATGCACATCTAATTGACATGTAATGGGAAATGTATGAAACGAATTAAACGAATGAAATGAATGCACATCCCTAAAAACTACCCAATCACAATCACATCTGCTATTATTTGCACAGAGATTTTTCTGGAAATTTTAGGCGCATATATTTGAAAATGCAAAGATATGCATGGCAGTACAAACCCCTCCCTAACCCCATCCTAGGGAACATCTCCACTTAGTGCAGGTCATCTAACAAACATGATATACACACATGTAAGTTTACCCATAGATTGAGTGGGCAATTTTTTAACAGCTCATTTCTGCAGGTAAAGCACTTTTTAAACCAAGAAAACAGCTTTAGAAATTACCTTCAGGGAAGGTCATTTTCAAAAATTCCCAGATGACTTATGCCACAAATACATGCATAAGTTACACCAATTTTCAAAGTGGATTTATGTGCATAACCCTGCCTTGCAAATTATCCCACCAACTCTATGCCACCTAAGTAATACCTGTATGGGGCGCACACAAAAGTTTTCTGAAAAAGTTATGTGCACTCGCTTGAATTTTCCAAAATCTGTGTGCAAGTTTAAACTCTCCTCCGCTCTCAAGACTGCCTCTGTTTGAGTAAACTTACCAGGAGTCATGACATATAACTCTCTTGTGTAATGACCATTACAGCAAGGACACTCAGGGGATCTTTTCCTAGAATAGACAGCCTTATATTCCGGAGCTCTGCTGGGCAGCTGATAGGCTAGAAGCGAGGAGGAAGACATTCTTGGAATGATCAGGATTCATATTTGTGAGTGAATGCAGTTGGTTGCCTTGACAGAGGCTAGACCCTGGGTTCGACAGGACACCTACCATGCACCAGAATCAGCCAGATGGAAAAATTAACCATTAGAAAATGTTTATGAATAAATAAAAAAATTATAAAAAAGTATATAATAACCAAAGAAAGCGAGAGAAAGACAAATCTAGGGACATAGCAATATACAAAACAGAAAAGGGCCAGGGATCCCAAGAGGTAGTCCTAATAGAGGCTTACAGGGTTGGGTGTGTTGGTGTTTAGTGCATACCAAGTAGCTCACGAGCAGCAGTGAGACCCTCCTGAGGGGCTGATGCAATATCAAGCACGAAAAAATGTGTGTCCAATCTGGGCATACAATTTTTCAATGTGAGCGCATTCCCTTCTCCTGGGTCCCCGAGGCAATAGGCAAATGAGCTGCCATGCTAAAAAGGATGCACTAGGGATACATTGTGTGCCTCAGGTGCCCAGGATATGTGCTGTGCATGGGTTAGGAAAACGTATACTCAATTAACGAGTGTCTGTTTTCCTAACCTGAGCACGGCCAATGGTTAGGAAAATGTACACTTGTAAATTGAGCAACATTTTCCTAACCTGACCGCCGTCGTTTTTTTTTTTTTCATGCAGCTTCCCTTGGTTCCTTCTACTGCTTAGTATTGGGCCGATACTAAGTAGGAGGAGCCACAGAAAATATGTAATTTTTTCTTTTTTATGAGCCCTTGATGCACATCAAGACTTAATGCCAGCTCCTGGGCTGGCATTAATCCCTGCATGTAAAAACATGCATGTTGGGTGCATGGTGATTTTTTGCATTGGGGGCAATAGCTAATAACCTCATCTACATGGCATTTTCATGTGATGAGCGCTATTAGCTAGTAGTGTGTTGGACACATGTTTTGGATATGCTAATCCTCTTTTTGCATTGGGTGTTAGCCTAGCATGTCCAAAACGTGCGTCCAGTCACAGGCTAACCTGTGCACTAGCCTGAGGGCATGATTGCATTGGCCCCTGAGTGTGGACCACTGCCACCAGCCTTCTGAGGTCAGCTCCCTCCATCCATCTCGCTCACCTCCCTTCCCTGGCAATGTCAGGGCACCATTGAACCTGTGGTTCCATGGGAAAATGGGGAGGAGACCATACAATGGAGGACAGGAAGGTAAGGCTGGAGGTCAGGGACAGATCCTGAGGAGGCTGCCTAGGAAGGCCCAAGAGGCCTGAATCTGCCTTTTGTGGGATGTTTGGCTGGGCTTATGCTGCAGGTGGTGGTGGTGGTAATGGTGGCAGATGGCCATCTGTAGCTGCATCAACAGGAGGGGCCTCTTCTATCTCCTCCTTTCCTTCTTCCTCCTCATTAGAGGATGAGCTGGTTTTGTCTGTGAAAAGAGATAAGAGTGTGGCATGCCATTAGCTGGTGTGAATAGGGGTGTGATGTGCAACATCATGAAAAATGTAAATATCTATTCTATTTATAGGAAGGGTGGAGGCAAAGGGATGTGATCCTAGCAGTGGGACACCCACTTGGCAACCCTGCATTGAAAGTTAAGTTGAATGCCATATGTGCACAGCTTCATGTTCTGGTTTTGCTCTTTGATCATGGTAACATTTGTAGATGATGGCAGCATCGCTGGCTGCCCTGCATAAAGCTGAAAGCCAGTGGGAGTTGGAGCACATTGCACTTTAAAAATCTGTACTAGCACTTTGACAAGCCTGCTGATGCTGCAAAATTACCTGGAGAAGCTGAAAGCCACCTTCTCAATCTGCCTTTGGCATGGAGATAAGCCTGCCTGCCAGGAGCAATGTCACTCAGCATTGCTGGCTGTCAGCATAAAGCTGAAGGCCCTTAGGTGGGCCTCGCTGAAGGGCTCGCCAAAGGGCCTTGCCCCATTGTGGGCCCCTTCATGGGACCACAAGTGGGATCATGAGTGGAGCTAAGTTTAATTTGCTCTGGATTGGATATCTATGGTTGATTTTCAATGATTTATTGTGTTTACTAGGCAAAATGAATGGGAATGTTATTGACATTGTTACTGGACAGGGATGGTATGGAATGCTGCTAATTTCAAGAAAAGATTCTTTTAAGATTTATAATAGATGTCTAACTAATATTAGTCAAAGTGGTAGAAGGGAAGGGGTGAGTGTAATCTCAAACTTGCAAATATTAATCCATAACCATGTAGAAGAAGGCTGTGGAGATTACTGATATGGTCCGACAGTTGCAAATTGATATGTTATTTATAATTGAGTTATGGCATAAAGAAAGTGATAAAATATTATTGAAAGATTTGTGTGTGGATGGTTTTAATTATATAGGGGTACCATGGGAGAAAAAGAGGGAGGTGGGGTAGGGTATTAGTGTTTAAAGAACTAGGGGTAAGAAAAATTCCATTTAAAAATGTTGAAAGATGTGAAGGGATGCTATTAAAAGTAGGAAAATGGGTATTTTGTTTATTTTATATTCCTCCACAATGTATAGTTTTGAGTTTAATTGAAATATCGAGCTCATGACTTCTTTGAGTGTTCACTATGGGAAAGTGATTATCTTAGGAGATTTTATGAAGATACAACTAATATTGTTATAAATTTTAATGATGTGTTAACTGTGTTAGGATATATGCAAGTGGTAAATGCTCCTACACATCTTGCAGGTCATACTATAGATTTTAATGTACCAGAGTTTTTAATTGAATTGGATGGAATATCAAAGATAAAATATATAGAAGTGTCATGGTTGGATCATCACCTGTTATTGGTTTCTCTAAGTTGGGGTGGATGAAAAATAAAATACAAATAAGAAAAAAATTATAAGAAAAAAGTTGGATTTGGAATTATTTAGTGGATTGTGGTAAGAACATTAAAAATTACTCTTAAATGATTTGAATGATAAGATGGTAGAATGGTGGAATGAGATGATAAGAAAGATTTATCATGAAGCAGTCCCAAAGATTGAGGCATGTAGGAAGATTCGTATTAAGAATGCTCCATGGTTTACCAAAGATTTAATAGAGAACTGTAAGGTAGTTCATCAAAAAGAAAAGCAACGGCGAAAAAGCAAAGCAGATTTGAATAAAGAAGCTTATGATACAGTGAAGAAAAATTGTAAAGATTTAGTGTTAATCCAAAAAAAGAAATACTATTCTGACTTGGTAAGTAAATCTATAAATAAGCATTGGAGATGTTTTCTGTGATGAGGAGTTTAATAGCTCTCTCACAGGATACAGACGATTTCCCTACATGCAAGGAATTAGCCTATTTTAAAAAGAAAATTTAGAGTATTGGAGCCCAAGAGGTAGGGAAAGTCAGTTTGATGGATTGTACTAATATGAATGATTTGCAAGAGTGGAAGTGGGCCACTTTAGCCCCTATAACTAGTAGACGTTTTTGAGACATGGTATCAATGATTAAGATAAAGGGTTATGATTTAGATCCTTGTCCATTTGGGATAATAAGAACAATTTTGTCATCTGTCGATATGACATTATCATTTTGGTAGCCCTTCTCTGTACCTTCTCCATTGCAATTATATCTTTTTTGAACGGACTAGCAATGATCACTGTGGCAGTCCTTCCACTGGATGATGTAATTTTTCAGTGATCATGAGAAAGAAGATGTCAGAAGACCTTGTCCTATGTCTCTGGGCCTAGGTATAGGCCTGGTCTTAAGACTCGGTGATGGGGCCCTGCCTTAGGCCTACACTTGGGCTTCGGTGATAGGACCTCATTTCAGGTAGGGTCCTGGCATTGTGCCTAGGCCTAGGCCAGGGTCTCAGAGACAGGAATCAGTCTTGGGCCAAGCCTCAGTGTTGGGACTGGGACTAGGCCTGAGCCTCAGCCTGAATCTTGGCAACAAGATCCAGTCCTATACCTGCATTTAGGCCTGGGCCTCAGAGACAGGACCTGGCCTTGGGCTGGGCCCCAGTGTCAGTCCTGGTTCTAGGCAGAAAAATCCACTTTAGGTCTGGTCCCAGTGTTGAGCGTAGGCATTGGTGATGGGACCTGGCCTTGGGCCAGTCCCTGGCAACGAGCCTTGGCCTAGACCTAGTTGAAAGGAACTAGTCTTGGGCCTAGGCCTAGGCCTGGGCCTCAGCGATGAGACCTGGCATTGGGTCTGGTCTTAGGCTTGGGCGATAGTATCTAGCCTCGGGATGCATACCAGTGTCAGGCCTAAGCCTAAAGATGGGCCCAAGCATCTGTCCTAGGGCTAGGCCATAGCCTTGGCTATGGGACCTAGCCTCAGGCAGACTCACAGCAATGGGCCTAGGCCTAGACTTGGGCCTCAGATCCTGGCCTCAGGCCATGCCCTGGCATTGGGCCTAGAGCAGGACAATGGGACCTGGCCTCAGGCTTGGCCCTAGCATTAAGCTTATTCCTAGACATAGGCCTTGACAATGGGCCCTTGACTTGGGTCAGGCCCCAGTGTTGAACCTGGGTCTCAATGATGGAACCTGGCCTTGAGCTGGACCCCAGCATCAGGTCTTGTCCTTCATGATGTGATGGGCCTTGGTGTAGGGCCTGGGCCTAGAGCTAGATCTCAGCAATCATACTGTCCCTGGCCCTTTTTTTGTTTTACAGTGGGGCCTAAGGATCACTTCCCCCATTGATTTCAATGTAAAATAAAAAAACAAATAGAATGAACAAACAACATTTTTTTCTCATTTGAGATGACCATAATGAATGACTGTGACCTAAGAAGAGAATGAACAAATCATAACAAATTTTTTGTTCTGCACATACCTAATGTCAATGGCATATCCAACATCATTTTGTTTATGAAATGAAACAAAAGAAAAATAAACAAATTGTTGTTTGTTTTTTGTTTTGTTTCATTTTGTGCTGCTGCTGCTGCCTTTAAAAAGCCCACAAAACTCCACCATTTTAAAATAGACCACTGGGCATTCTCCTAACTCCTTGGGCTCACCAAACTCTTCCTTACTTTATTTTAAAGTTGGCTTCCCTCTTACATTATCTTAAAGCTATCCTAACCCACTCCTGCCATTTCTAAAGGCCTGTTGGACAAAAGTAACTAGGGATCGTGCCTGCCCCTCTGGGAGGGGGTGGGAAGCCTTGCTTTAACATAAGGTAAGGAGGAGGTTGGGGGGCCCATGGAAGCATGCTGGGGATGGGGAAAGCCTGGAGCAATCTTCATGGATTTGGAAAAGGCCTGGGATGGGATGGGGAGTAATTTAAAATTTGCACAAAAGCCAAACAGAATGACACAAAAATACTTGAAACTACCCCCAGAAATGAAATAAAATGAAAAAATATCCCTGCACTGAATGCTGTATTCACGGTA
Source organism: Rhinatrema bivittatum (assembly GCF_901001135.1). Lineage (NCBI taxonomy): Eukaryota > Metazoa > Chordata > Amphibia > Gymnophiona > Rhinatrematidae > Rhinatrema > Rhinatrema bivittatum. Next base: position 355,474,647 of record NC_042617.1, on the reverse strand, counting down.
TCCCCAGCTCTGGCTAACCCAGGTAGCAGGAGACCTGTACCAGAAATCTAATTCTGATCCCTCTGCATGGCAAAATGCAGCTTAACTGGGGTAGCTGGGGATCCATATTCAGTAGGGTGTTTAGTGAACAAGTTGTTCAACTAAAGTTAGCAGGATAACTTGTCCTGGATATTCAATGTGATATCCCCAATTAAAGTTATCCAACTAACCATAGCCGGATAACTTTAAAGATAACATATGAACATCAGAAATTGCCATACTGGGTCAGACCAGGGTCCATCAAGCCCAGCAGCCTGTTTCCAACAGTGGCTAATCCAGGCCACAAGTATCTGGCAAGTACCCAAAAACTAAATATATCCTAGGCTACTGATGCTAGTAATAGCAGTGGGTATTTTCTAAGTCAACTCGATTAATAGCAGGTAATGGACTTCTCATCCAAGAACTTATCCAATCCTTTTTTAAACCCAGCTACACTAACTGCACTAACCACATTGTTACGATGCTGCTCACGGCCTAGCCGCGAGCAGCCTCTCATCTCCCACCAGTCGTTGCTGTCGCTCTCCTCCCTTGTAGCCCGGAGGCCGCCGACATCACTGCTTGCCTCGCAGTGGGAGTACCGTTGCTGCTATCTCTCCTTTGCGGCCTGGAGGCCGCCAATGCTGCTGCTCCCCATGGCCCAAGTGCTGCCACCGTAGCTGCCGCCATCCTTGCTTTCTTCCGTGGCATGGAGCTGCCGACCTCCCTGCCATGTCTCGTGGCAGGAGTGCCATTATCAGCTTCTGTCTTCTTCACAGCAAGGATGCCGCTGCTGCTATTCTTGGCTCTGGCTTCTTCTTAGGCATGCAGCTGCACCTCTTCTCTGTATTTAAAGGGCTTGCAGCAGGAGATGTCCTGTGGTCCAATTTGATGATATCACCCTGCTTCTCCTCTTCAGTCCTATAAAAGGGCTCTTTGCCAGATCCTCATCACCTTCACAAGGAGCTTACCTGCTCCTGGATTCTTCATCTCATCTCTTCATTCCAGGAGGCTCTAAGGTCCATCTTCACTTCTTCAAGGCCCTTTGTTCTTCATGGTCCATGGACAGATGGATCCCCAAATAACGGAAAGCATGATCAGCCCACTGTAAGGGAAAAGAATCCCTCCACCTTTCCCGGAGCTCATCTGGAAATGCTAGCACAGAAGATTTGACTCTATTGATCCGGAAACCCGAGAAAAGGCCAAAAGTCTCAAATAGGTCTGAGGGACGATAGGGAGGAGGTAGGTTCAGTTAAGAAAGCCAGCAAGTAATCCGCAAAGGCAGCACATTTGAAGATTTCAGCCTGAAAACGAATTCCCCGAATCGCGGCAGTTGCCTGTATTGCCAGTAATAAAGGTTCCAGTTGCATTATAAAAAGCAATGGAGAATGTGGGCACCCCTGTCGCGTTCCACGCAATATGGGAAAAGAATCAGAAGTGCCCCCATTCACAAGTAAGGTTGCCTGAGGGTTTCTATACAACAATTGTACGGCGCTGTAAAAAAAATCTGTAATTCACATTTGACGCAATACGTAAAACAAATACCTCCATTTTACCCTATCAAACGCCTTTTCCGTGTCTAAACTAATAGCTAGATAGGGGGTCTGCATACAACAACACATTTCCATGGCCGCTAGGATCTGGTGCACATTAGAAAGGGCATAGCATTTCCGTACAAAACCCACTTGATCGGTACCGACTAGGGATGGGAGATAAACAGCCAGCCGGTCTGCCAGTAACTTTGCCAGTAACTTTTGATTGAAATTCAGCAAGGAGATAGGGTGGTATGAGTCAGAGGACAAAGGGTCTTTCCCCGGTTTAGGGATGAGTGTAATATATGCATGATTCTGCTGGGGCAGGAAATGGCCCTGATCAACAAGGTCCGCAAAAAGAGAAGTCAAGGGGGACGCAATTCGGTCTACAAGGCACTTATTGAATTCCACCGAGTAACCATCTGGGCCCAGGGCCTTCAATCTCTGAGACCGATAGATTGATGACTTAATTTCCGCTGGGGTAATAGGGGAATATAACGATTAACACTGATCTTCAGTAAGCCGAGGTATCAACAAAGAGTCACAAAACTGGGAACAAGCTTTTTCCGACCAACCCTCCGGTTGATAGAGCTTGGTATAATAATCCCGGAATAGGCGTAAGATAGCCGGGGTACTCGTTCGATGGGGCCCACGGGGAACTGCAAACCCACAATAAAACGTGGTGCTCATGCAGATCTTATTAGCTGAGACATCAGCTTGCCAACCTTATTACTATATTTGTATAGCTGATGTTGATAATAAAGCAAACTCTTTTTCGCTCGCTGGTGCAGTAATGTATTGAGTGAACATTGAAGCGAAAGATAGTTGTCCCGCAATCCCCCAGTGTTAGTCTGGAGAAGCTGGGCCTTTGCTATCCGGAGCTGGGTACTGAGCTGTAATATTCTTTTATTAAGGGTTTTTTTACGATGTGCCAAGTAGGAAATAATATCCCCCCTGAGAACGGCTTTTGACGTGTACCAAAAAAGAGTTGGTTGGCCTCTGTGTTCCTGGTTCATCTTTCATAATCATTCCATTTCTTGTCTCGTCTAGATATTGTTGAAAGCTCCTGTCTTGAGCTTAGTAGAAGGAGATGCACCACAACCGAGTACTCGGAGTGGGAGATTGTAAATGCAGATCAAGCCACACTGGTGCATGATCCGAGATCACAATAGCCCTATCCCGGCCTCGGACAGCTGGGAGAAAGTATGACTGCTGACCAGGAAATAATGAATGCGGGAGTGGATGGCATGCACACAAGAGATATGTGTAAAATCTTTCTCTCCCGGATGCAGAGTACACCAAGGGTCCACCAAATGCAAGGCACTCTCCAAAAAAGCAGGACTCTACCCCTGATCCCCTTCCCGGCGTCTGTTATGGGAGGCATCGAGCTGGGGGTCCTGGATGGTATTGAAATCTCCCCCCATTTTAAGAGTGTCAGTTAAGTATGGGAGCAAAAATCTGTACAGGATTTGAAAGAACGCTGAACTATAAATATTGGGTGCATAGAGATTGCAGAACACTACCATCTGATGATATAATTCAGTTACCAAAATAATAAACCTCCCCTCCGGGTCTTTAATTTCTTTACGAACCTGGATTGGCAAGGTTTTTTTTATCAATATCGGATTCGCCACCCCTGCCGATCGAGTGGTAGCCAAGGCATAGTGAACGCTACCAACCCATTGTTGACATAACTTGGCGTGTTCCAAATCAGAAAGGTAAGTTTCCTGTAGAAACCCAATATCAGCAGAAGTTCTTTTAAGATGAGCCAGAATCTTAGATCATTTAATTGGGGTGTGTATCCCACACATATTCCATGAAACTATGCAAGTCATTGCATTAGGGAACACCTAATCTGGCAAGTAAATGTAGCGGACTAGTCTCTAATAGCCGAGTGTGAACCCTCCCAGCAGAGGCCCACCCTCTTGATAGCCAGATCCCGACCCAGAACTCACACCTTTGACACGAAAATTTACAACAGTCCAAATGAGCATTGAAATCAGAGACTATTTCTTTCCCCCACCTCCCCCCTTTGTACCCATCCCATCCCCCATGCCCCCCACCAGTTAACCCCCTTCGTCATCCCCATATACATCTCCAATCAACCTAAAAGGTGCAAGATCACTAGCTCACTATGTACAGGAGAGAGAGAATGAGAAAAAAAAACCCCCATTCCCTTCCCCACTCCCTGCGCCATCCAAGCGCATTCCCCCATTAATACCAACGCGGTATGAAAAGAAAAGAAATGATTTGTGAATCTTAGTGCAATACACACTATATTTGGAACATTAATAGTAACTATAACACAGAAACTCGTCTCAGCACTGGAGGCTGGCCATTATGCCCTGATCAGTAAGAGCAGCCTAAAGGAGCCCAGGGCCAGTTAGGGGGGATCACACTCACCGCCCCCCTCCAAACATACTTGTTCACCCGTTGTCGATGAGATCCCTGAGGTCCAAATGAGGCATAGGCTAGATATGAGAAAATGAGGAGAAGAGAGATGAATAAATCAAGCACCAAAAGAAAAAAAGAATGTGCTCGAAAGCACCTGGCACTAAGGCCCTCTCTCCCCATAGTCTGTACACAGTATAGCCACTCGCTAGCAACAGCACTGACTACCCGAGACTCCCACAAATGTTAAGGCCACTGCAGGGTTGAAAACCCAACCAATATTGAAGTCCAGGTATGAGAGAACGAGTGCGTCCACAGAAGCCAGAATCATGTTATCTAGATTGGCAGACAATGAGGCATTGTCCGTGGTCAATAAACAGACAGAAGAGCTCCACACCTTTGTTAGGCCACACCGCCCTCAGCACCATCAGGATTGGGGCCCGATGTTCGACCCGAGCATTCGCTCACAAAACGTTTCGTTTCTTCGGGACTTTCCAGCCACATCACCCCCATGTCGGTGACCACACACAGCCGCGCCGGGTAGAGAAGCATCACGCGGAGGCCGGAGTTGATAAGTTGCGAACAATCAGGCGCCATAGCTCGTCTTTGCGCCAAGACTCCTGCAGAGAAGACCTGAAAGAGGAGGATCTTCTGGCCATCATAGGTGAGAGAGCGACCGCCCCTAAGAGCCCGGAGAATATCTACTTTATGGGCGTAATTAAGGAGCTTGGCAATAACCGGCCTAGAGTGCATTGCGTTGGTCTGCTTGGGACCCAAACGATGGGATCTCTCCACCCACAAAGGCCCATTAGTTCCAGGGAGGTCAAGTTGTTCCTGGAGCCATTTTTCAAGAAAGGCGGGGAGATCTGGGTCGCGAATAGATTCTGGGAGCCCAGTTAGGCGAATGATAGAATGGCGTGAGCGATTTTCCAGGTCCTCGACGTGCCTTCCTGCTGCGCTATCGAGGCCTGGAGTGCCGCGATGTCCCGCTGTGCAGTATTAAGGCCATTGTGTACCTCGGACACCCAATTTTCTACTTCCATGGATCTAGATTCATAGCCGGCAAGTGTCTGTGTTATTTCAGTGAGTTTCTCAGCGATCGTTTTCAATTCCGGCCCAATCGCCTCCACCACCGCCAACTTGATATGTTCAAGAGCCGGCGCCATGGCCTGCTCAGTCGTGGGCGGTGATGGGGGTCCAGGCCCCAACTTTTTTCCTTCTCCCGATCTTTATCCTTACGAATGACTCACGACACCATTGCCTAGTTGTGATCTCGCACACTGTCTGGGAGGATACGCTGAAGATATTTTTACTGTTCCGCTGATATTATAGCACGGGGGATGTGCTTGGATGTTGCGGCGAGATTTGGAGCGAGGAAACCTACACCCGCCTCTCTCACTGCCTCACGTGATCCCCCCAAAAATGCCCATTTTATATCCCACTAAATTGTAGGTGGATAGCAACATATCCAGCTATAATAAAACTGGATAAAAGGCTCAATATGCAATATAAACCATTTAGACGGATAACTTGTGACTTATCCTTTTAAATTGCTTTTGAATATCTACCCCCCTGGTGTTTAAAATAATGTTATACTAATGAGGGAGCAATCACATTAGCTTGGATGATTTTCAATTAATCTAGTACTTGACAGTCATAAGTTAATTGATTTTTCCTGACCTCACTGTGCAATTGGGATCAAACATAGCCAAAAACTTGTGTTTCAATGCTCCATAGCTGTTCTTTACATGGAAGAAAATCCTGGGCCTGTACTGCATTAAAATCTCAATTGCTATTTTATTTCCATTTTTAAATCATCTGCTGTAAGGTACAGTATAATGAGGCTTGCATGACCTTTTACACTATAAGAAAAATAATCAATCTGAATTTCTAAGGGGGAAAAAAATGGGTTCCTGCGAATTACACTAAGGCATTGATTGAGTTGCCATTAGGTGAACCTGCACTTAGGAGCCCAAGAGATGTGACCTACAGGACACTTTTAAACTGATGTGTCTTTTGAGTCTTAATATTAAGGGCAATAACATTGTAAAATCATGTTACCCAGGTAGCATAAAGATATGTGTCATCCTGTATAACAATTATTTCTAAACGGTTTTCTCTTCTTCAACACTTTGAAGTTTATTGATTTTACAACATTTAAGCAGAGAATATCTCTTTGTCCTGGCTCTGTCTCCTTTGAATCTATATTCTTCCTGCATATAGTATATATCTAAGTGGACGTGGATTGGATTTGGATTTAGATTTTTAGACTTGATTACTCACCTTTCCAAATCTGAGCTCAAGGTGAGTTACATTCAGGTATAGAAAGTATTTCCCTTTCAGAGTGCACTTACAATCTAAGATGGTCAGTTACTAAACTGTGGTAATGCTTTACAGCACAATAAACAGTGTCTATCATGAGGTAAACATATTACTGCACAGATGTTGCACAGAATTTGGAATTATGTGAGTTATCTGTTGCTCCACAAACCTAGTACAACATGGGTATGTAAATGAACTGATTTGCTTACAAATGCATGCAAAATCATGAAAATCTCATTAATGTGTTTATCAAGTAACGTCGTTTTCACTTACGCAGGCAAGCTGCGTTATTTCATTGAAAGTTTATTACACTTCAGATATGTAGTTAACTTCTTCCAATTGGCACTGAAACACTAACATGAGATCCAATGCTCCTGAGATTTTTTTTTCTGAAGAATACCCCTGGTAATACACCCTCTCCCACTCCCCCTACCATATCCTGTAGAGGCAAAAGGGTAAAATATAAAATTAAAATAGCTTCAATACTGTCCCTGGCCATGCACCTGCTCCTCTCCCCCCCAGTACCCATGCCCCACTCCCTTAGTAAAAAAAAAAAAAAAATCTGGGCCCCTTCAGTGGTGAGTAAGTTAATGGAATCACTGCTAAAACAGAGGATAGTGAAAGTTCTGGAATTCAGTGGATAACAAGATCCAAGACAGCATGGTTTTATTAGAGGTAGAAATTGTCAGATCAATTTCTTTGACTGGGTGACTAGAGAGTTGGATCATGGGAGAATGTTAGATGATGTGTACTTGGATTTCAGTAAGGCCCTTGATATGGTTCTGCATAGACAACTTACTATTGGTATGGGTCCCTGAATGGGTTACAAACTGGTTGAGTGGGAGGTGACAAATTGTAGTAAATGGAGCTACTCCAAGAAGAGGGGCATTACTAGTGATGTGCTGCAGGAATTAGTTCTTGGACCAATTATTTTCAACGTTTTCATAAGTGATATTGCAGAAGGACCTATCAGGAAAAGTTTGCTTTTGTGGATGATACCAAAATCTGCAAAAGGGTAGATACCCAGGAAGATATGGAAAACAGGAAAGATCTAGCAGAAATTGAGGAATGGTCTAGAATCTGGCAGCTAAGATTTAATGTAAAAAAATGCAGTCATGCATTTGGGCTGCAAAAACTGAAGGGCCTATGCAATAAAAGTACCACAGACACTCATCTTCCAACTTCAGCCAGATTTACTTAACTCCCACCAGACTGCTCCCACTGTCTGAGTTCAGGACGATCCCCCCAAGGGGTAGAGAAGATCTTCCAAAGGATCAATCATTTCTGTTGCCTTTTAAAACTCATACCTCCCAAATTCATCTGCAACCAGAAACAAGACCTAGACCTCTGTCTAACCATCATAATCAATTTTATGTAAACCTAAAGCTATTTACCTGTCCTACTGAAAGGCTGTGATCAAACCCATTTTGAAGTAACCAGGCACTGACCCCAGAATAGTCAATCACTATCACCCAGTCTGTAGCCTTCATTTCCTATCCAAGCTATGTAGAAAGTGGCCTACTTTCAAATCCTAGACTTCCTATAGGAGGCCAACATTTTCTACTCTTACCTAGCCAGCTTCAGTAAAGGCCATAGAATGGAATCTGTCTTGTTAGCTTTAACCAACAGCATCCACCTACATGCTGACCAAGATGGTGGCTCCTCCCAGTACCACTAGACCTTTCTTCTGCTTTTGATACTGTTAACCACCTATTCCTGCTATAAAACCTGAGAGGCATTGGTATTAATGGATCTGCTCTCAAATGGTTCAATTCATTCCTGACCAACCGATCATAGTCCGTATCATGGGCCAACAAAACATCCATACCTGTGGATTTCACCAGTGGAGTGCACCAAGGATTAGTGCTTTCCCTAATCCTCTTTAATATCATTATTCACCAAATCTGTGACCTCATACAGTCTTTCAACATCAAATTCACCTATTTGCCAATGACATCCAGCTTTGAATCAAAGCAGGGACTGCTCAAACTGCAGCAATCGCTAATCTCAATGACTATGTCACAACGGTGGCTCTACGGTTTAATAACCCAGGATAAACCCTGGCTAAATCCTGCCATGTTTGAACTCCTTTGGTTAAGCTCACAAGGTTGTAATCTATTAACTTTACCTTCCTACTCAGGAACCCCTTTATAATCTAAAGTTTCAACAGCATCTCACAATGCTCGACCAGCATTTCACAAATTTACATCCAATTTGTCAACTGTGTAATTACTGAGAGAAACTTGAAATAGATACTGTCATACATTTACTAATCATTAACCAATCAACTTTAAAAAATGGCACCAGGCCCCAAGAATGGCACCAAAGTGATTTCAAAATGGTGCTGGTTTCAGGGATGGCCAGCGTTAATTTCTTGTAGGCCTTTCAAATATATAACCATATAAGAAAATGGCATGAGGTGGCCCTAAAACCAGCACAATTTTGCTATCACTATGGTGTCAATCTCAATCCTGGGCATCATTTTAAAACTGTTGCTTTGAGGCAGGAGTGAGTAGGGATTGCTCCTGCCTCTTTTTGCTGGCAAGACTTGCGCTAAAAGGGTAAGTGGGGATTGGGAGTTCTCTGGCCCTGGCTGATTTCCCTGGGGTCCTGGGGGATTTGGAGGGGGGTCCAATCTTACCTTCTGATTAGTTACAAAAGCAGGGGACCTCTTTACAGGATAGTAACATAGTAAATGAAAGCAGATAAAGACCAAAAAAGTCTGTTCAGTCAGTCTAGCAATGTGTTTAGGGTTGTAACTGTTGCTCCATGCAGGTTACCCTCATGCAGAAATATTGCATCAAAATTGCTACAGATTACTAGGGATGTGAATCGTTTTTCTAACGAATTGAAATATCGTACGATATTTCTAAATTCGTTAATATATCGGGTAAAAAAAGAAACAATCACTTTTCCCCCGCTAACAAAAAAACGTTTATTTTTGTTATTTGTTGTTACTTTTTGCTATTTTTGTTAGTGCGTGCTAACATGAGTTAGCGCCCACTTCCCATTAGCGCGCATTAACCCAAAAAATGATTTTTCACTAAAAAAAAAATGGGGATCCGCAAGAAAATGAGATTTTCCTGCGGCCAGACGATCCCGAAAGCAGGAACGATTGAGCACCCGATTCACATCCCTACAGATTACCTCTGTTCTTTATGTCCTTACTGTAGCAACTAAGGGTCCTCTGTGTATATCCTATGCCCTTTTGAATTTCATTACTGTTCTTGTCCTCACCATTTCTTCCGGGGTAAGCCTAGACTGGGCTTGACTGGGTAGGCCTGGGTCCCCTTGTCTTGGGAAGGGGGTAGGCTGGATGGTTCAGAGGAGCTCAGGAAGGCCTCAGCTACATTTAGCTCAGTCTAACCAAGTAGACCTAGGCCCCCACATTAGTGGAGCGAGGAGTCAGAGGGACCTGGAGAGGCATTGCCTGAGCTTGGCTTAGCCCAGCTGAATAGGGTCTGACCCCAGCTTGGTGATGGGGCTGTGGGCTTTTCCTCAGCAAATAGTGCATGCAATTCACTAATAGAACACACTTTTTGCCAAAATGAAAACCACTCAAAACATTTTCATGGTTTTTGTTGGGACTGTGCATTCATTTCCAGTATAAAATGAATTGAACCAAACATGGGCTGTTTCAATTTGAATCACCCATTTGTATGAAATGAATACACATCCTTACCCTAGTCACAGGTCTGAAGATTGATTTGCATGTTAGGACTTCTACAAACCGTCTCCAGATTTTTCTTTGGCTTTAGGTCACTGTGAAAATGTTCTTTTTCAGTGCTTTGTGGTCTTAATGCCATGGTTGTTGATGCAATTTTTCTCACTTTTTAAGTAATGGAGTATTTTTTCTGCTTTTGGTGCTGCTTTTTTTGGTGCCTTGGGATCTTTTTGCTACTGTTATTGGTACCTTTTCCCCTCTTTTGGTGCCATGTGATCTCCATGCCACTGTTATTATTGCCCTTTGCACCTCTTTTTGAGCTTTGGGGGGTTCTTGCCATTGTTGTTGCCACTTTGCTCCTCTCACAATGCCTTGAGATGTTGATGTCTCTGGGCTGCTTTACTCTGCCATGATGGGCTGCACATGCTGCTCTTGGTACCACTTTGCCCCACTCTTGGTGTCTTGGTGAGCTGTTTATTATTATTATTATTATTATTATTATTATTATTATTATTATTATTATTATTGAAGTAAGTAGTAACTTTGAATCAGTGTTATTATCCATCTGGGGACCAATGACCTCCATAGAAATGGTATCCATGAAGTACAAAAAGATCCCCCAAATTTAGGAAAGATGATAAGACATACTGCAAAGAGTATTGCCTTTTCCTGTTTATGGAAAGAGAAGTGAGAAGCTATGCAATATAGAAAATTTCAATTCCTAGTTCAAAACCTGGTATACAGAGAGTGGTTTTAGATACATTGGAGGCTGTGGTTGTGTATGGAGCAGTAAAAGGCTATATGGTAAGGATGGCCTACATTTGTCTGTAGCAGGAAGGAGGATGCTAAGCGAGAAATTCAGATCATATATTATCAGACATTTAAACTAATGAATGGGGGTGGCAGGAGATGGCCAATGAAAGTGACATGTCACCCCCAAGCAATACAGGAAGTGGGAGGAGAAAATAAAATCAATAAGAATAAAAAAAAACCCAGAAAATGTGTCTAGGAAGTGCAACAAAACAAGGGAAAAAATTGGAAAGCTATGACTAGAAATGTTCGTAATTTGGGCGATCAAATCCCAGACCTGCAGGTCCTAATGGTAGAGGCTGACTTGGACACTGTTGCTGTTTCAGAGAGATGATTCACAGATTCTTATGATTGGGACATGGTCATACCAGGCTATAACTTGTTAAGAAAGGACAGAGAGGTCAGAAAAGGGGAAGGAGTAGCTCTTTATGTCAAAAACAATATCCAAGCAACTGAACTGCAAGTAATGTGGGATAGAGAAGAACCATTATGGGCTGTCCTGAAAAAAGATAATGGTGCGTCCATTTTTACTGGAGTGGTTTACAGGCCTCCGATTCAAACAGAAGAACTAGACAGAGATCTAATCAAAGATATCCAAAAGGTGGGAAAGATGGGAGAAGTGTTGATTGTTGGAGATTTTAATCTGCTGGATATAGACTGGAGAATCCCTTCTGTGGAACATAACAGAAGTAGAGAGATAGTGGATGCAAGGGGCTCTTTTCAAACAAATGTTAATGGAGCCCACAAGGAGGGAGTTATACTCGACCTAGTGCTCACCTCAGCACCAGCGATCATCAAATCGTATATTCTGATGTCGCAAATAGGATATGGAGAATTCACATGAAGACCCAAGTTTTGAACTTCAAAAATACAGACTTTGTCGAAATGGGGAAGTACCTGGAGGTAGAACTTGAAGATTGGGAGAAAATGAGAGAAGAGGAACAACAGTGGACCAAACTAAAAGGAACAATTATAAAGGCAACAAATCTATATATTAGGAAAGTAAACAAAAGTAAAGAAATAAGAAACTGATTTGGTTCTCAAAGGAGGTGGCTGATAAAATAAAAGTAAAAAGAACAGAGTTCAAGAAATATAAAGGATCCTAAAAAGAGGAACACAGGGAAGAATATCTGGTGAAACTGAGGGAGATGAATAAAGAAATCAAGAAAGCAAAAAGTCAGGCAGAAGAAAGGATAGCCAAAGAGGTAAAGCGAGGTGACTAAACATTTTTCAGATAATCAGAGAAAGGAGAATGGTCCGAAGTGGTATAGTGAAATTGAAAGATGACAAAAATCAATGTGTGGAGAGAGACAAAGAAATAGCTGAAATATTAAACAAATACTTCAGTTTGGTGTTCACTAAAGGACTGTCGCTAGTTAACAAGACTGTGGATGGGGTGGAGTAGATGAAATTCCGTTTTCAGAAGAGAATTTATGAGAAGAGCTAGGAAAACTGAAAGAGGACAAAGCTATGGGGCCAGATGAGGTTCATCCCAGGATACTGAGGGAGCTCAGAGATGTGCTGATGGATCTGCTGAGTGACCTGTTCAATAGATCCCTGGAAACAGGAGTGGTGCCTCAGGATTGGAGAAGTGCAGTGGTAGTCCCGCTTCACAAGAGTGGGAGCAGAGAGGAGGCTGGAAACTACAGGCCGGTTAGCCTCACCTCAATGGTGGGAAAATTAATGGAGACTCTACTGAAGGAAAGTATTCAGAACTAGCTATAATCCAGTAGGTTGCTCAACCTGAAGCAGCATGGATTCACCAGGGGAAGGTCCTATCAGACAAATCTGATTGATTTTTTGGATTGGGCGACTAGAGAATTGGATCAGGAAAGAGAGCTTGATGTGATTTACTTGGATTTTAGTAAAGCATTTGATACAGTCCCACATAGGTGACTTGTGAACAAAATGAGAAGATTGGGAGTGGGTGCCAAGGTAATAGCTAGGATTGCAAACTGGTTGACTGAAGGATACAGCATGTAATAGTAAATGGAACCTACTCTGAAGAAAGGATGGTGTTAAGTGGAGTGCCACAGGGATTGGTTTTAGGACTGATTCTGTTCAATAACTTTGTGAGTGACCTGGTAGAAGGGATAGAAGGTAAAGTTTGTCTATTTGTGGATGTTATTAAGATCTGCAACAGAGTGGACACATCTGAAGGAGTAGAAAGAATGAAAAGTGATTTAAGAAAAATTGAAGAGTGGTCGAAGATTTGGAAGATGGGATTCAATGCCAAGAAGTGCAGAGTCATGCATCTGGGGTGCAGCAATCCAAAAGAGCTTTATGTAATGGGTGGTGAAAAACTAATGCACAGGACTGGGAGAGGTACTTTGATGTGATAGTGTCTGATGATCTGAAGATGGTGAAGCAATGTGAGAAGGCGATAGCTAAAGCTAGAAGAGTGTTGGGCTGCATAGAGACAGGAATAACTAGTAAGAAAAAAAAAGGTGATAATGCCCTTGTACAGATCCTTGCTGAGGCCTCACCTGGAGTACTGCGTTCAATACTGGTGCCCACATCTTAAAAAGAATAAAGTCAGAATAGAGGCGGTCCAAAAAGGACTACCAAAATGGTGAGGGGTCAGCATGGAAAACTTATGAGGAGAGGCTGAAGGATATGAATATGTATACCCTGGAAGGTTTTAATGATACATCTTGAAGCTAATACCAGATATCACAGCCAAACCAATAGCTGACATCATCAACATATCCCTAGAGCAAGAAAACTTCCCCGAAGCCCTTAAATGTGCCATCATCAAACCTATAATAAAAAAAACCACACCTAGACACCAACGACCCGACAAACTTCAGACCCATATCGAACCTCTCCTTCATCGCAAAAATCGTGGAAAAATCTGTCAACCATCAACTCTCTGAACACCTGGAATCCCAAAAATTACTATACCCATCGCAACACAGATTCAGAAAAACACTCAGCACGGAGACCCTCCTACTCTCCCTTGCCGACTCAGCACTCAGAGGTCTTGACGCCGGCCAATCCTACCTTCTTATACTACTGGACATATCTGCCACCTTTGACACCATCAATCACAACACCCTCCTATCCAGACTAAGCGAGATAGGACTTGAAGGTACCATAATCAAATGGTTCAGCTCCTACCTAACTAACAGATCTTTCAAAGTAACCTACAACAACAAAGAATCAAAACAGTTTCTCCTCTCACACGGTGTCCCCCAAGGGTCATCATTTTCCTCCACCCTGTTCAACATTTACACCCACTATGCAAACTCCTCACTGACCTGGGCCTACAATACTTTATATACGCCGATGAAGTCCAAATACTCCTCCCCACGAAAAAAGACTTACAGAGCACCCTCCTACAATGGAACTCCACTCTGGCTCGAATAGAAAACCTCCTATCACTAATATCACTCACCTTCAACCACTCGAAAATTGAAATCCTACACATCTCTAATAAACCCCCGGCATGGAATATCCAAGACCACTCTTCCACTCAAAACAAAAGCCAAATTGTTACAACTGTAAGAGACCTATGCATCACACTAGACTCCAAGCTCAATCTGAAAACCTTCATAAACACAATAATAAAAGAGGGCTATTTCAAACTTCAAGTTCTCAAAAAAATCAAACCCCTGCTACTCACTCAAGACTACCGGTCAATACTCCAGGCCCTCATCCTATCTAAATTGACTATTGCAACTCCATGCTCCTCGGACTCCCAGCCTCTACCCTCAAGCCACTCCAGCTTCTGCAAAATGCGGCAGCCAGATCCCTCACAAACAGTAAGCGCTCCACACACATCACCCCCATACTGAAAGAACTCCACTGGGTCCCCATAACCCACAGAATTCAATATAAAGCCCTTACCCTAACGCACAAATCCATCAACAATGAAAAACCTGATTGGCCAAAGGACACCCTTCATCCCTACACCTCTCAAAGAAATCTGCGTTCCAAAAACACTGGACTAATTACAATCCCCTCCATCAAACAGGCTCACCTCACCTCAATGCGAGAACACGCAATTTCAATTGCAGGTCCCACACCATGGAACAAACTACCAACAGAACTCTGAATGGAACTCTCTTCATAAAACTTCAAGAAAGCCCTAAAACCTGGCTTTTCCGAAAAGCCTATCCTGACAACAATCAACCCATCCCACTGGATTAGAGCACCTAACAACCAGCACCATTACCACACCAAGAAAACTGATAACGTCTCCAACAAATACATACAACCTCTCCAACATTAGCTATTTTAACGATAATGTAAAGTCACCAAATAGCATATATTACTCAATGTTATAATAGTTAAAGCAACCCATAGATAATGTAATTTTACAATGCTATAATGTTAAATGTAATGATAATATGACCGCTGTCATATTATCAAAAGTTATAATATAAACCAATGTGATATGGTATATAAAAACAAATAAATAAAAATAAATACACAATTATCAAACTTTTTTCATTGGAAAGAAATCAGTAGAATTAGGGGTCATGAAATGAAACTCCAGGGAGGATGACTCAGAACCAATGTCAGGAAATATTTTTTTATGGAGAGAGTTGTGAATTCCTGGAATGCCCTTCTGGAAGAGGTTGTCGAGGCAAAAACAGTCATGGAATTCAAAGGGGCATGGGATAAACATTGTGGAACTCTAAAGGCTAAAGGATGGAAACAAAGAAAAGTGCATGGGAGTAATTGTGAGTAACTTGCTGGTGTGGCATGTGCTACCCTTAACAATTAAACATTGATACTGTTAATGCAACTCCATCATTGCTCTCTGCTTCAACGGCAGTGAAAAAAGGGGAATTGGATTCAGACAGCAACCAACAAGGGCCATGACTTTTATGGTTTGGGGAACAAATAAACATGGGGTTAACTAGCTGATGTGGCATTTACTACTCTTACAGGTAGATTTTAAAAGGCCTACTGCGTAAATCCGAGGGCTTACATGCGTGGCCAGGCCTTGCGCGTGCTGGGCAAATTTTCAAAGAGGCCTGGCCACGAGTGTAAACCCCGGTACGTACACAACCGCCAGGCCTTTTCAAAGAGGTGGGCAGGGGGCGGGGTCTGGGTGGAGAGGGGTGGGGCAGAGGGCTGGCTGGGACAGTGCCATTGATCGCTGTCCTGAAGGCTCGCGTGCCGGGAGCTGAAGTAAGTGATGAAACAAAAAACAAAAGTAAAAATGGTAGGGTTTATGGGGTGGGGAGGATAGGAGAGGATAAGAGGGTAAGAGAGAGGGAGTATAGGTAGGGGGCTAGAGAGGTTCCCTCCCAGTCTGCTTCTTAATTAGAGTGGACTGGGAGGGATCTGGGGAAGGCCCAAATGCGTCGCCATGTGGAAATTGCGAAAGTCCCCCCCCTCTTGCGCGAGCCACCCGCATAATCGAATGTGGATTATAAAATCCAGCGCACATGTGTGCGCTGCCCATGGATTGTATAACATGCACGCGCCGGCACGTGCATGTTATAAAATTGGCACATCAGTGTGTGCTTGCTGGGAAGTGCGTGCACATGGATGCGGGTGCGCACATTATAAAATCTACCCCTTAATCACTAAGCCTGATGTTTTGATGCAACTCCAACATTGCTCTCTGCTTTCACGGCAATGGTTAAGGGAAATTGGATTCAAACAGCATCCGAGGGACCTGATTTTTATGGCCTGGTAAACTGATAAGAATGGGGGTAACCTGCACAGGGCAGCAGATATTGGCATAAGCTTGCTGGGCAGACTGGGTGGATCATTTGGTCCTTTTCTGCCGTCACTTCTATGTTTCTATGTTTCTATTGTCAAATTTAGTTATTGCCTTCTATCAAATTTCTGCTGCTGATATCTACCTGCAAGTATGAGTAAACTTGGCTAAAAAAATTCCAATCTTGGAGCCAAAATAGGAAGCATTGCTTCCCCCATTGTCTTTAAGGTAAAACAAATGGCCAAAAGACATGAATAAGCAAATCATTTTATTTGGTCCCAAATTGAATGAAATGAATTTCAAGCCAAATAAACCACCTGAAATGAACTGAAACATTTTTCCTTGTTCATCCAATTGTGATTCTATATAGCTACCAGCAGCAGAAGGAAATTGATGCTTCCAGCAGCTTGGATCCCTGGTTGGATTTTTAGCCTTGTCAAAAAATATTCCCAGAAAATCATTAGTTCTATAAAAGAAAACATATTAGCAATGGTAATAAAAAAGCATGCCTGTAAGGAAAGCTGGGGATATTTTTGCAATTTTTTTTGCATTATTTCTTCTTTTTTTCTTTTTTCACTTTGTAGAAAATGTAAATATGTTTTCTTCTCAAGATGTCTTGAAGTTTAATGTAAAATCTATAAATAAAAGATTTAAAAAATATATTTTTATAGAGATCCACAACAGACTGTAGATCCATGCATCTGTGGCAGATTTTCGTTCATATCCCAAAAAATCATAACAGCTGTAAATGCATTTTTCTGAGAAACAAACACCAGAAAAACATATACAAATTGCAAGGTCTGGGCATATAATTTTATATAAAAGCATACTTTATATACGATCCGAGCTTATCCGAAAATCACACTACCCTTTTGTCTGAAAGAATGACCAAAAATTAAATGAGAGTCAGAACATCATTACATCAATGTCTAAATTCTATAACTGTGTTTATTATAACAGCTTCAAGAAAAATACACACTTTATAAAACATACTCACTCACACCACATTCACACCTTAAAATACCATATTCCAAAAGGCAGAGCGTAGAACACATCTTTTTGGTTGCAAAAGAGAACAGCGATCGGTGAATAACAGGAATCTTAACAGTGAATTGAATGCAAAATACACTTTGGAAACAGGAATTTGCCAATAGTGATTTGAGTCCATTATATATCTTTTTGGTTATAAAAGGGAACAGCAATTGATGTACAGCAATTTGAGTGAATAATAAATTCCTACATGGTTACATAGTGTATTGGGAATACCAAGAATATTTATATGCAAGAAGAAGGTTGAAAACCTGTTTTAAACTTTCATATTGTGTTTGATATATTCATATAATTAGTATAGAAGTGATATTTTGTTTAGAAGAAAGCTTATTAATGTGATGTGATGTAAGACATTTTTTATAAATGAGGTCATTATCATGATGCCATTATCTTTCATATATATGATCAGATTTCATTGTTATTTATTTATTTATTTTAAGTTTTTCTATACCGGCATTCGCGATAAAAATCGCATCATGTCGGTTTACAATTGACAAGTGGATAGGGAACAAAGTCAAAAAATAACATTTAGTAATAAATAATAATAATAATACTAGTAAAAAACATAAAACAAGAGAAGACTAAGGAATGCAGTTACAATAAAACAAGGGAATAAAATAACTTGGATCGGAGAAAAGAAGCAGGGGTTTAAATAGAAAGAACATATATGCCAGTCAATGTGCTTATAGCATTGATGAATTGCCCTTATGAGGTAGGGATGTTAATTACCATGATTAAGGCAAAGTCTGGGCGACTGGTTGATAATGGAATAGGTTCAGTTTAGTTCAGGAAATGCTTTCATGAATAGCCACGTTTTAAGTCTTTTCCTAAAAGTAGGAAGGCATGGTTCCTGTCGCAAATCTGGTGGGATGGAGTTCCACAGTGTTGGTCCTGCAGTGGAGAAAGCCCTGTCTCTGGTGGTTATGTGCTTCATGGATTTGGAGTGTGGTACTTGTAGGGTTTCTTTATAGGACTCTCTGATTGGTCTTTTGGACGTGAATTTTTTGAGAGGAATTTGAAGGTTGAGCTGAGATTGTTGATGTATAGCTTTGAAAATAGTGGTTATGGACTTATATATGATTCTGTAGTGAATTGGCAGCCAGTGCAGGTCTTTGAGGATTGGTGATATGTGGTCTCTTCTCCGTGTGTTAGTTAATATTCTCGCAGCCGTGTTTTGGACCATCTGAAGGGGTTTAGTGTGAGATGATGGAAGACCTAAAAGCAAAGAGTTGCAGTAATCTAGTTTAGCAAATATTATTGATTATAGAATAGTTCTGTAGTCATGAAAATGGAAGAGTGGTCTTATTCTTTTTAAGACTTGGAGTTTATAGAAGCAGTCCTTAGTAGTTTGATTTATGAATGCTTTTAGGTTTAACCTGTTATCCATGATAGCTCCCAAGTTTCTTACTTGTGGAGTTTGTAAATTGGGTGGAGGATTTGTGTCGAAGTTACTGTTTTCAGAAGAAATTAGGAGGAGTTCACTTTTTGAAGAATTTAGTATTAGATTAAGGTTTGAGAGGAGACCATCAATTTTTTGAAGACAAGTTTCCCAGAATTCTAGAGTTTTGGTGAAGGATTCTTTAATGGGTATGACTATCTGGACGTCATCTGCATACAGAAAGTGTTTAAGGTTTAAGTTAGTTAGCAGTTGGCAAAGAGGGAGCAGGTATATATTAAAGAGCGTTGGTGAAAGGGAGGAGCCCTGTGGAACTCCCGTAGATGAAGAGTAGTGTTGAGATTCTTTGTTGTGGATTTTGACTTTGTATTTTCTGTTCCCTAAGAACGATTTGAACCATGATAGTGCTGTTCCTGTTATTCCGATGTTTGCTAATTGAATTAGTAGGGTGGAGTGGTTAACCATATCAAAGGCAGCTGATAGGTCCAGTAGGATCAGTAAATAAGTGTGACCTTTATCCAGGCCCATGATGAGGTAGTCGGTCAGGGAAATTAGTAGTGATTCAGTACTTAGAGCTTTTCTGAAGCCATATTGAAATGGGAACAGAATGTTGTGTTCTTCGAGGTAGTCTGAGAGTCTGGAGTTAACTAACTTTTCCATTACCTTAGCTATGAACGGGAGATTGGATATAGGACGGAAATTGTTAGGATTATTAGGATTTAAGTTGGGTTTTTTTAAGAGCGGTTTGATGGATGCAATTTTCAGGTCGTCTGGGTAGATTCCTTGTGCTAGGGAACAGTTAATAATGTCTGTCAGAGCATTGGAGATTGTTTCTGGTATTAGCAGGAGAAGTTTGGATGGGATGTGGTCTAAAGGGTGAGATGAAGGTTTCATTTTCTTCAGTATAGAGAGAATCTCAGAAGTAGTGATGGGTTCGAATGATTGTAGAGAAATGTCTTTGTTGTGGTGGAAGTATGTGTTGGATGGCGTTGAAGTGTTGATTCTCAGCTGTGTTATTAGGTTGGAGATTTTGTTGCTAAAGAAGAGGGCCAACTCCTCTGATTTTTCTTGAGCTAGGTTGGCAGGGATATCAGGAGTCATGGTTTGCGTTAAATTAGATACATAGGCAAAGAGGGCTTTGGAGTCAAAGATAATATGGTGGATCTTCTGTGCAAAGAAGTCCCTTTTTGTTTTTAATGTAGCGCTTTTGTATTGGTGGAGTGCGAGTTTGTAAGCAGAGAGGGATGTCTGTGTTGGTGTTTTCGGCCATTTGCTTTCCTTCTGTCGGAGGGAGTGTTTCAGTTTTTGAAGTTCTTCTTTAAACCAAGGTTGTCTTTTGGAGGAGTTGTGTTCGAGTTTTTTTGTTGATAGAGGACAGAGATTGTTGGCTGCTGTTTCTGTTATCATAGACCAAGAGTGGAGGGCTGAGTTGGGTGAAGAGATGTCTATGAGTGTGAGTTCTGGGCCAAGATGATTGTGTAATTCCTTGGATGTGCAAGATTTCCTGTATATGAATTCAGGTTGTGGGACAGGTTTTTTGCTTATTTGTTCTAGCAAAAAGGCGGAAGATATTAAAGTATGGTCAGACCAGGGAACAGGTTGGCATTTGGGTGGAGTTGGGTGAGAGATGCTAGAGTTTACAAATATTAGGTCCAGGGTGTGACCTACTCTGTGGGTAGGTTTGTTTATGATCTGCTTGAACCCTATGGCCGACATGGCAGTTAAGAAGGATTCGCAATTGGTTGAGAGAATGGGGTCGTCGACGTGTAAGTTAAAATCTCCCAATATTATAGCGGGATGCTCCAGATTTAGGTATGTTGTTGTTAATTCTAGAATGGGTGATGCATCGGATTCCAGAAGGCCAGGAGGAGCGTAGATTAGAAGGATTTGCAGACTGTCAGATTTGAATAGGCCTGTTTCTATTTTTGACGGGGAGTTAATTGGGAATTGAGTGATTTTTAGCTCTTTTTTGGCTGCTAGGAGGATACCTCCACCCCTTTTCTTCTTTCTAGGGATAGAGAAGATATCATAGCTTTGAGTTGGAAGTTGGTTAAGTAGTGCGGTGTCCATGTGTTTAAGCCATGTTTCAGTTATGGCGCAGAAGTCAGGATTTTTGTTATATAAATGCCTTTTGTTATATAAATGCCTTTTTTGTTATATAAATATATATATATATATATATATATATTTTTTTTTTTTTTTTGTTATATAAATGCCTTTTGGAATATGGTATTTTAAAGTGTGAATATGGTGTGAGTGAGTAAGTTTTATAAGGTCTGTTTTTTTCTTGAAGCTGTTATAATAAACACAGTTATGGAATTTAGACATTGATGTAATAATGTTTTGACTCTCATTTAATTTTTGGTTATTTCATATTTTGAGAGTCATAGGTAACTTCACCCACTTTGATTGGATTTGTCTTAGAGAATGGAGATTTATTAGGGTTTTCTTGGTAACACAATCTTACTGCTATTGGCTTATTTTTTTAAGAGAGTTATATGAATCAAGGATTCAGAAAAGATTATAAATAGAAAAATATTTTGGTTCTATACTCAAGTAGACACTGGCATATCAAGACAACTGCTTCGTGCACTTATAGATTACCAATGTAGCATTCTGACTAAAACCAGTGAGGAAACAAGTGCCCACATTTTGTTAAGCAATTCCTGTGTCAAGCGTGTCCCTGGCTGCTGGAGAATCATCGGTCATACTCACTGCAGGGCAGGTGTCAGGAGGGATACTCTCCATATACAGTGTTAGCCCAGCTTAAATTAGAAGGCCCTTATAGCTCCTTGAGGAGAACTACAAAAGTTCTGTTCCAGACTGGGAGTGGCAGAAGAGGTGTCAGAGTTCTAAGTTACTGATGTTCCTTGTGATCGAAGAGAAACTCTTTTTCTTTTCTTCTCCTTTTTTTTTTATAGGTATTCTTCCCTTTGATAAAACCTGTTTGGTTAGGATGGATGAGTTGAGACAAAAAAGACTCCATCCTAAGCTGCAAAACTTTCGCTAATATTTTTATGTCCGGGTTTAATAACAAAATGGGTCTGTAGGAGTTGCAATCCAGCGGATCCTTTTCATTCTTCTGGAGCAAGTAATGATCCCATCTGACATGTCACCCACATCCCTGCCCTGTTCACACACATGGTTGAATACCTGTGCTAAGAAGGGGATAAGCTTGGCCAAGTGCTTCTTATAGATATCTATGGGGTAACTGTCAGGTCCCGGACATTTTCCTCCAGCTATTGCCTTAACTGCAGACTGAGTTTCCAATTCCATGATAGGTTCTTCCAGTTTGGCTGCCTAAATCTTTGTAGGCTTAGGCAGTGACAAGGAAGTAAGGAAACTCTGAATATCAGCTGAACTTCCTGACCAGGTTTCCATGTATAGTTTTTCATTAAACTCCCTGAACACTGTGTCCACACTTTTTGGGTCTGTTTGAAACCTTCCTGAAGGACCCCACACTCCCATGATCATACTCCTACCAGCTTTCTTCCTGATCACTCGAGCCAGAAATGAACCCGGTTTTGTCACCATGTTTATTAGGGATATGAATCGTTTTTCAACGATTAAAATTATCGTCCGATAATGTTGATATCGTCTTAAATCGTTATAGAACACGATACAATAGAAATTCTAACGATTTATCGTTAAAAATCGTTAAATCGTGTTAGTGCGCACTAAATCGAGTTAGTGCGCACTAACTCCCCGTTAGTGCGCACTAACTCGATTTAGTGCGCACTAACTGAAAATGATACAAATAAACACTTTCCAGGTCACTGAAGGTCAGTTAGGAATGAATATGTGTTCCTATTGGCTGGCTGCCCTCTTATCTATTGATGTTACCAAGGTTACCACTGAGGTGATGGTTGGGGGGATGGGAAATGGAACTGGAAACTAACGAACACCAACAGAAAATGAAACAAAGTGTTCACACTTCCCAGGTCAGTAAAGGTCACTTAGGAATGAATATGTATTCCTATTGGCTGGCTGTGCTCTTATCTATTGATGTTACCAAGGTTACCACTGAGGTAATGGTTGGGGGGATGTGAAATGGAAACAGTTGGAAGCTTGACATGTGACAATATAATGGTGATTAGTTTTCACGGGTAAAAAAGAAAAATTTTTTAAGAAAAGTTTTTGGTGATTTATAAAGAACACAAATAAAACAGGCTTACCAAGGGGTAATGGTAGATGACGTGATTTAACAGTGCCGATACATGAGAAGGGTTGTAGCCCTGTATAGGGCAAGAGCCTGTGAGACTGTGAGCACTTCTATCTGATACCTCCCCTGGTATAGTTTGTTGAAGCGTTATGAATCACAATATATGCCTTTAAGCATTAATCCTCAAATATAATTGGTTTTTGTCAATTTCTTATGTTACACATGTTTTGGCTCATTAACAGAGAACAATTATCCTTCAGAGTAGCAATCCAATTGGTCCAGCACTGTCTGTGTTTTTTTCAAAGCAAACAAACAAACGGTGGAATCGGTAAAATTGGACTTTATTTGATCTTGCCCGACTCTGGCTGAGTTTCGCTCTACGAGCTGCCTCAGGGGCTAATGTAAATAAAATAAAAACAAATAAAAGGACTCACAAACATGAATATTTGTAACAACAAGTAAAATGCAATATAAAACTTATATAAATCATATAAAATAATATGACATAAAAATAAACATATTGCACTTAAAAATTAAAATCACATTGCTCACTTGTTTGTGTGTATAAATATACATATGCAAATATTTTATAGGACAAGTGTATATTTGTATGTACAGATATTAATGCAACAAACAACAAACAAAATAGACAACTATAAGGTATATATGATTTCAAAGGGAGTACATGTGTTGGTGTAAAGAACTAAAAAACAGCCATAAAGGAATCATAATATATTATCTGTATCAAAAAACAAAATGAAAAAACAAGGTGAACCAGGGTGTATAGAACATAAGAACAACAGTGTAATAAACAAAACTAAAAAAATAAACAAAATAAATCAACAAACAAAATCCAGTAAAGTAAATTGAAAAGAAATTTGAATTAAATCAAAGAAAAGGTGTGGATGGTTCTCAGAATTTATTTCTGAATCCCTATTTAAACGTCACACAGTGTGAAAAAATTCTGAAAGTAATTTTTCAAGTACCTTTTTGAACCACTCGATTTGGCTCAGATCAGTGCAGACGTTGTGTGTATCATAGTCGGAGGAACATAAGTTAGCGAACTGACTATCAGACCTGTTCTACAAACAGATGCTGTCAATCACAGACCACTGTGAGGATAGTGATATCATAATTCTTTCAAAGAGAACAAAAAATATTAAAATATTATAATATTGAGGAAAAAATTTTTGTTTTGAGTGGAAGAGTGGTCTTGGATATTTCATGCAGGGGGTTTATTGGAGATTGTTGTCTTATATGAAAATGCCCAAGTCTCTTGACCCGTTGTCTTGATTAAATTGTAAACTCTAATGAGCAGGGACTATCTCCTGTGTGTTGTTTGTACAGCAGTGAGTACATAGAGTAGCACTATAGAAATGTTAACTAGTAGTAGTAGTAGATATGTCTTCCTAAACAAAACAGTTACACATCACAGCGCTGAGCGTTTCTTTAAGCATTGTACCACACCTCACAATGTACAAGGCACTGAAGTTTCATAGTGGTGTGTAAGTGGATAGTTTCCAAAGTATTGGCATGAATGTCAGAATCATTGCTTTCTTTGCTGTGGTTAGTCTGGTCCTATGGTTTTAAGACAGTCAGGTTTTCAGAATATCCACAATGAATGTTTTTTCTTCAGCCCAGATCATAGAGCAGCCTACCATGACCAGGGCCCAGCACTTCTGCCATTGCAAAGATACTATCACAATCCAGGCTGGAGAAAAAACATATAGATGCTACCAGGAGGGTGAGAGGGTTAGGACTGGATTGGGGAGGGAAGGGGCCTTGAAGGGTATAATTTATAACAGATTTGATGGGACCTGAGAGCATGGAGGAAGACCAATCCTGGCCTCCAGCCAGGCTCTTTTATATTCGTAATAATGAAATGGAGAGGGTTTGAGGGAGGGAGAGGCTGCAGGCTCACATTTGGCACTCAGGTGGGAGAGAGGAGGGGGGCTGTGGAAGGGCCAGTATGCCCATAGCTTGGCACTTAATTGGCTATATTGTTATTGAATATAGCCGGTTAAGAATAAAGTTATCCAGTTAACCATATCCAGATACATTTATATTTGACTGGCACTATTAAAAAATATCTAGTTAGATTTCAAATTATCTGGCTATAGTTAGCAGGATAACTTTAATTAAGGATATTTAGTGGGACATTTATCCCACTGAATATCCCAGATAACATATCTGGCTAACATTAGAAGGATAGGTTATCCAGTTTCCCAGTTTAATGAATATTGACCTCATAGTAAATGATGGCAGATAAAGACCAAAATGTTGTGGGAGTGGACCCTTGGGCCAAGGTAGAGTTGGTGCAATCTTCAGGGAGGAGCCCGGCAGGTCCCCACCGTCAGCAGGTGGAGTTGACTGAAGCAGAGGCCAACTGAAGCTTCACTAATACCAGCCCTTATTCCCCTTAGGTTGCGCCCTCAGGTGCCAGGGCCAGCTGGACTTAGGTGTTGGCCTCTGTGGAGGTGAAAGTCCATGGCATGGAAGATGTTGCAGGACAGCACGGAAGGCAGCATAGACCAGACAAGCAGCAGTCAGGGCAGGCAGCGGGCAAAGCATGGTCAGATTCAGGCTGCAGTTAGAGGTTGGCAGAGTTCTCACGGAGTTGAGGTACAGGCAGTGATTGGGGCAGGTGGATTTAGTTAATAATGATAAACAGTCAGTGGTCAGTGGAAGGTCGAGATTAAGCAGTGTCAGGGTCAAGCCAGGAGTCCAATCCAAGATCAAAGCCAGAAGTCTGAACCGAGGTCAAGGCCAGATCAATCCAAAGGCAAGGAACAAGAGGAGGATGAGAGACCACAGGAGCAGGATGGGGCGCTGAAGACAGATGAGGAGGTCTGGTCAGGAAGACAAGAACTCAAGATGAACCAAACTGCCAACAGAATCAGGAACAAGACACAGGAACTCAGGAGCCCACAGTGGGAATCAGGAACCAGGAACACGAGTCAGGAACCAGGAATGTAGAGGCAATGCACTTCTCCAAGGAGATGACCTATTGCCGAGACAAAGAAGGGCTGCCGAAGTGGCCTTTTACAGGCCTCAGGTGGTGACATCATCTTCAGGTGCTTCAGGGGGTTTCCTGCCATGAGCCCTTTAAATGGGACATTGTCAGAGCGCAAGTGCCCCTAGGAGGGGCTGGAGACAGAGGTAGAGTCAGTGGCAGGGCAGGCCCAGGGGCCTACTGCAAGTCAGCAGGAAATCCCGCGCGGAAGATGAATGGACTGCGGAAGTCTGCTGCACGGGTGAGGTCTCCCTGGCTTTGGTGGCTGCTTGTCAGGATCCGGGGCTGAAGGTGAGTGTGACAGCTTGGGGGAGTGGCCCATAAGCCACCAAGTGCAACACTAAATAGTCCATCCAGTCTGCCCAGCATGGTAGTTAGGATCATAACTGCCACTCTGTACAGGTTACGACCAAGCAGAAATGTTTCACCAAAATTACTACAAGTTACCTGGAGTCTTCATTTCTATCCTCCAGTAGCTTGTGATTCTCTTTGTTTATCCCATACCCTTTTGAATTCTGTAACCATTCCTGTCCTCAACACCCCTTCTGCGAGGGCATCCACCACCCTTTCTGTAAAAAAGAATTTCCTGATATGATTGGCTCCCTCCTGAGGCAAATGAGTAGAGAGGGTGTCCTCCCCACTCCTTTCCCTCCCCCCACACATTTATTACATATGTTTTTAAAAAAGATGCAGCCATATACAATATTTCCTCTAATCTGCCTCCAGGCTTCTGATTCTGTGGGTAGTAAGGGAGGGAGGTTTGAGCAGAGGTGCAGGCATGAAGGCTGATTAGGCTGACCTGTTGTGCCTTATGTGAATAATACCAATTGTGAGTCAAGATCTTCTAAATCATGATCAGACAGCTGGAAAAAAAAACAAACCAGTCAAACACATATAATAAAGACATGCAAACAAATACCAAGCTGCCAGTCTCTCAAATTTCAGAATACAAAAACTGAATTGGCCCATTTCTATTCTTTACCCATTTGAGAAACATACATTAGTTCTAATTAATTTGGTTTTAGAGCCTCTTCTTGTCTCTAATAACTCTTTAACAACTGATTTGCTATTAATGTGTCATCTATTTTAGGTGGCATGTGTGACACCATATAACATGCCCAGTTGGGCAATATTGCTAAAGTGTTGTGCAGTAGGTTGAGAACTAAGGAGGAACTGGAGTTCAGATTTTGCTGCTGTCCCTTGTGACCTTGGGCAAGTCACTTCACTCTTCTCCTTTGCCTCAGTTATGAACTTAGGCCTGGATTTTCTAAAATCGCAGGGCTTTGTGAATCGCGCTGTAATGGGGGGGCGGGGGGCGGGCCTGAGAAAGCCGGCAGTGATTGCACCAACGCGGTGTTATCGCTGCCGGCTTCCGCACCCAATAGCGCTACTGTGAAAGGTGGTGCTATTGGGTGCGCTACTGGCGGCGATAAGGGGTCTTACCTTTTTGCCGTCAGTGAAGTTTCCACGGCATCTGCCCCAACGCCGCCCCGACTCCTCCTCTTCCGGTCCCGACGCTGCCCCAACTCCACCCCTATCTAGCTATCGCGTGCGAAAAGTCCCTTTTCGCATGCGATAGGGATAGAAAATGACCCCCTAAGGTAGTAAGCCCTCTGGGGACAGAGAAAATGCATATTGTGCCTGTGCTTCATAATGTTTTCTAGATAGGAAAAAAATTAAAAAGGAAAGAAAAAATATGTAAAAGCCATATACTGTGCGTATGTTTTTCTGTATGTAACAATCATTTTTACACAATAAAGGTGCACCTAGTTGTTGACCAAACCATTGGGTTGCGACTTAAGATTTCATTTCTCTTTGTAGTTTACTTTAATGAAAATGGTCTGACAGTTACAGCTGGATGCTTTAATCTTCCTTTTAGGGTCAGTGAACTCTAGCATGTTGAAAATATAATTCTGGATCTAGGACGGGGATTGCAAGTCTGTTGAAAATCATATTGCCACTTCACTAAAAACAAGACTTAAGCGGGGGATTTCAGGAAGAGGAGAAAACGCATCCCTACATTATTAATACAGTATTTATTTTGTTTGCAAATAAATACTACAATGCATAATCTTTAGCTGCTGTTGCAGCAATAATAAGCATGAAAATTGCTGTTTTGTTTAAATAATCTAAAATTACGTCTGGGCACTGTATTATTATGCCGAGTAGGGTTAGTGGAGCAGCAATGTCATTTTCCGGAAAAGAAAGTCAGCATAAAACTAAAAAGGGTTTAACAAGTGGTATTTCAGCAGTGAAGACATCTGAAAACTGAAGTCCATTTTAGGGCTGTTTCTGAACCTCACATGATCAAAATGTTTGAGCAGTTCAAATGTTAGCATCAAAAAGTAAAATATTTCTTCTCCTTAATAAAATATGGTCTAAAAACCTGCAGAACTTAATGAATTGATCATTAAGATGATTACTTTTAAAAAGGCGCATGGGCACACATTTGCGTGAGCGCATGTTATAAAACAGGCTGAGTGGGCACACACGTGCACGCAATTTTAAGTTGGCAAGTACATATGCGTGCAAATCCCGCTTCCACCATGTAAGCGGGGGGGATTTTAAAAGGGACGACGTCCACAGCATTGCCAGTTTCACCAGTTTGTTCCCAGTTTGCCCAGGCAAGGGATAGGACTTCCAAATCCCTATAGTTTTAATAGCCTTCCTTTCTTCCTGTTAGCATCCAACCCTTAAAACCCTGCTGACTAATCAAGCATTTTTATTTTATTATTATTATTATTTACATGCCATGCATAGCAGCAGAAAGTTCTAGGGCAGGGATCAGGCGTGCACCTGGTCCTATGCATTTACGTGCATATCTCCTGGCCTTCCCCCGACATGCCCAGACCGTGCCCACCGTCCCGCCCCTTTTTTCAAAACGTTTGACTTGTATGCGCATATCTCTCGCTACACGCACACGGGCAGCTTTTAAATCTACTCGGCACACGCCGGCCCGACTTGTGTGCATATCTCCCGGTTTTGGTACGCAGAAGGTTTTTTAAAATTCACCTTTAAGGTTGGATTTTGCGCCGTCATTGGATGAAGCTCCCTCTGTTTGTCCACGAGTTCTCTCGCCTTCATAACTAAGGACTGTCGGAAGTTATGACGACATTGCAATCAGTACACATGGCTTTGAGACAGACCCTTCTAGTTTCACTGGATTCTGGCTGGGCGAGCTCAGCATTAAACACTTGAGAGCACCAAGGAACGAGTTGCAGAACTGCTTTCGTAAATAAAACATCGATTTTTAATCCCACTCAAGTTATGCATGAGATGCCTGGGTGAAAAGAATATTGTTTAATTTTCATTTTGAATAAAAGACCTAGGAACCAAGTAATATAGGCTAATGATGAACTCAACTGTACTGCACCTCCACTGAGGGCAATAAAAACGTATTAAAACAAGAATTATTTTGTACACCGTGCTGTACAAAACATCCAATTCTCAGCAGGCTATAAAATTGCTTCCAGGGTAATGAAATTACAGAAGAATTTTAATTTCATTTTAGATCTCTTATTATTACAAATTATTAGGGAAAGATGCTTGGAGAAGGTGATTTGCAATTTCCACTGAGAAGTTTCTGATTGGACACTATTTATTAGCAGATTAGTGCCTGTGAAATGTTTTTATAAATATTAGGTTGTGTAAATTGCCCTATGCATGGATTCCCACAGTTTATTCTAGCTTCATTGTCATAAATGATAGGGAATAGTATAGTGATTATTGTAGTGTATTATGTATCTGCAGCAGGAAAGAAGATATAATTCCTTAGACAGACCTGGCCTCCTGATGCTTACATGTTATGAACTCCTCCCTGCCAGTTTCACTTTGATGTCCATATTCCAAGCCATTATCTGGCTACATGGCAAGTATTTGAATATTGAGCACTTATCCAGCTAGATTCTAGCCAGATAAGTTAAAATCTAGTTGGATAAAAAAAAGGCATTCTGGGGGGGATGTTCCAGGATGGCTCCAGTTATCTGGCTAACTTAGAGGCAGTCTAAAGTTATCCAACCTTGTGTGGCTGGATAACCTGCCACTTAATCGGATACCTTCAAAAGATATAAAGCAAAAAACAAAACAAAAAAAAAAGCCTTGCAAGCCTGATTCCCTCCCCCCGAAAATGTCTTAACTGGCTCTGCCAGACCGAGCAGCTCCTACCCCCCAAATCCCCACTGAGGACTTAAAAAATATTTCTGGGGTCGCAGATCGACCTTCCCAGTTTTTATTTTATAAGGCTCCCTCCCACCCCTTTCTCACCCTGTACCTACCCACAATCGCAACAATACACATCCCCCATTCCCTCCCCCCCCCAACCCATTCAGACCTGGAAAACCCCTGCAGGGAGCAAGGTATCCCTTATCTGCTCCCGGTACTTCCAGTGCTGCTCTGACAGCTCCACTGCTGGACGTGTAAGCTGCAGGTAGCTTCTGCTTCCAGCACGTCTCTTGTCAGAACAGTGCTGGAAGTGCTGGGATCTGATAAAGGATAACTTGCTCCTGGCAGGGATTTAAAAAAAAAATGTTTAATTACCATCCTTCCATAATAAACAGGGCAGTTTACAAAATAAAATATACCTAGTAAATAAAACATACATAATCATTAAATATACAATAATGCAGCTTAATGTAAGGCAGTTATTAAAGAAACAGGGGCATAGGGTGACTGCTGAAGTTGGTGGTGCACCAGGAAATTTTCCGCTGCTATGTACCCCAGAGCACACTACTCCTTCCTACATTATCTTGGGAGCACTACTTTCTTTGATGCTTACAACAACCCAATCCTGAGAGGGAAAATTAGCTAAAGCCATCCCTTAAAATAATTGCCCAATCTAATAACATCAATTACAATAAAATATGTGAATGAAAAAATATTTTCTGCGAGAATTTTCAAAACTGCTTTCCGCATACAAATGAAATTAATAAAGAGCAAACTTCTGTTTAAAACAGAAATGAGGAAGAGAGGACCATGATGCTGTAAAAGCCAATGATAAGAGCTATCATTTTCACAGCAAGAATTCAATTTACAGAAGAACTGGACCTTTAAAATACAGATAGACCCTCACCAAATACTAGGGATGTGCAGAGAGACGCCATACATTGCATTCGGGATTCATATTCATCGGGGGGGGGGGGGGGGCAGATACGTTGCATTCGGCAAGGGGGTCCCCGATAGGTTCATGTGTTAATTCTTATTTGTTTCCCGGCTAAAATTGAATTAACTACAACCCCCCACCCTCCTGACCCCCCCCCAAGACTTACCAAAACTCCCTGGTGGTCCAGTGGGGGGTCCGGGAGCCATCTCCCTGCACTCACACCCTCGGCTGCCGGTATTCAAAATGGCGCCGATAGCCTTTGACCTTACTATGTCACAGGGGCTACCGGTGCCATTGGTCAGCCCCTATCACATGGTAGGAGCAATGGATGGCCGGCGCCATCCATTGCTCATACCATGTGACAGGGGCCATTGCTTCTACCAGTCAACAATGGAAAATCAGAAACATCATCATTCCTTGCAAAATATCAAGTACTAAAATCAAGAAATAACCTAGTGGTTAGAGCAGTGGGTTACGAACCATGTGACCAGCATTTGAATCCAACTGTCACTCCTTGTGACCTTGAACAAGTCACTTTACCCTCTATTGCCTCTGGGGATAGGGAAATACCCACAGTACCTGAATGTAATCCTCTTTGAAGTGCTGAAAAAAGTGCAAAAAGCAGAATATAAAATCTAAATAAATAAAATATTAAAACCATGCTAATAGAAAGAATAAATATCAAAACATCCAATAATTAAAAAAAAAAACTGGCATAAATGTGTTCTAATATTTATCAAACACCAAGAAAATATTTCAAAACATTTAGGGCCAGATTTTATAACATGCGCGCGGGCGTAGATTTGTTCGCGCAACCTGGCGCGAAGAAATCTATGCCCGATTCTGCGATTTTTCCTAAAACCAAACTAGTTTGGGAAAAAGATGTGATGCTCTTCTAAGAACATAAGAAATTGCCCTGTTGGGTCAGACCAAGGGTCCATCAAGCCCAGCATCCTGTTTCCAACAGTGGCCAATCGAGGCCATAAGAACCTGGCAAGTACCCAAACACTAAGAAATTGGTGATGGATAGCATTCTCTATTATTTTTGCCAAAAAAGGTAGTGAGGATTGAGGAAATGGGTCTGAATCTAGTAAAATTATTGGGGTCTGAGCAATAAGGTTTAAAAGGAGGTTTTATAGAAGAATATTTTAGCAAGTTGCATAATACCCCTTCAGTGAGAGAGATTAACAATCTTGGTTAATGCAGGGATTACATCATCCTTGATAGTTTTTAAGAAATTAGTTGGTATGGGATCCGATGTACAGGGAGCAGGATTCAAATTATTAATCATTTGTTGGACCTCGAATTCTGATAAAGAATCAAAATTTACCCAAATTGGATCCACAGGCAAGTGAGTTAAGACTGAGTCAATAGGAAGTAGAGTACCAGTCAGTTTTTCAATTTTATCATTAAAGAAAGCTTCAAAATCATCACACCTGGAAGGTGGAA
This sequence comes from Rhinatrema bivittatum, assembly GCF_901001135.1. Classification (NCBI taxonomy): domain Eukaryota; kingdom Metazoa; phylum Chordata; class Amphibia; order Gymnophiona; family Rhinatrematidae; genus Rhinatrema; species Rhinatrema bivittatum. The sequence goes on along the minus strand of NC_042617.1, from coordinate 355,442,065 downwards.
ATAGTGTATTGTGTAACCCAGACCACCATTTGGGTTATTAACAGGTCTTGCAACAATCTAGTGTAATTAGGGCGGAGCTGTAATGGATACCCCTGTGGAAAGGCTTTTATAGCAGAGCTCTGCAATAGGCTGTGGGGGCAGTATTATTTGGAAGTCAGAGAGAGAGGTTGTATTTTCCTAAGTTGGATTTTGAGCCTACCTGGAGCCTCAGAAACCCTCTGAGATTCCTCCAGGTAAGCCAAAGGGGTTCCACTGCTGTACTTTCCCCACAAGGTGCAGAGTGGCTGCTCTGGGACTGATTTTGGGGATTTTGAACCTTTACTTAGAGGAAGCCTGCTGAAGGCCTGGGCCTTTCCGAAGCTCAGGGAATGGGGAATCCTGGGCCGAAGACACCCAGTGTTTAGGAAAGATCTGCCCAACAAAGGTGGTGACCCGTTGCAGCAGATTCCTGCGGTTATCTAATTTGGGGAATAAGATTTGTTTTCTAACATCTGAGAGGAAATATTTTCTGCCCCTCTTCCTCAAGGAAACTAGCAAGAACTGCAGTCCACCAGGATTCCTACCATCAGGGTTCCCACCAGAAAGTTAATCTCCTAACTGTGAGTAAAAGATCTACATTCAGGGAGAACACCCATCTGTGCCATCAGGAGGGGTTTTCTGACCATCCAAGGGGGCCTAGCCCAGAGGGACCACTGCACAATCTAATCCAGAATTCTGGATGGATTCCTAGCTTAACAAAGACTATTACACAAATAAGGAGAATAGATCTGTAATTCATAGAGAAACTAAGGATGTGTGATTTACCATCACATTGAATCAGTAAAGTGTTATTTTGGACACTGCCTATGTGGTGCAAGTGTGATTTGTTTGAGACACAACACACAGCACACAGGAGAAAGAGAAAACTCCAGCACAGCTTACCTAGTCACCCTGTACTGGGACCAGAGAGGACTCCTTCTCACCCCTAGTCCGAAGAACCTACACTTTGGAATGGGAGGAGAAGTAAAAGCTAGCCAGGGTCCCTACCCCAAAGAACTTACAAATAATGTTATGCCCCCCTCCATTCTCGACTTGTGTCTTAAGAAGGAGTTACATAAAATGGCACCCAATATGGCACATGAAATACAGGTTTTGAAGATGGACAGAATCGCTGTGGGAATCGCTGCAAAACAGCTAGTTCAGCTGCTTGGACGTTTAAAGGAAAAACTGCAAACTTTACCAATATGGCCACCATTCCTGCCGAAATCACTGCTCCCACCAAAGTATACAGTATCAAGGAGAGGCTCATCAAAACAGGGGACACATCAGTGAATGCATGACATCATCGGCCTGATCGAAGCTGGTATGTCAGCGCGATGTCATCACACAAGCATCTGTGCACGAGGCAAGGCCTGCATAGCGCACATTCGCCATGATGGATTGGATCTGAACGCAGCCAGCTCTTATATCAGTGAAGCAATATTCCAGAATTCAATGATCATGGTCAGCTTGGTCCAGTTGTGAACAAGCAGCAGCCACCATTCCATTCAAGGCTCGGACAAAGGGTCTGATAAGCATCAGAGAGTTCCCAGCACTGCCGGCTCAATGGAGCAAGATGACCCAAATAAGAGAATCTCTGTGGATAATGCCTTGGCATCTGCAGACGTGGCGTCTTTCTTCATCCCTTAAGGGATGATTAAGATAACCCTCCAGGAAGCCCAGATGATGAGAGCATGGGAGTACCAGCAGTGCTATACCTTACAGCCAGCTCAACCGGTGCAACTACAGTGCGGGCATTGTCTTGGCCTAATGTATGGGGGTGGCCAAGTTAACCAGTAGTGTTGGACCTACACGTTTGAATGGGAGGAGAAGTAAAAGCTAGCCAGGGTCCCTGCCCCAAAGAACTTACAAATCATTTTTTTGCCCCCCTCCATACTCGACTTGTACCTTAAGGAGGTGTTTCAATTATTATTAATAAGAGTTTTTGTTAAATGTTTCAGTGTAGAGAAAAGAATTTTGGGACTGAATCTGTTATGATGAATTGTAATTGCAAAGTAAACTCTTTTGACTTGATTAAGCATAGATCTATTTTTGCCTAAAAGAGCTCTATAAGCATCTACATTCTGTGGTGAAGGGGCTTTCCTCCATTTATTTTTTCATCTGCACAGTATATGTTTGATTTTCTTTAGGTTTTCATTATACCAAGGGGTGTTAAATCTTTTAGTATTAGATACAGTCTTACTTTGAACAGGACTAATCTTGTCAGCTATTGCTACTGTTAAAATAATATCACATTCAGCTATTGAGGAATCAATATTCTCAAAATCAATTGGTCTAAGATAATCAGGGAATTTGGATTTCAAATCATTAATATTTATTTTCTTATGATAAAGGTATTTCTCATTATGTTGTTGTATATTCAAATAAGGAATAATTTCTGAACTAGAGATACCAATTAGTTTATGATCAGACCATGGTATTCACAATAACAATACTACTGACTATTGCATATTATTTATTAATTATAAATAATAAATCTAAAGTATGTCCTGCAGTGTGAGATGGTTCTGAAATTAATTGATTCCAACCAAGAGCATTCATTGAGTCCAAAAAAGATTAGCATGAAAGAGAGCGCAATTGGGCATCAGCATGTAAACTGAAGTCACCCATCACATAAGCAGAATATGGGTCAACGAGATAACTAGACAAAAGTTCAACCAGAGGCAAACAATTATATTCTGATAGATTAGACTGAGTAGGCAATAAACCAAAGAAAGATTAAAGAATTTTGATTTGAGGATTGTGACTTCAAATGGAGGTGTAATGGAAAATTTAATTGGCGAGAAATTAAGTGATTTCTTTGAGATAAACATAAGACCTCCTGCTCTTCTGTAAGTTCTAGGAATAGATAAGATATTACATCCATTAGATGCAGTTTCATTGACCAAAACTGTATCAGCATCTTTTAACCAGGTGTAACCCCATCCCGGTGTGGGGATTGCTACCTGATGAGGCCAGAAAAGAATTTGCTGTTACTCTTCCAGGCTGGTACCTTCCTCCGCTAGCTTTTCACCGTCTCTTCTTATCAGGGCCTGGATTCTTTGTCCAGTGGGGGGCGAGGAGATTACTTCCAAGGGCCCTGAGTGCTAAGGGTAGACCCTCGTGTCCTTCCTTTGATACATTCCCAGGGGAGGAGTAGGTGTATGACCCAGTGGATGCTGGAGGCGCCAAATAAAGTCAATGGAGCTACTATGTTAGTATCCAAACAAATCTTTATTTGGCAACTACTGATCCACAGCACCACAGAATATGTTCTTTGCAGTCTCCTCCCTCAATCTGTCCAGGAATATCAGCTGCCAGAGCCAGGGCTTGGAAAAATAGAGTCCCCAGGTGGGTAGGGCATCCTTTGGATGGGCAGGAACGTACTTCCTACTGGAAAAGATAACATATTTCAGTTTCTGCACAAAGAGATAAACTCTGTCTCTCTCCCAGGGGTTAGAAGCACCGATGGGTGTCTTCTAAGATATTAGGCTTTGCCTTTACTCGCAGTTAGTTGATTTGAACATGCTTTGTTTCTGATGGAGTCCTTGTTCTTTATTGCTGCGATCCCTAATGGAAAGGATCCCCTGAAGGAGGATTCTCTGTGTTCCAGTCAAGAAGGGAGGGCGGTCACTTCCTCCTGCTTATTAAAACCAAATCTTCCAAAAACTGAGAATAACAACAGACTATATCCTTACAGCAGGTCACTAGTGCTCCCTTCCTCGTTAAGGGGATGGAGGGCAGGTTTCCCTAACCTACCCAGGCCCAGACGCAGTGTTTCCTGTTCCCTGGGTCCAGGAGCTGAACAGGGTCTCGTAAGGGTCCTACCACTTAAAGGGTTAATTCCAAAAAATGTGCCCAGAGGGGAAAATCTAGACCAGCAAGCAGTGGCAGAGCCAGAACTGATTTTTTTTGGGTGGGCAGAATGCACAGTTAAGCTCTGGAATTTGTTGCCAGGGGATGAGGTTAGTGCAGTTAGTGTAGCTGGGTTCAAAAAAAGTTTGGATAAGTTCTTGGAGGAGAAGTCCATTACCTGCTATTAATCAAATTGACTTAGGGAATGGCCTCTGCTATTAATTGCATCAGTAGCATGGGATCTTCTTGGTGTTTGGTACTTGCCAGGTTCTTGTGACCTGGTTTGGCCTCTGTTGGAAACAGGATGCTGGGCTTGATGGACCCTTGGTCTGACCCAGCATGGCAATTTCTTATGTTCTTATGTTCTTAACATGGGTGGGTTGTAGGCATGCAGGTCTGAGACCTACTAGTTGTATTCTTATTGATAAATAATGCCATATACTGCACCCTACAATGGCTTTCAAATTAGTTTGCAACAGCCATTATGCATCATGTGTGAAACTTTAAAGCATGTTACCTCAATTATTTCAAGCACTTACCAGCATTGAAAATTCTTTATTAATCTTTATTAATTTATTTTATATTTATTGCAGTTTATAAATGTACAAGTATATAATGTAAAAAGCAAAGAAAACTAACAAAGAGATCCAATCAATCATGTAATAAAACAAAAATCTATGTATTTGTTCATGAATCCTCTTTGCAGAAAGCCAGAAATCATCATAACTACAATAAAATATCATTAATTATCAGTATAGGTGCAGAGCAGAGCTAGGACAATTCACATTACAATCAACATGAAAAAAAATATTCAAATTCTGGTGTCACTTCAGCAAAAAATATCCCTCGATTGTTAAACATTTTGTAAAATAACACAAACTCCTGCAAAAAAAAGAGACATTTATAACTTTGCCATACCGTATAGTCGCAGCACTGTGCTCAGGATTCAAATAACAGTAACCTTATGAAAAAGCAGTAATGCAAATACTACACTAGAAACATGCAGACAAAACTGAAATAGAAAGCCTGAGAAACTAGACTCTGAATAGTGGAATAATGAAGAAAGCGCAAAGTACAAACATATAAGAAATGCAAGTCCCACATATGGCATATACCAATTGCTAAAATCTCAAAATAATTTTTTTTTAACCTTTGTTGTCTGATCTTTGTATTTTCCTAATCAGTTGATCCCAGTCTATTTTTCCCCATTTTTCCCTTGTCTGTCATTTCCTAATTCTTCTAGTTCTGTTTCTTCTTCCCTTCCTCCCCCTCTCTCTCTTTCTCTCTCTCTCTCTCTCTCACACACACACACACACACCCCCACCCCTTCATGATTTCTCTCACAGACTACCTTACACACACAAGCTCTCAATCTCATATGCTTCCCTAGCTCTCACACTCATATTCTCACACAAGCTCTCACCCTAACATGCTCTACCATGCACACACACACACAAGCTCTCACTCTCAGATGCTCTACCACAAACACAAGCTCTGACTCTCAGATACTCTCCCCTCACATAAGAACTTAAGAACATAAGAAATTGCCATGCTGGGTCAGACCAAGGGTCCATCAAGCCCAGCATCCTGTTTCCAACAGAGGCAAACCAGGCCACAAGAACCTGGCTCTTACCCAAACACTAAGAAGATCCCATGCTACTGATACAATTAATAGCAGTGGCTATTCCCTACGTAAACTTGATTAATAGCAGGTAATGGACTTCTCTTCCAAGAACTTATCCAAACCTTTTTTGAACCCAGCTACGCTAACTGCACTAACTACATCCTCTGGCAACAAATTCCAGAGCTTTATTATGCATTGAGTGAAAAATAATTTTCTCTGATTAGCCTTAAATGTGCTACTTGCTAACTTCATGGAATGACCCCTAGTCCTTCTATTATTCGAAAGTGTAAATAACTGATTCACCTCTACTCGTTCAAGACCTCTCATGATCTTAAAGACCTCTATCATATCCCCCCTCAGCTGTCTCTTCTCGAAACTGAACAGCCCTAACCTCTTCAGCCTTCCTCATAGGGGAGCTGTTCCATCCCCTTTATCATTTTGGTTGCCCTTCTCTGTACCTTCTACATCGCAACTATATCTTTTTTGAGATACAGTGACCAGAATTGTACACAGTATTCAAGGTGCGGTCTCACCATGGAGCGATATAGAGGCATTATGACATTTTCGTTGTATTAACCATTCCCTTCCTAATAATTCCTAACATTCTGTTTGCTTTTTTGACTGCTGCAGCACACTGAGCTGACGATTTTAAAGTATTATCCACTATGATGCCTAGATCTTTTTCCTGGGTGATAGCTCCTAATATGGAACCTAACATCGTGTAACTACAGCAAGGGTTATTTTTCCCTATATTCAACACATTGTCCACATTAAATTTCATCTGCCATTTGGATGCCCAATCTTCCAGTCTTGCAAGGTCCACCTGTAATGTATCACAATCCACTTGTGATTTAACTACTCTGAATAATTTTGTATCATCCGCAAATTTGATAACCTCACTCGTCGTATTCCTTTCCAGATCATTTATATATATATTGAAAAGCACCGGTCCAAGTTCAGATCCCTGAGGCACTCCACTGTTTAACCTTTTCCATTGAGAAAATTGACCATTTAATCCCACTCTCTGTTTCCTGTCTTTTAACCAGTTTGTAATCCACAAAAGGACATCGCCTCCTATCCCATGACTTTTTAGTTTTCTTAGAAGCCTCTCATGAGGGACTTTGTCAAATGCTTTCTGAAAATCCAAATACACTACATCTACCGGTTCACTTTTATCCACATGCTTATTAACCCCTTCAAAAAAATGAAGCAGATTTGTTAGGCAAGACTTCCCTTGGGTAAATCCATGTTGACTGTGTTCCATTAAACCATATCTTTCCGTATGCTCTACGATTTTGATCTTGAGAATAGTTTCCACTATTTTTCCCGGCACTGAAGTCAGGCTCACTGGTCTATAGTTACCCGGATCACCCCTGGAGCATTTTTTAAATATTGGGGTTACATTGGCTACCCTCCAGTCTTCAGGTACAATGGATGATTTTAATGATAGGTTACAAATTTTAACTAATAGATCACACACACACCACACAGTCAAGCTCTCACTGTAATATGCTGTACCATACACACACAAAAGTTCTCAGTCTCACATGCTGTACCATACACAAACAAAAGCTCTCATTCTACCATGCTCTACCATACACACACACACACATATACACACAAAATTTCACTCTCACCCCCCCCCCCCCCCCTAGCTCCCATTCTCAAACACACAGATGCACACCCAGGTTCCCATTCTTATACACACACAAATGCACACCACTCAGGCTCCCATTCTCACCCACTCACGCATACCTAGGCTCCCATTCTCACTCACATACACACATGCCCAGGCTCCCATTCTGAACCCCCCCCCCCCCTCCACACACATCCCCAGGCTCCCATTCTAATCAATACTCACACCAAAGCTCCCATTCTCTCCCCTCCACACACACAGACTCCCATTTTCACCCCCCAACACATACCCAGGCTCCCATTCTCACTCACATACACACAGGGCCTTTTCATTAGGCACAGACAAACTGCTACTTCCATCACGTGGGGATGGGATACCATGATGGCCTTGCTACTCTGGCCTTCTTCTTCTCCATTACAGGGAATGGATTCTGTGATGGCCTGCTGCTCCGGCCCTCCTCTTCACTGTTGTGGGGATGGGATCCCACAATGACATTGCAGCTTTGGCCATCTTCTTTTCTGTCTTGGGGATTGGATCCTGTGATGGCCTTGCTGCTCTGGCCATCTTCTTTGCCATCGCGGGGATGGGATCCTGTGACAGCATTGCTGCTCCAGCCCTCTTCCGCTGTCAGACAGCCTTGGTTGGGTGGGCCTGAGCCCAGAGTGGGTGGGCCATGGCTACGCCACTGCCAGCCAGTGAGTGGACTGGAAAGGAAAAATCCCTCCCAACCCTGTTCAGGACCACCAAACAGGGCTTGATTGGCTCCTCTAACTGGACCTGAAAAAATAACAACCTCTGAACTCTTGGCCAACCAAAAAGGTTGCTAGCTATAGCAAGAAAACTGCTATATAGCATCACCAGGATGATGGCCATTCCAGACCCTGCAGAAGGAGAGGCTGTATCTGAATGGATCCCTCTCATGAACCATCTTACACTAACTTAATTGTCAGTTGAAAACCCAGGACTTACTGGTAGTATGTCTGTAGGGTCCACTGCATAGGTTTCTTTCAATATATCATTGATTACTGGTATCTTTTTTTGAAATAGATTGACCATTTAATAAGAATATAGAAACAATCATACAAGAAGCAATTTAGTAATTTCAAGATATTTCAACAGGCAATTATGGCTTGACTTCTGATAAGTAGTAGAGTCAAATTACCATATATATATGAACGTTGACCAGTAATAGTTCTTATACTTTGGGTCTCATGATGATCTATATTCTTGATGGCACTTATAATTTCGAGTATGGTTAACAATAATTCACAGGAAATAATCTGGGATCTCATGAAGGGGTGTAGAAAGGGGCCTGCCCCTTTTGTGAGTTCCTTCAGCGTGCGGTGCCTGTAGGGTTCTTCACTCTCATTTATCCCGGCACCCAGAATGATAATGACACTGACGGGTGGGCTGCATATTCCCACTGGGACAAGCAAGATGGATATCCCAGAGAGTTTCTGGGTGAAAGCAAGGAGCTCCAGATAATAACAGAGGGCAGTTAACAGCAGCGGGTAAGGCCTCACAGGTTGAAATGCCTACGGCATTCATCACTGTCACTTATCCCAGCTCCCAGATTGATGGTGACACAGGTGGGTGGGCTGCACAGTCCCACCAGGAGAAGCAAGGAAGATGGTCCAGAAAGTTTCGGGGTAGAAGTAAGGGCCTCCAGATGGCGACAGGAGGTAGGTAACTGCAGCAGGGGGGATGGAGGATATGTGTTCTTGACGTTGCAGGTGGGAAGAGAAATTCAAAAGCTGTTGTCCAGATAACTTTAATCAGGAATATTCTTTTTTAAAAATCTTTAAACTTTTTATTTATGCAGTTTTAAAGATATACATCAAGCAAAAAAAAAAAAAAAACAACTTAGGATGAAATAAGAATTTTACAAATAAACCAAAATTGTCATGGACCACATGACTGAAAAATAAAAGAAAGAGGAAAAAAAAACTTAACTGCAGACTTCATAAGGTCCACTATATAAGTGGACCACTATCTATGAGGTAATAAAAGAAATGAAAAGGCAACAAATACACCAGTGTGGCTTCAGCATTGATTTAAATTAAAGAGACACAATGCAGGGAAATCAAGGAAGATAGAGTGGGGAAAGCATCACTCAGCTTCGCAATCTTATCACACAAAAAGAGACTCAACTGCCCAGATCTGAAAACATGTAGGAAGTGTTTTGGTACTTAATGTGGTATTTTATTTACAGGGAAATTTCAGTTCAAACAAAGCTTCAGGTTGAAGTAATCTAGTTCTCATTAAGAGGAACTACTTATGCCTTTGCTGTGTAGTAGCCTTGGAACATCAGGAAAAATTCGAATTCATAAATAGTTCCTCTTGACACTTGAAGAAAAGACTCAAAATACATTCCCTGTTCGATTCCAAAGTCAGGGACATAATCAAAGTTGCTAGAGTAATTTTCTCATTTGATGACTCTAGTAAAGCAGTAAAATTCAAACTATCTTCTGATATCGACAAGAGCTCAACTGGCCCTCCCTCCGCTTTATTTTTAACATCTGGGAGTAAATAATAAGGCCCTCTAACTGGAGGCATTGTATGGACAGGAATCTTCAAAATCTCTCTCAAATAATGCTTGATTTTGGCAAAATTAATCAAACAGAGAATTCAACGTCTCAGAGAATTTTCCACATTTTAAAACTTAGACTGAAGAAAAATTGTGTAAACCGCCTCTCAAGGGGAAGCCCCTCCTGTTGTGGTGGTCATAGGCTAATGGTAAAGAAAACAGATATAGGGGCTTACAGTATTGCTTGAAAGGGTCACTCTCAGAAAAGCCCTCTCCCCTACTTGGTAAATAAGTTAGGGCCCAAGCCTCACCCAATCTGGTCTCCGGCATTAGAGAGGGAAAGCAGGTATAAAATAGGAAAAGCGAAATCAAAGTGGTAGATGTCGAATCAAATTTTCCTTTTCTTTAGGACAAAATGTATTCACCAATTCTAAATAAGCAAAAGAAGTTTAGAAAATCAGAAAACATTCAGTTTAGTTTTAACTAATGAGTGCTCTAATTTCTGTTGCCCTGGGGTGGACCCTTGGCCTGGTAGAGGATTGGTATGGCCCTCCAGTTGGACCTGGAGAGCGCCTGCCACCAGGAGGCAGAGCACAGGAGGAGACAGAGGCTAGCTGGAGCTTCACCAATAGCAACCCGGGTATCCCTCAGGTTGAGCCCTTGGTTACCCGGGCCACCTGGTCTTAGGTGGGCCTCACAGGATCTCCTAGAGAGAAAGTTCAAGGGAGTGCCCACCACGAACAAGAGTGCGTGGTCGGTGTTCAGACAAGGAAGTCCAGAGGCCAAAACAGAGTGTCAAAGTGTATAGCAAAAATCAAGGCCAGAGTCTTTGAGTAGAGTGGTCAGCCAGGCAGGGTCAGTAGCAGAGGTCAGATCAGATGTGGTCAAGTCAAGCAGGAAGTCGTGTTCCAGGTGGCAGACGAGAGTAGATGGTGTTCCAGGCAGAGGTCAGGTCAGACAGCGATCAAGGGTCTTATGAATCCCTTATCAAGATTCTCTTTAATGTACTCAGACAATGCCTTAGTCTCAGGTAGCGAGTGGGGATAGGTCCTGCCTTTTGGAGGTGTGGTACCTGGTAGGAGTTCAATGGGGCAATTAAACCTCCGGAGTGGAGGTAGGATGTCAGCATTCTGTTTAGCGAATACATCTTGGAAGTCTGTATATGAAGCAGGCAACCCAGTTAGGGTTGTAGAGTTCAACACGGTGACTGCTGGAGACACTTGATATAGGCAGCGGTGTTGACACTGAGGTCCCCACTGGATTAGCTGTAGGGATTTCCAATCAAATTGTGGACCATGCACCTGGAGCCATGAGAGTCCGAGGATTATTGGGTGTGTGGAACACTTCAGGACATATAATGAAATCTCTTCTTCATGGAGAGTTCCCACGGAGAGACAGAAGGCTAGCGTGCGATGAGTGATGCGCCCAGGAAGGTGCTCTCTCTGGATGGATGCAATCCTGAGAGGAATGTCCAAAGGCTGGAGTGGAATTTGGAGGAGTTTGATAATATCATCCAAGATGAAATTGCCACTCGCCCCGGTGTCAACAAGGGCAATGGTGGCAAAGGCTCGTGACTCTTGGGAAATAGACACAGGAAGTAGTAGTTGGGGGCCAGCAACAGTGGCAACCAAGCTCGGGACCCCCGCCGGGCTCAGGCTCTGCAGTTTCCTGGATGAACCGGACAGGCTTGTAAGAGATGTCCGTAACCGCCGCAGTACAGGCAAAGGCCTTCCCTATTTCGTCGAAGGCGCTCTTCAGGGGAAAAGCGCCTGCAGTTGATCTGCATCAGCTCCTCCATCAATGAAGGAGGTGCTGGTAAGGCCTTCAGCTGAGGACTGGTGGCATGGACTGGGCGTACGGTAGAAGAGCGAGAGGCTTTTACCTCCTGGTGTCGCTGATGTAGGCGGTGATCGATCTTGCCAACCAAGGTGATGATGTCATCTACAGATAAGGGAATCTCGTGAGCAGCCAGCTCATCCTTGAGGGCAGGAGGTAAGCCATCCAGATAGATTGCTCATAGACAGTCCTCTTGCCGTCCCAGTTCGATGGCTATTGTCCTGAATTCTACAGTGAATTTGGTGAGCGAATCTGAACCTTGACAGAGATGTAGGAGCTGGTGACCCACAACCAACTGTCGGCCGGGGTCCTGGAAGGTTCGCTTGAACACGGAGATGAAGTGGGAGAGATGACAGAGGATGTCATCCGAAAGTTCCCAAAGTGGGGAAGCCCATGCCAGGACCTTCCCCTCAAGGTGAGAGAGGATGAAAGTGATCTTGGTATTCTCACTTGGAAACAGTTCAGGCTATAATGCGAATTGCATAAAACATTGGTTGAGGAAACCTCTTCAGAGGCGTGGATCTCCATTGAAATGGGGGGGAGCAGGAAGAGCCAGAGGGTATGGGAAGGTGCCTACTGAGGGTCCCACTTGTTTCTTATGTGGAGGTCTTACCTGGGATGGCCTCCATATATCATAATTTTAATGTTATGTACTATGTTCTTTATACTTTAGTCTATGGGCTCTAAATAATGTTTAATAAACCATTAAGATTATTTTCTTGGAATGTTTGTGGTATAAACTTTCCAGTCAAAAGAACAAAGATATTAACGGGTTTAAAAAAGAAAGCCACTGAGGTAGTCTTTGTACAAGAAACGCACCTTAATGATGTAGAGCATCAAAAACGTGCTCGTCAATGGGTGGGGGCGGTGCACTATGGCTCAGCGATGACGCGGTCTGCTGGAGTTGCCATTCTAATACATAAAAATCTCCCTTTATTGTTTAAAACTGAAATCAAGGACCCCCAGGGATGTTACTTAATTTTGATGGCTGAAATTGATAGGAAACCTGTCCTCTTGTGCAATGTTTATGCCCCTAATAGCCCTTGTTTTGATTTTTTCCAAAGATTATATAGCTTGCTACTACCCTATCTAGACTATGTTATTATCCTGGGAGGGGATTTCAATTCAGTTTGGGACCCCCAGTTGGACAGGACAGGTTTTCGTACTCAGGGTCTGGCTCCAAGTAAGGGTATTCATTTTTTAGAGCAGACTCTGCATTTGGTGGATCCTTGGCGGATCTTACATCCCACTGATAAGGGGTTTTCTCATATCTCTAGAGCACACTCTTCTCAATCTCGGATACATGTGATGTGATTGTATCAGATCATGCTCCTATATGGATTGAGTTGAGTTGGTTACTAATTTTGGGCATCTGGTCCAATATAGGGACAGGGGTGGGTCCTAGCTCCACGGCGCGTCCTGATTGAGCACAGCATATCAGGAAGTTCCTGCCTTCACTTCCTTGCCTTGGCAATCGGGTCGACACCATGGGTGTACTAGTTTGCCTCAGTGTCTCATCGCTTGTTCCAGTCTTGTTCCAGCGTCCTCCTGTCCCGGCGTCCTTCTGTTCCAACGTCTGTTTGTTCCTGCATTCCCTCAGGTAGTACCTCTTGGACTGACTCTCTGGTACTGACCTCTGCCTGTTCTTGACTATGCTGATCACTACCTGAATACTGACCTCTGCCTGCTCTTGACTAAGCTGATCGCAGCCTGGCTCTGACCTTCGCCTGCCTCCTTGACCACATCTGATCTCTGGAACCTGACCCCTGCTTTGGCTGACTACTCTCAGACGGACCTCTGGAACTTGACCCCTGCTTTGGCTGACTACTCTCGGACGGACCTCTGGAACTTGACCCCTGCTTTGGCTGACTACTCTCAGACTGACCTTTGAAACTTGACCCCTGCTTTGGCTGACTACTCTCAGACTGACCTCTGGAACTTGACCTCTGCTATCACTGACCATGTCTCCTTGAGCCTGGCCCTGCTCCTAGCCTTGTCATCACAGACACTGTTCTGGCCTTCCTTGATTCCCCAAGTCTCCAGTTCTGACATCGACTGTGCACCCTTGATCATGGTGGGCACACCTCTATACTTCCTATCCGGGAGACCCTGCGAGGCCCACCTAAGTCCAAGCAGCCCGGGTCCCCAAGGGCTTCACCCGGAGGGACCTCGGGCTCCAGTGGTGAAGCTCCTGCTAGCCTCTGTCTCCTCCTACGCTCCGCCTCCTGGTGGCAGTTCCTTCCTGGGCCTGACCAGGCAGTCCCTCCTCACTGTCTCAGGACAAGAGTCCACCTCCAGGCATAACAGAAGCTTACACTAAAGAAATCAAAACAGCAAAACAAGATGCAGTGAAGACATTCATCAGACCTGTCACTGAGAGAACATCATGGAAATACTTCATCATTATTGATCGTTGCATGATTTTGATAGTTATTTGATTTGAATAAAGTTTTAAAATAGTGGCATATATGATACCAAGTGGGGAGTGTTCTGTAGATGATTGCAGATAAGAACTAATTGGCCCACCCAGTCTGCCTAATTGTCTTCCTCTCTGAATCTCTTCCACTTTGGGTAGGTGACAATATAAATTCCCAAGCTTAAATCAACACCAGTTTTCTTCATGTCCTTTACCCAATCTGCAGTCCTTTTCCTTCCTATCACTGCCCTACATCTGTGCCAAGCATGTTTAAATTTTATTACAGTTCTGGTTTCCACCACCACCATCTGTAAACCATTCCAAATATTGTTATCTTCCTATACTTAACTCAGGCTTCCCCTATACTTAACTCAGGCTTCCCCTATACTTCCTTCCTATACTTAACTCAGGCTTCCCCTTAACCATCAAGCCTTATGCTTCACCTTTGATGCAACTCCAACATTACTCTCTGCATCAATGGCAGGGGTTGGCAGGAAATTCGAATCAAACAGTTACCAGCAAGGGCCATGAACTTGGTGGTCGGTGAAACAGATAAGTGGGAAAATAAGTGTGGGAGCTTGCTGGGCAGACTGGATGGGCCTTTTGGTCTTTTTCTGCCATCATTTCTATGTTTCTGTTTTTCTATGTCTTACCCCCAAGCTTTGTAATAATCCAGACAGCTACCAAAACTAGTGAGTCTGGTATTTTTATTTCAAAGAGCATTTTCTTTCTCCTCTTTTGGGCTTCCAGCAAGTAAAAACCAAAATTGGAATCTGGTGCTATGAACCTTCATTCACAATTACCTATGAATAGTACCTCTGTTTTTTATTGCCTTTCCATCAAAATGCAATTGACAAAACTCAAAAGAATGCCAATGAAAAAGTATGAGTTAAACAAATAAATAAACTAATTATTAGATAAGTATGCAAAGAACGTTACATGCTTTCTGTGGATACTTTTTGATTAGAAAATAACACATGCAGATTTGAGAGCACAATCCACACTGATTATTTTCTTTCTCTGAGCCTTCTCCTATTGTGGCCAAAAGTATGCACATTGTGGACCTGGTTGGATAATTTGCAGATAGCTCTTTTACCTGACTAAATCAATATTTATCAGGCAGATGGCTTTTGAAAACTGTTCTCCCCAAGGGATGGCATGTACTGAAAGGACATTTCTTTACTATCAGTTCAAGGTTTAACATTTTTGCAGGAATAGCTTTAATGTATTCCCTCCTTAAAAAAAAGAAAAACAAAGAGGGACCATATTTATGTATATGTATGTATGTATTTATTTATTTATTTCATTTGATACTCAAACCTACCATGCTCCCTCAACCCACCCTCTCCAAAGACAAAATCCTAACCTTGATCAAATCCTCTCCATAGACACACATCCCAGCCTCATCAACCTCTCCCCTAAATTCTACTACTACTTAAACATTTCTATAGCATTACTTGACATACTCAGCACTGTGAAAACAACACAGACAAGAGACATTCCCTGTACAATAGAATTTATAATTTAATCCAGACAAACATACAGGTCAGTTGTTCAAATGAATGAGGTTGAAGGTGAACCAACAGGCTTAAGATTTAAAAGCAGCCTCAAAAAGGTGGGATTTTAGAAGGGATTTAAACAAGATGAGAGCAGGAACATGATGTATCAGCTCAGGAAGTCTATTCCAAGCACATGGTGCAGCCAAGTGTAAAGTTCAGAGTGAGGAATTGGCGATAGAGGAGAAAGGCATAGATAGGAGTGACTTATCTGATGAGCGGAGTGCACAAGGAGGAGCATAGAAAGAGATACAAAAGGAGAGGTAATAAGGAGCTGCGGAGTGAAGTCACTTATAGGCGAGTAAGAGGAGCTTGAACTAAATGTAAGAATGGATAGGGAGTCAATGCAGTGACTTCAAAAGTGCATTATATAGGTGTAGCAACTTTGGTTGAAGATAAGTTGCGCAGCTGAATTTAGGGTTGATTATAGTGGAGGGAGATAGTTCTCTAGGAGAGCTGTGAGGAGCAGGTTGCAATAATTTAAGCGGGAGGAGACAAGAGAGTAGATAAGGGCTGTGTTCAAAAAGAAAGGGATGGATTTGGGCAATGTTATGCAAAGAAGTAGAGAGAGTATGAAGAGGAGAGGTGGCCTTAGGGAGAAAGATAAGGAGCTCAGTTTTAACCATGTTGACTTTAAGGTGACTGTGGGACATCCAGACAGCAATGTCAGACAAGCAGGATGTCACCTGGGACTGGATTTCTGATGAAATTTCTGGTGTAGAGACACAGGCATAAAAATGATATTGAAAGCCATGAAAGGAAATCAGCGTACCAAGGGAATTAGTATACAGGGAGAAGAAAAGAGGGATACCAATTGATAGTGGGATAGCAGTAGAGGAGGATCCACCAGAGTAAACACTACTCCATTTTCAAAGTACAATCTGAGCAGTAAAATTATAAAAACCATCGATTAAATCAGTTCAGTCCAACCACACTATGCCCAGGAATTAATATAAATCAGATCCTACACTCCATAGGGGGTTCCCCCACAAAATGTCATCCACTTTTGCAGTACTAGGCTAAAATAGCCCAGAGATAATAGCCTATCCAAAAGCCTCATTTAAATGATAAGTTTTAATCAGTTTCCTGAATTTGAGATAACCTGTCTCAATGCAAACCTCAACATGGACACTGTTCCAGAATAAAGCGGCATGATAACTGAAAGCACTGCGGTGGGAGCAAGATGGATGAGCTCTCACCAATGGAGGGATAGACAACAATGCCTGCTAGGGCAATCTCACAGGACAATTAGATACATAAGGAAAGAGATGAGCAGTAAGATAATTAGGGACCCCAGAATGCAATGCCTTAAATACCATTGACAGCACCTTAAACCTGGACCTGTATTCCAATGGGAGCCAGTGGAGCTCCTTCAGTACAGGTGCAACATGATCATATTTCTCAATATCTGACCGTAGTCTTGTTGCAGTGTTCTGGAGCTATTGCTTCATGCTAATAGTGGTAATGCCCTGATAAAAGGCCCTGATAAAGGGCATTACAATAATCAGCCATTTGGGGGAGCCCCCTGTTAGATTGTGACCAGACGACATTTTGAAGCAGACAAGAGGTGTGCAAGCCTCCTAAACAGTTCTCTGATGCAGATACGTATACAAGCATTATGTTTTATTGTTTGTAATTTTAGTAATTAATGACTTTGGGATATCACATATACTTTAATGTTACACACCGAACCCAACAACTCATTTTTCACTAATGGTAAATGATTCCAACATCTTGATCTTAGGTCCTGTGAATTTCATTGGGCTAATAATGTGATAAGGTTGGGGACAGTATGACACCATTAGGATTTGTTGAAAATCTTTTGTAAAAATTATTTATTTGAGCAGCCTTATACAAATTGTTCTATGGCCTTTCTTGTTTCTTTTGATATACGGTGACTTTTGCTTAATTCTTTATATTTGGCAAGAGACTTTAACACCATGCCAGAAATCTAGGATTATATCTATAATCTATATCTGAACGATTTATCCAAATCTGGGAGGAAGTGACCGATCAGTCGAATGGATGGAAGGGGGACTTCAGCTCAGTTTATTTACCTCTGGTCTAGGGTGTGATCTACTTAGTTATGTAGGGAAAATGTGAAATTTATGTTGGAGATATTTTGACTCAATTCTCCCGGGCTCCCGGTCAAATTACATACCCTTCCAGGTTTGGACTGACATGAATTCAACAGCTGTTGAAACATGTGCTGCACAGAAAGTGCACGAGGGAGCCAGACAGGCATCACGTGGGCTGGTTTTGAAAAACTCCCCTGGGCTGACAGTTTCCTCAATTTGCCCTGAGTACAAACCCCTCCACTCGGTATAGGGAAAGTTACAGGCCAACAGGACTTATGCATGTAAATTTACCTGCATATCGGGTGGGCAATTTAAAAAAAGCCCATTTCTACAGATAAAACACTCTTATACCTTTGGAAATGCTTTTGAAACTTACGTCTCCTATGTGAAATGGCAATTTCTAGGGTATGCAGCTGTGCAATGTCCCTAGGTGAGAAACCCCAGTAAAAGGATGAGAGTAATAGGAGACCTGGGAGGACTTAATATATGAATGCAAGGTGCAAGGTTTCCTGGGTCTGTCATATATTACAAGACATTTTTTGGCCAATATTCAAAAAAAGTAGAATGGATAACTTATCCAGTTAAACTTAGCCATTTAAGTTATCCTGGAATATCCCCGATTACAGTTGTCCGGTTACCTGCAGCCAAATAATTGTAAATCTAACCGGTTATCTTTTGAATATTGCTGCTTAGAGTTAAAGCTATCCAGCCTTATGTGTTCAGGTAACCAGCTATTTTCAAAAGAATATTAGCTGGTGAAGCAGCACACATTGTGAAATAAAAATAAAAATAAAAATCTGGCCCCCGCAGCCATGGCCCCCCTCCCCTCCTCCCCCCCCCCCATCCAAGTGGACAGCAAAATAAGGTTGGCTGACCATATCCACCAGGCTCCCCGTTAACATAAAGAAAAGTGCCCAGTGCAATCCTGGGGAAGCAGGCCAGCTACCCCACGCCTTCTCGGTGATGGTAATATTATTATACTGTGGACAGGGGTTCCCCCTCTGCCCCCATCCCCTCTGAAGCCCCAAGGCTGATTCCAGGAGTTGCCTTTATCTCAGGCAACCCAAATGGGCATAGGCCAGCAGACTGCGGTGCAAGTAATACCGCCCCTAGTGGCATCAGTGATTTCCCGGACAACGATGTTGGGAGCATGAGCTACTGGTGTTGCTACTAGAGATGTGAATCGTGTCCTCGATCATCTTAACGATCGATTTCGGCTGGGAGGGGGAGGGAATCGTATCGTCGCCGTTTGGGTGTTTAGAGTATCGTGAAAATCGTTAAAATCGTGAACCGGCACACTAAAACCCCCTAAAACCCACCCCCGACCATTTAAATTAAATCCCCCACCCTCCCGAACCCCCCCAAATGCCTTAAATTACCTGGGGGTCCAGCGGCGGTCCGTAGCTAAATCGGGGGAAGGGGGAGGGCAGGAAAACCGGCACACTAAAACACCCTAAAACCCACCCCCGACCCTTTAAATTAAATCCCCCACCCTCCCGAACCCCCCCAATGCCTTAAATTACCTGGGGGTCCAGCGGTGGTCCGGAATGGTCTCCTGCAATTGAATCGTGTTGTCTTCAGCCGGCGCCATTCTGCGCCGCCATTTTGCAAAATGGCGGCGCAAAATGGCGGCGGCCATAGACCAACACGATTCGACTGCAGGAGGTCGTTCCGGACCCCTGCTGGACTTTTGGCAAGTCTTGTGGGGGTCAGGAGGCCCCCCAAGCTGGCCAAAAGTCCCTGGGGGTCCATCGGGGGTCCGGGAGCGATTTCCTGCCGCAAATCGTTTTCCGTACGGAAAATGGCGCCGGTAGGAGATCGACTGCAGGAGGTCGTTCAGCGGGGGCGCCCACCATTTTCCGTACGGAAAACGATTCGCGGCAGGAGATCGCTCCCGGACCCCCGCTGGACCCCCAGGGACTTTTGGCCAGCTTGGGGGGGCCTCCTGACCCCCACAAGACTTGCCAAAAGTCCAGCGGGGGTCCGGAATGACCTCCTGCAGTCGAATCGTGTTGGTCTATGGCCACCGCCATTTTGCGCCGCCATTTTGCAAAATGGCGGCGCAGAATGGCGCCGGCTGAAGACAACACGATTCAATTGCAGGAGACCGTTCCGGACCGCCGCTGGACCCCCTGGTAATTTAAGGCATTTGGGGGGGGTTCGGGAGGGTGGGGGATTTAATTTAAAGGGTCGGGGGGGGGTTTTAGGGTGTTTTAGTGTGCCGGTTTTCCTGCCCTCCCCCTTCCCCCGATTTACGATTTTTTGACGATAAATCGGGGGAATTGGTATTGTATTGTGGCCCTAACGATTTTTGACGATTTAAAATATATCGGACGATATTTTAAATCGTCAAAAAACGATTCACATCCCTAGTTGCTACAGGAGTTCACACACACACACACATACATTTGAAAATCCAAATGTACACGCATTGCTCACTCCCTGACCTAAACGCATTCCTAGAAAGGCCTCTTTTTTTTAATATGGTAAAAAGTACATGGGCCTGTGAATAAGTGCACGTACCTTTAGCTGCACTGAGGGAGCCAATTTTTTTTTTTTTTTACCAAGGACAACATAGCAGAGTAACAAATTAGTTACCCAGTTTAAATCCCATCAAAAATTATCCTCAGTAAGATCCAGAATGAGTTTGCAATTTTAAAAGTTGACCTTTGTATGACAGAAGCATTTCATTTATTGTGTCTGGACCAATGAATTTTGTAATTGCATTTCTATATACAAACTGCAAACCTATTCAGGAGAAAGCAGTATTAACCTGAATGGCATTTCATTTCGGCGGAGAAAAAAATCTCTTCCAATTTTGTTTTCAATTGATATTGTTTGTTTTATAGTAATTTTGGTGAAATTATTACTTGTGTAGGCCAAGACAAAATATCTGAATATATAGGTGGCTTGTTTCCCTGTCTGCTACACAGTTCCATTGTCTTCACATAATAAACCCAATAAAAGATGAGATTCTAGAAGCTTTGCAGGATCCTGATAATTTGTGCTGAGGTCCATCTTCCTCAGTCTTTCAGTGATTATCCAAAGACACATTTCATTTAAAAAGTCTAGCTGCCCTTTCTT
The DNA here is from genome assembly GCF_901001135.1 of Rhinatrema bivittatum. Classification (NCBI taxonomy): domain Eukaryota; kingdom Metazoa; phylum Chordata; class Amphibia; order Gymnophiona; family Rhinatrematidae; genus Rhinatrema; species Rhinatrema bivittatum. The sequence goes on along the minus strand of NC_042617.1, from coordinate 355,421,435 downwards.
TACAACTCACAATATTAACTTTTATGTTTTCCACTCAATTTCTGTTCACTTTAACTTGTTCTTTTACTTTTAATTTGTGTGCTTGCTATTATTTCATGCATTGCTGTAAGAGTACTCTATAGCAACGTCACTAGCTTACTTTGCTGGCGTTGCTGTCCAGGCAACTGCTGATGCTGCTGGTAGCTTGGAGGGTGGGGAGCATGGTACATCAGCCTGATTTTGTTATTCACCGGGGGAAAGAAAAAGGGCCATGTCTGCAGGAGCAGACTTTTTTCTTTTTTTAACAGTGTGCTGCTTATAGCTGGTTAAGTCTAAAGTTATTTGGGGACATGTTTCTGTATACCGTTAGACCTGCCCCTGGAGTTAGCTAGAATTAGTAAAAAAAAACAAAAAACCATAGTTAGCCAAATAAGTTTCCTGGCTAATTCATCCCTGACCTGGAATGCCTGAACAATTAGTGCTGTAGTGGTATGCAGGTTGCAGCTAGCCAAGGCAGAGGGGAGTAGTGTGCATTTCACCAACAACATCTGGATCAGCCTGAACACAATGCAGGCCTATTTCTCCCTGATGACACACTAGTGGCATCTGGCCAAGGCAGGGACAGGTAACAATTCTAGGGGTGGGGGAGAACTGAGTATCAGGGTGCAGGTGGACTGTGCTGCACACTCCGTTGATGGATTCCACCCAAACGTCATGCAATAACCTGACAGCCATAAGAAAAATCCTGGACAGCTGGCAGCTAGACTGGAGAGGCAGGAGTGTTCAAGCAGGTTTCTTTGTCATAGACAGAGGTACAAATATGATAAGGACAGTGGAAGATGGTGGATATTGGGAGATCCGTTGCTCTTCACAATTGTTGTACCTGGCAGTTTGCGATGCCCTGGGGCTGGGGCCCAAGCAATATGGGATTCCAGTCCTGAATGACCTGATAGAAAGTTGCAGGAAGATAGTGAGGCATTTTCACCATAGCATGAAGGGTGGACAGCTTCTTTGCTTCTTATAAGCAGCTCATTCAAAATGTTGGCACTCACTGGAATTCCACCTGATACTACAGAGATTAGTAGAGCAGCAGATAAATGTCTCTGGAAATGGAGTTATGTGTGGATTAGCCCCTGGGTCATGCTGATTGAGTAGTGGTGAAGCAGCTGATACAAATCCTGAAACCCTTCAAAGAGTTCCAGAAGTGCCACTTTGGGAGGGATCATCCCCAGAGTATATATTCTGGAGGAAAAGCTAGAGAATTTCCGTGAGGAAGAGGAACTGGAAGCAGAATTGTTGCAATTTGTGGACTCCCTATAGCAGCAGGTGCAAGAGAGACTGAAATCTCTTGCAGAAAAACAATAGGAAGAACATAGACAGACTCTCAACAATATAAAATAAAGTATAAATGGAAACATGCAGACAAAAACTGAACTGGAAACCGCAACAAGTCAGTCTATGTATGCAGTGTATAACAATGGAAAAACAGAAACGTCATCATTTACATAAAACATCACACATTGTGATGACCTTTTGGGATCATCACGATATAACCCTAATCTTGAACTCTGTGAGCTAGGATAGGAAAGGTAGTGGAGGGAGGGGTGATCCATTTCTAAATAGCTTCTTCAGTGAAGTTGCTGGAATGGCCAGTCTCCCTGCTGCTTATAAAAACAGGCTGCAGCAATTCTAGGTGTATTTTTAAACAACTCAGGATAGCTGAAAATCAGAAACTGTCAAAATACAAAAGGATCCAGCTATGTAAAGAACTCAATGTAAACTTACTTTGCAACCGTCATACATAGCCTCAGTAGTATAATGGCTTATAGTGTCAAGCCCTTGCAACTCTGGGCTTGAATAATCATAGGTTGCTGTAAGAATTTAGGAAACAAACACTGTGTCAAAACTACAAATGTTTGCTCTTGACGTTTTCCACCAGCCAGGGGAGTAATGTCTTACTACCTGAAGTGCACGCTCCAACACGGCAGTGTTTCGGAGTGTCAGACTCCTTCCTCAGGGAACTTCAGGGAGGTGATTTGCTGGTATAATTTTTGAAACGATGTTTCTGGTCAGTCAAAAAGCGGTGCAAGACACTGGCTGAAATCGGTGCCCCAAAAGTGAGCAGCCTTGCCGAGATTCTTGCCGCTAGAAGGTCACTTCTAGCGGCAAGATGATTATTCAAGCCCAGAGTTGCAAGGGCTTGACACTATAAGCCATTATACTACTGAGGCTATGTATGACGGTTGCAAAGTAAGTTTACATTGAGTTCTTTACATAGCTGGATCCTTTTGTATTTTGGCAATTCTAGGTGTGACATTTTTGTTAAGAGTTAGAGAGAGTAGGAGTGTTTTCCTTGAGTTTTTTCCCTGCTTGAGTACTCGGTTTCATGGCGTGAGCTAATACTCTAGTGGAAAGGGGATCAGTACCTGTTTGGGTGCTGGTTTTATTTTTGATTAAGATTTTTGGATGTTTTTGCCTTTTTGGATTTTCTCCTTTGAGAGCCCTGGCTGGATTTATAAAAATGCGGTAAGTATTGCATGTGATAGCAAAAGGGGTGTGGTTTATGCAAATATTCATTTTATCACAATTTGCACTAGTTACCTATGTGAAGAGCTAAGTTAGTGCAAATTATGATAACATTATCAGACTTTGCAATAGGAGCCAAACCCGTTGCTTTTCTCACATAGAATGAGAGAGAGAGAGAGACTGACCATGATGTAATCTCCCTAGATAGGTATTTGTATCCCTATGGTAGGCCCACCTAGTAACTCGAGGTGAGGGTTAGGTAGCAGTGTAGGGGGTTAGGGGCCCCTTTGACATTCAATGTTAGATGTATGAACAGAACAGTGGTCTCTTGTGAACATTTGATGACCCCCGGAGTGAGGAAACACCCAAAGATGAGATTTGTGCAATGTTCTCTCAACCTAGCTTGATGGTCTCTCTACCTGGGTAACATCAAGCTAGGTTGAGAGAACATTGCACAAATCTCATCTTGGAGCGAGTTTCCTCAAAGGGGCCCCTAAACCCCACACTGATACCTAACCCTCACCTCGAGTTACTAGGTGGGCCTACCATAGGGATACAAATACCTATCTAGGGAAGCCACATCATGGCCAGTCTCTCTCTCTCTCTCTCTCTTTTTTTCCAATAGCTCAACCCAGCATGCCTTAATAAGGCGGAGGTTTTGACCACCTTTCCTGCCTAAAGAGGAAACATCTGTAGAGATGCTGTGTTACTTGCTACTAAGAAACATCTTATTGAGACAACTGAAGAAGAGAACTGTGAGTAAAATCTAAATTTCTAGTCTGAGGATACCCAACAGAATCCTCACCCTGGGAGAGAGACACTTAGGGGATGCTGTGCATAGACCAAATTCTTTTTTCCAATCAGTATATTTGGAAGGGGTTTTCCATCCCATCTAAGGACACTTTGCCCAACTGGGAACCCTGCTTGTCTAAACTATAGAAGATGATAGTTTTCCTGCCTAATACTGGGGGAGACATGCACAGATAAATTGGAGAACTGTAAATTTCATCTTATCAAGACAAGAGCTTTGTGAAAGTGTCATTTGCTATTTAAGAACTCTGACAGTAAAGATTTAATTTTTTACACAATCTGAGCCTCCAGCGTCTTTTGTGGCACTTACATTCTTTAAACCTGATAGAGACTAGTTACCCCCTCCGGGCAATTAACTGAGAGTCACCCCAGCCATTTTGGACCCTGGAGGTTTTAATCCCCCCCCCCCCATTCATAAAATAACTATCTTAGGGCCCTTGGACTGTGTCACAGTGGGAGAAAGTTAAAGGATTGTCCCAGGACCCTCATGTGTCCGTGCCTTCTTGGTCCCTAAACCAGAGAGAGGATTGAAAAATAAAATCAAGAAATAAAAAACATCATAATAGGAAAAATATACTAATAAAACTAACAAATATTTCAAAACACCTGATGTATAGAACATCCAAAATTATTTATTTAAAAAATGTGTAAACTTTCCCAAACCCCAATAAAATATTTCAAAACAATAAACAGATCAAATAAAACCCAATAATTAAAACTAATAAGGATAGTTTTTCCTTGCTCTCCATACTTAGGAAATTTCGATTTCCAGTTACCCTGGATTGAAATGGATCAGTGTGTGTGTGTGTGTGTGTGTGTGTGTGTGTGTGTGTGTGTGTGTGTGGTGGTGGTGGTGGTGGGGGGGTGGGGGTGGTGGTGGTGGTGTGTACAAATGTATTCTTCTCTCCTTCGGTTATACAGTATATACACTTTCACAGACATGCTCCCCCCTCTCGCTCACATACACACATTCCCTTCCTTCCTTCCTTCCTCCCTTTCACTCACACATGATCCCTCTCACTTCCTCACTTACACACTCTCTCTCACTTGTATTTGCTCTCTAATTTACACAACTGGCTCCCTCTTCTCATTCACACTGTCTCCTTCCCTCTCTCTCAAACTCATGCATGTTCCCATATACACACACACAAAAACACACATACAGACATTCTCCCTCTCTCTCTCATACATGTTCATTCTCACACACATACACACACACACACACACACACACACACACACACACACATACTCCCCCTTCTCTGCTTCTCACTCATAGATGCTCTCTCTCACATTGGGCCTCATCTTCTCTTCTTCAGCCACTGATGAAGGCTCCAGGGGGCCCTTCCACTCTTCAGTCACCAATGAGATAGATTCCACTAGAGCTGACCTTAAAGGAGTGCGGGGCCCTGGGCAAATCAGCTGCAGTAGGGTTCCTCACCTATGATTGAAGTAGAAGTGGGGGTCCCCACTTCAAGATTGAGATTGTAATATCCCTTTCCCCCCAAGAACTCCTCAAGCTCTTTCCCATTCCCCCCAAGACACTCTCAAGCAATCTTTGTCCACCACCAAAAGACTAAAGGAAGACCTTCCCCCTTCCCCCTTCCCTTCCAACCAAGATCCTATCAAGCATTCCCTTCTCTCCTTTCAGGCTCCAAGACCCCAGCAAACACTCCTTCCTCTCTTCCTAATGGCTTCCAGGCACCTTGTGACAGTTGTCTCTTCATTTATATGGCTAATCACACCTCCCATTCCTTTGATTCACATGGGAAGTCATGCAAAAATAACACTGCCCCTTCCTCCCTGCCAGTAGATGAACTCTGATGAAGTACTCCTGCCATCTTGCAGCTGATGCTGCATGTTGTTTGAAGCTTTCCAGAAGAGTATGGAAGGCATCTGTGCAGGTTTCCCAAAAGGGAAAAGCCTATGGCAGTCACCCCAGTTGACATGCCCCAAAAACAATGGCCCTGGTCTTTGCTGGTGGCCTTTTTCTTTACTTCAGCTGCAGATGGCCAAGGAGCCTCTTTAACTTTTCAGCCACCTCTGGGCCTCTTCCATTCTTTGGCTGCTGCCAGTGGCTTCTTCAACCTTCAGATACCCATAGGTTAGGCTCCATCAGCAACCACTAGGAGGGTGGGCTTCTTTACTTTTCTATTTATCTCTATTTATTTATTTAGTTGTTCTTCTATTCTGCAATGTCTACACAATATTAATGGAAGATTACACATAATATTCATAAAATATAAACATTTTTTTTCCATACTGGGTCAGACCAAGTGTCCATCAAGCCCAGCATCCTGTTTCCAACAGAAGCCAATCCAGGCCATAAGAACCTGGCAAGTACCCAAAAACTAAGTCTATTTCATTCTACTGTTGCTAGTAATAGCAGTGGCTATTTTCTAAGTCAACCTAATTAATAGCAGGTAATGGACTTCTCCTCCAAGAACTTATCCAATCCTTTTTTTAAACACAGCTACACTAACTGCACTAACCATATCCTCTGGCAACAAATTCCAGAGTTTAATTGTGCGTTGAGTGAAAAAGAACTTTCTCCGATTAGTTTTAAATGTGCCACATGCTAACTTCATGGAGTACCCCCTAGTCTTTCTATTAAGACTCTCTATTATCCGCAAGAGTAAATAACTGATTCACATTAATCCGTTCTAGATATCTCATGATTTTAAACACCTCTATCATATCCCCCCTCAGTCGTCTCTTCTCCAAGCTAAAAAGTCCTAATCTCTTTAGTCTTTCCTCATAGGGGAGCTGTTCCATTCCCTTTATCATTTTGGTTGCCCTTGTCTGTACCTTCTCCATCGCAATTATATCTTTTTTGAGATGTGGTGACCAGAATTGTACACAGTATTCAAAGTGTGGTCTCTCCATGGAGGAATACAGAGGCATTATGACATTTTCCATTTTATTCACCGTTCCCTTTCGAATAATTCCGAACATTCTGTTTGCTTTTTTGACTGCCGCAGTACACTTAACCAATGATTTCACTGTGTTATCCACTATGACGCCTAGATCTCTACTAGTTCCTAATATGGAACCTAACATTGTGTAACTATAGCATGAGTTATTTTTCCCTATATGCATCACCTTGCACTTATCCACATTACATTTCATCTGCCATTTGGATGCCCAATTTTCCAGTCTCAGAAGGTCTTCCTGCAATTTATCACAAATTGCTTGTGATTTAACTACTCTGAACAATTTTTATCATCTGCAAATTTGATTACCTCACATCATATTTCTTTCCAAATGATTTATAAATATATTGAAAAGTACGGGTCCCAATACAGATCCCTGAGGCACTCCACTGCCCACTCCCTTCCACTGAGAAAATTGTCCATTTAATCCTACTCTCTGTTTCCGGTCTTTTAGCCAGTTTGTAATCCACGAAAGGACTTTGCCACCTATCCCATGACTTTTTACTTTTCCTTGAAGCCTCTCATGAGGAACTTTGTCAAATGCCTTCTGAAAATCCAAATATACTACATCTACCGGCTCACTTTTATCTACATGTTTATTAACTCCTTCCAAAAAATGAAGCAGATTTGTGAGGCAAGACTTGCCTTGGGTAAAGCCATGCTGACTTTGTTCCATTAAACCATGTCTTTCTATATGTTCTGTGATTTTGATATTTAGAACACTTTCCACTATTTTTCCTGGCATTGAAGTCAGACTAACTGGTCTGTAGTTTCCTGGATCGCCCCTGGAGCCCTTTTTAAATATTGGGATTACATTAACCACTCTCCAGTTTTCAGGTACAATGGATGATTTTAATGATAGGTTACAAATTTTTACTAATAGGTCTGAAATTTTATTTTTTAGTTCCTTCAGAACCCTGGGGTGTATGCCATCCAGTCCAGGTGATTTACTACTCTTCAATTTGTTAATCAGGCCTACCACATCTTCTAGGTTTACTGTGATTTGGTTCACTCCATCTGAATCATTACCCCTGAAAACCTTCTACGATATGGGTATCTACCCAACATACTCTTCAGTAAACACCGAAGCAAAAAAAATAATTTAATCTTTCCGCAATGGCCTTATCTTCTCTAATTGCCCCTTTAATTCCTCAATCATCTAACGGTCCAACTGACTCCCTCACAGGCTTTCTGCTTCGGATATATTTTAAAAAGTTTTTACTGTGAGTTTTTGCCTCTACAGCCAACTTCTTTTCAAATTCTCTCTTAGCCTGTCTTTTCAATGTCTTACATTTAACTTGCCAACACTTATGCATTATCCTATTTTCTTCTGTTGTATCCTTCTTCCAATTTTTGAATGAAGATCTTTTGGTTAAAATAGCTTCTTTCACCTCCCCTTTTAACCATGCCGGTAATCATTTTGCCTTCTTTCCACCTTTCTTAATGTGTGGAATACATTTGGACTGTGCCTCTAGGATTGTATTTTTAAACAATGTTCATGTCTGTTGAACACTTTTAACCTTTGCAGCTGCACCTTTCAGTTTTTTTCTAAATATTTTTTTCATTTTATCAAAGTTTCTCTTTTGAAAGTTTAGCATGAGAGCTGTGGATTTGCTTACTGTCCCCCTTCCAGTAATTAATTCAAATTTGATCATATTATGATCACTATTGCCAAGCAGCCCCACCACCGTTTCCTCTCTCACCAAATCTGTGCTCCACTGAGAATTAGATCTAAAATTGTACCCTCTCTTATTGGTTCCTGAACCAATTGCTCCATAAAGCTGTCATTTATTCCATCCAGGAACTTTATCTCTCTAGCATATCCCGATGATGAAGGTGAAGTCTAAAACTGTGAAGGACTTCAAAGGGGCGTGGGATAAGCACTGTGGGTCCATCAAGTCTAGAGGACGTGAATAAAAAGGAGGCAGCAAAACACTGCACGGAGTGGCAGTAGCCACAGAAGCATTCACAGAGCGGGATGCCAGTGGTTGGTGTTCCACCTTCACGGTGCGGAAGGATGGAGGGCTGCCATCTCCAAAAAAAACCAGGGGTGGGTAAGAGTATGGGGCAGGGGTGTGGCCTGCTTGTTGCAGTGGTTGCTACCCCTAATTGAGCTGGATGTTCACTTGGATGCAGATCCGGCGCTGCTCTCTACATTGGTGGTGGGGTGGAGGGGAATTAGGGCTGGAGGGTACTGGAAGCCAATAGTAACAGGTGGGTGAGAGAAAAAGATTAAAAAAAAAAAAAAAAAAAGGATAAGGTGCGTGGCTTGCTGGGCAGACTGGATGGGCCGTTCGGTCTTCTTCTGCCGTCATTTCTATGTTTCTATGTTTCTATGATACATTTGTTATGATCCAGAGGGATCGTGAACCCTTGGACCGACGGGAGGTTGAATCACCTTAGGAGATGGCTCCTTATGTTCCCCCGTCGGGTGGCGAGGCAGAAGAGACGATGGGACTGGCTGGCCCTTCGGCGCTGGAGCCTGAGGTGGCCGTTTGAGAGTACGAAGAGGCATGACGTCGGAGCAGAGCCAATTGGATCTTCACCACTGGAAGCCCATGGCCCCCCCGGGAAGAGCCCATAGGGACCCGGGCCACTGGAACTTAGGTGGACCTTTGAGAGGTCGAGGAGGCGTGAGGTTGGTACAAGGGCCAACTGGATCTTCACCACTGGAAGCCTGTGGTCCCCCTGGGAGGAGCCCGTAGGGACCCGGGCCACTGGGACTTAGGTGGGCCCTTGAAGATGTGTGGTCCGGAAGAAGTCCAAGGTTGAGTACCAGAGGATCGCCACTTGCCAGTCCAAGGTCACCACACCGAGGGATCACCACTTGCCAGTCCGAAGTCACACACCGAAGAATCACCGCTTGCCAGTCCGAAGTCATACACCGAGGAATCACCGAGAAGAAGCAGGAACCAGGAATCAGGAACCCGAGGCACCAGAAGATTCACCGAAGCAAGCAGACTTGCAGCAGAAGTGTTGCCAAGTCGAAGAGTGAGTGGAGGAAGTCTCCCTTTATACTTCCCCTGTGCCTAGCCCATTAGAAGCAGGTGCAGGCAATCAGGAGGATGAGGGCCCTTTAAATCTACAGAGGAGGCGCAGCCTCATGCCTAAGGGCAGGGCGGCCATTTTGAATACGGGAGGCTGTGCAGAGCGGCCTGACGCTCTGCACAGCCTCCTGACACAGGTCTCCTGTGCAGAGCGGCCTGACACTGTGCTCCAGCCTATGTCACAGGTCGGCCCCTGTGACAAAGTGAGGGCAAAGGCGATCGGCGCCATTTTGAGTACTGGTATCGGACGGCCGGCGTGCAGGAGGTTGCTCCCGGACCCCTGCTGGACTTTTGGCAAGTCTTGTGGGGTCAGGAGGCCCCCCCAAGCTGGCAAAAAGTCCCTGGGGGTCCAACGGGGGTCCCGGAGCAACCTCCTGCACTCCGGCCGTCCGATGCCAGTACTCAAAATGGCGCCGATAGCCTTTGCCCATACTATGTCACAGGGGCTACCGGTGCCATTGGTCAGCCCCTGTCACATGGTAGGAGCACAAGATGGCGCCGATGGCCATGTTACTGTGGCTGACCAATGGCACTGGTAGCCCCTGTGACAAAGGCTATCAGCGCCATGATGAAACCGGCACCAAGGGTGTGAGTGCAGGGGATGGTTCCCGGACCCCCTGCTGGACCACCAGGGAGTTAAGTCTTGGGGGGGTTCAGGAGGGTGAGGGGTTTGTTTAAATTTTTATTTAGGTGGCCGTATAATTCGGCAAAGATTCGTGTATTCGTGGGGAATCGCGATACGTTTCACTTCCCCACGAATACTACGAATAGTGCAATATACGTTGCGGATCGCCAATACAGTGAAAACGAATGCACACCCCTAGGATGGGGTCATCCCGTTCCCACAGGGGGGAAGCTCATTCTAGGGCCTTCCCTTCGAGGAGAGAGAGAATGAAGGTGGTCTTGTTAGCGTCGTCGGGAAAGAGGGTCGGCTGCAGGTGGAAATGCATATTGCACTGGTTGATGAAACCCCTGCAGGCCCAAGGTTCCCCAGAAAAGCTCAGCGGTGTAGGCAGGCAGATCACTGAATGGCCCCTGGAAGCCATGGACGAGGATGGCAAGGTGGGGTTCATAAGCCCTAACGCCTCGGAGTGCTGATTCAGGCCCTCCACTGCAGAGACATGGGCATCCAGGGTTTTTTGCTGGTCCATCATACGTTGGGCCATTCCAGGGATGACCTGGCGGGCAGGCACCTCCTCTGGGTTCTTGGACTTGGCAATCTGTTATGATCCGGAGGGTTCGTGAACCCTTGGACTGATGGGAGGTTGAATCACCTTAGGAGATGGCTCCTTAGGTTCCCCCGTCGGGTGGCAAGGCGGAACAGAAGATGGGACTGGCTGGCCCCTCGGCATGGAGACTGAGGCGGCCATTTCAGAGTACAAAGAGGCGTGACATCGGAGCAGAGCCAATTGGATCTTCGCCACTGGAAGCCCGTGGCCCCCCCGGGAAGAGCCTGTAGGGACCCAGGCCGCTGGGACTTAGGTGGACCTTTGAGAGGTCGAGGAGGCGTGAGATTGGTGCATGGGCCAACTGGATCTTCACCACTGGAAGCCTGTGGTCCACCCGGGAGGAGCCCGTAGGGACCTGGGCTGCTGGGACTTAGGTGGACCCTTGAAGACGGATGGTCCAGAAGAAGTCCAAGGTCGAGTACCAGAGGATCGCCGCTTGCCAGTCCGAGGTCACACACCGAGGAATCACCGAGAAGAAGCAGGAACCAGGAATCAGGAACCCGAGGCACCAGAAGACTCACCGAAGCAAGCAGACTTACAGCAGAAGCGTTGCCAAGTCGAAGAGTGAGCGGAGGAAGTCTCCCTTTATCCTCTGTGCTTAGCCCATTAGAAGCAGGTGCAGGCAATTAGGAGGATGAGGGCCCTTTAAATCTACAGAGGAGGCACGGCCTCGTGAAACACAACAACATTTACCCAGTCATTTTTGGGGTAATTGAAATCTTCCATTATTACCACACTACCAATTTGGTTAGCTTTCCTAATGTCTCTTAGCATTTCACCATCTCATCATCTTAACCAGGTGGACGGTAGTATACTCCTATCAATAGTCCCTACGGGCTCCATATGAGGACCACCTAGCTACTCGAGGTGAGGTTTAGGTATTAGTGTAGGGTTAGGGGCCACTTTGACATTCAGAGTGCGACGTACGAACAGAACAGTGCACTCTTTTGAAGATTTGATGACCTTCGGAGTGAGGAAACCCACCCAAAGATGAGATTTATGCAATGTTCTCTCAACCTAGCTTGATGTTCCCAGGTAGAGAGTCCATCAAGTTAGGTTGACAGCCAGAAAAATCAGGAGGAGGGAGAGGGGCAGTTTGGGGGTGTTCCAGTGTGGAGCAAAGTTAGCCGGATAACTTAGCTGGTAAATGCCAATATTCAGCATTACCTAGCTAAGTTTTCCAGATAATTTTAGGACTGACTCAAACCAAACTTATCCAGCTAACTTTAAGATAGACAGGTATCACCTGCACCACTGAATATCCAATCTAAGTTATCTAGATATGTTTATCCAGTTAACATAACTAGACTCCCTGTGACTGTCTCTTAGAATCTAAAGGGTGAATTTTAAAACCGGCATGTGGGCACACATGTGCATGCAATTGTCGTCTCACATCCAGGGATTTGCACACAATATTTGCACAGTAGGGTATATAAAATGAGAGCATTTCAGGGTTAGAATTTGTTCTCAGAATAAGTGGAGTTCTGACTAAAGCAGGTCATGGTTCACACAATTTAACTGCACTTTATTTCGCTATGGTCTGGTAGCTGTAAAAGAATATACATGTATTTTATTAAGAACATAAGAAAATGCCATACTGGGTCAGACCAAGGGTCCATCAAGTCCAGCATCCTGTTTCCAACAGTGGCCAATCCAGGCCATAAGAACCTGGCAAGTACCCCAAAACTAAGTCTATTCCATGTTACCATTGCTAATGGCAGTGGCTATTCTCTAAATGAACTTAATAGCAGGTAATGGACTTCTCCTCCAAGAACTTATCCAATCCTTTTTTAAACACAGCTATACTAACTGCACTAACCACATCCTCTGGCAACAAATTCCAGAGTTTAATTGTGCGTTGAGTAAAAAAGAACTTTCTCCGATTAATTTTAAATGTACCACACACTAACTTCATGGAGTGCCCCCTAGTCTTTCTATTATCTGAAAGAGTAAATAACCGATTCACATCTACCCGTTCTAGACCTCTCATGATTTTAAACTTTATAAGACTTTTTATTTTTTCTAGCTTCTGGAGAGATACAGCTATGGATGTACACTAGCATTTCATCATCTTTTGCATGGCATAAAGACACAGTGGGGTAGATTTTAAAAAAATGCGCGTTCGCGTACTTTTGTTGGCGCACCAGTCGCAAACAAAAGTACGCTGGATTTTAGTAGATACACGCGTAGCCGCGCGTATCTGCTAAAATCCAGGATCGGCGCGCGCAAGGCTGCCGATTTTGGGCAGCCGGTGCGCGGCGAGCCGCGCAGCCTGCCTCCGTTCCCTCCGAGGCCGCTCCGAAATCGGAGCGGCCTCGGAGGGAACTCTCTTTCGCCCTCCCCTCACCTTCCCCTCCCTTCCTCTACCTAACCCACCCCCCCTGCCCTATCTAACCCCCCCCCTACCTTTGTCCATGGATTTACGCCTCCCGGAGGGAGACATAAATTCACGCGCGCCAGCGGGCCGCTGGCACGCCGAGACGCAACCCGGGGGTGGTTACGGAGGGCGCGGCCACACCCCCGGACCGCCCCGGGCTGAAACCACGCCCCCAGGCCCGCCCCTGAAATGCCGCGTCCCGCCCCCAAAATGCCGCGTCGATCGGCCCCCACCCCCTGACACGCCCCCGACTCGCTCCCGACTCGCCCCCGACAAAAAACCCCGGGACTTACGCGAGTCCCGGGGCTCTGTGCGCGCCGGCAGGCCTATGGAAAAAAGGCGCGCCGGCACGCAAGGCCCTGCTCGCGTAAATCCGGGCGGATTTACGCGAGCAGGGCTTTTAAAATCCGCCCCAGTGAATGCATCCCCTAATGCAGAATTATCCATTCGAAACACAGACTGTATTGGGGGTGTTTCAGTGATGGTGCATTTATTTCAAAGGGATTACTTCAGGATCATCCAACCAGATAAATTGATCTTCCCTATCATTGAGATTTAATTTGTACCCTGATATAGTACTGTCCCATTGGTTATCTTCTTTCCACCAGGTCTCTGTGATGCCAGTTATGTCAATCTCATCATTTACTACTATACACTCTAACTCTCCTATCTTACTTCTTATACTTCTGGCATTGGCATACAGACATTTCAAAGTGTGTTTTTTGTTTATATTAAACAACCTCTTTTTCAGTTGATAGGGATAATTTGAAAATCTTTAGCTCAGGTGATTTTTTTACATATAGGCACATGGACTACGTTTGCTTTTATTGAAACCTCTCTGTTTCATTAGTATCCTTCAAGGATACATTCCTCCGAACCATGCACTGCTTAGTGACTGTCGGCTTTCCCCCTTGTTCTAGTTTAAAAGCTGCTCTATCTCCTTTTTAAAAGTTAGTGCCAGCAGCATTTGTGTTCAGGTTGGTAGTGCCTATTATGAAGGTGTATTGAAATTTATGAACTGTCTAGATTTATTTTCGGATGTGTGGGAGGGCACTGTTTTTTGTATAATTTCTTTCTCTACACCATTTGGCACAGTGGTTTACAATTTGTTTTGTGCAAATCATGCCAGGAATGAACCTCACTCATAAGCCAAGGATATGATCTATTAGCATTTGTACTGTACCTAAGATAAATTTGTTCTGAAGATCAGGCAACATATAATGGTTTACCTGATAATTCTTTAAGCCGATGGTGCCCAATACAATTTGGATGATTTCTGATACTTTCTCTCCGAGTATCTTGGTTTCTGATTGCACCCCTTAATACTTGATGATCTTCTGTCTCTCCACACGTAGTACAGAATAGTCGCTTGATACGGACACTTCTATTAGCAATACTGCTCTTGTGCTCTTCTCCTTTATCACAATTAAATGATTTTCTAGCATCTACCTTTTTATCATTTAGAATTGGAATGTTCCCTTCTTCATTCTCTATTTAATCATTTACAAATTTTTATAGAGCTAACTAAAAGTCTACACGGCAATATGGTGCCACTAGCTTTTATAGTCAGGATTCCACCACAGAAGCCTTCCCACATGGATGAGCTGCACCCAACTATATCTAAGTCTGTTTCCCCTACCAAACTGGTATACTCCATTTAGTAATAGGGCTCTACACATTGATTACCATACTCTGAAGTTCTCTTGCTTAACTGTTTCCTCACCCAGTTAATCTGTTTTCATTCTACTCTCAAATTGGCTAGTTTATTTACCAGTCTTCTATGTGAACCAGTGTCAAAAGTTTTATTGAAGTCCAGAGGTCACATCCATTGCACCTCTGATGCACTACTTTTGTCATTGCATCAAAGAACTCAATCAAGTTTGAGAATATTTCCCCACCTTGTGAAACCATATTTCCTAATATCCTGTAATCTACATGTTCCTTTAATTATAATTTCACTGCTTTATGCTGTGTTAATACTTTACCTGTAATGCCTTGAGATTTGTGAATTTTCTCAGCAGAGAATCAGGTTATTTTTGCCTGGTCTTGATCTGTGAATAATACATGGATAATGTTCCCATCGTTAGACAGTAATGATAAATACTTGGGGGCGGATTTTCAGAGCCCTGCTCGCGTAAATCCGCCCAAAACCGGGCGGATTTACGCGAGCAGGGCCCTGCGCGCCGGGAAGCCTATTTTACATAGGCCTACCGGCGCGCGCAGAGCCCCGGGACTCGCGTAAGTCCCGGGGTTTTCGGAGGGGGCGTGTCGGGGGGCGGGCCCGAACCGCGCGGCGTTTTCGGGGCGTGTCGGGAGCGTTCCGGGGGCGTGGCTACGGCCCGGGGCGGCCCGGGGGCGTGGCCGCGCCCTCTGGACCCGCCCCCAGGTCGCGTCCTGGGGGCGGGTCCAGCAGGAGGCCCGCTGACGCGCGGGGATTTACGCCTCCCTCTGGGAGGCGTAAATCCCCCGACAAAGGTAAGGGGGGGGGTTTAGACAGGGCCGGGCGGGTGGGTTAGGTAGGGGAAGGGAGGGGAAGGTGAGGGGAGGGCAAAGGAAAGTTCCCTCCGAGGCCGCTCCGATTTCGGAGCGGCCTTGGAGGGAACGGGGGTAGGCTGCGCGGCTCGGCGCGCGCCGGCTATACGAAATCGATAGCCTTGCGCGCGCCGATCCAGGATTTTAGCGGATTCGCGCGGCTCCGCGCGTATCTACTAAAATCCAGCGTACTTTTGTTTGCGCCTGGAGCGCAAACAAAAGTAGGCTATTCGCGCTCGTTTTAAAATCCGCCCCTTGATGAACAAGTGAAAAGGGGTAACAATTCATTATGGACCAATTGAGAAATGCTGGGGAATGTTTCTGAGCTACTGTGAATCCAATAAATTTCACCATATTGTACATAGGACATGGATTTGAGGATCTGTAGATTTTGTAAACTATTTTTTAATATAGAGGGCAATTTTCAAAAGCTATTTTCCCTTAGAAATGGGTCTTTTTGAAACTGCATACCCTGTGGGGTAGATTTTTAAAGTTATGCGCGGGCGTCGATTTGTTCGCGCAACCTGGCGCGAACAAATCTATGCCCAATTTTATAACATGCGTGCACTGCTGCACATATGTTATAAAATCCAGGGTCGGTGTGCGCAGGGGGTGCATAATTGTGCAACCTGTACGTGCCGAGCCGAGCAGCCTGCCTCCGTTCCCTCCGAGGTCGCTCCGATATCGGAACGGCCTCGGAGGGAACTTTTCTTCTGGCCCCCCACCTTCCCCTCCCTTCCCCTCCCTTCCCCTCCCTTCCCCTACCTAACCCACCCCCCAGCCCTAACTAAATCCCCCCCACCTTTGTTAAGAAAGTTACGCCTGCCCGAGGCAGGCATAACTTGTGCGCGCCGGTGGGCTGCCAGTGTGCCATTCCCAGGCCTGGGGACTGGTTCGGACGCCTCGGCCATGCCCCCAGAATGCCCCCAGGCTGGCACCACGCCCACGCCCCCGGAATGCCCCCGAATGCCGCACCGCCCCGACATGCCCCCTGGCACGCCCCCGACATGCCCCCCAAGCAAATCCCCAGGACTTACGTGCATCCCAGGGCTTTGCGCGCGCCGGCAGCCTATGCAACATAGGCTTGCCGGCACGCAAGTCACCTGCGCGTGTAAATCCAGCTGGATTTACACGCGCAGGGCTTTTAAAATCTGCCCCGTGTGCATTGTTCCATAATGCGTGTACTTTTATTCATATTTTCATGGAGAAATTCCCCAGGTGAGGTGAAGCCAGGGAAGGCAATATATAGCTTTGCATTTTCAAAACTAAGTGCATTGGTTTGGCCCAGAAAATTCACCAACGAAAAAGCAGGTTCAAATCTCTGCAGGCACATATGGACTTAAGAATTTGCCATACAGTGTCATATTATAGGTCCATCAAGCCCAGCATCCTGTTTCCAACAGTGGCCAATCAGGGATACAAGTACCTGGCAAGTACCCAAGCATTAAATAAATCCCATGCTACTAAAGCCGGTAATAAACAGTGGCTATTCCCTAAGTCAGCTTGACTAATAGCAATTTATGGACTTCTTTTACAGGAACTTGTCCAAACCTTTTTTAATTCAAGCTAAGCTAATTGCCTTAGCCACATCTTCTGCCAATGAATTCCATAGGTTAATTGTGTGTTGAGTGAAAAATAATTTTTACTGATTTGTTTTAAATGTGCTACTTGCTTACTTCATGGAGTGCCCCCTAATTCTATTATCTAAAAGAGTAACCAATTGATTCACATTTACCTGTTTATACATTTGCTTTTTTCCTTGGGCAGTTTTCAAAGGAAAAGTTGGCTCATACTTTCCCTTTGAGAACTGTTGCAAAATCCATAGGTAAAAAGTACCATTTGGACTTTGCACTTGCCCACACAGTTTTGAAAATTGCCCCCATATTGACAAGATAAAAATGTGACTGCCACACCTGAAAATTCATGGGCTCAAAATAGGAGGACTGGCTAAAAAGTTCAAAGTAAAACTTTCAACACTATTTCGCCAGGCGTGCAATAAAACTCAGAATGAAAAGGGGGATCTTAATGATGATCTGCCAACTGAATTGTATACATTTTCTTTTGTAAGCGAGCTGCTACCTATAAAAAGGAAGGGGACAGCTGTGTGAACAATTGTTCCAGTTCGGCAAAATCTTCTAAGTCTCTTGGCCTAGAACTTATTAGCGTCTACTGTAGCATTAATTCAGAGGGAAGGGATGAGTCTTCATAAATTCGGCCAATATTTCTCATACTTTTGAGATTTCTAGTTAGCGCTTTTCTTATGCTCAAAGAAGCAAGTCCTGAGACTTCTTTTCATCTAACAAGACTATACTTTACTTGACAATTCTACGGGAAAATAGAGAGCAGAATAATTTTCACCAAGTGGTTCTTGTTCTGATATAAGGAACATTTGCCCACCATTACTGTGCATTCGTGTAGGTGAAGATTTCGATTTTGCTGGTAACTGAGCTCCGTAATTTACACAGATGGATTTTTTTTTTCTTTTCTATAAGAATCTTACTTTGGAAAATAAAATATGGATACGGGACAACAGTGTAGTGCTGTGCTGAGAAAGCTAAACTATAGAACACTAAGAGAAATATTTAAGTACAAAATCTATGTAAATGCAGCACAGCATGGATGCAAAATAAAACATTTTTAGTGTGACTAACACTCTAATAAAATACAACAGAAACCTGAAATAGTTTTAGTTTATACTCACCTTTTTTCAAATTGATTTTGAGATGTGAAGCTACTATTTCAATATACCAATTACAACTCAAGGAATTACCATAACAAATGATTATTCATGCGTGAAACACTTATTTAAAAGGTGAGAAAATTGGTTCTATAGACAGGGTTGCAAATGGGCTCCATTATTGTTTTCAGTCCGGTTGATCCTTTCCTGGTTTTGTCCCATTGTAGCATGAGCTTGCAGTTCTCATTTCCCTAAGGATAGCAGATTATGTGTGCCTGCATGCAGTGGGGTAAACACCAGAACTGGATCAACCTGTCCGGAAAACAAAGCCAGTTGGCAACCCTTGTCATAAACTTATAGTAACAGAAAAAAAATGTTTGTGTATACCACAGTGTAAATATTGCAAAGTAGCTTACCTGTAACAGGTGTTCTCCATGGACAAGAGGACAAACCAGCCCCTACATGTGGGGTGATATTATCGACAGTATTAAGATGGGGGAAAGCTCCATCAGAGCTCAGAGAAACCGAGATGGTTTTGTGAGCATGCATGAGTGTTCCTACGCTGCTGCCACCATGCAAGTTTCCTCAATCTTTGTAGCAAGTTAACCTTCAACTCTAAAGGGAAAAGGGTGGGAAAACAACAGTTACAGGTAAGCAACATTGCTTTCTCTGTGGTCAAGCAGAACAGTAATCAGCCACATGAAGGGGGAAGGGTGATTCCCAAGCTGAGGATTGAATGAGAACATTTGATATGTTCTTAAATAGTAGTAAATAACATGCAACCCATATTTTGAAGAGGTTTGGGGGGGGGGGGGGGAGAGAGTTAAAAGAATTAAACAACCATTTCAGAGTTGCTTGGCCAAAACTGTTGTGTTGGCATGAAGCATTTTCTATGGACTAGGCTTCCCTCACCTGTCCTGGGGAGCTCAAGCCAGTTGGGTTGTCAGGAATTCCACAATGACTGTGCATGAGATAAATATGCATATCATGGAGACTCAGTATAGGCAGATTTATTTCATGTATAATCATTGTGGATATCCTGAAAACATGACTGGCTGTGGGGTCCCCGGGACAGGCTTAGGAAACCCTGCACCAAAGAGTAGTGAAGATGTGGACAGACCACGTGGCAGCCGGGTAACTGTAAATATCTTCTGTGGAAGCAGAGCAAAAATGGGCTAAGGAAGCTGAGGTAGATATGACTTCAAGGGCTTTCAGCTGTTGTCCCGACTGAGTATAACAAGGAGATACAATCAGGAAATCCATGTGTACTGAGTTTTTTCTGTAGCTGAAAATCCCTGTTTGACTGAATTGAATGAAATGTTTGTGAAGACTTTCCAAATAGAATGATAAAGTTCTTCTGCAGTCCATCGTATGACAAGCCTGTTTGGTCTTATTGGCATGTGGTCTTGGAAAAAATGTTGGAAATACAATGGACTGATTTAAGTTAAACTGGGTTTTTAAAACTATTCTGGGGACAGGGAAATACCCTCTGTACCCAAATGTAATCCACTTTGAAGTGCCTGAAATTCAGAATATAAATCTAATAATTAAAAATAATAAAGAAATGTGAGACTAGAGCTTGCAACTCCCTTACTGTTTGTGTAGAAGTTCCACTATCAAAAGCAAAGCCTTCCAATAAAGGCAGTTCAGGCCAATTTTACTTCGTCTGCCCCCCCTGAAACGAAGCCCGAAACCCAGACGGGGGGTTGTTAAAAACAAAACAAAACCCAAACCCACCCCAATCCTTCAAATTGAATTAATTGCAACCCCTCAAGACTTGCTCGACCGACCCCCCCCAACACTTACCGAAAGTCCCTGGTGGTCCCTGGTGGTCCTGTGAGCGATCTTCTGTTCTCAGGCCATTGCTACCAGTAATCAAAATGGTGCTGATGGCCCTTTGCCCTTACTGTGTGACAGGGGCTATCGGTGTCTTTGGCCGGCCTCTGTCACATGGTGGGAGCAATGGATGGCCGGCACCATCTTATAAAATGGCGCAGGCCATCCATTGCTCCTACCATATGACAGGGGCTGACCAATGGCACCGATAGCCCGTCACATGGTAAGGGCAAAGGGCCATCAGTGCCATTTTAATTAGTGGCAGCCGACGGTCCGAGAGAGGGAGATCACGCCCAAGATCCCACTGGACCACCAGGGACTTTCGGTAAGTCTTGGTGGAGTAATTGGGCAAGTCTTCGGGGGTCGGGATGGTAGTGGGTTGCAATTAATTAAATTTGAAGGGTTGGGGAGGGTTTTTTTTTTTGTTTTAATGTGCCCTTTCTCCCCCTGAAGTACGATAAGAAAACCACACACAATTTCGTGGGTTTTCTTATCATTTTATTGCACTCCAGAAACACTACGAAATAGGAAATATCGTCTCTATTTCCTATTTCGTCGCAAAACGAATGCACATCCCTAATATGCATGCTCTTACAACTGCTAATTTGTCGCAGAACTGAACTTGCCCTTGTCTTTTGTCTGCAGATTTTGGGTGCAGAATCTGAGTTCAGTGGTGGGGGTGGGATCAGGGTGAGATGCTGAAGAGTCTAGAGAAACTGGTGAAAATATAGGTGAACTGGCAGAGGTTTTAGCAAACTGATGATTAAAAGGATGCACACAGGTAAGTATTTTTATAAGCGGAGTATGTGCATTCTTTCTAAAATTGCGGCCTCCATATGTAACTGTAGGTCTTTTCACTCACTCACGTGTTGCAATAATTTTGTGCATAAGGGGCCCGATTTTCAAAAGGTTACCCGCGTCAGGCCTAAAGCCTTGGGACGCACATAAGTCCCAGGGCTTGCAAAAAGGGGCTGGGCATGGGCAGTCCGGGGCAGTCCGGAAGCGGGGCGGGGGAGGAGTCTGTGGCTCCGGGCACAGCGGCCATTTGCTGCTGTGTCAGAGATCGCGTGCCGGCAATTGGCCAGTGTGCGCAACTTGCGCCGCAGGCGCAAAAGGTAAAACAAAAATTTTGGGGGGGAGTTAGAGTATGGCTGGGGGGGGGAAGGTTAGGGGAAGGGGAGGGAAGGTCAGATTAGGGAGAAGGGAACGGGGGAAGGCTGCGTGGCTCGGTGTGCGCAAGGTGCACAATTGTGCACCCCCTTGCACGTGCTGATCCTGGATTTTATAACTTGCACGTGCCTGCGTGCGCAAGTTATAAAATCGGGTGTACATGTGAGCGTGCTGGGTAGCGCGCGCATATGTACGCCTGCACGCAACCTTTTAAAATCGACCCCAAAATATCTGTGTGTGCTTTTATAAAATGAGTCTTGAAAGTATGCAGCTCCCTACATACAAAAATGCAAGCGTACGGACAAATGTGCATGCACTTTCAGGGCAGAGATAGTGTGATATTTTGTACATAGGACTTCTGATTTTAGGGTTTAACTGAAAAATCCCAATAAAATACCGCTGATGCAAATAAAATAAAATAGGTGTTTATTAGATAAACACTTGAAAAGCATTTCCTCACTACGCTTTCACCCCTCCTTTTGTCTTCCCTGGATTCTCCCTTCTTTTTCGTGCCTTTTCCATGCTAATGACTTCTTAGCTGCACAAAAGTAGATCTTTGATTCAACTGGAAATTCATGTGACACCATGAAAACGCTGATTTTTGGTACCCCCAAAGAACCACTAATTATCTGCAAAATAAAAACTTAAAATTTACAGTTTATGAACACCTAAATTCAGAAGCCCTATTTATAAATTATGCCACAGAGTTTATAAAATACTGCTGTAACTTTGGACACACCATCTTTATGCTCATATGTGCTGAACTTACCCTTTTATTTATTTTATTTGTTATTTATTTAGCATGTTTTATAATTCACAATCTCCAACCATTGATCAATGTGGAGAGTAATATTACATCCATAATAACAGATAACATAAAAAAAATATAATATTAATAACACACATTTTAAGGCATAAATCTGGAAAAATGGCAATACAAGAAACAATATAAGACAAATAATGATTGAATAATAAAGCCAAAATTTACAGAAGAGCGTGTTTGGGTGGAACTAGCAAACCTGAAAGTGGACAAAGCCATAGGGTCAGATGAATACATCCCAGGATACAAAGGGAGTTCTAGGATGTTCTGATGGGTCCTCTGAATAGATCCTTGGGGAACGGAGTAGTGCTACAGAATTGGAGAAGGGCGATTGTGGTCCTGCCTCACAAAATTTTGGATCTACAAATTACAATTTGAAAACTCCAGTGGTTTGAACGAGAAGTTGGATTGGATGTCTCTAACATGAATGAAAAGTGGTGCTTGGTTCTTTCTTAATGTCCATGTGGTTATAAATTCTAATAGGGAGCAGATTGTGATTAGACTGCCATTAGGGGGGTGGGGTGGGGACAAGATGGCCACCGCCAACTAGACAGGCGAGAACGCCGGAGAAGGGGCTGCTTATTTTCTTCATAAATATTACCTGTAAAAGCCCCATACGAAGAGAAAAGGGAGGCTGAGGGGGGTGAATGATAGCTTACCCCCTCAGGAATCCACTCAGCCCCGAATCGACGTTTTTTTCGCCAGTGCGACAGCCTCAACGCCGGTGAGAACGGTCGCTGGGGGAGAGACGCAGGAGCGAGCATCCTCCCCTCTGACCCCTGACATCTCTCTGAGCCCCGGATTGCCGAAGCGGCCCATGCCAGCAATTGACATCAACACAGAGCCTTGCAGTATAGCCGAAGGAGAAACTTCACAGGTGAAGTTCCTGGGTGAAATGAGTACTTCGTTGCGAGAGGGAGAGCTTGCCGGAGCAGGAGGGGAGATAGTCCCCCTTGGAGGAGCTTCAGTGGAGGCTGCTTCAAGCTCGACGGAACCAAAACAGCTTGAAGAGATCATCTCCACCCTGCAAGGTAATGTGTGGCGTGAGCAAGGCAACATGGAGGAGGGAGGAAATCGTTTGAGGGCACTGTCAGCTGGGACTGGGATTAATTCTGCAACAAACACGCTAGATGGGATTTGGACTGCTTTAAAATCTATAGAACAATCTATTAAATCCCTTTCTCAAATAACATTGGATACTAGAGAACAAACTAAAGCGAATAATAAGTTAATAATGACTTTTAACACCAAGATGGATGGATTTGAAAAAAGAGTGGACTTAATAGAGAAAGTTCAACAAAAATTAATAATATCTGAAAAAACAACGGGTAAAAGACTTGAGGGAATTGAGAATTCATTGAGAGCCCATAATTTGAGGGTATTGAATTTTCCGGTACAACAGTTTACTTCCCCCTTGGATATGTTCAAGATTTATATGAATCGGATTTTGAAGATCCCAGAAGCTGCAACGCCAGTGATTGTAAAAGCTTATTATTTACAGCAAAAGGATTTAAGACCAGAGCAAGCCATAGCTGGACCCCAAGTGGACAATTTGGATTTAACAAATTTTCTGGAAACCTCTCTGGATTCAGAGATTAATATAAGGAAGCCTATGCTTATTTCTTTTGCTTTTCTTTCTGAGAGAAATTCTATTTTAAAAATGTTTCTTAGAAATAGACAGGCTCCCTTTTTTGGACATCCTATTTGGATTTACCCCGATGTTATAAAAGTAACCCAGATGAGACGAAAGGAATTTCTTTCTATGGGACCCGAGGTTGTACAGCTAGGTGCTAGCTTTATATTAAAATATCCAGCAAAATGTTGTATAAGATATAGAAATTTACAATACGTGTACACAGAACCTTCTTACGTGCACCCCCGCAAGAACCCCCTGTTGTTTCCTCAGCAGAGTAATAAGGTTATAGCACTAGTTGGCAGGGTCTTTTCTTTCTAAGTAATTGATTTTTCCTAATTTGACGCTCTGATCTGTGTGTCCCCCCCCCCCCCCCCCCCCCCCCCTTAGTTCTTATAATTTAGTTGTTGGATACATTGAAGATAAATGATTATATTTTTTCTTGTTAATTATTGTATTTTGGACAACAACTTATTTTCTGTACAAGTGTGTCCTTGGGTAAATTTCAAAATGAAAATAAAGAATTGAAAAAAAAAAAAAAGACTGCCATTAGGGCGCTGGAGAGGAGGCATGTTGCACCTAAAATAAACTGAAAAGGATTGAATGTTAAAACTTCGTATCAAGTTGCAGTGAGATGGTAACCCCTGAAGAAGGATGTCATCCAAAACTTGTACAAGTCGGTTCAATTAACACATTCAAGAAAGAGCATTGGAGAAGATGCATTGGCGTAGATATCACAATTTTCAGCTAAGTAGCTATATAACGGCGGTTGTTTGAACATTTGGATGTCTTATTTGGCACAGCATAAACACAATAAATAATTGAGAGACTTTAAATATAAAAATAGTAAATTGTATTGTTTGTGGCATGATTGAAAGTACACAAGAGGTGGGAGTGGTGTGTTTATGATTATACAAGATAACGACGGGGTAAGCGGGATGGTCCCCACTTAAACATTATGGGGTAGATTTTTAAAGTTATGCGCAGGCGTAGATTTGTTCGTGCAACCATGCCCACGGCCACACCCCCGACCATGCCCCGGAATGCCCCCAAATGCCGCGCTGCCTCGACACGCCCCCGGCATGTCCCCGACACGCCCCCCTATCAAAGCCCCGGGACTTACGCGCATCCCGGGGCTTTGCGTGCGCCGGCGGCCTATGCAACAGAGGCGCACAGCGCGCAAGTCCCCTGCACACATAAATCTGGCTTTTAAAATCTGCCCCTATATGAAACCACCACTTTTCACTCAAAATTTTTTTTCTATATATTTGTTATACATTTAATATAGAAACATTGTAGGTGACCATGGCAGTGAAATTTAAAAAAAAATGATGTATCGAGTTTATAGTGTGTATTATTGAAACTTTCAAGTTGAACCCATTCTAATGATCTTTTCAGGTTCTTCTGGCCTGGATTGGCCACTGTTGGAAACAGGATGTTGGGCTTGATGGACCCTTGGTCTGACCCAGTATGGCATGTTCTTATGTTCTTAATAGTTGGTTTGTCACATAAGTAGTAGCAGGGAAGAGCCTGGAAACTGTAGGCTGGTTAGCCTTATCCCAGAGGTGAGAAAATTTTAGAAAGACGGCTAAAGGAAAGGATAATTAACCATTTACAATCCAATGAGTTACAGGATCCAAGGCAACATGGTTTTTTCAGAAGGATCTTGTCTCAAACAAATCTTGTTTTTTTGATTGGGTGACTAGAGAATTGGATCAAGGAAGAATGCTCAATATGGTTTACTTGGATTTCAGCAAGACCTTTCATACAGCCCTGCATAGGAGGTTCATGAATAAAATGAGAAGCCTGGGAGCTTGGTCCCAAGGTGGTGGAATGGACTACAAATTGGCTGACTGATAGACATCAGCAAGTAGTAGTAAATGGAACCTACTCTGAAAAAAGAACAAGTGGACAAGTGATAAGTGGAGTTCCTCAAAGATCAGTTCTGGGACCGGTTCTGTTCAATATTTTTGTGAACAATATTGTGGAGGGATTAGACAGTAGAGTTTGTCTTTTTGCAGATGACACTAACATATGCAAGAGAGTGGACACACCTGAAAGAGTATGGAGAATGAGAAGTGACCTAGGAAAGCTCGAGGAGTGTGGAAGGTTTAGCAGCTGAGATTCGATGCCAAGAAGTGCAGAGTTATGCGTTTGGGGTACAGCAATCCAAAAGAGTTGAACCTGATGGGGACGAAAGACTGATGTGAATGAGCTGTGAGAAAAAACTGGGGGTGATAGTGTCTGATGATCTGAAGGCAGCAAAACAATGTGACAAGATGGTGGCTAATAGGGATGTGCATTCGTCGAGGACGAATTAGGCAATTTCAACAAAATTGCCTAATTCATCCTGGTTCGGCCACTCCGAAAAACAAAGGGAATTTTCCCAAAATTTCAGGAAATTTGTTTTTCAGGGTTAGTGCACACCAAAATTCGGGGCGGTCGAAAAAAAAAGGTCTGAATCGCGGGAAACTGAAATTTCCCACGGTGGGCCGATAACAAAGGCAGAACTGAAAGGTTCGGCCAAATCACATCTCTAGTAGCTAAGGCTAGAGGCATAACCACCAGTAGGAAAAAGGAGGTGATAATGTCCTTGTACAAGTCCATGGTGAGGCTTCACCCGGAATACTGTGTTCAAGTCTGGAGCCCGTATCCAGAAAAGGATAAGGATAGAATAGAAGCATTCCAGAGATCGGCAACCAAAATGAAGTGCAGTCTGCATGAAAAGACTTATGACATGAGATTGAAGGACCTAAATATGTATATCCTGGAAGAGAGGAGAGACAGGTGAGATATGATACAGATTATCAAATACCTGAAAGGTATTCATAATATACAAAAATCAAATGTTTCCAATGGAAAGGACGTTCTAAAACTAGGAGTCAAGATATGAAACTCTAATGGGGAAGACTCAGAAACAATATCAGGAAATATTTCTTCACGGAAAGGGTAGTAGATTCATGGAATGTCCTTCCAGAAGAGGTGGTGAAGAGAAGAAGAGTAATGGAATTCAAATGGGCATGGGACAAACACAGATTATCCCTACAGGCTAAAGAACATAAATAAAGAAATGGGGTAACTTCTTTTACATGTTCAGTTTACATTTCTGCTTGGGAGTAACTTGAACAGAGTGGCAGTTACTACAGTACCTTTAACAGAAGACTTGGGGGTAACCTGCACAGAGCAGCAGTTACTATCCTAAAAAAAACTTGCTTGACAGACTAGATGGACAATTTTGGTCTTTATCTACTGTCATTTTGTGATGGGTGGTATGGATGTGAGCCCTTGTGGCTGTGGTATAGTTGATGCAGCCTCATAGGTGAACCTACAAGGCCCATGTAGACAGCTAGTGAATGCGCCCTGAAATGGAACAGGCTGGAACTTTGCCTATACCAGCCAACTCCCCCATAGATTGAGTCCTTGGGTTCTAGTGGCTGGCAGGGCTTAAGTAGGTCCCTAGGGCAGTCAGATAAGCAAGAATCTGAGGGCATGCCAGGCTCAGGGCAGGTAGAAGATTTGAGGAATTGAAAGCAAGCCAAGATTGGGATAGGCTGTGGACAGACATGGTCAGGTATGAGCAAGAAATCGGGTCCAGGTAGCAGGCATTCATGGTCAGGTCCAGGGGGCAGGCAAACATAGTCAGGTCCAGGAAAAGGTCAAGATCTGGAAATAAGGCTAAAGGTGGATGAAGACACACAGAAGACACTGGACAAGATGGACAGGATAAGCAAGGCTGGATGATTCAAGACTGGACGAGGAAAGACAGGAACACAGACGGGAATCAGAACCCAAGATTCAGAAGCAACCCACACTGCGGATGCCGGAGACCCATTGCTGAGGTGAGGTAATGCTGCAGGGCCCCTGCTTAAATAGGCGGATTGGCCTGATGTCATTGGAGGGCGCTGCTTAGTGTTTCCCAACATGGACCCTATATAATGTATACATATGCGCACCCATGTCTAAGGGAAGGTGGCGGCTTAGGACCAGCAGTGACATCTGGAGCATGTAACGATGGCAGTGTTCTACTGTAATGTTCTTAGATCTGAAGCAGCTAACTTTAGGTCAGCCCTACGGCACAACCAGAGTTAGCCGCATAAGATTTGTGGCTAACTCTGCTCCTTTCCAAAACACCTCCCGCCCACTCCCAGAATGCCCCCCGACTTATGCGCTGCATTCGGCATTTAATATCGCCGGTTAGCCATTTAGATGGATAACTTTTCAGTTATTTGTCTAAATGGCTTTTGAATATCGACCTTGCTATATTTAAGGATCCCATGCTCTAACTGATGTTGTGCACAAGTTGCTTAACCAC
The DNA here is from genome assembly GCF_901001135.1 of Rhinatrema bivittatum. Taxonomy (NCBI): domain Eukaryota; kingdom Metazoa; phylum Chordata; class Amphibia; order Gymnophiona; family Rhinatrematidae; genus Rhinatrema; species Rhinatrema bivittatum. The sequence goes on along the minus strand of NC_042617.1, from coordinate 355,393,555 downwards.
ACATTACAAGAAATAACTCATACAGGTTTCTTATGACTCAAGAACTTCTTTGATGCTTAGGATCCTTTTATACACAATTATACACTTACAGGATTAAGGGTCTTCCAGAAGAGACTAGCACACCTATTGAGGAGAGTTTTAAACTAGGATCATCCATGATAGGTGAAAAAACTCCTTGGATAAATATAGTGGTCCATATACAGTGTATTTGTCTGGCTAAGTCTGTCACTTAAGCAGACAAGTTTAACTTTGTTAAAATAGGGGAACACTTTAACAAATCAGTAGCTGGATGGGACTATCTTAGGGAAGTAGAAGAGCAGTGGGCAAAACTAAAAGAAGATATTGTAATGGGAAATAACCCATTTGATTAGGAAAGTAAACAAAGGTAAGAGGAAAAAGAGACTGTTATGGTTTTCTAAAGAAGTAGCTGAAAAGGAAATGGGGAAAATGTTAGCGTTCATGAACTGCAAGCTATTACAGAGAGGAATGCAGACCACAATATGTTAAAAAGCTAAGGGAAGCTTGGAAAGTAGTCAGGAGAGCAAAGAAAAAATGAAAGAAAAAAGAGCTAATATGATAAAATGGGGATCAGGACAAGACTTTTTCATTGATAAGAAGTGAAAAAGTGACATTGTGAGATTCAGAGGTGAAGGGGAGCAATATGAAGAAGCTGATGAGGAAAAATGGGAATTGAATAAGAAATTTAATGTAATAATTTAATTTAATACAGGATTTATATTCCACAGTTCTGGGGAGTAAGCCCATTTAATGAGATTGAATTAATTCATCCAAGTTTACAAATATTTCTATTTCGTGTTCACTGAAAAAGGGCCATGAGTAAGACTGCTAAAATACAACACAGTTTAGGAAGTGAGGTACATTTCAAACGATTTTCAGAAGACTGTGCTCTTGAGGAACTAGCTAAACTAAAAGCAGATAAAGCAATGGGCTGGATGCAGGGCTGGTGGGAGCATTATGCGGGACTAGGCGAATGCCTAGGGTGCCATAAGTGGGCAGGGCACTATCGGTGTACGTGAGAGCGAAAATGGAAAAGGAGGTATGAGAGTGGTCAGGACAGGAGGTGGCAGAGATAGCAAGTGCAACATGGGGGTATCTGATTTTGGGTTTGGAGATTCGGGAGAGAGAGAGAGACATACATGACTATGTGACATCACTGCCTAGGGCGACTGGAGAACCTTGTACCAGTGCTGGCTGTTTGGGATACAGTAGAGAGTATTAAGGGAATTTAGAGAACTTCTGACAGATTTGCTGGCTGACCTTTTCAATACTTCTTTACAATTCCCTGAAGCACCAATGATAGATCCTGAAGCACCAGTGATAGATCCTGCTGCCAGAGACAGTGAGGGAAGAGAAGATATCCATTTTGACATTTACATTTGGTGGCTCACGGGACAATCCCACGAGCTGCTGCACTCACTCTTGTCGCTGGCTGACACTGCCAGAGTTCTCCCGTTGCGGCAGCATCCTTACATCACTGAATGCTGCTGGCCATCGCTGACACTGCCACTTTCCCATAGCCATTCACACACACGTGCGTGCATAATATGCTTGCCGTAGCGGGAAACCATGAGCAGCACTTCCAGCTAACATCGGCCTCCTGGCCTGGCTTAGGCCCTATAGCAGTTCTTCTCCTCAATAACGGGTCTTCTACTCTTGAAGTAGTGTGTGTTGCTCCTGCGTGTTGGTTCCTGATTCCTATCTGTGTTCCTGGATCCTGTGCCTTGCCTTCCAGCCTTGTCTTGTTCAGTCTTGTCTTCTCCAGTCTTCCTCGTCCAGCCCACCTCATCCAGTCCTACTCATCCGGTGTCTTCAATGTGTCTTCTTCCACCCTTGGCTTGAGTCTTTGGATCTTGATCTCTTGCTTGGACCATGATTGCCTGCTCCCTGGACCTGACCCCCTTGCCTGGATCTGAAAATGATTACCTGCCATCTAGACATGACCCCCTTACCTGAACCTGACTATTGCTAGCTGCCTGCTCCAAACTTGGCCTGTCCCTGACTCCATTAATCTGCTGCCTGCCCTGACCCCAGTGTGGCTTTGGACTTTCATTATCTTCACCGCTCTAGGGACCTGCCTAAGTCCTGCTGGCCGCCAGAATCCAAGGGCTCAATTTGCAGGGGAGGCAGCTGGTAATGTTGAACATCCAGACTGTCCCGCTACAGGGTGCGTTTGCCAGCTTCCAGCGCAGATCTCATGGGTTCGCCTTCGAGGCTGTGTCAACTACACCGCAGCACAAAGTGGGCTCACACACCTGGCACCCTTCACAATAAACTTTACATAAATGTGGTAGTTTCTGCGAAAATAGTTTTTTTTTTTTATCATCTCATAGGGTGATATTAATTTTGCTGTAGGGAAATTCAGTATTTGCAAGTTCTTATACCTGGAGTTGGTTTCCAGATACTTGACTTTACACCACAGAAATAAATGACCTTTAATGAGTACAGTTTTAAAAGCCTGAAATGAGGAAATTTGTGAGGAGAGAATTTATCTTGTAAGTGTGATGAACCAGTTAAACATCTTATTTATTTGTAGCTGTGGGTTTGGAGTAATATTAAGTCACTACTCAGACTTATGTTTCCCTCGGAGAAAGCTGAAGAATTTTCCAGTTCACTTCTGGATAGTGTCAGGAGAAGAGTGACAAACTCCTAGCACGGCAGGATATTCTACAGGTCCCCGTTCAGCAGTGGTCCAAAGATACCAAGGGGAAACAGCAGGGGGCGTGGAGACACCCTGTGTGGACTACAGTTCCCAGAATCCCAGAGCGGCAGGGGAAGGCTCCTAACCAGAAGGAGGCTGAGGTGAAGGCCGAGGGTAATCTGGAGGAATTAGAGGCAGCTGAGAGCATGCTGTGGGAAGCAGAGGGTGTGTCCAGGAGTGAGGAAGAAAGCTCAGAGAGCAGTAGCATGGAGAGTGAGGAGGAGATGGACTGGGAGCTGCCTTCCGAGGATTCCTCTGCGTCTGACATGGAGACGGAGTGAGTGTGTCCTGCAGCATTGGTGTTACCTGGTTTCACTACACACTTACAAGGAGGACAAGGTTGATTACCGCAAGAGATAGAGGTGAGACAGGACGGGGAGCACAACTATAGGGGAGAAGGGGTGAGTTGATGCTGGATCCCCACGCTGGGTAGTCAGTGCAAGGTTAGAAGCCTGACTACAGACATTTCGGTTTCAGTGCAGAGGCAATAGTGAATTGCAATTTCTGCACAATCTTAGGAACGAAAAAAAAAGACCTGGATTTTCGATAAACTATTATATGTTTGTTTGTGAATCCTTCCTCAGTGGAGGAGGGGGAAGAACTGAGAATTGCATCTCGGTGAGAGCACAGGAAAAATACCTGACTGGAGGAGGGCCAGTCAGAGACAGAATGGGAAACCTCATTCAACAGGTTGACTCCTAAACTGTTTTAAAGAATTGCCAGAACGTCTGAATTTGCAGCAGAGCCCAGCCGTTTCAGCCTTGCAGCGATGCCTAGAGGGATGACAGCCCTGTGAGTGAAGGAACCACATCTCGCTGGTGAGAACTCCAGAGGTGCCCGCGACAATAGCCATGGAGGATAGAATCCATTATCCAGTTAAACAAACTTTTTTTTTTTTTTTTAATTCTTTTAAGTTATTTTAGACCCAGGTTAATGCCTCATTGCTTCTCCCCATGAAATACTATTATCACACTCACATTTTGCGGCTGCTGAGTTAAGTGAAAGTACATTACCTAAGCTGGTACTTTTAGATTCTTAAAAGCTGTGCTGCTTGAGTCTATTCCTGTATTTTTTGGGGTGTTTTATTAGGTTAACAGCTTCCTGTCGCAAATTGCACTGTACTGAAGAGGGTTCTATTTAATCCCAGTCGCATTATGGCTGTAAACGTCTGTTAAGAAAAACCACATAAATGCTAAGTACTATAAATGCCAGTAAAACTTCTTCCCATATCAACATTTTCAGATTCCTTCTCCCTAACAATCAGCGTTTTTCCTTTTAATACATAGCTTTAAAAATAAAGTACCCTAAACAGCCCACATTATGAGAACACTTTTAACTTGACTTATTGATGCTATTTGAAAGCATTGAAGACTTGGCCAGAGGTCCATATTCAGCTGCAGGCTGCCTGGATCAGTTAATCAGATAAACTTATCTGATTAAAGTTAGCCAGATATTCAGCAGCAAAGTCGCACTGCTGAATTTACCTGCAAATGGGGGGCGTGATGTAATAAGACCCGTGGTGAAATTGGTGCTATTTTTCAGCACGCATGGCAAAGGCAGGTGCCTCCGCGGGATGTAATAAGGGGGGACGGCGTGCAAATGAGATAAAAGCAGCAAATCTGCGCAAAACAAATATCCACACAGGTATGCGCCATACAACGTGTGCTGAAGGTCCTGTGCGATAAACTGTGCATAAAACCGCATTAATGTGGTGACTCGTGATTGATTCTCGGTTGAAAGCCTTCCCCTTTCATAAGAGAGTAGTGAGTTAGTGGTCCAGGAGAGGGACTGAAGTTGGGTAGAAGAATGTCTAACCCCTTCATGATCCAAAAAAGCAAACCGGAAACTGTTCCCTCTCCGACCTCTCTTCCGGCTTTTGCCGCTTAATTTTTCAATCTCAGGTGCTTAAACTTAACTACTGCCCTGACCCAGGTGCTAAAAAACTCTCTTAAAAACACCCACACTAAAGCCAGCATGGCTCTCGGTATTGCCCATGAATAGTTAATTGCCTCCTTTGCATGGCATTAGCATGGACTTGGGATAAACCAGCTGTAGCTATTTGAGCAGGTTTGTGTGTGCGTTTTTTCTGCGTTAACTGCATTATTACATACACGTAAGATTAGCGTGGAAAAATGCATGTAATACCACGCACAAAAACCTGCAGCAGGTCTACCACAGGTTATTACACTGGCCTCTGGATAACTTAGCTGAATAGTGCTGAATATTGGTTACATTTGACTAAGTTATCCGGATAACTCAGAACGCCCCTGGAATGCCTTCTCCAAAATAGTAAGAGATGGAGGCTTTGGAGGGATTTTTAAATCCTGCAGTTTGGCTAAGCTCCGACTTAACCAGACAAACCATTTTGATATGGACCTCATAGTCCTTTCAAGAAAGCATGGGATAAGCACAGGAGGTCCACAGCTGATGGGAAGCAATGGCAGAGCCAGAAATCACATAGCATCTGCAAAATTCTTAAAAGGAAGGGGAAATGAGCTCTGCCTTATGCTTAATCATAGGTCAGTCCATAAGTTCTTCTTAAATATTTTTTTGTGTATTTTTTTGCTTAATTCACCCCGGTGATATTTTCCAAACTGCTGGCAACAATATTTTTCACTTCACCAGTTCAAATTACTTTACATTCAAAATAATGAACCGAACTTATCTGTTCTATAGAACAGCAATATAGTGAATTCTCATATTGCTGATAATTTGGGGGCATCAAGCTCACGTTGATGGTGACTGAGAAGAAGTATAAACATCGCGATATCCAGATAAGTTTGGTTACTAATTTTGAATGTAAAGTAATTTGAACTGGTGAAGTGAAAAATATTGTTGCCAGCAGTTTGGAAAATATCACCGGGGTGAATTAAGCAAAAAAATACACAAAAAAATATTTAAGAAGAACTTATGGACTGACCTATGATTAAGCATAAGGCAGATTGATAACGGTATATATTACCACACAATGATGCCTATTTTGATGGTCATTAATTACTGCGTTTGATAAGTTTAAGAAAATAGGAAAGAGGGTTCCTTCATTATTGATATTGAAATTATTTTGAACCTGGTTCCACCTTAATGTATATGCCTTTCTGAGCTTTTTCTAAGTCCCTGCATAATCCTGCCAGACAGACCCAGCTATGTGCCTGCATTCCCAATAGGTCTTCTAGTTATTATGGTATTTGCAGCCTGCCGAACAGAGCTGGCTGCTGTTTTGATTCTATAATCACAGCATGATCTAAAGAGTTACTATTACTAGTGGAGCCTCCCTCTGCAGGGGCTGTCGGACAGCCGTACCCATGTGAGCACCTGCATTTCCACTAGGACTTCCAGCTATTATTTTACTTACAGCCTGCCAGACCCGGAAGCTAATCAGTTTTACTATTTTATTGAAGCCTGCCAGACAAACTAGGAAATGTGATCACCTCTAGCTTTTCATATTAACCACTTTGCCATTCATTCTGGCAGCACCAACACTCATTTTTTTAATCAATCTAGAATGGCACTATAAACACGTAGTCATGGACATGCTTTCTCCCAACCAAGGGTCCTCTGTGATTATCCCATGCCCTCTTAAAGACTGCTACTGTTCTAATCTCCACCAACCACACTGAGAGGGCAGCCCATCCTTCTACCACCCTTGCTATGAAAACATGTTTCCTGATACTGTCCTTAGTCTTCTACCTTACAGCCTCATATCATGTCCCCTTGCTCTAGAACTTTCTTTCTCTTGAAACAGATTTGCTTCTTGTACATTATTAATACATTTCAGGTATTTGAATCTCCCTCGTCTCCCCTTACTCAACTCTCACATCCATGTAGGATGAGTGATATAAACATACATAAAACAAAAACCCTTTCTTCCAACAGACAGCCATTGGCAGATAAAACAGCTAACTGACATTGTTCAGTTTGTAAAATAGTCAATTTTACTAGTCATATTTCACCCCAAAACATCTCTTAATGTATTCTTACTTATTAGGATATATGGGGGCTAATTTACAACTGATTAGCATTAGTGATAAACCAATAAATGAATTTACAAACCAGCATTAAGGCTGTTAGTGCCAAGAATAGTTCGTTATCGCTATTTAACTAGACATGCTTATTCTCTGTAACCTCCTTTAAGTTCCTCTGCCCCTTTATGTTATCTGTTATCTTGTTTCAATGTAAACTGCCCACCGAGGCGTCAGTTTTATTTCCTTGTAAACCGGTGTGATATGTATATTATACAGGAACATCGGTATATAAAAACTAAAAATAAATAAATAAATAAATAAGAGTAAAGACTCATTCACAAGAGGCTGAAGTTAGATATCTGAATGTGTACGACAGAGGCTCTTCTTGATTCTCCTGTTTAAAACACTGTGGGTAGATGCTAAGAGGACGATCACATTAATCGCAATGAAGCACGAATGGCGCCGCTCACGAAAATGACTTTAAAGAAAAACTATATGTGCTTTAAAACTCTTGAAAGCACGAGGTGGATAATTACAGGAAGATTCCTCCGAGGTCCCTGAAGCAGACAGACAGTTGTCAAAACGTGGCCGATGTCGGGCAAGCGGCCTTGACCCCATAGAAGCGGCAGGAGTTCATCTGGAACTAAAAGAGACTGATAAGTACATACAAAAAAAAGCGTGAACACTTAGGGTCGGGCTGACCGCCAGGGAGAGGACACATTATAAATAATACATAAAGCAAATGGAGCTAAAAGTGAATTAAAAAAATAAAAAAGTTAAAAACACACAGGCCGATACAGTACAGTGTGCTCCGACGGAGCGCACTGTTAGCCTGCTATTGGACGCGCGTGTTCCCTTACCCCTTATTCAGTAAGGGGAGGAAAATGCGCGTCCAACCCGCGGCACCTAATAGCACCCTCAACATGCAAATGCATGTTGATGGCCCTATTAGGTATGCACGCGGGATACAGAAAGTAAAATGTGCAGCCAAGCCGCAAATTTTACTTTCAGAAATTAGCGCCGACCCAAAGGTCGGCGCTAATTTCTTCCGGCACCGGGAAAGTGCACAGAAAAGCAGTAAAAACTGCTTTTCTGTGCACCCTCCGACTTAATATCATAGCGATATTAAGTCAGAGGTCCCGAAGAGTAAAAAAAGTAAAAAAAAAAACAACAACAACAAAAAAAAATATAAATTCGGCCCGCGGCTGTCGGGCTGAAAACCGGACGCTCAATTTTGCCGGCGTCCGGTTTCCGAGCCCGTGGCTGTCAGCAGGCTCGAGAACCGACGCCGGCAAAATTGAGCGCGAGGGACGAGCTAGTGTCCCTAGCGCCTCCTTTTACCCGGATCTACCGCCGGACCTAATTTAAATACTGAATCACGCGCACCGGCAAGTGGTCGGTGCGTGCGCCGGGAGAGCGGGCATTCGCCCACTCTCCCGCAGACTAGACTGTATCGGCCCAATATGGAATAAAGAATTTGAAGAATAAAGACGGGAGCTATTCAATGAGATAATCTTAAAGTGGTTGTCTCGTATATAGCAACCGCACATCACCACACATCAGGAAGTTCCCTGGATGGTTGGTTGTTAATGATCTTTTGTAAAAGGGAACAGAGGTTTGGTTGTTGTAAAATAAATCAGGGGCAAAAGCTGCATCACAGGCACAAATTTACTGCAAGGTCAGGAACAACAAAGAGAAGCTGCCCTCCAACTCCCATCTCTCCCGAAACAACAGCAGTTTACCTCTTTTCAGAAGGCAACTAGTTTCTGCAATAGAGTGGGGGAGGGGGGGGACTCTCTGAGGGAATAGACAGAATGTAAAGTGATATATATAGAAATGGTTGATTGTTTGGCTATTAAGATTCAATGCAAAAAAAGTGCAATCATAAATGTAGGGAAGTGAAATACAAGGGAACGATGCACAATGAGATAAAAGGGACTGATTTGCATGGGCCAGAAAAGAAACATTGGGTTGATGGTGCCTGAGGATCTCAAGGTAGCGATACAGTGGGTATAAGTTGGTGGACAGAGCTTGAGGGATGTAGGGTACACAGTGAGGGGTATAACCAGCAGAAAAAGGGAGGTCTATGTACAGGTCATTGGTAAGGCCTCAACTAGAATGCCGTGTTCAATTCTGGACGCCATATCTCAGAACGGGTTTAGTTAGGTTAGAGGCCATCCAGAGAAAGGCTTTCAAAATAGTGTGGGATCTGCACCAAAAGTCATATGAGATTTAAGAGAATGTGTCCATGCTAGAAGACAGGAGAGAGTGAGGGTGGGGGGAGGCATGATACAGACATTGTATTAATGGACATAAAACAAATGTGTTTTTTTTCCCAGTGGAAAAGAAATTATAGAACTAGAGATCATGCTATCAAGCTCCAAGGGGGTAGGCTCAGAAGCAATATCAGAAAATACATTTTCACAGAGAAAGGCTATAGAGGCCTGGAATGCCCTCTCATTGGAAGTTTTATACACTAAAATGGTAATGGAATTAAAACATGCTTGGGATATAGACATAGGATCTCTGGTGGCAAAATAATGTGAGCAAAGCATTGGGGTAACCTGAACAGACTGGTGGGTATGGCCCATGACAACATTGCTCTTCCAGGAAGGCATTGGGGGTAACCTGTTTGGAGTGGCAGCAACTAGAAGGCATTCAAGCAACCAGCAGTGTATTATTAAACTGGACTTCAGGAAGGCTGGGGAACCTGCAAGAAGAGACCATGAATAGACCCAAAGTTTAATGAGCATAGGGAGGCCATATTTTAACATGAAAGGGACCTACTAGCAGAGATGGTGGAGGTTATCACTATAAGTGATTTTGGGCAGGTGTGGGAGGATATGGCATGGAAGGGTGAGGAAGTCAGTTAAAAGATGTGGGAAGAGGGAGTTAGTGTTGGTTTGCATGTGGAACTTCAGCCTCTGAACTGAAGTGTTATAAGAGGCTAAAATACTTACTCTTACCCTTGGGTAAGTAAGGTAATCATTATTCTCAGTTTAGTAAGTGCTAGGATAGAGTTAGGCTTTTTGTTTGCGATTGTGTTTTGTCAAAGTATGGGGCCCGTGTCAGACTGTGCCACCATTTTTTTAAAGAGCGGGCTGGAATGATTGTGCATTGCTCCTACCTGTTCCAGCACTGACACCATTGCTGGACCCTCCCCTAGAAAGGGGTAAGTGGGGGTTGGGAATGGCCCTGGCCCCAGCAATTTTTGAAGAGGGTGAAAGGAGGGTTGGAAGGATCTGGCTAACTCCAGTTGGATTTGGCTAACACCAGCTGGGTAGGTATGTGTCCTACTCAATTTTGACAGGCATTGGGATGCCCTGGCTGGGCCTGGACAGGGCCATGAGACTGGTTTTAGGGTGAAAAGGGGGCTGGGAGGCATGTTTTGATTTTTTGGTTTGGAGGTTGAGGGGGGGGGGATTAATTTTTCTTTTGGTTTGGTAAACAAACTGAATTAAAAAAAAAAACCCCATTAAGCAAATCCGTAAATGAAAAATAAACCTATGAAATGAAAAAATGAACCAAAAAAAAATCCCTAGTATTAACCTTAAACGTATCTCAGTCAGAAGTACTTCCTGGGGCAGTTTGCAGTATACAATGAAATTCCTGTGTGTAAAGACTCTCCCAAAGGTTATAAGGTTATAACTTTATGTGGTGGTATAAAGTATGCATGCAGTTTTAACATGCAGACTTAACCCGTAAGTTTCAAAGCTAATTTAGGTGCATACGTTTACTGTGAAATTTGCATGTAAGTGTCCTGGTACATGCCCAAACTCACCCGCACAAAGTTACACCTGTTATGGGTGAACTCATACATATAGGGGTCCATTTTCAGCTGGGCATACTCAGTGGTAAAGTTAGCTGGATAAGATTATCTGAGTAACTTTAGGACTGCTCCATGGCACAACCAGAGTTAGCTGGAGAAGTTATCTGGCTGACTCTGAATTTAGCTGGATAACTTATCTGGCTATCTAAACTCTGCCTCAAAACACTTCTATGTTATCTGGCTAAACTTTAGCTGGATAACTTACTATCCAGCTAAAACTTATAAATGGCAGAAATATTCAAACGGAGCAATTTAGCCACATAACTTTGTTAATGAGCCTTGTGTTGTTCACTAACAAATGAAAGAAAGTAAAACCAAACAATGCCGTTTTCAAGTTTGGAATCATTAAGTACACTGGAGGAATGAGTGTTGTCCTTAAAACCATATCACATATTTGGGATGTTCCAAGTCAAGGTATGAGGGAGAGGCTCAGAAGCCAAGTCAGAAAATATTTCTTGATGGAAAGGATGGTGGATGGATGGAACCTTCCTCCAGTGGTAACAAAATTCTAGAAAGTTTGGACAGAAGACCCCTAGATGTGATGAATGTTTGGAAAACCCAGAGATCAGCTTGGGGGTTGGGCTTGGGGCTGGGGAGGGCAGTCAATTACTAGGAATGAGACTGGGCCCACTAGATGTCTTACCTGCCATCATATGTCTATGTTCCTCCAAGTGAAACTTGGAAATATAATACTGCAGTAATCTTCTAAAGCACAGAGTCCTAATTGCTGCAAAAGGAATGAGAAGATAGGATTAAAAAGGGCTAAGAAAATATACAGGTCATGCCTCACTTCCACCGAAAATACACAAATCTGTAAAGCACTGGCCAACAGCGGAAAGTGAGCTTTGCAAAATTGTATTTTAACAGGAAATTCCACCGAGAACTAATTGAGCCTACTTTCCGAAATGCCCGTGCGCATCCTCACCTGCACGCGGATCATCCCCAAAAGACATCCCTGTCAGGATCCTCCTGGACCCCACAAGATGCCCTGAAAATGTGATATGGATAAGAGAGCAAAGATAAAAGTTATTAGGGCTATGCACAGAGACATGGCAATCTCAGAGGTCTTCTTCCCTTTGGGAAATAGCCTAAAAATGGCAATATTTTCTTGGATGGGAAAGAGCAAGGCACCTTACTGGGATTTCAGGGTTGAGAGAGCCCTGCACCACATCTTTAGTCCTCAAGGACTAGTAAATCGGCATTGCCAAGGTGCATCTGCAGAGCCGAAGCCCTTGTATTGGAAACCTCAGCGATAACGCAGGCTGCGGCATTGGCCTGGAATATGGAATGAGTACAAACCGTTTAGGAAGAAATATTCTGGCTCGGAACTGACAGCCAGTCAAAAGCAGCCCCTGATAAAGATAAATAACCTGTGCTCAGGGAAATTTTGTGCATCATTAAACATGGTGAGCCTATTAACTAGCAGGGGGTGGAGTTGAATCCCGAAAGAGATAAATCTAAATTATGTGCACTGCAGTGATCATAATAGTAATGCTCCATATTGGCTAAGTAGCTGACATCAACAGGGAAGGAAATTTCAGCTTTAAATGAACCAGATGAAAGAACACTGCAGTGTGCATACAGATTACTAATTAATTGGAAAACATTTTATAAACTTTTTCGCCCTTCTTCATGTTACTTTTTTGGTGAGTGCCAGAATACAAAAAGCTTAGAATTTGCATGTCAGCCCTTACATTTTTCTTTCTCGCTCTTATTTTAAATATTTTTCCCCCCATGCAGTTTGATTAATTATGCCTCAGTTTACTTTCCATTAATCTCCCTCCTCAAGCATTGATTTCTGGTTTGTTTTTTTTTCGGCCAGTAGTTTCCCTTTATTCTAGAGTTAGACTTCACAGAACATTAGGGACAAAATGAGCAAAAAAGATCTCTAAAATGTGGAAAAGGAGAAAAGACAAAGCGGACAAAACTTCTGGCTGTTCCAGACTACTTTCACACCAACCGCCTGCGAGCTTCCGGGTGAATAGTAATAATAATAATAATAATAATAATAATAATAATGAAAGTGTGCATTGAGTCGGAACATTTTGTGCCAGGAGATATTACAATTGAAGGGTGTCAGGTTTCTCTTTTATTCTTATAAAGAGAAACTCCTGATGGGGCATAAATATGGTCTTTGTTCTCTCAGCCTACCAATGTGAAAATAAGGAGACATTTAAGGCATCTGAGCTCCTCATTAAATGGCAGCCTGGATAAAAATGCTACGGCATTAAAATAAGAGCAAATCGGCTTTGTGCTGGAATCTGTTTTTTATCTAGCAGGCCTTGTGTTAATGTGTCACCAGATGCACTCATAAAACTGCAAGAGGAAATGCTGACATTTTGTTTCATCATAATTATAACAATGATATTGTTCAATACCCGTTCAATACTAATTAATGAAAATAATGTTTAATAATATTGAATGTAAAAAGATTGGTGGCACAGTATGGTATGTATAGTACACACAGTACTGGCATAAATGAATAGGAAATTCGCAATAGTGATATCCCAAAATGTTACAGAATATGAAGTATTTCGGCAGTGGTTTCTATTAGAAGATCATTGCCCACACGTCTAGATGGATGTCTCTAAACAAGGACAGGAACATCTAAAAAAGTTAAGGGCCGGTATTCTGGTAATACAATCATGGGAAACAGCTTTTGGGAAATATTTGAATAGGAAATACTACAACTTTGAATGTCTGGGTGGGGATGCCAGCTTTCCCTCAATTGCTGCTTCAGTTGTGGACTTTCAGCAGGCTTCTGCTGTCAAATATATCCCTCAAGATTAAAGTTCACATCTGATGAGCTAACAGGAAAAACCCATTTTCAAAAAGCAAAAATAATTCTTTTTTTTTTTTTTTTTTAAATCAGAGTCCATCATCTTCTTCCTGCTCTTTTGGGTTTATAGCTCAATCAGAGCCAGCCTTTGCTTATGGCGCTATGAAACTTTCTGTTAAGCCAGAGGTGGACCCTTGGGCCGAGGTGGGGATGACGCTACCTGTAGGAGGGATCCTATGGGTCCCCACCGTTGGCAGGCGGAGTGGGCTGAAGGACGAAGGCCAGCTGGTGCTTCACCAATACCAGCCCTCATTTCCCGTGGGTAGAGCCTTTGGGTACCAGGGCCAGCTGGACTTAGGTGGGCCTCCATATGTCGTTGTCGATAGAAGGATCGAGAGGTCAGCCCAGAGGCAGCAACAGTGGAGAGAAGAAGTCTGTACTGGATGAGGTGGAGTCCCGGAGACCCAGGTGCCAAGAGAACCAAAGTCAGGCAGGGGGTGCCTGAGAAAGAACAGGCTGAAGCCTGAATAGGCCAAGTCCAGTACATAGACTGAAGAAGCATCGTAGGGCAAGCTGGCGGCAATCTGGAAGCAGTGGCAAGCAAGGCTGCGGTCTGGATGAGGAGAGAGTCAAGAGCGTAGTCAGGCAATGCAGAGGTCCGGGCTTGAAGAGAGGCAATGGAATAGTCAGGCAATGCAGAGGTCTGGGCTTGGAAAGAAGTGATAGAGTAGTCAGGCAATGCAGAGATCTCAGTTTGGAGAGAGGCAATGGAGTAGTCAGGCAATGCAGAGGTCCGGGCTTGGAGAGAGTCTACAGTGTGGTCAGGCAAAGCAGAGGTCGTAATCCAAGAAGGCAATCCAAGAATAGGTTAGGAATCAGGAACACAGGAATGATTTTAAGGAGCGGTTCATACGCTCAGTTTGTCCATTGGCTTGTGGATGGTACGCTGTCATTAAACTGATGTTGATGCCAAATTTATTACAAAGGGCGTGCCAATATCTGGCAACAAATTGTGGACCCCTGTCAGAGATAATGTCCTTGGGCAAGCCATGTAGTCAAAATATATGGAGAAATATATGGGACAGTGCTATATCAGGGTATAAATTATATCGCAATGATAGGGAGGATCAACTTGGTGGGGGTGTGGCACTTTATGTCCGGGAGGGTATAGAGTCCAACAGGATAAAGATCATACAAGAGACTAAATGCTCAGTAGAATCTATATGGGTAGAAATCCCATGTGTGTTGGGTAAGAGTATAGTGATAGGCGTATACTACCGTCCACTTGGACAAAATGGTCAGACAGATGATGAAATGTTAAGAGAAATCAGGGAAGCTAACCAATTTGGCAGTGCAATAATAATGGGAGATTTCGATTACCCCAATATTGACTGGGTAAATGTAACACCAGGACTTGCTAGAGACATAAAGTTCCTGGATGTAATAAATGTCTGCTTCATGGAGCAATTAGTTCAGGAACCAACAAGAGAGGGAGCTATTTTAGATTTAATTCTTAGTGGAACGCAGGATTTGGTGAGAGAGTGGTAAGAGAGTGGTGGGGCCACTTGGCAACAGTGATCATTACATGATCAAATTTAAACTAATAACTGGAAGGGGGACAATAAATAAATCTGCAGCTCCAACACTAAATTTTAAAAAGGGAAACTTTGATAAAATTCAAATTCTCAAACACCTAAAACCACTGCTTCACCCCCAGGACTTCAGAACCGTTCTTCAAGCCCTCATCTTCTCCAGTTTGGACTACTGCAACTCCCTTCTAATTGGCCTTCCTAAATCAACCTTAAGACCACTGCAGTTACTCCAAAATGCAGCTGCCAGAATTCTGACTGGCAAAAGAAAATCCGACCACATATCCCCAGTACTCTACAACTTACAATGGTTATCGGTTGAAAAAAGAATAGAGTACAAAATTCTCACAATCCTACACAAGACAATTCATAAAGTAGATTACACTGCCCTGGACAATATTATACATTTACATAATTCATCACGTACAACAAGGTCAACATATAAAATTCAGCTGGATGTTCCTTCACTACCACAAGCCAAATTATCCTCCATAAGAAATAGAGCCATCTCCATCGTCGGCCCAAAATTATGGAACTCATTAGAGATGTGAATCGTGTCCTCGATCGTCTTAACGATCGATTTCGGCTGGGAGGGGGAGGGAATCGTATTGTTGCCGTTTGTGTGTGTAAAGTATCGTCATAATCGTTAAAATCGTGAGCCGGCACACTAAATCCCCCCCCCAAATGCCTTAAATTACCTGGTGGTCCAGCGGCACACTAAAACCCCCTAAAACCCACCCCCTACCCTTTAAATTAAATCCCCCACCCTGGGGGTCCAGCGGGGGTCAAGGAGCGATTTCCTGCTGCAAATCGTTTTCCGTACGGAAAATGGCGCCGGCCATACGCGTATGGCCGGCGCAATTGTCCGTACGGAAAATGGTGCCGGCAGGAGATCGACTGCAGGAGGTCGTTCAGCGAGGTCCGGAAATCTCGCGAGGGTTCCGGACCTCGCTGAACGACCTCCTGCAGTCGATCTCCTGCCGGCGCCATTTTCCGTACGGAAAACGATTCGCGGCAGGAAATCGCTCCTTGACCCCGCTGGACCCCCAGGAACTTTTGGCCAGCTTGGGGGGCCTCCTGACCCCCACAAGACTTGCCAAAAGTCCAGCGGGGGTCCGGAACGACCTCTTGCGTCGAATCGTTTTCGTCTATGGCCGCCGCCATTTTGCGGCGGCCATTTTGAAAAATGGCGCCGGCTGAAGACCTCACGATCTAGTGTGCCGGTTTTCGTACTCTCCCCCTTCCCCCGATTTAGCCACGGACCGCCGCTACGGAGGACTCCCAGGTAATTTAATGCATTTGGGGGGGGGTTCGGGAGGGTGGGGGATTTAATTTAAAGGGTCGGGGGTGGGTTTTAGGGGGTTTTAGTGTGCCGGTTTTCCTGCCCTCCCCCTTCCCCCGATTTACGATTTTTTGACGATAAATCAGGGGAATTGGTATTGTATCGTGGCCCTAACGATTTTTGACGATTTAAAATATATCGGACGATATTTTAAATCGTCAAAAAACGATTCACATCCCTAGAACTCATTACCTCATCACCTCAATTCGCAAGTAAACGTTAAATCTTTTAAAAAAGAACTTAAAGCCTGGCTACTCTCACAGTCCTGCAATGGTTGTTCACCCAATGACAGCAGAACATAAATCTTTGATTTCATCCTCTGTACGTTCCATTCTACGTGAGCAATCCCCCTCCTACGACGACCGCCCTGACTCACAGAAACCTTTCTCGCTTTTGTTACGGTATCAACCGTCCCCCTACAAGATTTTTTATACAGTCATATATTTAATGTATTTATTGACCATTACTAAGTTATTGTTCTGATTCAATTTTTTACTGTTATACTGTTATGGATTTAAATGTAACTGGTTTGTTATAATGTAAACCGGAGTGAAGGCAATGTCTGCTATACCTCGGTATATAAACGAATGCTAAATAAAAAAATAAATAAATAAAATGAGGAAAATAGTTAGAAAAAAACTGAAAGGTGCAGCTGCAAAGGTTAAAAGTGTTCAACAGGCATGGATATTGTTTAAAAATACAATCCTAGAGGCGCAGTCCATATCTATTCCACACATTAAGAAAGGTGGAAGGAAGGCAAAACGATTACTGTCATGGTTAAAAGGTGAGGTGAAGGAGGCTATTTTAGCCAAAAAAACATCCTTCAAAAATTGGAAGAAGGATCCATCTGAAGAAAATAGAATAAAACATAAGCATTGTCAAGGTAAGTGTAAAACATTGATGAGACAGGCAAAGAGAGAATTTGAAATGAAGTTGGCAATAGAGGCAAAAATTCATAATAAAAACTTTTTAAAATATATCCGAAGCAAGAAACCTGTGAGGGAGTCAGTTGGACCATTAGATGACCGAGGGCTTAAAGGGGCTCTTAGGGAAGATAAGGCCACTGCAGAAAGACTAAATGAATTCTTTGCTTCCGTGTTTACTAATGAGGATGTTGGGGAGATACCAGTTCCTGAGATGGTTTTCAGGGGTGATGAGTCAGATGAACTGAACAAAATCACTGTGAACCTGGAAGATGTAGTAGGCCAGATTGACAAACTAAAGAGTGGCAAAACACCTGGACCAGATGGTATGCATCCTAGGGTACTGAAGGAACTCAAAAATGAAATTTCTGATCTATTAGTTAAATTTTGTAACCTATCATTAAATCATCCACTGTACCTGAAGACTGGAGGGTCGCCAATGTAACCCCAATATTTTAAAAAGGTACCAGGGAAGACCCGGGTAACATTAGACCAGTGAGCCTGATTTCAGTGCCGGGAAAAATAGTGGAAACTATTCTCAAAATCAAAATCGTAGAGCATATAGAAAGATATGGTTTAATGGAAAACAGTCAACATGGATTTACCCAACGGAAATCTTGCCTAACAAATCTGCTTCATTTTTTTGAAGGGGTTAATAAACATGTGGATAAAGGTGAACCGGTAGATGTAGTGTATTTGGATTTTCAGAAAGCATTTGACCAAGTCCCTCATGAGAGGCTTCTAAGAAAACTAAAAAGTCATGGGATAGGAGGCGATGTCCATTTGTGGATAACAAACTGGTTAAAAACAGTAAACAGAGAGTAGGATTAAATGGTCAATTTTCTCAGTGGAAAAAGGTAAACAGTGGAGTGCCTCAGGGATCTGTACTTGGACCAGTGCTTTTCAATATATATATAAATGATCTGGAAAGGAATATGACGAGTGAGGTTATCAAATTTGCGGATGATACAAAATTATTCAGAGTAGTTAAATCACAAGCGGATTGTGATACATTACAGGAGGACCTTGCAAGACTGGAAGATTGGGCATCCAAATGGCAGATGAAATTTATTGTGGACAAGTGCAAGGTGTTGCATATAGGGAAAAATAACCCTTGCTGTAGTTACACGATGTTAGGTTCCATATTAAGAACTAACACCCAGGAAAAAGATTTAGGCATCATAGTGAATAATACTTTAAAATCGTCGGCTCAGTGTGCTGCAGCATTCAAAAAAGCAAACAGAATGTTAGGAATTATTAGGAAGAGAATGGTTAATAAAACGGAAAATGTCATAATGCCTCTATATCGCTCCATGGTGAGACCGCACCTTGAATACTGTGTACAATTCTGGTCGCCGCATCTCAAAAAAGATATAGTTGCGATGGAGAAGGTACAAAGAAGGGCAAACCAAAATGATAAAGGGGATGGAACAGCTCTCCTATGAGGAAAGGTTGAAGAAGTTAGGGCTGTTCAGCTTGGAGAAGAGATGGCTGAGGGGGGATGTGATAGAGGTCTTTAAGATCATGAGAGGTCTTGAACGAGTAGATATTAATTGGTTATTTACACTTTCGAATAATAGAAGGACTAGGGGGCATTCCTTGAAGTTAGCAAGTAACACATTTAAGACTAATCGGAGAAAATTCTTTTTCATTCAATGCACAATAAAGCTCTGGAATTTGTTGCCAAAGGATGTGGTTAGTGCAGTTAGTGTAGCTGGGTTCAAAAAAGGTTGGATAAGTTCTTGGAGGAGAAGTCCATTTACGGCTATTAATCAAGTTTACTTAGGGAATAGCCATTGCTATTAATTGCATCAGTAGCATGGGATCTTCTTAGTGTTTGGGTAATTGCAAGGTTTTTGTGGCCTGGTTTGACATCTTTTGGAAACAGGATGCTGGGCTTGATGGACCCTTGGTCTGACCCAGCATGGCAATTTCTTATGTTCTTATTCAGGAGCAGATGGTAGGCCCGGTAGTGGAACAAAATGGGCCATTTTAGAAAATCTATATATGGTAACCCATATGACCGTGTGACCCTTAGATGGTGGTAAGTCCATGATGAAATCCATGGAGAGATGTGGCCACGGTTCTTTGGGAGCTGGAAGTGGCTGGAGCAAACCCCATGGTCGACCGACCGGGGGTTTCTGTTGAGTGCAAATTTTGCAGGAATTGATGTACGCTTTAGCGTCAGAGACAACAGTGAGCCACCAGAAGAACAGCTGGAGCAACACTAGGGTTCGCGCTAGCCCTGGGTGACCGACAAATTTAGTCATGTGCCCACAGGAGGACTCTTTCACGGAGTCGATGAGGCATAACAGTCTTCCTAATAGGAACTGGGTGAGTCGCAGACAAACAAATACATGCTGGGTCAATAATGTGACCGGGTTCTTCCGGGGTATCTTCTGGTTCAAAGGAATGTGATAGGGCGTCTGCCCGAAGATTTTTTCCAGCTAGACAATAGCGAAGTTCGAAGTTGAGCCTAGAAAAAAACAGGGCCCATCGAGCTTGATGGGCGTTGAGACACTGGGTATGGCTCAAGTGTTCCAGATTCTTGTGATCTGTGAATATAGTAAATTTATGTTGAGTTCCCTCTAGCCATGGGCGCCATTCTTCTAGAGCCAATTTGATGACAAGTAACTCACAATCTCCAATGCTATAGTTTTGTTCCGCTGAAGAGAACTTGCGAGAGTAGAATGAGCAAGGGACTAAGGATCCAGAAGCAGAATGTTGGCTCAAGACTGCCCCAGCCCCAATAAAAGAGGCATCCACCTTGACCAAAATGGGGTGGTTTCGGTCTGAACGGTGAAGACAAGATCCAGCTAGGAAAGCCTCCTTGAAGCGCTGAAAGGCTGTAATGGCTTCCGGGCTCCAGTTCCGGGTATCTTAGCCCTTACGGGTCAATGCAGTAAGAAGAGCCGCCAGTGTTGAGTAATGTGGAATGAAATGGCGGTAATAATTCATGAATCCTAGAAATCATTTTAGTGCTTTAAGACCCACAGGCTGTGGCCAATCTTGGATTCCTTTGAGTTTTTCAGGATCCATAGAGAATCCTCATTATGAAATTATATACCCAAGTAAGGGCAGACTGGACTTTTCAAACAAGCACTTATCCAATTTCACAAACAGATGGTTTTCATGAAGACACTGAAGTAATGTGCGAACATCGGTGTGATGTATAGCCAGATCCTTGGAGAAGACAAGGATGTCATCGAGGTATGCCACGACCTTAACATATAATAGGTCTCTGAAAATTTCATTAATCATTAGTTGAAATACTGCAGGTGCATTACAGAGGCCGAAGGGCATCACCAGATATTCGTAATGCCCGTCTCTAGTGTTGAAAGCTGTCTTCCAGATGTCATCAGGGCGAATACGCACCATGTTATAAGCTCCGCATAGATCCAACTTGGTGAATATAGAGGCTCCATGTAGTCAGTCAAATAACTCAGAGATTAAGGGCAACAGGTATTTGTCTTTGCAGGTGATAGCATTTAAGCCGCGGTAATCAATACATGGCCTTAGAGATATCTTTCTTCATAATGAAGAACAATCCTGCATCGGAAGGAGATGTTGAGGGATGAATGAACCCTTTCGCAAGGTTCTCTTGGATGTACTTCGTCAGGGCCTTGGTCTCAGGTAGGGACAGAGGATAAGTGCACCCTCGGGGAGGCATGGTGCCAGGCAGAAGTTCAATAGGGAATCAAAGAGGTGGTAGAAGGTCTGCTTTTTGCTTTGAAAAAACATCTTCAAAGTCTGCATAGGGAGCTGGTATGCCTGAGGAGGTGGTCGCCAAAGGAATCACAGGGGGTGGCACCACTTTTTGTAGACAAATCTGATGGCAGGTGGAACCCCATTCCACTAGCTGGAATGACCCCCCAATCAAATTGGGGGGAGTGACATTGGAGCCAGGGTAGTCCTAAGACTAATGGGTGGATAGATTTCTCTAATACCAATAGTTCGATTTCTTCAGTGTGAAGGGTGCCAGTAAGGAGTGGAAGGATCTGTGGTCAGGGAAATTCGACCGGGTAATGGTTCTCCATAAATTGAAGCAATGCACAAGGAGGTCTCCAAAGGATGGGTATTTATACCCAGAAGTTGAACTATATCCTTGAGGATAAAATTGCCTCCTGCGCCTGAATCCAACAGAGCAAGAACTGGAAAGGTCCGGGAGTCCTAAATCAAGGTGACAGGTATGGATATCTGAGGGGCCGGAGACGTTGCGCCCAAGTTCAGGATCCCAACTGAACTTAGGCCGGGTAGTTTCCCGGACGGACTGGGCAGGCCTGTAGATGATGGCCACGTGCTCCACAGTACAGACACAGGCCTATTTGTCTCCACCGGAGGTGCTCCTCCGGGGACAGCCACACACGGCCCAACTGCATGGGTTCTTCCATCTTGGCCACGATAGAGACCCTACCGGAGGCAGGGCTGGTGGCTGGTGGCAAACGGGAGCGAACCAGAGAGGGCTTTTGGGGCATCTGATTCTTACGGTGACGCTCTTGGAGACGCTGATCAATTCAGCCAGTTAGATCGATAAGATCCTCAAGCGAGGAGGGGATCTCCTGAGCTGCCAGTTCATCCTTTTGCTGCGGGGAGAGTCCATCCAGGCAGATAGCTCGCAGTCTTCCTGCCAGGAGAGTTCTGTGGCTAAGGTTCGGAATTCAATTGTATAATCAAATAGGCTTCTTTGGCCTTGTTGAAGATGTAGCAAATTAGTGCTTGCCATGGCAGGCCACCCAGGATCTTCAAAGGTCCGCCGGAACATGGCCAAGAATCCTACAGTTCCTGTAGGAGAGAATCCGATCGCTTCCACAAGGGCGAAGCCCAAGCCAATGCCTTCCCATCTAGACGAGACAAGATAACGGTGACTTTCGTGAGTTCATCTTGAAAGATAGAGGGCTGCAGAGCAAACTGCATTCAGCATTGGTTGATGAAACTCTGCAGAGCTTGGAGTAACCATTGAAACAAAGCGGAGCTGGTAGGGCCAACAAGGCTCTAGGAGTAGAGGAAGACAGCTGTTGGTGAGAGGAAGCTGGCACTGGAACTGAGTTGCCGGATAGGGCATCAAGCCAGGCATGTAGACGCTCAAGGGAGGAGGCCAGTGCCTCAAGAAAATGTTGCTGTTCTCGTACCTTTGAAGCCAGGCCAGGAATAGCCTGGAGGGAATACAGCTCCGCCGAGTCCATGGCCTTTGCAACCTGTTGCACCGGAGGTGGACCCTTGGGCCGAGGTGGGGTTGACGCTACCCATAGGAGGATCCTATGGGTCCCCACCAACAACAGGCGAAGTGGGCTGAAGGACGGAGGCTGGCTGGCGCTTCACCAATACCAGCCATTATTCTCCGTGGGTTGAGCCTTTGGGTACCGGGGCCAGATGGTCTTAGGTGGGCCTCCATATGTCATCATCGATGGAAGGATCAAGAGGTCAGCCCAGAAGCAGCAACAGTGGAGAGAAGAAGTCTGTACTGGACGAGGCGGAGTCCCGGAGACCCGGGCGCCAAGAGAACCAAAGTCAGACAGGGGGCGCCTGAGCAAGAACAGGCCAAAGCCTGAATAGGCCAAGTCCAGGACGTAGACTGAAGAAGCGTCGTAGGGCAAGCTGGCGTCAGGGCCGGTGGCAATCTGGAAGCAGTGGCAAGCAAGGCTGAAGTCTGGACGAGGAAAGCGTCAAGAGCGTAATCAGGCAATGCAGAGGTCTGGGCTTGGAGAGATTCAACGGCGTGGTCAGGTAAAGCAGAGGTCCTGGCTTGGAGAGAGACAACAGCATGGTCAGGCAAAGCAGAGGTCATAATCTGAGAAGGCAATCTGAGGGTAGGTTAGGAATCAGGAACACCGGAACAAGGAAACCAGGAACAGGAATCAGTGAGGACCAGGAACGAAGGAGAATCACCAGGAGGCAACGAGTACACGACCAGCGTGGAGACCTGTTGCAAAGGCAATCCTTAGGAGTGGAGCCCGGCCTTAAGTACTGGAGCTCCTCTGATGTCATCATTTGGGGCCGCGGCTAGGTTCCTGCCGCGGCCCCTACTTAAGACTCAATGATGAGTGCACGCGCACCTTAGGGAGGGGCACAGCGCTGAGCGGTGGTGTTTCTCCACGGGCCACGCGGAGAGGCCTAACTCATAGCACAGGGATATGCAGCTAAGCCAGAGGCACCGGGGGTGGCCCAAGGACAGAGCTGGTGGCCCACTGCCGCCAGGGACGAGGAACCAAGCACTGGATTTGTCTGAGAGAGGTGAGGGGCTGGACTGCGGGTCTGCCACAGCCGGCACGTGTAACGCTTTCTTCACAACTAGCCGGGTATTTTTTTGTTTTTTGCTGTTTTTATATCACTGTCCAACTCAGTTCAGTCATCACTGCAACAGTCCTCAGCTTGGGGGGTGGGGGAGGAAGACAATGGCTTTTTCCTGAGACTAGCTATCATAAGAGCATGACATAAGAAGCGCCATGCTAAATCCCGCCAATGATCTAGCAAAACCCACTTCCTGTATGTGACTTCTGATTTGCATCCTGCAGGTGAGAAGTGGCCCATTCTTTAAAACAATTGATTAAGAACCAGGGAAACCAGGCTTGAAATCCCAGCTCTTGTTTTGCCAGTTTCTGACCTAGCCAATAGGTGGAACCATTGACTGATGACTGAGACTGATGCCTCCATAGCATCCCCAGTCTCAGTAGGCCTGAGAAGAAGAGACCGGATCCAGGAACTGAAGAGTGTGGTACTTGCCACTCAACTACCTGTATAAATAATTGTTTAGTGCATTACATTAGCTGAACACAAACAGCAAATGTTTTGCTCTGAATGAAGCTCTAAAAAAAAATCTTATGTATCAGAACTCTATTTCACTTCTATTGGAAGTGATTTGTAAAGGTCCTTATATTTTGGAGAGAAAGATCCCAGCAGAATAAATATAAATTATATTTAATTAATTAATTTAAAAACATTTATGTACCTCTATTTGGATATAACCATAATAACAGTAATGTTGTCATCAGTATACACAATGGTATATTAAAATAGCAGTATTCATCATTATGTATATATCTCCAGTTCTTGCTGTGAGTCCAATGAGCCTCTTCTAATATTTTTCTTTTTTGAGTACCAGATCACCTAGATGGGAATGCATTTTTGTATCACATATGGTAGTGGGGGGGTGGGAGGGGTGAAGCATAACTGTGTATTAGCATACTTGTGTACTACTATGTTCTCTGGGATTGATAGAGATGTGCTTCGTTTTTTTCTACCGGGTCGTTTTTCGGTTCGGATACTTCGTGGTACAATTCGGGTTTTCTCGTTTCGTTTTTTCGAAAAACGAAACGAGGAAAACCCGAAACCGGGCCGAAAAACGAATCGGTAAACGAAGCTTAAAAAAACCCACCCCAAGCATTTAAAAACATTTAGAAGCATTTTACAACCCCCCCCCCCATCCCGATCCCTCCCCAAGACTTACGAAGATCCCTCCCCAAGACTTACGAAGACCCCCCCAAGGCAAGCCTTGGGGGGGTCAAGAGCCCCCTCCTGACCCCCCCAAGGCTTGCCAATAATCCCTGGGGGTCCAGCGGGGGTCCGAAAGCGATTTCGTTGTCGGCTGCCAGTAATCAAAATGGCGCCGATAGCCTTTGCCCATACTATGTCACAGAGGCTTTCGGCGCCATTGGTCAGCTCCAGTCACATGATAGGAGCACAAGATGGCGCCGATGGCCATGTGACAGGGGCTGACCAATGGCGCCGAAAGCCCCTGTGACATGGTAGTTCAGGCTATTCGGCACCATTTTGAGGCGCACGGCTGCAGTAGTGCACAGAGGGCAAATGGAACCCGGGACCCCGCTGGACCACCAGGGATCTTCGTAAGTCTTGGGGAGGGATCGGGATGGGGGGGGGGGTGGTGTATAATAGTTAATTTAAATGTTTGAGGTGGTTTGGTGTGGTTTTTTTAATTAAAAAAAAAAAATTGTGCCCCTCTCCACAGGCAAACCCGAAAAACGAAATTTCCCCGAAATTCAGGGAAATTTCATTTCGGGTTTCGGGACCTCCGAAACCGCAACAAATTAGGAAATTTCTTGCAATTTCCTAATTCGGCCGAAAAACGATACACATCTCTAGTATTTATGTGGAGAGTACACTATGTTTATGTTCTTTCTTTTGTTTGCTAATAAAAGCTTTAATACAAAAAAAAAAAAAATAGCAGTATTCAAAAAATCTCATATAACAACAATAAATCCAGTATATTCTTCTAGTGTATGTAGTATTTGTTGTTTCATAGTATGTCATAAAATGTAATACAGTAACATTTAATTACTAATACTACTAATGTTCATTTATATAGCACTAAAAGAAGTATACAGTGTTATACAGATACACATACGAGACAGCAACTGATTTTTGGAGCTTACAGTATAGTCAAGACAGAAGAAAAAAGTAATATCTAAGGACGAGAAGGTGGGTTAATAGATGGGGGTTTAATTGAGAATGGGATCTCTTTCTCTAACTGGAAAAAGTTTCAAGAAATTAGGTGTTTGCCCCACAGAGAAAATCAGGAAATGGAGTGGGTGGGTGAGGGGTGGGGAAGATGGGCAATTAGGTAAAACTAGTTTATCTACTATACAGCCTTTTCAGTAGCCTATTTTCTGCCTTATAACAACTTTCTCACACTGATGATATATTGCCAAATGCCACTACTGCATTGGTAATAGGGATGTGTATTTGTTTGAAACAGACAAATAAGCTAATTCTTCAACTCCAAACGTTATTAACAGGTACAACAAATAAACAAAGTCTTACTGTGCAAAACTGGAGATACCAGTCATTAACACGGTCTAGGCCAAAGAAATAAAGCCAGGTAAAATGATGATTGTTTGTTTTTTTTTTTTGCAGGACTAACTTGATTAGCTGCTGAAACACACAGGCCAGACAGGACAGAGCTGACTGAAAACATGAGGAAAAACAACCAGGAATCCCTGCTTCCAAGTAAGAAATTATTTATTTAAAATATTTATAATTTATTTATAGTAATAAATTATGCTAGGCAGAGAACAAAATAAACATAGAACAATATTAGATTAAACAAAAACATAAAAATTAAAACAACTTAAATACAAACATCTGTCATTGCTGTAAATTATATTCTTCATATTGTCTGGAGACCAAAAACATCATGTTATCCAAAGGCCTCTTTAAACAAACATGTCTTAAGTAACTTCCTAAATATAGTAACCCTTTAGAGCCAGCTGCACCGAATATAACAGAAACAGTGAACATGCAGGCTGACTGCCAATTGGCAATATTATAGAAAACAAGAAACTATGCAAACTAAAGCAACGGAAACAGAAAGGCTGCTGTGGAAGCAGGACACTGTGAAAGCAGGACAACAGTGAATAAACAGAAAAACACTTGTAGAGACAGGACAGACACACTTTCATGACTGTCTCTGAAAATGGAGATACATATATTTATTTATTTTGTTTATTTGAAATTATTTATGATCGCTTTCCCAACCAAAATTATTTGTCCAAAATAGTATACAACAGTAGGGCATCCTTCACAATAAAATAAAACAATCATGTATATATATGGTAATACTAAGTTTTCATAAACCAGTTCTCTTCAATAAGCAGTTTTTTCTGAAATTTTAATGTCATGTTCTTCTCTGATCTTAAGTGGGAGCCCATTCCATAATTTAAGAATGACATACATGTGGATTTCCTCTTGTGGCATCATGATTGGGTATCCAGAATTTTCATGCAAGTGGCAGATTGACTAAAAGTACCTTGGAGGTCTTGCTGCCACTCTACCTAGCTGTCATATCCCTGACACCATACCTTGGGAGGTCTTGATGTTGCTTTGCCTTGATGCACCTCTTGGACTTTCAATGTCATTCTTCTTCCTTCCTCAGCCCTCACTATCTTTCTTGGGGCCTTGCTGCCTTGCTTCCATTCTTCTTGCTACTTTGCTCTGCACCTATCATTTGTGATTTTAATTGCTAGCTGTTGGTCCAAGCTACTCTTTATAACTTTGGGTGGTTCCTTCTCTACACCGGCTATCTGAGGTTCTTTCCAAATTCCCATCCCTTTTGGTACTTGCTGACTCTTGATCTTGCCCTGGAAATCCAATGCTTTATGCAGTCCTTACCCAGTTATCTTTAACAGTTTCATGCCTTCTTGTACTTTTTATTCTCTTATGATTCTTCTCTTATGATTCTTATTGACTATTGGTTATATCTGGTATTTAGCCTTCAACATATTATACCATAGCAAAAGAGAGAGGCAGCATAAGTGCAGGAGCCAATACCAGGACCATGTTCCTTATTTGTTACTACTTCTCAGGTAATGGAGGCATTATTTGCAAAAATTGATTCAGAAAAAGAATCCTGTCTTGGATTACATGAATCAGAGGATATTGAACAATTAGTTTCTGAAGAGAATTTGGGGCCTTTAGTTAGTAGCACCTTAGAAGCTGACATTCAGAGCTACTTAGTTGGATTAGGGACTTATCTGGCAAAGTAGTGGCAACTGAATAGCTGGCAATGTTTAGCAGTCACCACTTAGTCAGATAAACCACCTTTCTGGCTAAAGTTAGGGGTGGGCAATTGGCGTAACAGGATGGCTCTACTTATCTGGCTATCTTAGCCAGATAAGTGCCAATATTTGGAGTTATCTAGTGTTAAAGGTAGTAACTGCCACTCCATGCAAGTATCTCCATGTTTCTTTTAAGTATAGTAACTGATGCTTTGTTCAGGTTACCCCCAAACCTTATGTTAAGAGTAGTAATAATAAGAATAAAAACCAAGCAACTGACAACCACCTAACGAAATTACTGCTAACAATGGGGTCCATATTCAGCTAGTTAATTGGATATACCTGTCTGGCTAATTTAACCAGGATAGATATTCAGCACCACAGGATAAACTCAGCTATCCTAAAAGTTAGCCAGAAAGGTATATCTGGCTAAGTTTAGACCTGCCTAAAGCATGGCCAGAGTTAGCTGGCTAACTCCCAATATCGGCATTAGCCAGTAAATATAACTGGCTGACTTTTCCCCTGTCTGGAACACCTCCTACCTGCCCCAGGAATGCTACTGACATATCTGGCTAAATTCTAGCCAGATAAAGAACTATAGGGCTAGAATTTAGTTGGATAAATCACTGAATATCTTGGCTAAGCCATTTAGATGGATAACGTTTCAGTTATCCATCTAAATGGCTTTTGAATATCTACCCTGGTGTGTAGGTGGCCTAATTTTCACCTAGATAGGATTTCAGTCAGTGCTGGGGAGGAGCTGGCTGTCATGGTACATGTGGGTATGAATGACATAGGAAAATGTGGGAGGGAGGTTCTGGACGCCAAATTTAGGCTCTTAGGTAGAAAGCTGAAATCCAGAACTTCCAGAGTAGCAATCTCTGAAATGTTCCCTGTTCCACGTACAAGCTCCCAGAGGCAGGTAGAGCTCCAGAGTCTCAATGCATGGATGAGATGATGGTGCAAGGAAGAAGGATTCAGTTTTGTAAAGAACTGGGGAACCTTTTGGATAAGGGTGATACTTTTCCAAAGGGATAGGCTCCACCTTAACCAGAGTGGAACCAGGCTTCTTATGCTATCATTTAAAAAAGAGATAGAATAGCTTTTAAACTAAACAAAGAGGAAAGCTGACATTCACTCAGCAACACAATTTTCAGAAGGAGGGATCTGTGAAGGATACTAATAAAGCATTAGAGTTAGGGCATCCCAATGGAGAGATTCCAATAATAAGTAAAGTAGTCCAAGTGCCTATAATTAAAGACTCACCTGAGCTAAAAGATTCCAATTTATTCCTGACAACTGAAAAGCAGAATATTAATACAAGCAAAAAACACACTTTGAAATGTTTGTATGCTAATGCCAGAGGTCTAAGAAGTAAGATGGGAGAGTTAGAGTGTATAGCAGTGTATGTTGAAATAGACTTAATTGGCATTTCAGAGACATGGTGGAAAGAGGATAACCAATGGGCTGGTGCAATACTGGGCTACAAATTATATAGCAATGACAGAGAGGAGCAACTTGATGGCGGGTTGGTGCTTTATGCAGGGATGGCATAGAGTCCAACAAGATAAAGATACTGAAAGAGACTAAATGCACAATTGAATCTTGATGGGTAAAAATCCCTTGTGTGTTGGGGAAAAGTATAGCGATAAGAGTATACTATCTTCCACCTGGCCAAAATGATGAGACAGACAGTGAAAAAATGCTAAGGAAAATTAGGGAAGCTAATCAAATTGGTAGTGCAGTAATAATGGGAGATTTCAATTACCCCAATATTGACTGTGTAAGTGAAATATCAGGACATGCTAAAAAGATAAAGTTCCTGGATGGAATAAATGACAGTTTTATGGAGGAATTGGTTCAGGAACCAATGAGAGAGGGAGACATTTTAGATCTAAATCTCATTGGATCACAGGATTTGATGGTGGGGCCGCTTGGCAATAGTGATCATACAATCCCATTTGAATTAATGAATGGAAGGGGGACAGTAAGTAAATCCATGGCTCTAGCTCTACACTTTCAAAAAGGAAACTTTGATAAAATGAGAAAATTAGTTAAAAAATCTCTGAACGGTGCAGCTACAAAGGTAAAGCATGCACATCTTAGAAGCGCAGTCCAGATGTATTCCACTATTAACAAAGGTGGAAGGAAGGTAAAATGATTATCAGCATGACTAAAAAGTGAGATGAAAAAGGCTATTTTATCAAAAAGATCTTCATTCAAAAATTGGAAGAAGGATCCATCAGAAGAAAATCGGATAAAGCATAAGCAATGGCAAGTCAATTGCACACAGTATTCAAGGTACAGTCTCACCATGGAGTAATACAGAGGCATTATGACATCCACTGTTTTATTTGCCATTCCCTCCCTAACATTCTGTTTGCTATTTTGACCGCCACAGCACACTGAACTGCACAGCACACCATGATGCCTAGATCTCTTTCCTGGGTGGTAACTCCTAAGATAGAACCTAACATTGTGTAACAACAGCAAAAGTTATTTTTCCCTATATGCATCACCTTGCACTTGTCCAAATAAAATTTCATCTGCAATTTAGATGCCCAATCTTCCAGTTTTACAAGGTCCTCCTGCAATTTATCACAATCCACAATTCACGTGGTTCAGGTCTAGTTCCTCCATTCTTTACCCGCCACTCACCTTTGCTTGTGGTGGGCACACCTCTCCGCTACCTCTCCAGTAGACCCTCTGAGGCCCACCTAAGTCCAGGCGGTTAGGGTACCCAAAGGCTCAACCTGTGAAACCCCGGTTTGCTATTGGCGAAGCTCCAGCTAGCCTCTGTCTCCTTGTGTGCTCCGCTTCCTGGTGGCAGGCGCTCTCTGGGTCCGACCAGAGGGCCATACCAATCCTGCACCAGGCCAAGGGTCCACCTCCAGCGCAACAGGTTGCCAAGGCCATGGACTTAGTGGAGTCCTCTGCCTTGCAGGCCATTCCCGGTCTGGCTACACTCGTCTGGGAGCAGCAACAATTCATTGAAGCACTGGCCACCTCAGTGGAAAGACTGTGTTCTCAACTCGAGGAGTCCACTATGGGCAACCCAGTGGCTCTTGCCCACAGCTCGTCCGCTGTCTCATCATCCTCATAAGCATTGCTGGCCCTCCCAGCTCCTCCCCATTTCAATGGGGACCCTCATCTCTGTCGAGGTTTTATTAATCAATGATACATGCAGTTCTCACTGCAACCCACTCTCTTTCCGGATGAAGTGACGAAGATCACGTTCATTCTATCTCGTCTGGAGGGGAAGGCCCTGGCATGGGCCTCCCTGCTTTGGGAGTGCTCCAACTCAATACTACAGCAGCTGCCTCAATTTATATCAACATTCAGAATCACCTTCGAGGACAAAGGCTGACAGGCGGTCGCCAGTCACCATCTGCTACACCTCCGCCAAGGATCACACTCTCTGAATATTCTGTGGAGTTCTGAACCCTGGCAACTGAGCTGGGATGGCAGGAAAACTGCCTGCGGACACTCTATCTCGAAGGACTGTCTCCTGTTCTGAAAGATGAATTGGCCGCCCGAGAGATCCCTACAGCTTTGGAAGAACTCATCTCTCTGGTTGGGCAGATAGACCACCGTCTCCGGGAACGGCACCAGGAAGTAAAGGCTCTCCGACCTCCCGCCCTGAGACCACCCCGGTCTACGAGCCCCAGGTTAAAGGCATTACCAGCGGGTCCTTGACCCCTGGAGGAACCAATGGAGATAAATCGCGATCGACTTACTCCCGAGGAATGCCTCCAAAGAAGAAAGTCTGGTCTCTGCCTCTACTGTGGGGGTTCTGGCCATCTTCTCCAGACTTGTCCAATGCATCTGGGAAACTCCAAAGCCTGAACCCGCCAGGGGTCCCGAGCTTGGGTGCCACAGTTTCTGGCCCTCAACTGCTGCTGCCTGTCTCCCTCCTCAGGGAGGCACATTCCTTCGCTACCACCACCCTCATAGACACCGGGGCCGGTGGGAACTTCATCATTGAAGAGATAGTCACTCTCCTACAGATACCTACTCAACCACTGGAGATGCCCTTGCGCATTGCCTCCATCCACGGAGAACCTTTACCTGACCATATCACTCACCGTACCATGACTATCCGACTGACCGTGGTAACCCTCCACGAAGAAGAAATTAACCTCCTGATCTTAAAACGGTTAGTGCACCCCATAGTCCTTGGTCTCCCATGGTTCCAATTACATTCACCCCTCTTTGACTGGCAGTCACTTCAACTGACCCGGTGGGACCCTTGATGTCAAACCCGTTGTTTACGGTGGGTGTCCCCGCCCGTACCAGTACTAACTTCCATAACCCTTCCCGGGTTACCTATTCCTTACATGGAATATCAGGATGCATTTTCCAAGCAGAAGGCCGATATTCTGCCCCCGCTCCGGAAGTTTAATTGCCCCATAGAACTTTTATCTGGCTCCACACCACCCAAGGGCAGAACTTACCCTCTCTCACTCCCAGAGACCCAAGCGATGACTGCATATATTAAAGAAAACTTAGCTAAGGGGTTTATAAGACCTTCTACCTCCCCGGTGGTGCCGGGTTCTTTTTTGTAAAGAAGAAGGATGGGAGCCTGAGACCCTGTATTGACTACAGGGGTCTGAATGCCATTACCCACTTCCGCTCATCAGTGAGCACTTTGGCTGCAAGGGGCTCAGATCTTCACAAAGTTAGACATACGTGGAGCCTATAACTTAGTCCGGATTCAGCCTGAAGACATATGGAAGACCGCATTTAATACACGGGATGGACACTACGAGTATGTAGTAACGACCTTTGGGCTATGCAATGCTCCCATATGATGAATGAGATCTTTCGAGACCTTCTGTACTCATTCGTTGTAGTGTACCTGGATGACATATTGATCTTCTCCAAGGATCTGGATTCCCATTGTGCCCATGTCCAAACCAGTTCTTGATAGTAAGATATTACTCTAGTAAGTTAATTTTGTTGTCTGCTGCATAAGTTGAAAAAAGAAAAAAACCAAAAAAAAACCCCACCCCCCATACCAAATTGCTCTCCAGCTTGTAAACTGTTTAAGTCTCTCTGTTTTGAAATTAGCTGGCATAAATAAGTTGGTCAAACAAAAATTGGGGCATAAAGACTGTTTTTTAAAACAATTGACCAAAAGCAAGGAGCAGTCCAGAAGTGCCCTGCTTAACCCAGCTTGTACCAGGCTTAACTGTTTGACTCCCACCCCTGGGGCTTGTTTTCTAATAAAGACTGCCTAAAGTACCATTGGCGGCGAGATAAATTAGTGCATTGGTAAAAGTCAAGAAAATACAATTCACAAATTCCCATGATGAGGACTATCCAATGTAACTGCTGTGGAGCCTTTATTCTGAGGGAAAGCATCTGGACACTTAGAGCTTGCCCAATTTGTGCACAACTCTCTTCCTTGAAAAAGGAGCTGTCTGAGATTAAAGATCAATTAGCTTCAATTAAAAGTAATACACCCACATTGCATTACTCAGAACATAATTCCCCAATATCACAAAAAAACCAGGAGTCAAGAAAAGGAGATTCATTAGGCTCAGGTAGGCCCCACAGTCACCCATTTTTGACAGATGGGCAGCCAACAGGTACACCCCCCCACTCAAACAGGTCATTAAGTTCTTTAAAATCCAGGAATACAGTGGGCTCAGGTAGAATTAGACCTGTGATGAGGAGACACACAATGTACCAAATGCAAAAAGAACAACAAGCCATCTCTATATTAAAAACTGAAGAAGTTCTTCAGAAAAACATTGAAGTGTTACCAGAAATGAGAGAAAAAACACAATGCATGCAGTATTTCATGATCCATAACCAAAAGAAAAATCTAATTCAGATGAATAACTCTGTCAACAGTGGCACAACTAAAAAAAGAGAGAGTGAAGTGAATAGCAAATCTCAACTAATATCTTATAAGGAGTCCAGGAAAAGCAATAACCTTAAAGAGAGTACCTGGAAGGCTATGACCACAAATGCTCATAGTTTGGGAAATAAAATCCCAGATCTGCAGGCCCTAATGGCTGAGGCACAATTGGACATTGTTGCTATCACAGAGACATGGTTCACAGAATCTCATGATTGGGATACAACAATACCAGGCTATAACTTGTTAAGGAAGGACAGAGAGGATAGAAAAGGGGGAGGTGTGGCTCTTTATGTCAGAAACAACATCCAAGCATCTGAGCAACAAGGAAGTTGGGGTAAGGAAGAAGCTCTATGGCTCGACCTAAAAAAAGATGACGGAGCATCCATTTATATTGGAGTGGTTTACAGGCCTCCAAACCAAAAGGAAGAGCTGGACAGAGACCTGGTTGAAGACATCCATAAGATAGGTAAGAAGGGAGAAGTGGTGATCGTGGGTGACTTTAATATGCCAGATGTAGACTGGAAAATCCCATCTGCAGAAACTAAAAATAGTAGAGCGATAGTGGATGCCATGCAAGTATCTTTGTTCAAACAAATGGTGTTGGAACCCACCAGAGAAGGAGCTATACTCGACTTAGTGCTCACTAATGCAGATAATGTCTCAGATGTCCAGGTGGGTGCCCACCTCAGCAGCAGTGATCATCAAACGGTATGGTTTAATATCACTAAAAGAATAGGGAAAAGAACCACAAAGACCCGAGTTTTACAGTTCAAAAACACAGACTTTGAGGAAATGGGGAAGTACCTGGAGGAAGAACTTAAAGGATGGGAGAACGAGAGAGATGTGGATCAGCAGTGGACCAATCTAAAAGGAGCAATCACCAAGGCTACTGCTCTATACGTTAGAAATGTAAAGAAAAGCAAAAGAAAATTGAAACCTATCTGGTTCTCAAAGGAGGTGGCTGACAAAATTAAAGCTAAAAGAACAGCATTCAAGATATATAAAAGATCCCAAAGGGAGGAACACAAAGAAGAATATCTGATTCAACTGAGGGAGACAAAGAAATTAATCAAGTTGGCAAAAAGTCAAGCGGAAGAGAGGATTGCCAAGGAGATAAAAAATGGAGACAAAACATTTTTCAGATACATCAGCGAAAAGAGAAAGATCCAAAGTGGTATAGTGAAATTGAAAGGTGGTAATGATCAATGTGTGGAGGGAGACGAAGAAATGGCAGAAATATTAAACGAATACTTCAGCTCTGTGTTCACTAAAGAAGACCCTGGAGAAGGACCATCTCTACACAACAAAAAACTGGTGGGAAGGGAATAGATGAAAATCCTTTTACAGTAGAAAATGTGTGGGAAGAGCTAAAGAACCTGAAAGTGGACAAAGCCATGGGGCCTGATGGGATTCATCCAAGGATATTGAGGGAGCTCAGAGATGTTCTGGCGGCTCCGCTGTGTGACCTGTTCAATAGATCCCTAGAAACGGGAGTGGTGCCGAGTGATTGGAGAAGAGCGGTGGTGGTCCCGCTTCACAAGAGTGGGAACAGGGAGGAGGCTGGCAACTACAGACCGGTCAGCCTCACTTCGGTGGTGGGAAAAGTAATGGAGTCACTGCTGAAAGAGAGAATAGTGAACTATCTACAGTCCGGAGAATTGATGGACCAGAGGCAACATGGATTCACCAGGGGAAGATCCTGTCAGACAAATCTGATTGACTTTTTTGACTGGGTAACCAAGGAATTGGATCGAGGAAGTGCGCTCGATATCATATACTTGGATTTCAGCAAAGCTTTTGACACGGTTCCGCACAGGAGACTGGTGAATAAAACGAGAAGCTTGGGAGTGAGTCCTGAGGTGGTGACCTGGATTGCAAATTGGTTGACGGACAGAAGACAATGTGTGATGGTAAATGGAACCTTCTCTGAAGAGAGAGCGGATTTAAGTGGTGTACCGCAAGGATCGGTGTTGGGACCGGTCCTGTTCAATATCTTTGTGAGCGACATTGCGGACGGGATAGAAGGCAAGGTTTGTCTTTTCGTGGATGACACTAAGATCTGCAACAGAGTGGACACGCCGGAAGGAGTGGAGAGAATGAGACGGGATCTAAGGAAACTGGAAGAGTGGTCGAAGATATGGCAGCTGAGATTCAATGCCAAGAAGTGCAAAGTCATGCATATGGGGAGTGGAAACCCGAATGAACTGTATTCGATGGGGGGGGAAAGGCTGATGTGCACGGAGCAGGAGAGGGACCTTGGGGTGATAGTGTCTAATGATATGAAGTCTGCGAAACAATGCGACAAGGCTATAGCAAAAGCCAGAAGAATGCTGGGCTGCATAGAGAGAGGAATATCGAGTAAGAAAAGGGAAGTGATTATTCCCTTGTACAGGTCCTTGGTGAGGCCTCACCTGGAGTACTGTGTTCAGTTCTGGAGACCGTATCTACAAAAAGACAAAGACAAGATGGAAGCGGTACAGAGAAGGGCGACCAGGAAGGTGGAGGATCTTCATCGGATGACGTACGAGGAGAGATTGAAGAATCTAAATATGTACACCCTGGAGGAAAGGAGGAGCAGAGGCGATATGATACAGACTTTCAGATACTTGAAAGGTTTTAATGATCCAAAGACAACGACAAACCTTTTCCGTAGGAAAAAAATCAGCAGAACCGGGGGTCACGATTTGAAGCTCCAGGGAGGAAGATTCAGAACCAATGTTAGGAAGTATTTCTTCACGGAGAGGGTGGTGGATGCCTGGAATGCCCTTCCGGAGGATGTGGTGAAGACCAGAACTGTGAAGGACTTCAAAGGGGCGTGGGATAAACACTGTGGATCCATAAAGTCAAGAGGCCGCCAATGAAGAGTGGGTGACTCACCAGAATGATGGCTTCTGCCTGGAGACAACACCCTTATTCAATAAACGTACACATGCTTACTGTGACTCCAACATCGTTCTAGCTTCAACAGCAAGAGGAAATGTGGAATAAAGGATCTGCACTCACAAAGGGGGGAGTAGCTGGCTTGTTACGGCGGTTACTACCCCAAACCAAATAAGCCTGTGACTTCTATTTCTATGCATATACAGCATAGTTCTCTGCTTCAACGGCAGGGGAGAAGAAAAAACTGATACTTCACGCATATCCAGCATAGCTCCCTGCTTCAACGGCAGGGGAGAAGAAAAAAGGGTTCACACTCACAAAGCGGGGAGTAGCTGGCTTGTTACGGCGGTTACTACCCCAAACCAAATGTGCCTGATACTTCACTTTCGATGCATATCCAGCATGGCTCTCTGCTTCAACAGCATGGGAGAAGAATAAACTGATACCTCAAGCATATCCAGCATAGCTCCCTGCTTCAACGGCAGGGGAGAAGATAAACAACCAATAAGGGCTGTATAACATAGTCTGAGTAAAACAAATAAGCATGGGTGTAGCTTGCTTATTGTGGCGGTTACTACCCCTACTACCCCTAACTTATCAGCTAGATATTCACTTGGATGCAGCTCCATCACTGCTTTCTACATTAATGGTGGGGGTGGAAAGGAAATAGAACCAAGAGCTAAGAGAAACAGATAAGTATGAGAGAAAAAAGTGTGTGAAGCTTGCTGGGCAGACTGGATGGGCCATTTGGTCTTCTTCTGCCGTCATTTCTATGTTTCTATGTTTCTATGTTTCTCTACACCAAACTAGAGAAATGCCTTTTCGAGCAGTCCAGACTTCCATTTCTGGGGTACATTATCTCTAGTCAGGGGTTTACCATGGACCCGGACAAACTCCAAGGTATTCGTGATTGGCCATGGACCCGGACAAACTCCAAGGTATTCGTGATTGGCCCCAGCCAAATATTCCTGACGTTCATGAATTATTATCGTCACTTTATAGCAAACTACTCTGCGCTGGCCACTCCACTTATGGCCATGACAAAGAAAGGAAATGACCTTCAGGTCTGGAGCCCCAAGACTCAGTCTGCGTTCCAAGCCTTGAAAGAAGCCTTCCATATTGGCCCGTGTCTCCGCCATCCGGACACAAGCCGCCCCTTTGTTGTAGAGGTTGATGCATCTGCCATTGGAGTTGGGGCGGTCCTGAGTCAGTATTCTACCAAGCGAGCGCTTATCCCATGCTCCTTCTACTCCCATAAGTTCTCACCCACAGAACAGAACTATACCATTGGGGATCGCAAACTTCTGGCTGTGAAACTCACCCTCCAAGACTGGCACCCCTGGCTTGAAGGAGCGCAGCACATGTTTACTATTTTTACTGACCATAAAAACTTAGTACACTTGAAAGAAGCCCAGCTATTCAATCCAATACAATCCTGCTGGGCCCTCTTCTTTGCATGCCTCAACTTTGAGCTTCGGTACTGCCCGGTGGCAAAGAACCTCCGCGCAGATGTGCTCTCACGTTCCTTAGAGCCAGAGGATACTCCCGAAACTCCGGTGCATATCATTGACCCTGCCTGTATCTCCATCGCAGTCACCACCACTGTACCAGCCGGTAAGACAGTGGTGCCCCATCGTCTCCGTGAACGTGTACTCCGTTGGGCTCACGACTCCAAACTTGTTGGCCATCTCGGCTGAGCCAGAACTCTTGAAATGCTCCGCAGACATTATTGATGGGCTGGTATGGTCAAGAACTCCCGCGACTATGTTGACTCGTGTCCCGACTGCGCACAACAAAAGCCCCCTACTGGACATCCTTGGGGGCTTCTCCAACCACTTCCTGCACCCACCGACCTGTTTAATCCGTTAATGTGCTTCATCAGGGAGACATGATTTTCTCATGGAGTTTTAACATTTTTTGGTGGATGGCATTTACTGCAATAATTATCTTTTATATATTTTTATAAACTGTAATAAAAATGTGTGATAAATGCTTGACATTAATTAAAAAATATATAGGTATTCTCCCATTTTTGTTTTCCATATTTATATAAATTGGGATTTCTCTCTTTTGAGATAATTTTTCACTACCAATTATTACTTACTATTACTTACACATATATGTATATATACTTTGCCTGTTTGTTGTTTAATACTTAAATATTAACTTTAGGAATACAATCAAAATGCTGGAACACTAATTACTGAAAGCTTAATAAAAAATGAACATATATTCGTTTACTAAAGGAATTTGATGAGATTCAAAATATTTAACTTATTTTATTGGCTTTATGTTTATTAAGAAAATTACTATATGTATATTTGAGAGTGCTCTTACAATAATAATACTGTCATTTCAATTTGCCAAGCCTAAATGTATCCAAAATTTGTTCAGATTTGTAGTTCCAAACCCACTTTCTCCAAGAGAACATTAAGTAGGGATGGGCAAACAGATATGGCATCTACTGATGAAAATATACTTTTCCCATTACTCATTGCTAAATTATAAACTTTAGGAGACAATCAGAATGCTACCACACTACTGAATATATGGTGTGGGGTCTGTATCAGAAGGCATATGAAGAAAAGCTTATATTATATAGATAATAGTTTCTTCAATCAAAATGTAAAAATTCCCTGGGGGTCTAGTGGCTTCCCTGCTTCTCCCTCCTCACCAACCAGAATAAAAAGACCAGATAATAAGCTATCAGTCTGAAATTTTGCTGAATAAATGCCAAAATATTTATTTAGCTGGCTAACTAGTGAATTATTTGACTAAATTCCTCTGAGTATGAACCTCTTAGGATTTTTAAGTTATCCAGATACTTGTAGGATAGCTTTAGGAGAGTATATTCTGTGGGACATTTATCACTTTGAATATCCAGGACAAGTTATCCAGCTAACTTTAGCTGGATAACTCATAGAGATGTGAATCGTGTCCTCGATCGTCTTAACGATCGATTTCGGCTGGGAGGGGGAGGGAATCGTATTGTTGCCGTTTGGGGGGGTAAAATATCGTGAAAAATTGTAAAAAATTGAAAAAACGTAAAATCGCAAAACCGGCACATTAAAACCCCCTAAAACCCACCCCCGACCCTTTAAATTAAATCCCCCACCCTCCCGAACCCCCCCCCAAATGACTTAAATAACCTGCGGGTCCAGCGGCGGTCCGGAACGACAGCGGTCCGGAACGGACTCCTGCTACTGAATCTTGTTGTCTTCGGCCAGCGCCATTTTCCAAAATGGCGCCGAAAAATGGCGGCGGCCATAGACGAACACGATTGGACAGCAGGAGCTCCTTCCGGACCCCCGCTGGACTTTTGGCAAGTCTTGTGGGGGTCAGGATGCCCCCCCAAGCTGGCCAAAAGTTCCTGGAGGTCCAGCGGGGGTCGGGGAGCGATTTCCCGCCGCGAATCGTTTTCGTACGGAAAATGGCGCCGGCAGGAGATCGACTGCAGGAGGTCGTTCAGCGAGGCGCCGGAACCCTCGCTGAACGACCTCCTGCAGTCGATCTGCCGGCGCCATTTTCCGTACGAAAACGATTCGCGGCGGGAAATCGCTCCCTGACCCCCGCTGGACCTCCAGGAACTTTTGGCCAGCTTGGGGGGGGCCTCCTGACCCCCACAAGACTTGCCAAAAGTCCAGCGGGGGTCCGGAAGGAGCTCCTGCTGTCCAATCGTGTTCGTCTATGGCCGCCGCCATTTTTTGGCGCCATTTTGGAAAATGGCGCCGGCCGAAGACAACAAGATTCAGTAGCAGGAGCCCGTTCCGGACCGCTGCCGTTCCGGACCGCCGCTGGACCCGCAGGTTATTTAAGTCATTTGGGGGGGGGGGGGTCGGGAGGGTGGGGGATTTAATTTAAAGGGTCGGGGGTGGGTTTTAGGGGGTTTTAGTGTGCCGGCTCACGATTCTAACGATTTATAACGATAAATCATTAGAATCTCTATTGTATTGTGTTCCATAACGGTTTAAGACGATATTAAAATTATCGGACGATAATTTTAATCGTCCTAAAACGATTCACATCCCTAATAACTCACATAGTCAGTCCCCTTCCATCTTCCTCCACTTCTAGTAGTCCCTCCAGGAGCTCTCTCAAAATGGCTGATGCCTTCTGGAAACACACAGCTCTTAGTGAGTTTGACCGGCATGGTGCCCGCCTGTATGCCTGTGCTGGTCTTATGAGACACACCGAGAGATCAGTGTGGGAGCACAGACACCAGGTGACTCAAATTTTCAGAGAAACATGTGATGCTAGAAGGCATCAGCTGATCCAGGGGCAGTACTGGAAAAGACTGTGAATGGTACAGAAAGGTGAGAAGTCCAATTATGATACTCATTGTTTAATATTGAAGCAATCCAATTTTCAAGTTGGAGGACTTGGAAGCAAGTTTAGGGGTGCATGGACCTGTCTGCTACAGGACACTTCCAGTTCCCCTCCCACTTTACTTCACGATCCTAAGTTCAGGAAAGAGACAATGTGTTCTCCTCAGAAATAGACTTTTATTTATCAGATTTACTACTCCTAGATATTTTATCACAATAGACATCTCTGTTATATTTTTCCCTTCCACACAAACTATTGTGGTGGTTATACCACACAATTTTTAATTGTGGGAGAAATATGTAACCAAAATCACAAAGTGAAGCGAGCCTATATGTGTGATGGCTGCCCACCTCGGTTGGGGTTGCCATTGTGCTAAAAGACCTGAGGCCCAAAAAGCACTCCCCCCCCCCCCCCCCCCCCAGGTAGCAAATTGCCTCCTGGCTTAGGAATAGAGTGTGTATATATGGGTAAATGTCCTATATGTTTGTCTTAACTAGAATGTAATCTCTACAGATCAGGGATTGTCTCTTATGTGTACAGTGGTACCTTGACTTACGAACTCAATTGGTTCCAGAGGGCTGGTTGTAGCTCAAGTTGGTTGTAAGTCAAGATTATTTTTTCCATAGGAAATAATGGAAATACCCATAATGTGTTCCAAACCTCTCAAAAGCACCCCTTACCTAACCATTTCTATAATAAAAAATGGTTGTATAATGTCTGTAATGACCAAAAACACCAATAATTTCCTAGAGTACTCACCAAAAAGTTATAAAATGTGCCTAGCCTACCACAAAAAACAATTTCACCTCCTCCACCAGTTTCTTTATGATATTTGCATATGGACTCTCTACCTGGGTAACATCAAGCTAGGTTGAGAGAACATTGCACAAATCTCATTTTTGGGTGCATTTCCTCACTCCGAAGGTCATCAAATCTTCACAAGAGTGCACTGTTCTGTTCTTACATCACACTGCATGTCAAAGTAGCCCCTAACCCCTACACTAATATCTACACCTCACCTCGAGTAACTAGGTGGGCCTCATATCATACCTATAAGGGATAGGGATGTGAATCATTTTTTTACGATTTAAAATATCGTCCGATATATTTTAAATCGTCAAAAATCGTTAGAGCCGCAATACAATAACAATTCCCCCGATTTATCGTCAAAAAAATCGTAAATCAGGGGGAGGGGAAGGGGAAGGGGGAGGGCGGGAAAACCGGCACACTAAAACAACCCTAAAACCCACCCCGACCCTTTAAAATAAATCCCCCACCCTCCCGAACCCCCCCAAAATGCCTTAAATTACCTGGGGTCCAGAGGAAGGGTCCCGGTGTGATCTTTTACTCACGGACCTCTGTGCTTTGTAGAAATGGCGCCGGTGCTACCTTTGACCTGTCATATGACAGGTCAAAGGTAGCGCCGGCGCCATTTTGTTTTTTTGTCCCCCCACATCAGGAGCGTAGGAGATCGCTCCCGGACCCCCGCTGGACCCCCAGGGACTTTTGGCCAGCTTGGGGGGCATCCTGACCCCCACAAGACTTGCCAAAAGTCCAGCGGGGGTCCAGAACGACCTCCTGCAGTCGAATCGTGTTGCCGTACGGCCGGCGCCATTTTGCGCAAAAAAATCGTTAGAGCCGCGATA
The DNA here is from genome assembly GCF_901001135.1 of Rhinatrema bivittatum. Lineage (NCBI taxonomy): Eukaryota > Metazoa > Chordata > Amphibia > Gymnophiona > Rhinatrematidae > Rhinatrema > Rhinatrema bivittatum. The sequence goes on along the minus strand of NC_042617.1, from coordinate 355,351,183 downwards.
CAATAACAATTCCCCCGATTTATCGGGGGAATTGGCAAAATGGCGCCATTGGCAAAATGGCGCCATTGGCAAAATTGGCAAAATGGCGCCGCCGTACGGCAACACGATTCGACTGCAGGAGGTCGTTCCGGACCCCCGCTGGACTTTTGGCAAGTCTTGTGGGGTCAGGAGGCCCCCCTAAGCTGGCCAAAAGTCCCTGGGGGTCCGGGAGCGATCTCCTACGCTCCTGACGTCGGGGGACAAAAAAACATAATGGCGCCGGTGCTACCTTTGACCTGTCATATGACAGGTCAAAGGTAGTGCCGTTTCTACAACGCACGGAGGTCCGAGAGTAAAAGATCACACTGGGACCCTTCCTCTGGACCCCAGGTAATTTAAGGCATTTTGGGGGGGTTCGGGAGGGTGGGGGATTTATTTTAAAGGGTCGGGGTGGGTTTTAGGGATGTTTTAGTGTGCCGGTTTTCGATTTACACGATTTACATGATTTACACGATATTTAAAAAACCCAAACTGCGATTATCCGATTCCCTCCCCCTCCCAGCCGAAATCGATCGTTAAGATGATCGATCACACGATTCACATCTCTAATAAGGGAGCCCGGACCGACGTGCCGCAAATGTGCAGTAGAGAGCGGCTGGGACCGACGGGCTGCGCGGATGGTCTGGGCTCCCTTCTGATGAAAGTGCTGATTTGACGCCCTAATGCAGAGCGATTGTCCTTCCGATGTGGGGAAGGGGGGAGGGAGCTGGGACGGCCAGCGCATGCACGGAAGAAAGCTGAGTCTTCAAGGCACAGAGATCCTTCCCCTCCGACGCTAGGGAAGGAGGGGGGGGGGGAGCTAGGATGGCCGGCTCATGCACGGCAGAAATTTGACTGCAAGGCACAGAGTTCCTTCCGACAAGTGAGAACAGCAGAGAAAGACGGCACGGCTCGCACACACACACTGCAGCATAGGTCCTGCCACTTCACCAATCATGTCATCTGAGGTAAGCCCCGAGCAATACACAATGTCATTTGCAAATCCCCAGCCCGTCCCCCGAGAAGCGCACATGAACAGCAAGTACAGGGGAAAAAACACAAGGGAGTGACTGAGGGGAGAGGGAGGGAGATGGGAGGGGGGAGAGTGAGGTGAGGGGGAAGGTGAGAGGGAGGGAGACTAGAGGAGGGAGGTGAGAGGGAGAATGGGGAGGGGAGGTGGGAGGGAGAATGAGGGGGAAGGAAATGGACTGAAAATAAAATGTTAATGTAGCACGTTGTTACGGGCTTAACGGCTAGTAGGGTTATAATTAAATGCCTACCTAGTATGAGGGCATTATGGCTAGGCTAGGCTCTGTTACTGTCACAACTCAAGACCGGAAAAGTTGGTTGTAACTTGAGCCGGTTGTAACTCAAGGGCCCACTGTATTTGTATAACACTGCATACATCTAGTAACACCACAGAAATAATAAGTTCTAGTAGTAGTAGAGTAGTGTGAACATGGAGAGTAAAAAGAGCTGAGCATTTGTGCATGTGTGTGAGTGGAAGGTGATGGAGAGCAGAACAAGGGAAAAGGAGAAGATAGACAAGGGAAAAGGGAGGAGGAGGAGATATGTAATGTGGAGGAAATAGACTAGAACATGAGGGGGGAGGAAGGAGGAGAGAGGAGCAGGAAGAGCGAGGAGACAGCACGAAGAGAGGGAGACATCTCAGCAACCTGATCCATTAGAAGTGACATCGCAGACATTGAATAACCTGAAGACACCTCCACCCAGACCCAATTCCCACAACATACAGTTCACTGTGAAGAAAAATGATCTTTCTCTGCACCTGGTCCTGGAGGACTATCCTATCTGCTTTGGAAAACAGCCAAAGGGTTCAGAGCAGCAAAAGACAAGTCATATAAGGCAATTTCTGTGGCTGTCAGCAGCTTGAAGGTGGCTCACCTTAGTCTTAACCACCACAATAAAAGATATAGAATCTGTTCTGGGAGAAGATAGCACAGATTCAGGCTCATGAACATCACACCACATGAAAGAAGCAGTGCACTATAACCTTCAGCATTATGGAAGAAGGACTGAAAGTCATCCTGGAACTGGAATAGGTGAAAGAGCTCTCAGGAGACGAAGGCATGGTCTCTATTCTGGCTGTAGAGAGATCAGATGGGAACACCTGCTTATCTGTAAACCACCACATCCCGTAGATGGAGACCTTCTACCTAACACCAAGTGGATGGCAGGGTGGGGTTACCTAATACATAGACATTCACACAAAACAACAGCACTAAGAAAACATGGAAACCAAGAAATACTACAGGGATCATACTTAGCAGGCATGCTGGGGGAAAGGGCAGGGGCAGGAAGAAGGAGGGGTGGAATGTGATGTGCCAGTGGGTGGGGGATAAAGTGCGAAAAGGGAATTCACAAGCACTGATTGTGGGAATGGCTGTGGGTTTCACAAGCATTGACTGAGGAAACAGACAGGATTGGGACTGGGAGAGAGGGCACGATCTGACCAGCCAGGGTGATAGGAGATAAAGGGCCAGCATGATGGGTTGGTGTGCTAGCCCCCTAATACTACCCTTCTATAAGAAGAAAACATTGCAGCTGGGCAAATGTTTCCACCATATTATGCAAGGTTCTGAGTAGGAGGGCAATATCTAATGATTTTATTTCCCCCCTGTTGGAATATTTTAAATACACTTCTGCCAGTGATTGATTTAACATGGGTTAGCAACTAGCATGTTTTTTAGTGCATGTGCTAGTCCGAGATAGTGCATGCACTAACAGCGCAAACTGGTGAATTGGCCCGTACAAGGAATTATTGCAAATTTCAAATAAGCAAGGACAAGGGAAGATGAGAGAGAGAGGAAAAAAACAGGAAGACAGAGAGAATGCCTATGAGCTTATCAATCACTGTACTTTAGAAAAGATACTGGTAGCATAAAGGTACATTATATTGTGATCCTGTTGGAACTGCAGGACAGAATTCATTTTGCAAAGTATGGACGTGGAATTTCCAAATGTCAATCATACTGCCACCTCTAAACCTTTAGGGATCTGTTCCGCTGTCATTTGTATGACACATGCCATTCATTTCTGGGGAAGTTAAATGACAAAGCCTCACGTCTGGCTCTCTTGTAATTGGTATTCTGCTGCTAAGGGAATCACACTTATCTCAGGTAGATTATACTCCTGAAAGAGGCTGGAGGTTATGCATTTTACAAAGGGGTAGAAGAAAATGAAGGCAAACTTCTTGCCCTCGGTGGAATTGAGCAATGTACTTCTCTAGCTCTTTTTCTGGCTATATATATATATATATATATATATATATATATATATATATACTTACTGTGCATGCCTCTGGTATATACACATGTGAGGTGCAATTAAGGCCAAAAGGCACAGGGCTTAATCTTAATAATGGTGCTAGCCTAGTTATCCATATTTTAACAACAGCACTTACACAAACTGAATATTTCTGTATATGTATCTCAAAATGCACTAACCCACCATATGGGGCACAACACTTGCTTTTCTAATTTGTATTTATTTTGGTAAGGAAGCATTTTTATTTTTTAATTTGACTTGTTTCTCTGGATGGCAGAGAATTGTTTACTTATAAATGTCTTTATGTTCTAAGTGTTGAATCTGTGGACCCTTGGGCTGGGGTGTGATAAGCTTTATCCGCAGAGAGGAGCCCTGTGGGTTCTCTCTGCCAGCAGGTGGACCCTGGCAAAGCCGAGACCAGTCAATAGCTTCACCTATACCAGCCCTTGTTTCCCTCGGATTGAGACTTTGGGTGCCAGGGCTGGCAGGACTTAGGCGAAGGTGACTGGAGATGGCAAGAGTCGTAGTCCAGGGGCAGGTTATGGTCAGAGGCAGGCAGCGTTCAGGCATAGCGGGAATCCAGGCAAGGGTCGAAACCAGGTATCTGTCCAAAGGAGAGAAAGAGGGATGGATAGGGCTGAGGCAGGCTGGGCATGCAGAGCAGGAGCAGGCTGGGCTGACGAAGGTTGGAACAAGCTGGGCAGGTGAAGACTGGAATAGGCTGGGCAGATGAAGACAGGAAGCAACAGGAAGCAACAGGAAGATAGGACATAGCTGGACCTGCTGCTGAGACAGGGTGCAATCAGGGAAATTGCCCTCAAATAGGGCTGACAGTGATGTCATCAACAGGGGCCATGGGGGCCTTTCCTGCCACGGTCTCTTTAAGAGAACCCGCATCGGGTGCATGGGCACCGAAGGAGCACTGGCAGAGGTAGGAGTTGGCGGATCCTGCTGCATGGTGGTCAGTGGCCTCCTGTCACAGGAAGAATCAGCAGCGTCTTGCTGTGCTGAGGATGGTGGCGGCCAGCTGGAGCGTGCCGGCTGTGGAGGTGAGAGCGATGGCTCGCGAGAGTAGCCCGCAAGCCATCAAACGCAACACTAAGTTTGGTCTACCTGGGAAAGGCCCCTTTGACTTCACATTAAACCTGTTCTTTAGCACACTGAAAGGCACGGTCCTACCCACCCCTGCTGGTAGGCTGCAAGTGTTGTAGTCCAGTAGATGGTGCACTAGACTTCTGGACAGTTTGCAAAGACTTCTTCTCGCGGAGGGCTGAGGGAGCCACCAGAAGTATGGATGCCTGAGAAATCAGGAGGATGTTCAGAGAGCTTGAAACTCCTTCCCAGCCCTCCTTACTCCCATCAGTTATACTCTTGCTTGCTTCAATCCCCTCATTCCCAGCATCCACTCTTTCTCACACTCAATCTTTCTCATCCCCAGCAATCATTTTCTTACAATCCCCCCTCATCTCTAGCAGTCTTTCTCTCACAATTCCCCTTATTCTCAGCAGTCTCTCTCTCTCAAAGTCCCCCTCATCCTCAGCAATCACTCGGTCAATGCTCTTTTATACCCATCAGTCACTCTCTTGCTGACTTCAATCCCCCTAATCCCCAGCACTTTTTTACTTAATCTCCCCATCCTCAACATTACTCTTTTATTCCCACTCATAGCCCAAATTATCTCTCTCAATCCCCCCATCCCCAGCAGTTACTCTTTCTTAATCCATCCTTATGCCCAGCAGTCTCTCTCTCTCTCTCCCAATCATCCCTTATCTCAGCAGTGAATTTCTCTCTTAATTGCCCATCCCCAGCAATCACTTTCTCTCTCTTAATCCCCCCATCTGCCGTTGTCACTCTGTCCCTCTTAACTTCCCCATCTCTAGCAGTCATTTTCTTTATCCTCCACGACCCCAGGAATCACTGTCTCTTTCCCAATTCCCCCTATCCACTGTTTCTCTGTCCTCTTTATCCCCAGTAGTCGCAATTTATAGCCTAGTGGTTAGAGCAGTGGGCTATGAACCAAAAAACCAGGGTTCAAGTCCTGTTGTTTCTCCTTGTGACTTTGGGCAAGTCACTTTACCCTCCATTGCCTCAGGTACAAACTTAGGCCTAGATTCATCACAGAATGATGAATCCAGCAAAAACAGAGGTGGGCCTGTGAAAGCCTGCTGCCTTCACACCACTGTGGTGTCTTTGCTGCTGGCTTTCGCACAGAATAGCACCACCGTGAAAGTTGGTGCGCTACTGCCAATGGTAATGTTATTGCTGACACTGCCGACTCCTCCCCTCCCCTAATTTGCATGATTTTGCATGCAATAAAGCTTTAGTGAATGACCCCCTAAGATTGTAAGCTCTCTGGGGGATAGGAAAATACCTACATTACCTGAATGTAATCCACTTTGAAGCGTTGTGAAAAGTGGAATAAAAATAAATAAACAATCCCCTCCTCACTCTCACCATTCAAAATTCTGCAGCTAAAATATTGACAGAGAGATCACGCTATGACCATATCACACTGATTCTCTATGCATTACACTGGATTCCAAGTGGCATGGAGGGCTCAGTTCAAAATATCAATGTTGGCCCATAAGGCTTTTGAATAATGATGTTACCCCTGCTTTAGCTCTCTTCTGAAGATCTATCACGCTCTGCTGACAAGCCTCTGTCTGAGGTCTCTGATCCCAGACTTACAAGGCTGAATGAATCTTGCAAAAGAATGTTTGCAGTTATGGTACCTGCTTTATGGAACAGGCTTCCAGAAGCAACAAGGAATGAAAGTTGAGGAAAAGCTTTCAGGAAACAGCTGAAAGCTTTATTTTTGTTTTCAGAAGCAGTTAGACCCATCTAGATACTTATTCTGTTCTCTTGCAGCATCTGAGACTATGATACTTTTATAGCATAGTCAGGCTGATGCAATATCGGCGCGTGAAAAACGGGTGCTCGTGATTGAGCGCCCGTTTTCCTATCGCACACCCATCCACCTCTCCTGGGTGTGCAGTGCAGTTGGAAAATGAGCTGCTGTGTAGGGATGTGAATCGTTTTAGGACGATTAAAATTATCGTCCGATAATTTTAATATCGTCTTAAACCGTTATGGAACACAATACAATAGAGATTCTAACGATTTATCGTTATAAATCGTTAGAATCGTGAGCCGGCACACTAAAACCCCCTAAAACCCACCCCCGACCCTTTAAATTAAATCCCCCACCCTCCCGAACCCCCCCCAAATGAGTTAAATAACCTGCGGGTCCAGCGGCGGTCCGGAACGGCAGCGGTCCGGAACGGGCTCCTGCTCCTGAATCTTGTTGTCTTCAGCCGGCGCCATTTTCCAAAATGGCGCCGAAAAATGGCGGCGGCCATAGACGAATACGATTGGACGGCAGGAGGTCCTTCCGGACCCCCGCTGGACTTTTGGCAAGTCTCGTGGGGGTCAGGAGGCCCCCCACAAGCTGGCCAAAAGTTCCTGGAGGTCCAGCGGGGGTCAGGGAGCGATTTCCCGCCGCGAATCGTTTTCATATGGAAAATGGCGCCGGCAGGAGATCGACTGCAGGAGGTTGTTCAGCGAGGTGCCGGAACCCTCGCTGAACGACCTCCTGCAGTCGATCTCCTGCCGGCGCCATTTTCCGTACGAAAACGATTCGCGGCGGGAAATCGCTCCCTGACCCCCGCTGGACCTCCAGGAACTTTTGGCCAGCTTGTGGGGGGCCTCCTGACCCCCACGAGACTTGCCAAAAGTCCAGCAGGGGTCCGGAAGGAGCTCCTGCCGTCCAATCGTGTTCGTCTATGGCCGCCGCCATTTTTCGGCGCCATTTTGGAAAATGGCGCCGGCTGAAGACAACAAGATTCAGGAGCAGGAGCCCGTTCCGGACCGCTGCCGTTCCGGACCGCCGCTGGACCCGCAGGTTATTTAACTCAGTTGGGGGGGGGGTTCGGGAGGGTGGGGGATTTAATTTAAAGGGTCGGGGGTGGGTTTTAGGGGGTTTTAATGTGCCGGTTTTGCGATTTTTAGATTTTTAGATTTTTCACGATTTTTCACGATTTTTCACGATATTTTACCCCCCCAAACGGCAACAATACGATTCCCTCCCCCTCCCAGCCGAAATCGATCGTTAAGACGATCGAGGACACGATTCACATCCCTACTGCTGTGTTAAAAAAGAGGTGCTAGGGGAAATTGTGCATTCCTAACACCTCCTTGGCATCAGGAGCCCAGGAGAAGTGGCTGTGTGCGGGTTAGGAAAATGGATGCTCTGTAACCCTGTTATAGATCCATCAAGCTAGGCAAGAGAACATTGAAGAAATCTCATCTTTGGGCAACTTTCCTCACTCCAAATTATGTCAAATCTTCACTGAGGTGTACTGTGCTGTTCGTATGTCTCACTCTGCATTTCAAACTGGCCCCAAAACCCTAAACCACACCAAAACCTCACCTCGAGTTATTGGCTGGCCCTCCTATATTGATATAAACAGTTGACTACCTGAACAGCCTTATAAAGAATGTCTCTCTCTCTCTCTCTCTGACTTGTTTATTTTATAAGACTCTGCCTTCCCTCTCTACTCCTGGGAGACTACTTGGGTGGGTTCCAGTTCCCTACGTTCTTACTCTTGGGAAACTCCAACAGGAAGCAGGGCAAATTTGTCTCTCTTATCACATCTTTTGTGGAGACAGTGACTCCCGAAATAACATCTAAAACCCCATACTGCCACAATAACTCAGTCACCTTAGCGGGAGAGACACAGCCCAGAATTGGTGGAGTATAAATAAAATAAAAAAAAAAAAACCAAGCTCTTTGGGGCGGATTTTCAGAGCCCTGCTCGCCTAAATCCGCCCAAAACCGGGCGGATTTACGCGAGCAGGGCCCTGCGCGCCGGTAAGCCTATTTTACATAGGCCTACCAGCGCGCGCAGAGCCCCGGGACTCGCGTAAGTCCCGGGGTTTTCAGAGGGGGCATGTCGGAGGGCGTGTCGGGGGCGGGCCCGAACCGCGCAGCGTTTTCGGGGCGTGTCGGGAGAGTTCCGGGGGCGGGCCCGGGGGCGTGGTTATGGCCCGGGGCGGCCCGGGGGCGTGGCCGCGCCCTCCGGACCCACCCCCAGGTCGCGTCCTGGCGCGCAGGAGGCCCGCTGACGCGCGGGGATTTACGCCTCTGGGAGGCGTAAATCCCCCGACAAAGGTAAGGGGGGGGTTTAGACAGGGCCGGGCGGGTGGGTTAGGTAGGGGAAGGGAGGGGAAGGTGAGGGGAGGGCAAAGGAAAGTTCCCTCCGAGGCCGCTCTGATTTCGGAGCGGCCTTGGAGGGAACGGGGGTAGGCTGCGCGGATCGGCACGCGCCGGCTATACAAAATCCATAGCCTTGCGCGCGCCGATCCAGGTTTTTAGCAGATACGCGCGGCTCCGCGCGTATCTACTAAAATCCAGCGTACTTTTGTTTGCGCCTGGAGCGCAAACAAAAGTAGGCTATTCGCGCTCCTTTTAAAATCCGCCCCTTTATGTACTCTTCAATCACATGTCATCCTCATACTTACTGTCTCTCTTCTCCCCTCTCCCCAGCAGTCACACACCATCACTCTCAATCCCTTCTTGTCCTGAACAGTCACTCTCTCTCTCTCGCTCTCTTTCTCAATCAATCCCTCCTCTTGTCCCGCAGTCTCTCTTAACCCCAGCCATCCCCAGCAGTCTCAACATCCACTTCATCCCCTCTGATGCTACCTTTGTGCTGATACCTCCATATGGACTCTCACTCAGATCTTCAAAGAGCCACATGAGGCTCAGGAGCCATGGATTGCAGACCTTGTCCTTAGCACCTCATCTTTTCAGTAGGACCCACAAATGGGAACTCTAAGTAGGAAGCATCTGAGCATTGGCATACTAGAGATACCAGTGTACATGCTCTTTTGAGACAAGGGCGCAGTCCCAGAGAACATAAGAACATAAATGCCATGCTGGGTCAGACCAAGGTCCTTCGAGTCCAGCATCCTGACTCTCTCCACCAGAGGCTAATCCAGGTCATAAGTACCTGGCAGATCCCATAAAGTATATCTTATTCCTGTCACTCACTCTCAGGGATATCTATAGCTTTCTTTAGTCTATCTGGATAATAATGTGTTATGGATTTTTCCTCCACAAACTTGCCCAAACTTCTTTTAAAACATGCCATGCTGGTCACCTTGGCCACGTCCTCTGGCAACAGATTCCACAGCCTGAGTGAAAAAGCACTTTATACAATTTTCTTTAACTCTTCTGGCTGTTAGTTTCATGGAGTGTCCCCTTGTTTTAGTATATTTTGAAAATAACCATCGTTTATCTATCCATTCCACCACCATTCATGATTTTATAATCTTCTATTATGTCCCTTCTCAGCTGTCTTTTTACCAAGATGAAGAGCCCTAATCTGCCTCTCTTCAATGACAGATTTAGGATTTTTGGTGTCCCTAGGCACTGTTGGTGCTGTTGCCCTCCTGTCAGCCCCCTCTTCCCCCTGAGGTTGGACATTAGGGAGCAGACGTTCAAGGGTAAATTTCAAAATTCTGAGGCAAATTGGAAAACATTTCCATTTTTTAATATTTCATTATAAAAATAAAATTGTTTTGCACTATAGCTGTTAGTATAATTTATCTTAATTTTATTGGGTAAAGAAAAGTGATCTGGCATATCAGTACAGGGAGGAGATCTCAGTAATGGGGAGAGGAAAGGAGGAGGGATCAGGAGTGGAGTGAGGAGAAAGAGAGAGGGGTGTGAGAAGAAAAGAGGAATAAGAATGGGGAGGATTAGGAATCTAGGATGGGAAAAAGGAAGGAGAGATTCTTGGATTGAAGAAGGGGAGGAGGGAGTAGGAAGGGTTGGGGAGTGGGTTCCAAGATCTGGGGAAAAGGGAGTTTGGAAGGAAGTCCTTAGATTCCAGGTCTAGGGGTTAGAATCCAAGATCAAGGAAAAGAGGATTTGAATTGCAGAGGGTGGGGAGGAGAGGAGGGAGGTGTCCTTACCATGATTCAGTTCTATTCCTCCTTACATCCCCTCTCTAACATCCAATCCAATATGATATACACATACTCTGGCACCAATGCCTTCTCTCTGTCACATACGAACATGGCCCCTTAGCTTTGTTCCCCTCTAACACCCCCCACCCCCCCACAGCTAATACCCCTCTTATGCCCCATCCTCTCTTCCTATCCTCCATTGGTCTCTACTAAGCTAATCTCCCCAAAATGATCCTCCTTTGCTCTGTGTGCCATAGACTCTCCTGTTTCCTGCATGCTGCCTGGAGGGGAGGGGCCAGATCAGGAAACAGAGGGCTGTAGTCTTCTGAGTGTGACTCAGCACAGCGGAAAAGCAGCACATCTTCAGCCAGCCTGCTGCCCCCCCATATTTCAGCTGCCCTAGGCACAGGCCTAGTGTGCCTCTTGATAAATCTAGGCCTGCCTCCCATCATAGGAAAGCTACTCCATTTCCTTTATCATTTCTGATGCCCTTCTCTGTACTTTTTCTAGGTCTGCTATGTCTTTTCTGAGATGAGGTGACCAGAACTGTACCCAGTTACAGAGGCAATATTGATATTTTCTATTTTATTTTTGGATCAATGTTAACATTCTGTAAACTGCCTCAGGGGGGAGTTCATCCCGCTTTGGTGTCCTAGGCTGAGACAGCAAAGGTAAGCCACAAAGGTTTCCTTGAGGGGGAACATCTGGAAAGCCATCTTTACTGCCAGGCTTTGTGTGGTCAAGTATAACCCACCCAATTAGTCTCCCAGGGTAGGGAGGGAAAGCATGGATAAAATTAGGACAGCGTCCTGTGAGAGAAAACTTCTGCAATAAATGATTCCATGATAATAGGTTTAATAATTTGATTGTACTAGAAAAAATAAAAAAATTGAAACTGGCTGGTAATAAACAATATAACCTATACTTGGGATCTTTCCACAATTATTTTCTAAACATTACCTCAAGAAAAGGTTTTTTTTATATACTTAGGCTATAATTTGAAACTTCAACACATTAAAAATGTTTTTTCTTTTAAACATTATTAACATTTATATTCCTTTTCTCATAGGACTTTATGCCAAAATAACTATGTCAGATAAGTATTGTCTTAGTATTTCTCTTTGCTTTAACCTAACTGCATTTTATTCACAATTTGTATTTTTAAGAAATTGAATCTTTGTGTTACCTACTCCCTAACTGTACAAAATCAATAACAAAGCCTAACTTCCTCAAACAATCTTCCACCAGTAGGGGTTCCCTAGTGAGGTGTCTGTCAGCTTGTTGAACTTATTTTCTAACCATGGAAAATAAAAAGATAATCAAAGAATTCCCTGTCTTAAATTTAAAACTGGGAAACAGTCCTTGTGCTTCCACTCATACCTTTTCACAATCTTTCACACTCTTACCTCTATTAAGGACAGGTGTAATATTCCGCATTCCTGTCCAATATACATACAATTAACTAACTTGCCCCTTATCTTGGTACAGAGCACAGGACCAACTTTGAATCAAAATCACTTTTTCCTCTCAGTCATCTCTCACTCACACAGTAACACAGGTGTTACCAGTCCCTGTGACTGTTCCCTCTTAGGTAAAAGGCTGACTCCTCCAAGATTTCTCTTGGGTTCGGCTGGTGAACAGTGCTTCCACCTTTGTCCAGCACCACCCATCTTCTGCAAACGTTTCTCACAAGAAATCCTATTTCCTACAGAGCATATCCTTGCTCTGCTGGCCTCACACAAAAATATTGCCATTTTAAAAGTTGTTACATTCTTTATCCCTGTATCTCCTAGCCTTCTTCATGCCTGGCACAGCTGCCAATCAGTTCTATTTAATTTCTACCTTTTTTGTACAGTAGCTGTGTGGACTTCAAAAGTTACAAAAAAGAACAATCCCTTCAATGTATACAGTAATTACAACAAAAAATAGAAGGGAAGAATCGCATTTCACACTTTTATTAAAATAATTTTAGAAATAGTAAAAATGTACAGTAATATTACAGTGCATAGGGAACATAGTAAAAATATAAAAAACTTCCAAACACATTCTCTCTCATAGGGAGGGGCACAGCGCTGAGCGGTTGTGTTTCTCCACGGGCCACGCGGAGAGGCCTAACTCATAGCACAGGGATATGCAGCTGAGCCAGAGGCACCGGGGGTGGCCCAAGGACGGAGCTGGTGGCCCACCGCCACCAGGGACAAGGAACCAAGCACTGGATTTGTCTGAGAGAGGTGAGGGGCCGGACCGCGGGTCTGCCACAGCCGGCACGTGTAACACTTTCTTCACAACTAGCCGGGTATTTTTTTGTTTTTTGCTGTTTTTATATCGCTGTCCAACTCAGTTCAGTCATCACTGCAACAGTCCTCAGCTTGGGGGGTGGGGGGTGGGGGGGGGGGGGGTGGAGGAGGAAGACAATGGCTTTTTCCTGAGACTAGCTATCATAAGAGCATGACATAAGAAGCGCCATGCTAAATCCCGCCAATGATCTAGCAAAACCCACTTCCTGTATGTGACTTCTGATTTGCATCCTGCAGGTGAGAAGTGGCCCATTCTTTAAAACAATTGATTAAGAACCAGGGAAACCAGGCTTGAAATCCCAGCTCTTGTTTTGCCAGTTTCTGACCTAGCCAATAGGTGGAACCATTGACTGATGACTGAGACTGATGCCTCCACAGCATCCCCAGTCTCAGTAGGCCTGAGAAGAAGAGACCAGATCCAGGAACTGAAGAGTGTGGTACTTGCCACTCAACTACCTGTATAAATAATTGTTTAGTGCATTACATTAGCTGAACACAAACAGCAAATGTTTTGCTCTGAATGAAGCTCTAAAAAAAAATCTTATGTATCAGAACTCTATTTCACTTCTATTGGAAGTGATTTGTAAAGGTCCTTATATTTTGGAGAGAAAGATCCCAGCAGAATAAATATAAATGATATTTAATTAATTAATTAATTAATTAATTAAATATCATTTATATTTATTCTGCTGGGATCTTTCTCTCCAAAATATGTTGTGTTCGTGGACCCTTGGGCCAGTTGGAACAGGCGATGGAGTGCTGTAGGGGTCTACAGCAAGTGTCCCAACCAGGAGGCGGTTCGGAGGCTCGGAGCAAGCTGAGATGTTGGACTACGGTGGAATCCTATGCGACCAAGGACTCGGTACCTACTGGGAGCACGGACGACGTTGGACCCTGGTGATAGGAGAATCTTCATCCTGGAGACCGGTACTCCCCTGGGAGGAGCCCTTAGGAGTCCAGCTGCTGGGACTTTTGGAGAAAGTTTTTTTTCACTCAACGCATAATTAAACTCTGGAATTTGTTGCCAGGGGATGTGGTTAGTGCAGTTAGTGTAGCTGGGTTTAAAAAAGGATTGGATAAGCTTTTGGAGGAGAAGTCCATTACCTGCTATTAATTAAGTTGACTTAGAAAATAGCCACTGCTATTACTAGCAACAGTAACATGGAATAGACTTAGTTTTTGGGTACTTACCAGGTTCTTATGGCCTGGAATGGCCACTGTTGGAAGCAGGATGCTGGGCTTCATGGACCCTTGGTCTGACCCAGTATGGCATGTTCTTATGTTCTTATGTCATCTTTAGTGACTTTTGTTTTCAGTTTTATTTTGTTTTTCCTGGGAATTTCAATGTTAAAACACAAAAAGTCTCCTGTTTGTTATAGCAAAGTCATTTTTCCCTTTATTTTTCATCTTTTACATATAGTGCCACCTTGCCACCGATTTGATCTGTCCTATCATGTTGTTATAATTTATTCCCTGGTATCACAATGTTCCACTGGTTGTCTTCCTTCCATCACATCTCTGAAATGCCTATAATGTCTACATTCTAATGTAACAATCTTACTTTTCAGACTTCAGACAGAATTTTGGCAAGGTGGCCAGACAGTAGCACACTTCTGGATCTATCCTTGTGGGCTAGGCACGGATTGAGTCCTTTCTGCTCCAAACAAAATATTTTTCTGTGGTTGTAAAGACTCATTTCAGAATTCTCATTAAAAGTCAGCATATTAGTTATGAGGCATCTATTCATCACAAGTAGCCAAAGAGATTGTACTTTTCTTTCTGCTAAATGCAAACCATTGGAAACGCCAGCCTAATGTATGGAGTACCTTCTTACTGCAACTCTGTGTTCTCTGCAATTGGGGGTCCATTTCAACATCTACAACTCACCCCCACCCCTTTACCACTATAAGTAAGACAAGAAGAGGCTACATTTAAAAACATATATAAAATAACATGACAGCACTTACATGTCCTTAAAGAGTTTCAAGCGTGAGCTAAAAACATGGCTCTTTAGAAATGCATACGACTTAACGTAAAATCCCAAAATGCTGATAACTGCAATGTCAGTACCAGAGACTATGTTAGCGGAGTGAGCAATAAGGACCAAACCACATAAAATGTATTTTTATTAGAATCAGAATCTGTAGTTGCTGTTGTGTCAATCTAGAAAATGTATGAATTTGTACTAGATTATATATTTGCTGATGTGTTGACCTAGAATATTTATGGATATGAACGAGAATATGCTTTTGCTATTGTGTTGACCCAGAATATGAAAGCTGACAAAGATGTGAATGCTGACCAAGAATTTTAAAGCTGACCTTGTAAACCACTGTGATCTTCTTTTGGAATGACAGTATACAAAATGCCTAAACAAATAAATAAAGGAAACTCTTTTTGTCACAATGCATGGATTAAGAAGAACACTGGCAGTAAAATGAAAGACTTTGAGATTCTACCCAAAATACCCTAGCTTAAGAGTTAGGTTCATTCCTGCCAAAGTAGACACTGCCCCTGAGAGAAGAAGTACCACTTGGTGTCTGGGGGGGGGGGGGGGGGGGGGTGTTAAGAAGTCTATTTTGAGTCATGTGACCTTGCTAGCTTCATTCAGAAGTTCTACTTCAAATTAGTGAACAGGTACTATAAATATATACAAAACATACATGCTGCAGACAAGTGGATGGGGAAAGATAAAAAGAGAATTAGATAGATCAATAGATCTGTTTCTAGAGGTAACATAGAAACAAAGTAGATGACAGCAGATATGAACCAATTGACCCACCCAGTCAGCCTAGTTGTCTTTCTCTCTGGTAGATGAGTATGTACAATCTCGTACCTCAGCCAACAATAGCTTCCCATTTCTCTGTGTAAGGTCCAGCCTCTCTACCCAGTTACAAATCTGCCCTTTGTAGATGTCTCAAGCATGTTTAAATTACATTTCAATGCTGGTGTCACAGGTTGGGGGAGGGACATGAGGAAGAATACACACAAGCAAAGCACAGACTATCTGGTCCCTTGAGATTGCTCAGGATGTTATGATGCTCTAATTTACAAGAGGTAGACCTTAACCTCATTGCAGGAATTAAGTCCATATTCAAAGGAGTTTGGATAACTTTTCAGTTAGCTGGATAAAACCTGACATTTAAAAAACTGAATCATTTAACTGGACAAACTTTATCCAGCGAAGTCATTAATTGGATACAATTTATCCAGATAAATTGGAGCCATTCCAGGGGCATTCTGGGGCAGAGTTAACGTATCCAGCTAACTCTGATAATCTGAATAATTTATTCATCTAAGTCTGGTTATGCCTCACAGCAGGGTTAAAGCTATCCGGGAACATGTATTTGGATAACTTTACCTTAACCAGCTATATTGAAATGATATAGCTGGCTAATGCTAACAAATAAATAAATAACATACAGGGTCATTTACCATTTCACGTTAGGGCCTTAACGCTAGCATTAAGGCCCTAATACATGCAATAATGCCATAATGCATGCGTTAAATAGAGCAACACGCGTTAGTATGCAAATGCCACATTTGCTATGCAAGTGGGAGGAGTTTGGGTAGAGTTAATGGTAATGAGTAGCTCCTAACATCAAATGTGATATAGTAATGCGGGTTTTTACGCCAAAAATAACTACACCTTTTTTCTGTGTGTTTTGCTTGCATAAGTGGGAAAAGATTTTTATCAGGAAGTTTGTAGCTGCAGGCACCTGATCTCCGCTTCCCCTCAAGGCTCCCAAAAATTAGTAATAAGATTGCAGGTCTGTTGGCTTGAGGAGCCTCCCCAACCCATTCCTCCATGCTTACTCAAAACATATCCAGCTTCGGGTCCTCTTCTCATTACCACCTTCTCCTTTACTCCCACAACCCTAACCCAAACTTTCTCACCCAGCTGGCACCCCTGAAAAACCCCAGGGTCACCAAGATCACAGTGCAATCAGACCACACCCAGCAGCTTCCAGGGTTGCTTTTACAGCAATGCTGGAGATGTAATTTATCAGAATTTCAGTCAGAGCGTTAGTTTACTGTATTCTGAATTCATTTTTAAAAATATACTTCTGAAGCAGGCATCTATGTTTTGAAACATTTTTATGTGATGATGTGTTTCTTTGAATTTTTTTCAGAAAAAATTATCATTGAAGATGTAGAGGTTTATGTGCCCCTGATGCAGATATTGATATCCAAATACTGGCCTGTGTAGGGCTTTGGACATTCAGTTCCTTGATATTAGACAGATTGCATAAATATGCTATGTTCAATAAGATGAGTATTTCTGTCTTTATTATCTATAGTAAAATTGTGCCATTGAGTTTTGGACTGTTATTAGTGTATTGAATATATTTTCAAAAAATTATTTTGGACTTGGAGCCTATGATTATAATAGAGGGTTAAGAGGCTTAAATCATGGCCTATATACCCTAAAATATGATGGCCCATATATAAAGATTTATATTGTAGTGATAGACAGTGGCTTGTGGGTGTTGAAATATAATTGTCTGTTTTGTAGTTTTTGGTTGTGTGATACAGATCCCTCCCACACATTGGCAACCTCTAGGCTGGTAAGTTCCCACCTGTCATGTGACTCCAGATGTTCTACCCAGTGTCCTTCACATCTCTATTCTCTCAAGTCCTCCAGGAAAAGACTGTTCCTGCAACACCTCCACCCCCATAGTTACAGGCAGCTTGCAGTTCCTGGCACCTCAGTTTGCTTTAGGCAGGCTTGTTGTACACGGTCCAGTCTCAATCACATTCCTAATTTTCTCATCCCAGAACAACATAAGCTCAAGGAGGGAGAGATACACATTTTAGGACCGTGTCACACACATCAGTATCCAAGGACTCTTCCAACCCCCTTATTAAACTGTTTTGAACCTTGCAGTTTTAAGATCTGATAACTATTGGATCGCTATCATCTGCCACTAACCCACCTCATCATACATTGTTCTTCTGGGTCACGGCAATCCAGTTTCCTTCTGCTGATCTTCGTGTCAGCTGTGTACCTTCCCTTCTAGCTCCTTTACAATATTGATGGTAAATATGTTGAGAAGAACTGGCAATAGGACTGATCCCTGTGGAACCCCACTAATTGCCCCTTCTCATCTTAGAATGAACTCTGCCACCATCCTTTATTGCTTATCATTCAACCAGTTTCTCACCAAATTTACCACCTTAAGATCCATCCCCAAGTTGTTCCTAATTCTTGGCGCTAAGTTAAACAGAAAAGATGAATCGACTGTCCTGCAGGGAAACTTCTTCAATGCCATTAAAAACTAAATGATCTGACCATGCCTTATGACCAGGAGACAGGTGGCTATCCTTAAAAAATACACAAATTATTTATTTCATCTACAGTTCTGGGTGGGGAACAATATTACGTTCATAAAATAAACATAGCTACAATTAAAGAATATCTTAACAGAAAGACAATTATAAATATGATTTGGAGAAGATGTATTATGATAACTTGAAGGTGAATTTTCCAGTTAACACGCACCCAGGCTAATTCTCGAGATTTCAGTGCTAGTTAAAAAGTAAGTGTGAGAAAAGAAGAACATAAGGAAAAAATATATCTATTAAACATTTATGCCAAATGCTTGTCTGAAATAAAAGTTCTTTCTTGAATGTCCCTGAAAAACAATCACCAGGCAGCAAGTTCCAAAGCTGCAGGCCTGAGACATAGAAAGTCCTAGCACGAGTTTCCATGAGTCATTCTTGCCACGGAGAAGGAAAATAAAAAAAAATTATGCTCTGCAGATCCTAGTGCCGGAGAATGTATATGGATCTTCAGATGTGAACTAAGGCAAATAGGAGCATCCTCATTCAATATTTTATGAATGAATGGCAAGATCTTGAATTTAATCATTCACTGGATTGGTAACTAGTGAAGAGATTGTAAAACTGGAGTAATATTACACATGGTTTCTATTTAAAAAAACCCCAAAACAAACAGCAACCTTTGACTCAGTTCATGAATAAATTGTCTGTCTACATTTCGTATTTTAGAAGTACAGACTCCTCACCTCCACTTCTGCAACTCTAATACACACAGAAAAATGATTGAAGCAGTGCAAGTCTAAAACTTGTGAGCAGCAACACCAATCCTCAAGGTTACCTTTGCTGCAGTCTCAATCACTCGCCTCCCTCATGTCATTTAGACCTCACAACGAGCTCACAAATGCATGCAGGCAGTGAAAGATTTGCTATGCAAGATGATAACTGCTATCAAGTTGATGCGCTTTATTATATGAGGGAGAATTTGAATTTTAGTAGGGTGCTATTGAATGTAGGGTGGGGCTGAAGGGTAAGATGAGGGAGTAGGGGAGTGGTTTTACTCTGTGGGAAGGGATGGGAGTAGCTCGGAGATTCAAAGTCCTGTGGGAAAGGCTAAAACTACAAATTATACCGAGAAGCATTAATTTCCCAGTCCTCGTCACCTCCGTACATGGGTTTCTAAAACTTGCTTAAATTCTGGTTAGGATTTGGTTTGTCCAAATATAGCTATCTCCACCATAGCGTAGTTTAGAAAGTTTCTCACATGCTGAGCCAAATTAAAGTTCCCTTTTTACCGTTTTTTTTCTCAGAGTCAGTTCACTGCTATTGTTTCTAGTGCCACTTGTTAACAGAATTAAAGGGGCATTCTTTGGTTTTCTCCTCCTCTGTTGGAATACATTTATTTATGATCTGCTTATAAAGGGATGAGCTAGAGGATCCAAAATAGCTTGCGGAATAAACCGAAACATGGCAGTTCGTCAGAATTCTTCCAGTTTACAGCAGAAATGCTCTTCTGTCGTCATTTTATTCTTTTCTAAGGTGTCTATGTTTGTTACATCTGATTCATCATTTTCCTACCATTGCATTTCAAACCATTCTTATCCAACTTCCATGTTACCACAAGAATAATGGCAAACTGTCCTCAACAATAGGCAGCTTAATGGGTAGAGCTGGCATTATTTCTGATGGAACTAATGGCGTCTGCTTACTGCCACCTGCTATACTACTTGGTAGTTTGTTGGAGAGCATTGTATTGTTAATGGTTTCAGAGAACTGATTAGAATGCATTGCTTAAAATCTTGAAGGCAGCAGACAATAGTCATTGTTTGCTTCTGTGTGTCAGGGACTTGATTGCCATGATTATAGCCTTGTACTGCATGCATATTCATAGCATGGACAAAGACCAATTAGCAAGTGAGTTTAAAAGCAGCCTCTTCACATCGCATTAACCAAACAGGGCAACAGCAGAGTTGTGAGAGCAGGCAGCAGCTCGAAAGTGAAAATAAAACAAAACCCGGAGCACTACTAGATGGTAAAGAGCAAGCTCATCTGTGGATGCCTTTTCTGCAAATTGGGATGCTAGCACATTGGTTGCTTACCAGAACATATAAATAAAAAAAAATAAATAAATTGAACAGCAAAAAAAATATAAAAGGGGTAAATCGTCTGATCCTTCATTCTCTTCTACCGCTGGGAAGTAAAAACTGGAAAAAACTAGCAGAAAAAGCATGCAAGGCATAACGTTGGGAATGCTTTCCCACACGGATTTCAAGAGGGATGTGTGTGTGTGTGTGTGTGTGTGTGTGTGTGTGGGTGGGAGAGTTTGTGCTGGCGCTGTATTCGGGTGGAATGGAGGGTGTGGGTATATGAGGGGGGTTATAGACAGTGTGTATGGGATGAGACAAGTGTGGTGTTTGGTTATGTCTGAGGGTGCATGGATAGGTGAGTGTGGGTGGTGGAGGTATATATTTAGTATAGAAATAAATGTTGGGGGTATAGTTCTCTGTGTAATGGTGAGAGGGTGTGTGGCTGTGTGTAATGGGGAGATGGATGTGTGAGCTGTGGCAAAATGGGATGTCATGTTGGAGTATTGAGAGTAGAAAGTGCTTTGGTGGTGAGTGAAAACGACTTGTAAGTATTGTTTTGCTGGGAAATTTTGTGACTTAAATCTTGAGAGAGAGGAGAGATTGTGGGGTAAATTGATTATTCTGTATGCAATTCTTTACAAAGAATAAAGCTAGGTTATTTTTCAGTGGGCTTTTGACTTAAAAGAGAAAGCTAGATTAATTTTCCCCACTTCCCCAAAGTACATTCTTTCATTTATAGACTGTTATACCAATAAAGAAGGCAAGAAATTTTTCACAAGAGACAGTCAGGGATTTAGATAAAACAAGGCAGTAACCCAACACTTATTAGTAGATTAACCTTAGTTCCTTTGCAGGTCATTGCCAAACTAACATAAAATAAACCAAATAAATGTACAGGACTTTGCATTAGATTAAGCATCCCTGCAATCTTAGGTCCCTATTTTCTAAGCATTTTGTCCATAGACACAAAATGGAAGAAAACCATTAGTGAATAGGCCCCTTACCCCCTCATTTATCAAAATGCACTAAGGTGTTTTCGCATGCGTTAAGGGCTTATCGCATGTGAAAAACCCCGTTAAAGCATGCGATAGCATTATATCGTATGGTGCGATGCAAATTTGAAAAACAGGAGGAGTTAGGGGTGGGCTGGGTTAGCCAGTCTGTGAAGTGCTATCACACAAGTTGATTTTAACTACACCTTTTTCATTAGTGTTAAGCCATGCGATAGCTTGTGTTACGGGGCGGTAAGGTTTTATTGCATGGTCGCCTGAAAGGCCTGTTTTAGTAGATTTGAAGCTCCCAGAGCACCAGCCTAGCCATGGGGGGGGGGGGGGGGGATGTTACCCAGGTAGAGAGTCCATCAAGCTAGGTAGAGAGAACATTGCACAAATCTCATCTTTGGGTGAGTTTCCTCACTCCGAAGGCCATAAAATCTTCACAGGAGATAACTGTTCTGTTTTTACGTCTCACATTGAATGTCAAAGTGGCCCTATAACCCCCTACACTAATACCTAAACCTCACCTCCAGTTGCTAGGTGGGCCTACCATATATATATATATATATATATATATACATACATATATGTTTATGTTAATAATTTAACTTTTATTAATGTTATTTAG
Source organism: Rhinatrema bivittatum (assembly GCF_901001135.1). Lineage (NCBI taxonomy): Eukaryota > Metazoa > Chordata > Amphibia > Gymnophiona > Rhinatrematidae > Rhinatrema > Rhinatrema bivittatum. The sequence continues at coordinate 355,329,618 of NC_042617.1, read as the reverse complement.
CTTTTTGCTTTGTTTAAAATTATTTCATTATTGACGTTTAAATGTATTAGACTAAGGAATTTTACTTCCTGCTTATTCTGTTTCATTGTAAACCGGTTTGATATGCATTTTATGCAGGAAAATCGGTATAAAAAACTAAAAATAAATAAATAAATAAATAAATAAATAAATAAATAAATAGGGATACAAATACCTATCTAGGGAGAAGACATTATGGCTAGGTTCTCTCTCTCTCTTTCTCTCTCTCTCTCTCACTCACCATTAACAAGGGTCCCCCAGTGGTTGAATGCAGGAAATGCATCAGGTCTGGCACTTATTGCAAAGTCTGAAAAGGTTATCGCAATATGCGCTAACTTAGCTCTTCGCATGGGTAATTAGTGCAAATTGTGATAAACTGTATATTAGCATAAACCATGCCCCTTTTGCTATCGCATTTTGATAACTCCAGGCCTTAGTTAACTCATAACTCAACAATGTAGACAGCAATGAGATCAGGGCTTTCCAGTCTTTTGTACCACATGCCGCATGTATGAATAGCTATCAGTTGGTGAGAGGTTGTGAATGTGCACTTGATGCGAAGATTTCCTGGCTTTCAGAGAATAAGTACAATCTCTGGAGGTCACAGTGGCAGACTTGGAGGAGCTGAGGCAGAGAGAGGTATATAAAGTAGATTTCCAGGAACATAGTAGAACAGTGCTAAGTGTAGTCAGGAAGCCCCTGTGCTGCCTTGAGTAGCTGGGTCACCTAGACGGAGAGCATCACTATTCTATAATTAGGACCTGCCTGCTAGGTAATGCAGTAACCTCTCACACCAAGGATCTGTCTCCAGGATCATGTGCCCAGGAGGGAAAGGCTAGGATGGTCACTATTGTTAGTGATCCGATCATTAGGAATGAAGCTAGCTGAGTGGCTGGTGGATGTGAAAATCTCTTGGTATCTAGGAGTGGTAACTGTTAGGAGAAGAGGAGTCGCCTAGAGGTTAGAGCCCTGGGCTATGAACCAGTGAAATGAAGTTTCAAATCCCACTGCTGCTCCTTGTGACCTTAGGCAAGTCACTTTATTCTCCTTTGCCTCAGGTACACAATTAGACCTGGATTCACTAAACTGCAATCATTTTTCACAGGGTGGTGGTATGGTTTTGTCTTGTGGCAAAATGACAGAAGGCAAAACAATGCAGCCTTGTCCTTGATCTGCCTGGCAATTGGTTTCTTGAAAGGAGGGTTGGGAATGGCACCCTGTGGCCTTTATTTGATCTATGTTGATTGGCTAGATATTTTTATACTTTTGTGATCTGGGCTACCTCAATCAGAGGCCCTGAGGGGAGGAGGGGGTCATATTTGATCCCTGGACACTTCAATGTGTTTGCTGTTTCTTTTTCTTTTTTTTTTGGGGTGGGGGGGGGGGAATCCTTTAAATCTAACTTGGGATCATCAGGGTCTGTGTTAGGGTCTTGAAGCTCCTGCACTAGATTAGCATTTTGATCAGAGCTATAGATAAAATAAAATGGCTGACACATTTCAAAGTTAGCTGTGTTATTTTATTTACATAGGATTGCCTATGCATGAGCTGATTTGCATGGGTTTGCAAAATTCATGCATTCAAATACCATGCAAAGCAGCTCATTGGAATAGGGGAGGAAATTTTTCCAAATTTATGTAAATTATTGCTGATATTGCACAATATACGCTGTAATGCAGGTCATAGCCCTACCACAGCTTGATGAATCTCCCAATTAGATTGTGAGCCATCTGGGGATAGGGAAATACCTTCAGTACCTCAACACTGTAGATACACTTTGCTGGGTTCTATATTAGATTTTACCACCCAGGAAAAGGATCTTGGACAATACTTAGAAATCCTTGGCTCTGTGTGCTGCAGCAGTCAAGAAAGTAAATAGAATGGTAGATATTATAAGGAAAGGAATGGAAAATGGAAATGTAAGATATAACCGAACTGAGAACACAGCAAAATTTAAAAACCTTCAAAAAAGAACTAAAAACTTGGATGTTCATCAAAGCCTACCAAAACACCCAATGACTCTATGTTATAATTTCCCTCCCTACCGGCCCATATAAATATGTAGAACCAATGCAAACACGTAATATAACCTGTACAGTTTTGACAACCAAACTACGTTTATAATGCCTTCAATAACTATGTTAACAATCACATGAATTTTTTGAACACTTTGTTAAACATCAAAACTTTGTAAACCATTGTGATGGCGAAACCAAACAACAGTATATAAAATGCGATAAACAAACAAATAAATAAATAAAATAAAAAAATAAAAAATGCCTCTGTATCGATCCATGGTGCAATTCTGAATATTGTGTGCAGTTCTGGTCACCCCATCCAGGGGCAGATTCCAGATAAAGATCGGCCTGGGGATTTTCCGCCCAGGCTGGCCTAGGAGATACCCCGTAGTCTGCCGAGCACGGCTCTGGCCCGGCCGTGCTCGGCAGACCACGTGACCAGAGTGACTGGCCCACCGGGGGATACCCAATCCCCTGATAGGCCAATCTGCCCCTGACCCCATCTCAAAAAAGAAGGAAAGGTTACAGAGAAAGGAGACCAAAATGATAAAGGGGATAGAATGGCTCATCTATGAAGAAAGCATGAACAGATTAGCGCTCTTTAGCCTAGAGAAAAGACAGCTGAGAAGAGATGATAGAGATGATAGAGATGGAGAAAATCATGAGGTAGATGGAATGGGTAAATAAGAAATGATTATTTCCCCTTTCCAATAGGTATGAGGATTAGGCACACGCCATGAACTTAATAGGTAGTACACTTAAAACAAATTAGGGAAAGTAATTTTTTCACTCAGCACAACATTAATCTATGGAATTTGTTGTTAGAGTATATCGAGGAAGCAATTAGTGTAGCTGGGTTGAAAATGTGTTTATAAACGTTAATGGAGGAAAAGACTATAAACCATTATTAGCCATAATGACTTTGGAGAACCACTGCTTTTCCCTGGTTATGAGCAAGAAGAACTGGACCTATTCTTTAGGGTTCCTGCTGGGTATTTGTGACCTGCATTTGCCACTGTTGGAGATGGGATGCTAGCCTTAATGGACCTTTGGTTTGACCGAGTATAGCATTTCTTATGTTTGTTTTTGGGCGGGTAGAGGTTTATTGTGAATGAAGGGGTTTGTGGAGGAGGTGTGTGTGTATGGGAGTTGTGGAGTATGTTTTATGGGGCTATGGCTGTGTATGTGTAGGTAGTAGATGTGATTGTGAGGGAGTGTATGGGAATGTGTATGTTTGTGGGTGAGGGCTTTATATGCGTGATTGGTGTGCGGTGTGCAGGCACAGTCTCAGCCTCTTCTACCCATTTTCTCCCTCTCTGACCATCATCTAATAACTTTCACTCTTAAAAGCCCTCCCCTGCAGTCTTGTCCTGTCACTTCCAGCACCTTCAGAAATATCCCGCCTGTTGACTATGGTCTCTTCTCCAGCACTGTCTCAACCCTCCTCACCTCTACATCCTTTTTTCATTCTATCCATGAAGAAGTTTTGCTTTAGTCATTCTTGCTCCATCCCTCTGCCATCTTGTATGGCGTGCCAAACCTTAACCTTGGTTCACCTCCAGAGTGTACTTCCTATGTTCCTGTGCCCACTCTGCTGAACATCTCTGGCTGAAGTGCCATTCCCATCTGTAATGGATGACTTTAAGCAACACACCAATAGCACGTCTCGCACGCACAAGTACTCGCCCAGTTGGTTGCAAGTCAGTAGGATTTTATTAACTGGAATCTGCTCAAAAGTCAGATCAAACTTTTTAATAATTGACGTCATCTTAATTTTGCAGGAAAACACAGCAAATGACACTATAGTGGACTGGTTGTTTAACATATAAAGCAAAGCATACAGATGGAAGCAAACTGTAATACAGCTCGTCTGCTAACCAAGCCACAGAAAATGCAGCCATGCAGACGGCTAAAATAATGCTGCTTCCTGAGCTCCCAGGCTTAGGCAAGTTGGAGAAAAACTCCATTTCTATTGTTCTTTATGCTAAAAACACAGAGAAGCTAACCAGCACATCTCACCTGCTTGGAAGTTAGAATAAACTTAATTAATGACCTCTGACACAGGCAGCTTGAGGATGGGAGAGACAAAGAGGAGGGAAGCATGAGGGGGAGAAACAACGAATTACTCCTGCTGAAAACTGACTTAAAACAGTGAAATAGCAAGGAAGCTTCCATTATTACAACGTTGATATGATCAAACAGAACAGTACGAAAAGGAGGAAGGGCTGTTTTTGTTGGTTGTGGAAATAATCAGTAATAATGGGTTAACTCCCCTCTAGGCTGCACATTGGAAGATTCCAGCATTGCTGACAAGCATACCCAAAGAAAAAAAACACTTCAGTTAGAAATAAAGAAAAATTCTGGCAGAATATAGCACAATGAGAAAGATTTCTCTTTTTATGTCTGCTACACATGCTGACTTCATTCATTTCAAATTCATGCTCACCTGCTTCAAATCTGCTGTACTTGCCGAGCAAGATTATTATGAACCTCTGAGTAAGACACTTTTCTCTAACGCACACCATCTCTTTGCCATGTTCATCTCCCTCCTCAAAATACCTCAGCCTCCTATCTCCCATTCACTATCTGCTAACATTCACTATCTGCTAACATTTTTCCGTGAAAGAATGACAAGATTAATCATGAACTCTCATTTAGATCACCTCTAATGGATGGACCCAAAGGTTGCGTCACCAAGAAGACCCGGGTGTTTCTCTAGTTTAGTCAGTAAGAGTGGAGGTTAATGTGAGGGGGAGGTTACCATTCAAATGCAGCCCCTGCCTTTGAGGGGTCTGGAATGGCTGTCCCCTGAGAGTCTATTTAGCAGCTCTCCACAGAGAGGCAGTCCCCTCTCTGTGAAGAGCTAAGGTTTGCTAAGAGTTAGGAGATGTAGAGGAGCTTTGGCCTTTGTTATTTTTTTTTCAGACCCAGTCAGTGGAAGCAGGCTATCCCAGCCTGGGGATATTGGCCAGGGTCTAGAGGGTTTTCATTCCAGTCTACTCACTAGCTGGTTGGGATATCCCTCTGGGTTGGTTTCAGGCATTTGAGATTTTTCGTGTTATGAGCCTCACTGGACACCCGGGCCTTTCTGGGGCACATGGATTGGGGAACCCTGTGTCTAGGATGCCCAGGGATAAGGAAGACCTGTCCCTGAAGTGATGGTGACCTGTTGTGAGGAGGAACTCTGGTGTTAATATCATTTTGAGGAAAAGAAAGCATTTTATTAGAAGATTGAGGAGGAAGTTTTGGCTACCCTTCCTTCCTGCCTGAAGCAAGAAAGCTGCTTGTTTCAAGGGGATCTTTCCCATCAGGGATCCAGAAAGAATAACTAAAGAGATCCTGAAGATCTGCTAACCATGAGTAAGGGAAATCAAACATCACTATGGACACCCATCCCTGGAGAGGGAAAGAGAAGATTTACTCTCTGTGCCGTAGATCTTTACCGTTTTTACCAGTTTGGAAGGGTTTTTGTACAGTCTAAAGAAACCTTGCCCACCTGGAATCTCCACTTTTCCTAATCAAAGAGAATGGATGTTTCTCTGGCCCTGATAGGAGTCCTGCACAGACAGAGGGAAGGGACAATAAACAAATCAAGGCAATTCTGTGGTGCTACAGTTTGAGTTATTGTGCCGTTCATCATCAGTGTTAAACGGTAAAGGGATACATATTCAAAAGCCGTTTAGACAGATAACAGGAAAGCTTAGCTGCATATTTAAAAGGCTTATCTGGCTAAATTCTAGCTGGATAACTTAACTAGCTGCTCAGTGGTTGAGTATTTACCCCTAAAGACTTGAATTTTGGACACTAAAACAGTAATTCTAGAGAACATCTACACTCACTGCACCCTCCTTAAGGATAAGTCTATTTCTCAAGGTAACACAAAGAACCAAAAGGAATGTGTAGAAAGGACACCCCTGTCACATTGGGCCCTGGAAACATATCTATCCCACTACCACCAACAAAGGATCCGGCCCTGGAAGTAAGAAGGAATGTGAAAGAGTGAGCCGGTGAGAGGTTCCAACCTCAAAGAGAAAGAAATACTTTTATGGCCCCACCCATGCAGAATAGGCACACTGGGATGGAGTTACACACTTCCTCTGCCTCCATTTCATTCACTTACCCTTCCTTTGGTCTCTTCCTTTTCTGAAATCACAGAGGAGGAAGCCACCCATTTTCTCTTCTCCTTCAAACTTACTTCTTGTTCCTCTGATCCCATTCCCACTTTACTCCTCAGTTCTATCTTCCCTGCGGTCATCCCTCCCATCTGTCACATCCTCACTTGATCACATGCCACTGCAGCTATTCCCTCTTCCTTCATACATGCTGAGATCATGCCACTCCTCAGTAAACCATCACTGCACTGTCCCTACCCTACTAACTATCATCCCATCTCCTTCCTCTTTCCCCATTCAAACTGCATCTCCACTGTCTTGACTTGCTTTCATCTAAACCACTTCAGTCTGGCTTTCACCCTCTACATTTCACAGAAGCCGCTCTTGCCAAAATCTCCAGAGACCTCTTTGTGGCCAAGGCCAAGGGCTTTTACTCGATTCTCATCCCCCTTGACCTAGCATGTCTTTGGGACAATAAAGGATGTAAGGGATGTCAGGAGGACTGTGGCGATCTTTTCATGGGCATGGGTGGGGACATGGCAAAGGGAAAAAGACAGTTGATGTGGGGGGAACCCGAACTGCCAATCATGGAAGCGTCAGCCTGGCAATGCCATCTTTAAAGCACAATGTACCTCCAGCATTAAAACTGGCAGGTAATGCACATTATCGTGCCAGTTTTAATGCTGGTTAACACATAGTCCCCTAAGCGCTCTACTTACCATGAGTTGAAACATTTGTTTTTTAAGGGACACACACAGTTGTGGAACAGGCGCATAAAGCACCTCTGAACATGGTTAGGATTAAAATACAGCGATGAACAAGCAATAGACTAGATCTGCAACTATTATAACATTAAAGGCATATACACAGATGTTGCTATTTTATAGTTGAGCTATCACTGTGTGATTCAGAGAGGGAAGATTAAGTTTACAGGTGAATGCATACTAGACGGCATGAATCATGTCAGAGATTTAATTTAATGTGCTTTAGAACCAATTATATTTTTAATACACTCTATCCACAGCAGGTCCTCAAGAGACATACAAATAATGCTGCTGCTTTCATTAAGATTCACAAAATGGCTCTACATCTTTGCACACCAAATATTTCTAATCATTTCTAAATTTAATTAGCAAGTACCCAGTTTTGATTAACATATTTTAAATATAAATGTATAGAAGACTACAGTACTTCAATATCTTGTCAATAACTTTTATATTAGGTCTATACAGCCAATCTCTATGTTCAACCCCTATAAAATCAAATCTCATGGTGCACTGAAGACATACAGCATATTTACATACTAAATTAAAATGCCAAGTTTGTTTACTGTCATTGTACCATGTTAATTAAACATAGCACTCTGCATAATGTCATTTACATCATGGTGCATTTGTAAGGTACCTGTTGATTGGTTATTTTTTAAAGGAAGTGTATAAGCAGCAACATGTTAATAACAGTATCCAAAATGTACCTTAATTCAGAATTACATGCAGAGAGAAGATTAATTTGCTTATTGCCTGTAGCTATTATAAGAATGTCATGGAATTTTATCTTCAACCTCAGGGCCATGAAATGTCCTTGTTTTATAAGGTTTTAGAACACTGAGGTAGGGTTGGGAGTGGCAGTACAGTAACTGACATGGCCTACACTCCCTTTGTTGTGTCACTTCATGTGTCTTGAAAGACAAAACAAAATTGTCGAAAAACAGAGCTAATCTACTCATGTCTCCAGACAGGATCCACGGTATCTCTAACATCCCAGATGAATATGACATCAAATAGAAGGGAAGCATGGAATCAACATGATGGTCCTCATGCCATGCTGGGACAGATCAATAGTCCACTGAGCCCAGCATTCTGTCTCTGACAATGGCCAATAGGGGTCAATTGCAAGTACCTGGCAGATGCTAATTAGGAAGCCCATTTCTTGTTCTTCCCTCCCAGAACTGAAGGATTGCAATTCTCAAGTCTGAAAGAGACAAGGAAAGAAATCAGGATAGCAAAAGCTCAGGTAGAAGAAAAGATTGCCAAAGAGGTAAAGCATGATGACAAAACCTTTTCTAGCTATATCAGAGACAGGAGGAAGGCCAGAGATGTCATTGTAAGATTGAAAGATGACAAGGAACAATGGGTGGAGAAAGATGCAGGAAAAGCAAAGTTATCAAACAAATACTTTAGTTCAGTGTTCACTATTTATTTATTTGTGTGCTTTTATATACCAAAGTTTGGAGCAGTCCTTCACTCCAGTTTACAGTTATAACAACATAATACAGTAAACTATAACAGGCATCTTAAACATTGGAAACAACGTAATACGTTAAACTATAACATAGTTTGGAACATTGGAAACAGATAAATATAATAGCACTATAACGTTTCGTATTGATAACATTTTCTACTTTACATCTTGAATGACAATGGTCTGTTGTTGTAGCAGATAATTTAAACGCTATAGTACATTATTTGGTTATAAAATAACGTTTTGTATTTGACAATTTTTTTGTTTTTTAATGCTAGAAAATGGGATGTGAGGTTATAGGGTAGGTAGGGAAAGGAGTGGGTGGAAGGGGAGGTATGAGACAAAGGTGGTAGAATGATGGGGTATTTTATTGTCGCACTCTGTCTTTTCTTCTACCATCCCAATCCTTTGTCTTCCTAAATCAGTATGAGTGGGAAATAATTGCTGACAACTATACTTCAGACCGACCTCTAGGAGCTAGACAAACTTGCATGATTCCCTTAAATCAGGTCACCGTTCTAATTCATTCCTTTTACCATCGATGAAAGATGGTAAAGTGGTCAGATAATTAATTTGATCACCAAGGAGTGACTGTTTGCTCTTATTTGGGAACTTTGGTCTAAGAGTCCTAAAAAAGCACAAGATTCTGGATGGAATCAGGCATAAGGACAAAATGGAAGCAGTCCAGAGAAAGGTGACCAAAATGCTGCAGGGGCTGTACAGAAAGCCATATGAGATGAAACTGAATGATGTTAATATACTTGGGCTCATAAGTTTAATACCCCTGGCTTTAGAATTTGTAAGATGTGTAGCATTTTAAGAAAACATGAGTGATCAGACCAAACACGTCTGTTATTTTTAATGTATTTCAAATTAAACTATTTTATGCATCACAGAATAAAACAATCATTAAATAAACCATAGAAAAAATGTGATTTTTGAGCATCATTAATTCCTTTCAGGTATTTGAAGGTTTGTATCATATCTCTCCTGTGTTTTTTCTTTTACAGGGTATGCATACAGTTATGCTCATAAGCTTACATACCCCTGGCAGAATTTGTAAAATGTGTAGCATTGTAAGAAAACATGACTGATCAGACAGAACACATCTGTTATTTTTATTGTGTTTCAAATTAAATTATTTTATGCATCACAGAATAGCACAATCATTCAACAAACCATAGCAATACAAGAAATAATAAAATGGTCCTGTTCAAAAGTTAGCATACTCTTTGTTCTTAATATCGTGTATTGCCCCCTTTTGTATCAATGACGGCTTGCAGTGTTTGTGATGGTTGTGTTTGAGGCTCTTTATTTTCTCATGTGGTAAAGCTGCTCATTCCTCTTGGCAAAATGCCTCCAGATCCTGTAAATTCTTTGGTTGTCTAGCATGAACTATATGTTTGTTCTCCCCAAAGTGGCTCAATGATGTTGAGGTCAGGAGACTGTGATAGCCACTCCTGAACTTTCACTTTCTTCTGCTCACAGATCCTTTGGCAGTTCTTTTGCTTACCCCATGCTTCAATAATCTCCAAAGTCAGTGCAGCCCTGATTGAAATGCAAAACAGTTTTTCAAGAGCTAAGAAACTCATTGACTATTTATACACCAACACTAATTACAATCAAACACGGCACAGGTGTGGATACCTACCCTTATTGCCATCTCAACTTGTGTATGTCAACTTGAGTGTATATTATCAGCTGATAAAAATAGGGGTCATGATATGAAACTACAAGGGGGAAGACTCAAGAACCATGTCAGGACATTTTTCTTCATGGAAAATGTAGTAGATGCATGGAATGATCTCCCAGAAGTGATGAAGACATTAACGGTAATGGAATTCAAAAGGGCGTGGGACAAACACTAAGGATCCCTACTGGCTAGAGAATGGAAATGAAGAAATGGAGTAACTTTTCTATTACACCCGTAGTTTTCATTTAGGTTTGGGGTAGCCTGCACAGTTGTTACTTCCCTTAACAGAAAGCTTGGGGGTGGCTTGCACTGAGTGCCAATTGCTACTACCCTTAACAGAAGGCTTGGGCTTGGCCTGCATGGAGTGACAGTTGCTAATACCCTTAACAGAAGGCTTGGCCTGCATGGAGTGACAGTTGCTAATACCTTTAACAGAAGGCTTGGGCTTGGCCTGCACAGAGTGACAGTTGCTACTACTCTTAACAGAAGTCTTGGGCTTGGTCTGCATGGAGTGACAGTTGCTACTAATGTTAACAAAAGGCTTGTTGATGGCCTACACAGAGTGGCATTTACTACTACCCTAAAAAATAAATACATAAAAATGGTGGGCAGACTGGATGGATTATTTTGATGTTTATCTTCTGTTATTTACTATGTTACTATGTTATTATGTCTTGTAGAGCTGAAGCCGAACAGTCTTCCAGCTGGCAGATGTCTTTTGAAAAATAGGTGTTTTAGAGTTATATGTTTATTTCAGTCTTTGAAGGTATTTACAAATGGGAGCTGGGAGCCTTCAGCAAAAAAAACCCTGATCCCTAACTGTATGGATAGACTGCGTGAGCATGGAGAGAGATAGGCTAGATGCAGGTCATTAATCAGACACCAGTTTTAAACTTTGTAGGACTTCCTTCTCTGTAGTATTTGCAGAATTGCAATTATTTTAAATTACAGTGGAAGTGCATGGAACACGAAGGTAACTCAATAGATCTTTAAGCTACAGCCTGCTTCAGGAGAATGCAGCTCATACAAAAACCTCTATATCACACCTTATCTCTGTTGTGAAATGTAATGATTATGAAAGGGCCTTCTCTTGTGTGCTTATTTCTCTATTCTGTGACTTAATTGAAGGGGATACCTAAAATACTACAAACCTGATACACAAAACTCTTGCTTGTGTTTTGCTGGCATTCACATCTGGTGCTCTTTGGGAGGTGAGTTGAACCTGTGGATATATACCTTTCAATTTGTGTTCTTCCAGACTGGTAGCAATTTTAGGGGTGCAAGATTAGCACATGCTGATGTAAAGGAAAATAAGAGGAGTCTAACAAATATTGTACAACTCAGCATGGCAAGCAGTATGCAGGGCTATGCATGGTTTAGAGAGTTATGGCTCTAGGATATCCTTTAATGGACTTTATTGTTGTAGAAAATAAACCATTGTATGTACAACATAATGGACACACACTGTAAAGTAAATATAAATGTATAAAAATGTACTTTCATTAATACATTTATTTAACTTTTTAAAAACTATGTACAACAGGTAAAAATAAAAAGAATGGGGTGGGGAAATCTATGGTGCAAATTATTTACAGTAACAAAAAAAGTTCCAGGGATCTAAGGAAGCTGGATGCTACAGACTTAGGAGTCTGGTCAATGTGGTGGGAGCTTCTGAGCAAAGAGTTGTACCACCATGATGAGATACTGTTGCATCTCACTAACCTCCTCATTTATCAAAATGCGCTAAGGCATTTTTGCATGCGTTAAGGGCTTATCGCATGTGAAAAGCGCTGTTAACACATGCGAAAACTCCTTTAACGCATGCAATAGCACCATATCATATTTGATGACCCTCGGAGTGAGGAAACTCATCCAAAGATGAGATTTGTGCAATGTTCTCTCAACCTAGTTTGATGTTACCCAGGTAGAGAGTCCATCAAGCTAGGTTGAGAGAACATTGCACAAATCTCATCTTTGGGTGAGTTTCCTTACTCTGAGGGTCATTAAATGTTCACAAGAGAGCACTGTTCTGTTCGTAAGTCTCACATTGAATGACAAAGTGGCCCCTAACCCCTACCTAAACTTTACCTCGAGTTACTACGTGGGCCTCCCATAGAGATATAAATACCTATCTAAATTTTGGTAAATCAAGGCCTACCATATCTAGCAGAAGAGTGAAGTCAGGTTGGATTCCTCTCATCTCTTCCACCATCATTTGCACCTGGGCAGAACAGGGAGGAGGTAGGGGTGTGCATTCATTTTGAACTTAAATGGAAAACGCAACTTATTTTTTTTTTTAACTTAAAAAAATGATTAGGCGTAAACGATCGGATTTCCGACTTATTCAACATAGCTATGTTGAATACGTTGGAAATCGCGATTGTTGATCTAAATAAAAATTTAAACCCCTCACCCTCCTTAATCCCCCCCCCAAGACTTACCAAATCTCCCCAAGCTGGCCAAAAGTTCTGTGAGGGTCCGGGAGCGGACGCGTGGGGAATCACGTGACGTCACGTGATTCCCCTCGGGTTCGCTCCCGGAACCCTCGTTGGGCCCAAAAGGCACTTTTGGCCAGCTTAGGGGGGTCAGGAGGCCCCCCCAAGCTGGCCAAAAGTGCCGTTTGGGTCAAATGAGGGGTCCCAGAGCGAACCCGAGGGGAATCACGTGACGCCGCGTCACTCCGACGTGGCGCCGACGTCACGTGATTCCCCTCGGGTTCGCTCCCGGAACCCTCGTTGGGCCCAAAAGGCACTTTTGGCCAGCTTGGGGGGGGTCAGGAGGCCCCCCCAAGCTGGCCAAAAGTTCCTTTTGGGCCCAACAAGGGGTCCCGGAGCGAACCCGAGGGGAATCACCTGACGCCGCGTCACTCCGACGTGACGCCGACGTCACGTGGTCCATCGCGGTTCCGCTCCCGGACCCCTCGTTGGACCCAAACGGCACTTTTGGCCAGCTTGGGGGGGCCTCCTGACCCCCCCAAGCTGGCCAAAAGTGCCTTTTGGGCCCAACGAGGGTTCCGGGAGCAACCCGAGGGGAATCACGTGACGCCGCGTCACTCCGACGTGGCGCCGACGTCACGTGATTCCCCTCGGGTTCGCTCCCGGAATCCTCGTTGGGCCCAAAAGGCACTTTTGGCCAGCTTGGGGGGGTCAGGAGGCCCCCCCAAGCTGGCCAAAAGTGCCGTTTGGGTCCAATGAGGGGTCCCAGAGCGAACCCGAGGGGAATCACATGACGCCGCGTCACTCCGACGTGGCGCCGACGTCACGTGACTCCCCTCGGGTTCGCTCCCGGAACCCTCGTTGGGCCCAAAAGGCACTTTTGGCCTGCTTGGGGGGGGCAGGAGGCCCCCCCCAAGCTGGCCAAAAGTTCCTTTTGGGCCCAACGAGGGGTTCCGGAGCGAACCCAAGGGGAATCACGTGACGCCGCGTCACTCCGACGTGACGCCGACGTCACGTGCTCCTTGCAAAGGAGTTCAGGAATGGCGTCCTGACCCCGCTGGACCACCAGGGAGTTTTGGTAAGTCTTGGGGGGGGGGGGGGATTAAGGCGGGTGAGGGGTTTAAATTTTTATTTGCACATATGGACATAGACTCAACTTATGGAATTCTTCATATGTCCATATTGACCGCAAATGGGACCCCCTTTCGACTTATGGACATATGAACTTAAACTTTTGGTCTGCACATCCCTAGGAGGAGGGACTACCAGGATGGGAGGAAGTTTGGTCTCTTCTATGGGCCTGGGTATGCCAGTTGGGGTGGAGGGACTGGACAGCCACCACTGGGTCCCCTAGTGGAGGGGATGGAGGAGTAATGTCCTGCTCCTCCCCAGTGGTGGCATGGGCTGTCTGTGCAGGAGGAGCAGGGACCTTACCACTACCTTCCTCCTGCTGCACCTCCTCTGACAGCAACAAGGAGTTATCACCTGAGAAGAAATTAGCAAATGACTGTCATTAGGTGTGCTTATATGCTCCAAGGTATAATGTATCAGAGGTTATTTATTTTCTGGGAGAGCTCTAGGCAAAGGGAAGTGCTCTTAGCTATGGAACACCCATGTTATATAGATGGTGGCAAGGCCATACTATGATTCCTTGACATACAGAAGCTTGATTTCTGAAGTATATAACTTGATGGCACCTCACTTGTGATATGGGCACAGAGTTAGACTCTGTGTCAGGATTTTAAGCATAGGGTTGTGATCTACATAGCAAGACATCTAGGGCTATGATGCAGTACATACTTGATTTTGATAAGGGGCATATACATTCAGTAGACATTCATTTTGGAGTGGGTGGGAACACCCTGAAGAGTTTCTTGTTAGGGAGTCACAAGTAACACTTCATGACAGTACTGCCTCTGACCCAGAGAAATGCCTAGATCTAAGTGGGGGCTTGTTTAAGCTGAAGGCAGGCACAGGGTGGTACAGTGCTAGGCCTATAATGTGGCTTGTGGTGGAAAAAGGACATAGACAGCCCTTGTAAACATCTCCCTGATGGCCATATCCCACCAGGAAGGATTCATCATAGCTGGCTTGCAGCTGGTCTAGCCACTTTAGTCTCTTCTGGCATGGCTCCTGGGCCTTCTTCTTCAGCTCCTCAATTTATAGAGAGAAATAGGATTACAAAGTTGTGTGTCTACTATAGCTGTCTCTGTGACCTCTATACTGTTATATATCAATGAATTCTGTTGACATCTGACATGAGTGGCATGGCCTTTGCACTCCTTTAATACACCTAGAAGTGATGTGTTGCCACCTGGCCCAAACGTGGACCACAACACAAAGCCTCCATGAAGCACCATGGCACCCCTGTTCATAAGGAAGCAAATTGTGCAGTCCAGCCAATGGGAATATCCCTTTCCAGAGAGCAGAAAGCTTTGGGGAGTTATAAGAACCATGCAACAGGACCAAACCTCTCCCTTCTAAAAGGAGGCCATAGGTTTTTTCTGTTATTGGTGCCATCATTAAATATATTAAATTTCCCAGAGGAACATTAAATTAACACTTAATTACACCTTTACTATACTTGAGACTATTGGTTTAAGTCTATTCTTGTTATCCTTCATGCCTACTATTTCAGTTACGTTACATTACATAGGCACATGTACATTCATCATGCTATTAATAGAACGTACAACCAAAAGAGCCTTTAAAACAATGTTGTTTGAACGTAAAAGCTGCTTGAGAAATAAAAAGATGGAAGCACCTATTACACCGCATTGTGTGGATTTTCAACACAAATTCTCGTTTAAAATGTTGATCGGGTTGAACGGGACATTAGGGGTGGTGATCGAGACAGAAAATTACTTCAGCTTGAACAACCCTGGATTTATAGGGTTAACACTGTATTGAACCACATGGAATCAACATTTCTATCGAGTGGTGTTCTTTTTTGTAACATCTAGATTTAACACACTGATTCTCTTCAGACCTGGAAATTGAATTCATCCGAAACATGCAGGGGAGTTTTCCTTGATATTTTTTATTTTCAAATTGGAAGAAGCTGGGTTTTGAGGGTTTGGGTTGATAGCGTTTACTGCACATGTTCATAAAGTGAAAACAATTTTTCAAACTGTTTTTGTGGGAACAATAAAACAAGGAATAGAGCATTTGTCTCTCAATATCAGTTTAATGATGTTTTTTAGAATAAGAACAGAATAAAAACATTTTTTCTGACCCAATAAGGGTGTTTACGCAAAACTCATCATTTGCTATAAAAACACTGTGCGCATGCGTTGGCATTTTATTTCATGCAAGTTTGAAAGAGCGGCTCAATCCATTGTAATGAAGTGCTGAATATGTAATGAACTGTGAGTATGCATTTTTATGGGAACAAGTACTATATTTATGTATTTGAAGTTATGTACCACATAACATTTGTTTTAAAACTAATTATGTGCTCTCATTTCTCAGAAATCACCCTGAAGCAGCTAGAAGGCAAAATACTAGCCATTGGCGGCAGTTTTGTTCTTCATATTCAGGAGCACAAAAATATGAGATAAGTCTCAATTTTATTTTAAAATATAAAAGGACAAAAAATATGGATTAAAAAGTACGATGTTTTCGATAAAATGTGGGTGGATATGGAAGTTTTTCTAACCCGTGCTAACATTACCCATTAGCATGTTTTTGCATTTGAAATGAATAGCGTACGCTGGGTTCTGAGGTCTTTTCCTCCATGCAAATAGTATTCAGCAACAACAGATCATTAACTCTCACAACTATTACTGTATCCATACATACCTATTGACTCTTGACCTATTTGTAGGCCACATTGGACCCACCCTATTGACTCTCCAGGCATACCTGAACCTGCCTCTATCCCCACCCCCCACAGTACCCTCTAGTAATCCTCCATGCACACCTGAACCTGCCTCTACCCAACCCCTGCTCCCCTAGAACCCCCCCAGTGATCCTCAAAAGCAAATCCTTGCCTGCTTTCACCTCCAATATCCACATTCTACTTACCCCACATAGGCATGAAGCTCTGCAATTAAACAAGCTTCTCAGCAGGTGCCAAGCCTGCTTGTTGATCACAAGAATGGGGAAGAAGTCCTGCTCATGCTCCACCACCAGAGACACCAGGTCAAGTTACCCCTGGTAGGTGTCGTGAAGGGCCTCGAAGGCCTTGCATTCTGTTGTGAAGGGCCTTGAAGGGCTTACGTGGATGGCCTCGAAAGGCCTTGCATTCTGTTACGTGAACGGGTGTTTTAGTGTGCCCTTGGGCCTCAGCCCAACCCCAGACAGATCCAGGACTGAACCGAGGGTTGACGGCGTGTTCCACCATGGCTGACGGTCTTACCCTCCGCCAGGCCTGCAAGCTCCCAAGGCCAACAACAAGATGAATCGTCCTCCGACCATTCCGAGCCCTTTCAGACCTGTCGCTTGGATCGGCATGGAGCAGCAGGCCTGGCCTGAGGATGAGGGCAGACGGACCTTGACACGAAGACATGACAGACTTGGATTGATGTGACAGCATCACAGACGAAGACTTGGGTTGATGTGACGGCATCACAAACGAAGACTTGGGTTGATGCGACGGCATCACAGACAAAGACTGGGGTTGATGCAAAGGCATCACAGATGAAGACTTGGGTTGATGCAACGGCATCACAGACAAGACGAGGAACTTGACGAAGTCCAAACGAGACGAGAGATTGGGCGGAAGGACATTGGCACTGTCTCTCAGGGTGCCCTACATAGTCCACCCGCAGGACTGGTCACGGACCACCCTGTCCCACTGAGCGCCATATACAGCCTGAGGAGGCTGGTCACGGACCATGCTGAGAACGGGACGAGTGCAGGAGAGGATCCAGTCAAAGCAGAACTTCCACGGAGCCG
Source organism: Rhinatrema bivittatum (assembly GCF_901001135.1). NCBI lineage: Eukaryota > Metazoa > Chordata > Amphibia > Gymnophiona > Rhinatrematidae > Rhinatrema > Rhinatrema bivittatum. Next base: position 355,312,202 of record NC_042617.1, on the reverse strand, counting down.
ATGTTGTCCGAAGCTCCACCAACGGCTGGCAGGACATGAAGCTCAGGAGCGCAGGGACCGGAGTCCACTGCCGGCATCTCCCAAGACGAAGCAGCATCACCTGGAGATCCAACAGCCGGCAGTATGGAAGGCTCAAGAGCACAGGGACACAGGAGCAGGATACCAAGGAACCTGGAACATCAGGAAGCAGAAGATCTATGGCGAGACATCAGGACACCTGGACAAGGACCTCAGGTAACGAAGACATGGCATGACGAGAAGACGAGACGAGATGAGGAGCTCCACAAGAAGACAGAAGACCTAACGGAGCTCTGGCAGGCAGGAGCCTCCAGATTGAAGTAACTCCGACGCAAGGCGAAGCCGTACTGATGGAGCAGCCCTTTTATAGGGCTGGAGCAGGAAGTCCAATCAGAGGTGGGGCCAGCACACTTCCTGTGTCTGGCCCTTTAAATACAGAAGAGAGGCGCAGCCACACACCTAGAGGGAACAGGAAGAGCTGTGCAGGACTGTGGACAGCGGTCTGCACCGACGTACAGCGTCAGAGGCACAGGGCTGGGCCTGAGGAGCAGGCCCGATGACGGCAGCGGCTCCAGCCACTGCAGAAGTCCACGGAGGCAGCTCCTGCCGCTACCCGAGCCCGGGGGTGTGGCCTCCTAGCTGCAAAGATGATGGATGTCGTCAGCGGCGGCTTCCAGCCATGAAGAGGACGCTGAAAGTCCACGGCTCCGGCCGCGGTGAAGTGGAGACTTGATGGGCGGCCTCCAGGCCACGTGAGCAAGGCGAGACCGCGGCTCCAGCCAAGTCGAGGGCCCGACTCCGGCGGTGTCCGTGCTGAGTCGGGCAGAAGAAAGCAGCATAGGGTGAGTGAGTGCCTGCTCGCAGGGAGACGCGCGGGCAGCGTTCATAACAGTAGGTTGCCTAGTTGATGGTTCAATAAACCTGCCACTGAAGAACCAGAAGTTGTGTGATGCAGAAATGTGTACATAGATGGTACATGCAAATTTGCACTTAAACTAAAAAACACCCAGAAATGTATGCAAAAGTCCACCTGTAGCATTATTGTTAAAGTTACATGTATTTTATATTGTGCATGCACATTTGTATGCGTAATATGAAATACATGCGCACAAGCATGTGAGCCCATTTGTTCATGCATATGGGCTCAGGTGCAATTGTTTTAAAGTTATCCTTCCTATGCGCACTTGCCATTCTTATGCACGAAGCAGACTCTGAAACTGCGCAACAAAGTACATCAGCCTCTCAGCTTGCACTGATCTCATTATACAGCTGTTCAAAATCCTAGGCACTTCTGCTCAAATAATGGTATAAAAACCACATAGAAGCATAAAAGCCACTTATATAATGAAAGTAGGTGCTAAACCCTCATAGATGAGCAGAAGGCATGAATGCAAAAAGTGTTTTTTTCACAATTTGTTCACTTATTAATAAAGTGTAACAGTAATGCCTGCTCTATTTGTTTAATCACGGGGTTTATTAACTCTATGTACAAAGGTATTAAGCCACTTTATGTCCTTTTTTTTAATGTATTTTTTTCAAAAACAATTTTTTGATGCTTTGTTAAATGCATATATATCTTTTTTCTTTCTTTGTTAAACACATATATATTACTCCAACACCGAAAGAAGCTTAGAAAGACACTTATCCTTTTATGTAGCGCAAGAGCGTAGAACAACAGCTCCGCGACACCCGACACCATGGGTGTTTCGGTATCTTCGTCAGGGGCTATTATATCATTAAAAAAAGAAAATATATTCTGTATATATCCAAACTAAATATAGTAAAACTTTCTGCTCTCAGAAATACATACGTGTCTTAGCTGGAGATTTGTTATGTGGCAATGGCATTTTAGCAAGGATTCGCCATTTTGAAGACTATGTTTATACAGTGTACTTAGATCATTAACTGACCAATCAGGGATAAGGATACATAGGAGCCAATCAAAATGGAAAGAAAAGTCCCTTTAAATTAATGATGACCATTCAATGCTATCATTCATCCCTTGAGGAAACTCAGTGGATAATTTGAAAATCCATCTTTGCTCTTTGTAATTAAGGAGATCATGACTGTCTCCTCCTCTGATGTTAATAGACATTGGGGTACATTTTAAGAAACAGCGCGCGCGCGTACCTTTGTTCGCGCACCAGGCGCGAACAAAGGTACGCTGGATTTTATAGGATACGCTCGTAGCCGCGCGTATCTTATAAAATCCGGGGTCAGTGCGTGCAAGGGGGTGCACATTTGTACACCTTGCGTGCGCCGAGCCCTGCGCGCGCTGCCCGTTCCCTCCGAGGCCGCCCTCCGAAATCGGAGCGGCCTCGAAGGGAACTTTCCATTCACCCCACCGCACCTTCCCCTCCCTTCTCCTACCTAACCCACCACCCCCCCCCCCGGCCCTATCTAAACCCCATCCCTACCTTTATCTTACAAGTTACTACTGCCTCCGGGCAGTAGTAACTTACGTGCGCCGGTGTGGCAGGCCCCGACACAGGCCGCTGTGTCGGGGCTCTCGGCCATGCCCCTGGACTGCCCACACGCCCCCGAACACGCCCCCAATCCGAAACCACACCCCTGGCCACGCCCCCAACCACCCCTTTTTGCAAGCCCCGGGACTTACGCGCGTCCCGGGGCTTGCGCGCACCGCCGAGCCTATGCAAAATAGGCTCGGCGCATGCAGGGGGGATTTAAAAGGGTTACACACGTACCTTATGCACGTAACCCTATTAAAATCCAGCCCACTGTGTCCAAAATGGTCCAACGTAACTGAGAAAAATTGTGACGTGCTGTTAGGCAATGCTTCACGATCGGGGCTTCAACGCTTTCAGTGTTAAGCCAACTTCTATGCTCTGTTAGCCTGATTGATCTTGAGGTTCACCCCACATAAAGAAGGGGACACTCGCATTGAATCACATATACGACATTATTAGAATTACAATCTGAATTTGATGTCTTCTTATATACCATGCCAGTAATCTGATTTATTTTTATTTATTTATTTTTATATACCGACATTTGATCTCAGATATCACATCGGTTTACATTCAGGTAATGTAGGTATTTCCATACATTACCTGCCCCTTAGAGTTTACAATCTAAGGGGCAGATATTCAAAGGGGTAGGCGCATAAGATATGCGCGTACCCCCGAAAACCTGCCCCAAGCTCCCCCTGCGTGCACCGAACCTATGTTGCATAGGCTGCCGGCGTGTGCAAAGCCCAGGGACACGCGTAAGTCCCGGGGCTTTCCTGGCGGGGCGTGTCGCGGCCGACACGTCATCAGGGGATTTTCGGGGGCAGGGCCGCGAGCGTGGTTCCGGCCCAGGGGCATGGCTGCGGCCTCCAGACTAGCCCCCGGACTGGAACATGGCACGCTGGCAGCCGGCCCAGCGCGCATAAGTTACGCCTGCCTGAGGCAGGCGTAACTTTTAGAATAAAGGTAGGGGGGAATTAGTTAGGGCCGGGGGGTGGGTTAGGTAGGGGAAGGTGTGGGGAGGTGGAAGGAAAGTTCCCTTCGAGGCCACTCTGATTTCAGAGCGGCCTCGGAGGGAACGGAGGCAGGCTGCACGGCTCAATGCGCGCAGGTTTCGATTTTGCACAGCCTTACATGCACTGACCCCAGATTTTAAAAGATATGCGTAGCTACGTGCATATCTTTTAAAATCCGGTGTACTTTTTAAAAATCTGCACCTAAGTTTGTACCTGAGGCAATGGAGGGTAAAGTGAGTTGCCCAAGGTCACAAAGAGCGATAGCAGGACTTGAAGCCTGGTCTCCTGGTTCGTAGCCCACCACTCTAACCACTAGGTTATTCCTCCTCCCATTGCTATCTGATGTTCCCAAATACTTCCCAATATCATCATAGCACACATATCACATTGTCTGCAGGCTTTGTGTGTATATTCTTCTAAAGAATTGACAAGTTTGGGCAATGCAGCGCTCAAACAACATTTTTTATGTTTGATCCTCTCTGAAATGAAATAAGAGGTTGTTCAGTAAATTCTGGATGGCATTGTAACACATGCCAATGTTGACGAATGCTGCAGACAATGGCAGATGATTAATCTGTGTGTTGTAATATGTTTATGCATCTTGTGACAAAATCCTCCTGGCTTGGTATTCCAACAATGATTCTCTTGGGGAATAAGGGCTCGTTTGTATGCTGCCCGTAAAACTGAAATAGGATAACCTCGGTCAAAAAAACATTTTGCTAGTAAATGTGCCTGGTATTTAAAATTATCCAATGAAGAACATATACGGCAAAGGTGAAAATATTGACTCACAGGGAGGTCATTTTTAAAGGCCTTCAGATGGAAACTTTGGTATCTAAGAAGATTGTTTCTGTCAATGGATTTTCGAAATAATGTAGTTTTTATCTGAGAACCTTCTCTAATTAACATTATAATCCAAAAATGATATATGAGAATTGTAAAATTGTGACGTAAATTTAAAATCATTATCCATTGAGTTTAACCATTGTAAGAATTGTTGTAATGATTGTACGTCAGACTTCCACAAGAATAGCAAATCATCAATATAGCAGACCCAAAAGATAACTTCATGAATAAAAGGGGATTTGTAAATACATGTAGTTTCTAAACGATTCATGACTAGGTTAGCGACTGAAGGGGCCACCGAAGACCCATCGCTATACCATGTATTTGTAGGTAAAATTTGTCATGAAAAGAAAAATAATTCTGTTGAAGGACCAATTTTGCTATTGCCATTAAAAAAGCGGTAGGTATCCAATGATTTAAGGATGATAGAGCTTCTGCTACCACCTCAATGGCCACTTCATGAGATACATTTGTGTAAAGTGCCACCACATCCATTGAGACAAATAAAATTTGTGTTGACGGCAAATGGATGTCATGAATCTTCCTCAAAACATGAGTGGTATCTTGCACATATGAACGTGTTAACTTGACACATGGTTGAAGATCTTATGGTACTTATTGTGGAATGTACCAAGAGTTCTATGACAGAGACAAGTGAAAGCTTGGAAGCTTTTCAGGTTTCAATCAAAAATGAGTATTCAGCCAACTGGACAAAATAATTGAAAAACACAAAATAGCTTTGGGAGATTTCCGGTCTACTCTTAAACAAGCAAAAGTCAAGAAATTGAAGAGGGACGAGGATGACTATTTGACCAACAATGTGTATAGGTGGCTAAATAAAGAATCCACAGTTCCAAATTGAGTAACTTTTGAAGACTCAAATAGTGATAACTCGAGTGGATCAGATAGCAATGTCACATACACTTTTCTCTCTCTCTCTCTCTCACAACAATTGTGATACTTAGTGCAAAACATTATTGTACTCTATGGTAATACCTGTGTTAAGATATCACACTTTGTGGTAAATAGGCTATTACCATAAAACACACCTCTTTTCCTATCACATGTGATATTTACTGCATTTTGATAAATCCAGGCCAAAGTTTGTAACCTTTTTTAAAACTCTTTGAGAGCTTCTAGTAGCATATCCTTCACCGTCAAGAGCTAGAGAGGAACTATAGAGCCTCTGGATATGCTCAGTGGGAGTGGGTCATCAATACTTGATCCAGATAGCCACTGTAGGCTAGCTAAAAAGAAGCTGTACCGGAAAATGCAGAGTTGTCATTAGCACTGCTGTTTGTGCTAGTTCCCATGCCACCCTACTGCATTTTCCGACAAAAGGTTTGGGGCTTTAAAAGGCGGAGCATAGTGGCATGCCACCAAAGGGGTACACTTCAATATACAGTTTTGGCATTCTCTTTATATTCCATTATTCGATTAATGATGGGAAAGAAGAGAAAGCAGAATATTCATTCTCACACGTCTGAGTTGCAGACTCCTCATTCGTCCTCCTAATTGACGACTCAACATTTTTTTTGACAGGATATGTTGGTTACCTTGGAATCTGGAGTTGTTTACCCTGTTCATAAAGAGAGAGTAGTCTCATTGAATCCCATTGCACCTATTCCTCCCCAATCAGGTGTGGTAGTTTCAAGTGACTCTCTTAGTGGGTTGATTTGTATTTACATGGGGAGATGTAGAAAGTCTCTTGATAGGAAGATCATTGTCATCAGTTTTATCCTTGGGTTCTGAGGTTAAAAATTACCAATCTTTGGAGAAGCCTGCGTAGATAACAATGGAAGTGTTGTGGACAGCTATTGCTAAGTTAAACTAGTTGATTTCTATGAAATTTGATTTATTGTTAGGATCTGTTCCTAAGCTATTTCAGTTAATGAAAATTCTCAGAAGTTATGCAATCATTCTATAAAGTTAAAGCAATTGGAAAATCAATGTTCTAGATTACAACAATGTGATACCATTTTAATTAAGGATTTTCAGATAATCCATTAGAAGTTAGAAAATACAGAAAAACATTTGAGATGCTTTAATCTTAGGTTTCTTAATTTTTTTGAAGTGTCCCATGATACCTCCTAAAACGATGCTGGAAAAATTATATTTAGATTTTTGAAAGGCCTCTGAGGAAGTAATTCCTGAAATTATTGATCTTTATTATTTGGAAGAGAAGCTCATTCACTGAGGAAGAAATCTAATTCTTTTTCTAAAGTGGATCTTTCTCTATTTTTGGAACAGTCTAGTTCTGAGATAGTGGAGACATCCACATTGTTGGTAATATTTGCAAAAGAAAGTGATAAGCAGTGGATTTTGAGATTCTTTTTTTGGGGGGTTAAAATGTTTCTTTTATGGGTCTATATATTTCAGTATATCCTGATTTGGTTAAGAATCCACAGGATTAAAATGGATTTTTCTTTAAAAGAATCCTAGAGCTTTGGCCTCAGAGAATCTTTTTTTTTACGATTCCCATGTAAATTCATTATAAAATTATAGGGGAATTAAATATGTTTTTCCAGACCCTATACAGTCGGAAGGATTTCTTGAAATCAAGTCTGTTTCATAGGCCATCCAGTGCTCCTACCATGTGACAGGGGCTGGCCAATGGCACGGATACCCTGTCACATGGTAAGGGCAAAGGGGCATCGGCGCCATTTTTTTTTTTGGAACAGCTGATGCCGCGAAATCTCTCCCCGAGGCCCCCCTGGATCTCTCCTCTCCCCAAGGCCCCCCCTGGATCTCTCCCCGAGGCCCCCCGAGGCCCCCCTGGACCACCAGGTAATTTTAAAAGGTTTTGGTTGGGGAGGGTCGATTTAAAGGGTCGGGTGGGGTTTTTTTTATCGGGCCATCGGCGCCATTTTAATTAGTGGCAGCCAAAATGGCGCCGATGGCCCGAGAGCGGGAGATCGCGCCGGGACCCCCTCCCCCACTGGACCACCAGGTAACTTAACATTTTGGGGGGGGTTCGGGAGGGTGGGGGAGGGTAAGGAATTGGTTTTAAAGGGTCGGGTGGGTTTAGGGGTTGTTTTGGTGTGCCGGTTTTCCCGCCCTCCCCCAAATAATTCCCGTGCCCTATTTAACGATACAATACAAATGCCCCTGACGATAAATCGGGGGCATTTGTATTGTATCGTGCACGCTAACGATTTTGGATGATTTTAAAATTATCTGACGATAATTTTAATCATTCAAAAATGATTCACATCCCTAATCGTGTGTCTTCGCTGCCAGCGAAAACATTGCCAACGTTATCGGCAGCAGTAGCGTGCTGAACAGCACCACCTTTCACAGTGGTGCTATTTGGTGCAAAATCCAGCAACGAAGACACCGCGGTGGTGCGAAGGCTGCGGGCTTTCGCAGGCTCGCTCCCCTTCACCCCCTGCCCCCCTTTTTCGCTGGCTTCATCATTCAGCGATGAATGATGAATCCAGGCCATAGGAAGGTCCTATATATACATAAAATGTGAATTTCCGATTTTTATTTTTTCTTCCTTTAACTCCCCTTGATGGGGTCTTGCATTGATGAATCATGAATATTTTTTGTCTATATTTTTTGGAGTATAATCTGCTCAAGGTAATATATTATTCATCTAATATTCCCATATCAAGTGTTGTACTTGTTATTTAGAAAACCTAAAAAAATTGCTGCACCATGATTTGTCCTCCAGCTAGTCTCTTTGCCAATTTATCCTGCCTTGGCTAAAACAAGGCAGTGAGCTCACACAGGAAAGAACTAGTTGCTAAAGTTATTGGTTGTTATTTCTCAGCAATACACAGCCATAGACTTCAATGGGCCATAGAAATGAAAGGAAACATAAATGAATGGGACGAAGTTTATTCATTTCATTCACTGGACTCCTCCATTCATTTTGGAAGGCCACAAATGAAATAAATATGGGCGCATTTGTTATGTTTTACCATTTTGTTTCAAATGAATGTACATCCCTAATATTTGTATAGTGCTGTGTATGTCTAATTTCACATTAAGAATGATTAATAGTAATATTAGTAGTATATTAAAAACATTCACAAGTTTAAGTGAGAACTTTTGATTTTATTTTAAAATTTGTTGTTTATTTCAAACTGTGCTGTTTTACTCATATTGTTATCTGTTTTATATACTGTATTTTTTGCTTTTTTGTATACCACTTTGGGCAATCATTATATGATTGTGGATACAGTAGAAAAGAATGCTAAATAAAAAATAATAAATAAAGTCTGGTTTCATAGTTTCAGGTAAATTCAAGATAGCATGTATCACTCTCAAGTTCATAAGCATAATCAAAAGTTATTTCCTATTCATGCAAGTAGTGGATTTCTATTGTGACATTTCCTTGTCTCGTTAATATTTTCTTCGACAAGATTGAGGTATCATAATTTTTAATGACTCATATATTGGAATCTGGGAGAAATAATATTATACCATATGACTTTGACCTATTCAATATTCTGCAGTTTGATTTATGGGCTATTCTTATTTTTCCATTTTCAGTGTCAAATCTGTAAGGGGAATATGCAATGGCCATATTATGGATTGTCCCCTCTGCCATCATGATTTTACTTTAGTATGCTAATTATATATTAATGCTTAGGAAGAAAATGGTAAGGATTTTTACTTTAGAGAAAAATGAAAAATGGAGGTTCAGGAAACCTAAACATACAAAAGACTAGGAAATGGAGAGGAACACATGGAATAACTACATTAGTCAGGATTTGTTTATGTTTTTGTTGATGGGATGCAGAGAAAATACATTTTGCACATAGCTAATGTAATAGGTAAATGTCATTAATGTTAATTATTAGCAGTTTTATACAACCAATGCCTAGCCTTGAACACGAGTTTCATTACGTTATATGTGTCTCTATTAAACCTCTTATTAAGGCTCCAGTTTAGCTACACTGGCTGCAATATTCATGAAAACATGGATCCTGGAAATGTCCTCTTGAATCAGGCCGTTTTTAATCCAAATCATGCACATCTTAGGGTTGGCTCCTTTTTGCTTTGTACCATGAAGCCAATAGGTCTATAAAATATTTTTTTTTAGAACAGTATTTTACTCTAATAAAACCTGTCTTACTGACTGGGACATTACTAATCTAAGGGTCACGATTAATAGCAGAGGCTTTATTTTGGCCTACATGCCTCCTTGCATGCCTCATGGTTATGAAGAACATTTTAAAAGGGTACATTTTCAAAGGCTTAATCATATACCAAGTAAAAGCAGGGATTTTGAGGGCAGAATGGATGAATTTGCCTTACTGGATTTCTAGCCACTTAAAAATTATGTAGTAGATTTTAAAACACTACGCCCGCGCGTACATTTGTTCACACGACCATTGCAAACAAAAGTACGCTGGATTTTAATAGATACGCGTGAAGCCGCGGGTATCTTTTAAAATCCGGAGTCGGCGCTCGCAGCCTGCCTCTGTTCCCTCCGAGGCCGCTCCGAAATCGGAGCGGCCTCGGAGGGAATTTTCCTTCCGCACCTTCCCCTCCCTTCTTCTACCTATATCACCCCCCCAGCCCTATCTAAACCCCCCTACCTTTGTTCGAAAAGTTACGCCTGCCTGAGGGAGGCGTAACTCATGTGCGCTGGCCAGCCAGCCGGCGCACGATTCCCCGGCTCAGGAGCGGTTTTGGAGGCCTCGGCCACGCTCCGGGCTGGAACCACACCCGCAGCCCTGCCCCCAGATGACGTGCCACCGCGACATGCCCCTGGCGCGCTCCCCAGGAAAGCCCCAGGACTTACGTGCGTCCCTGGGCATGCGCGCACCACCGAGCCTATTCAACATTGGCTCGGCGCACACAGGGGGAGCTTGCGGCGGGTTTTCGGGGAGTATGCGCGTATCTTACGCGCGTACCCCTTTGAAAATCTGCCCCTATGTGCATACTTTGCAGTGTGTGTACTTCTAACTGCAGTAGAAAAGAGAGGTTCCAGAAGTTTGCAAATTGATTGGGTGGAAAAGCTATGCTCGTTCATTAAAGTTTAAAATATGTGCACACATATCTAATTTGCACACTGGATGTCCACAGTTGAGATGACTTTATACGTAAATTAACCATTCTGAAGAGAATGGTGTGCCTGTAGCAATGACCAATGAGAAATGCAGTGCTGTAGGACACGAAATACTGACAGAACTGAAGTCCAACATAGTTTAAATCGCAGCATAAAAAATGCATTGATCATCACTCATAATTGTATTAGTACAATGGTTCATAAAAGCCATTGTGACATGTAAGCTGTAGTGTCAAGGATTCAACCTTAGAGCTGATGACTGACAGTACTGGTTTCAAGTTTCGATGTTACTTTTTTATGTATGAATTACCATATGTCGTGGCCCTTGTTGCACCACTAAAGTCTGTTCTATGTAAATAATGGATAATTTTACAGTAAGGGGAAGAGTATCTAGTTGTTGTGTGATGGCTGGTGTCTTCCCCCAAAGGGGATGGGTCTTTCGAGGTTTATAAAAGTACCTCTTATGTTAGAGGAGTTGTTTTGAATTGGAGAAGGGTTTCTGAGACTGAGGGGTAGATTTTATAAACGTACGCGCTCGCGTACTTTTGTTTGCGCACCAGGCACGAACAAAAGTATGCCGGATTTTATAAGATATGCGTGTAGCCACTGTTACGGTCCTGCCCGTGAGGAGCGCGGGCAGGTCCTCACCTTCTCGCGGCTAGTCGAGCCGCTGACGCTGCTGCCGCTGCCGCGGTCCCTCCGCGGTGTCCGGGCTCCTCCCCGGCTGCCTTCTTCGCCGTGCAGCGGGGCCAACCCACCGCAAGCTCTCCCTCGCGGCCGGGACCCCGCTGTCCTTCCGGGCTCTCCCCGACGTGCCTCTGCCTTCCTGGGGTCCTCAGCCGGCAGGGAGGGCGTCCCTGTCGGTGCCTGTGCTGCAGTCCGGGTCCTCGCCCGGCAGGGAGGCCGTCCCTGCTGGTGCCTGCAGCCTACTCAGCCCCTGCAGCCAGCCTTACCTTCTCTCCTGCTTCTGACTTCACTGCTGGAAGCCGCTCCAGCAGCCTGCCACTTCTCCAGCTTCAGGGCAGGGCTACCCCCACGCTTGCCTGGCTTCCATGGCTCCTCTACGTGGCTGAGGATGCCACCAGCTTCCAGCACTCTTCTCTCCAGCTTCCTAGGGCACGAGCGCGCACCTCTCGTCTGTTCTTTAAGGGCCAGACAGGTGTGGCCCCTGCTGGCTCCTCCCTGGGCGTTGTCCACCTCAGTTCTACAAAGGGATTCCGCGTCCAGTCTGTCTTTGCCTTCGCAAGGAGTTGGTCACTCCTGAGATCCTCATTCCAGGAGCTGCCTTGTGTTCCAGCCTTCTGCAAGGTCCAGTGTTCCATGTTTTCCGTTGAAGCTTCCTGTCCTGTGTTCCAGTCCTGATGTCTCTAGTGGTTCCAGTCCTGATGTCTTCAGTTGTTCCAGTCCTGATGTTCGCTTGTTCCTGTTCCTGTCTTGAGGTCCGATTCCTATCCAGTATCCATGATCCAGTCCATATATTACAAGCCTTGCACCTGTTCCTGAAACCCGCCTGAAAGCTAAGTACCTTGCCTTGAATCTCCTGAAAGCTAGCACCTTGATCCTGTGTCCTCCAATGTCCTGGTATCTCGCGGCAAGCCACACCGTGGTCCGTGACCAACCCTCGGGGCGGGCTGGTTAGGGCCATCTGTGATGCAAGCCATGTACCTCGTTTTCAAGTCTTTGAGAAGTCCTTGTTCCTGACCCTGTATCCTGCCTTGGCTGCCGGTGACCTTTGATGTCAGTGCCAGATCCAGTTCCTGATCCAGTCCTATATGTGCTGCCCTTCGTCTTTGTCTGGTTCCTGAGCCTTCTGGCCTGTTGGGCCCTGGAGTGGCCAACAGGTGGGATTCGTCCCTGCGCTTAGGAGCTTCTGCCCTGCCAGCCGACGGGGCTTCGGATGTCAGTATCCCAGCATCGCAGTTCGCGTCGCCTGGTTCTCTCCTGCATTATCCCGTTCTCAGCGTGGTCCGTGACCTGCCCTCCAAGGCAGTGTTGGGGACGCGTGGGACAGGGTGGCCCTTGACTCAGTCCCAGGAGTGGTCTGAGCAGGGTGCCCTGAGGGACTGTGCTCATGTCTTCCTTCAGTCCTTGTTCCTGAGTCTACATCTGCACCTTCAGTACCTTGCTTCTGAACCTACCCCTGCATCTTCAGTACCTCGCTTCTGAATCTACCTCTGCACCTTCAGTACCTTGCTTCTGAGTCTACGTCAGCACGCCCAGTTTCTGAGTCTTCGTCTGCACTTCCAGTATCTTGCTTCTGAGTCTACGTCAGCACGTCCAGTACCTTGCTTCTGAGTCTACGTCTGCACTCCCAGTTCACTGCTTCTGAGTCTACGTCTGCACTTCCAGTACCCTGTTCCTGAGTCTCGTCTGAATCTATGTTCCAGTCTTCGCTGCCCTGGCCTCTGTCCGGCCTGCCGCTTCGTGCCGTACCCTGCGGCAGGTCCGAAAGGGCTGGGAACGGTCGGAGGACTGTTCACAAGACCAACATTGCGTTGTTGGGTCTTCCGAAGCGTGCAGGTCCGGAGGAGGGCCTGTCGCCTGGTCATCACTCCAGTCTTGCTTCCGTCCTACCCATGCTCGGGCATGCCACGCCTCCCGCGGCCCTCTTCGGAATCCTCTGGGGTCGAGCCGCGGCCCAAGGACACACCTCACTCAGGAAGTGGGATCGCTCTCCGAGCGCTCCACAACAGCCACGCATATCTTATAAAATCCGGAGTCGGCACGCCCAAGGGGGTGCACATTTGTGCACCTTGCGCGCGCCAAGCCCTACGCGCGCTGCCCATTCCCTCCGAGGCTGCTTCGAAATTGGAGTGGCCTCGGAGGGAACTTTCTTTCCACCACCCGCACCTTCCCCTCTCTTCCCCTACCTCACCCCCCCCCCCCCCCCCCCGGTCCTATCTAACCCCCCCCCCACCGTTGTCGGCAGAGTTACGCCTGCCTGAAGCAGGCGTAACTCTGCGCGCGCCATCACCCAACCTGGGGGCTGGTCCAGAGGCCTCGACCAAGCCCCACCCCAAAATTCACTCCGCCCACCTGCTGTTCTGCACAGCGCTGCTTCCGTCTCTCACACACATCCATTTGCATGCAGGTAACAGGTATGACAAAAGCAATAGAACATTAAACTGATGCACAAACCTGCCTAAAAACTTGCATTGGATTATTCAGAAATGGATTAGATTTTGACTTTCTATGTCAACATAAGACAAGACCCTGAACTTTAACAGAATTGCAATGGCAGGCACATACAGGGATTAAAAAAAAAAAAGTGATTGTTATTAATGCATTATTTGTTCACTGCTGCAAATATTTTATATTAATATTGAATTCATTGTTTTATTTTTCATTACAGATTTTTTCCCATCGTATTAATCAAGTGCATTGCGCTACTAGCATTAATTAGTAATCAAAGTGTTTTTTTATTGCCTGGATTATCCTGCTCTGTACAATATAAAACAAATTCCAGAATTATCACCAAGAAAAGTATCTCATAACAAATGATCCTCTTTCCTCTTTTTTTTTTTTTAATCTTTTGTCTTCTTGGCACTGGGATGAACAATGATTCTTTTTTAATTGTTTCCTAGTTAACTGAAATAATGGACCCCTCATTCACATTATATTTCTTCGAACTGTATTTTGAAAAGTAAAAAAAAAATTGCAGTACTGCATGTTAAAAAACTATAAATATTGCCCTTCCAACCAGCCCATAAAGTTGGGACCATAGGGCCTGACTATCTTTACTGCATGTACTACCAGTGAAAAAAAAAAAAAAAGAAAAAAAAAAAACCTTTCACAATCAATAGAACTCAGCAAAACTGCAGCACGTAGCATCTGTAGCTCAGGCTGCCTTGAGACTACGGTTTCCAAAGGGGCTGCTCACCTACGTGAGAACTGTGTGCACATTTTCACAGAAGTGCAATCTGCAAAGGTTTGCTTTTAAATTGTTAAAAGAATTAATTGGGGTTCTACGCAACAATAGTAGAGGTAATAAAATTCTTCTTGGGAATGAGTAAAACTTGAACGTGCACAGTAAAATACCCCTTAACTTGGTAAGTAAAAGGTATTATTGTGTAAATGTTTCATTCTTGCCACACAGGTATGGAACCTTGTTCTTGCTGCTGGAGATGGTCATGTAGAAGGGATGGGGGAGGATTCCTCCCTGCCAACAGATCCTTTACTTTTTTGGCTAGTCAGGATGGAGGATTTCAGCTGCCATTAGACCTGCTAAATTTTAATATCTGGTCCGAGGCAGTTGTTAAATTTTTGGACTTTATGGAGTCTTAAAGAATTAACAGGTATGGAAAGCATACTTCCTGTATGCTTGGTAAAGTCTGATTTGTATATGATGTTTCCTCATTTATATTCACACAGACATTCATTTTAGCTTTTACATATTAATGTCTTGCTGTAGAACATTAATTTTTAGCACATATAAAAAGCCCATAATGTTCACGTTAGACGTTTTTACATAGACCCCCGCCTGAATTTACAAAGAAAGATTTGTTTTATCTAAACTAGTGGGACTTTGTTTTTATATTGTACATTAGGTATTTACTTTTATTGTATATTCAAGAAGACAAGAGGATGCCAACATTGACATGTCAAAGGGCTTTTATAAAAGTTCTAAGCAATTTTATAGTATAAGTAAATATGGCACATTTTGACATCATAAATATTCATTTATTTCAAACGTGTTTGCCAAAGTCAGTTCATGTTCACATTTCTCCTTATGGTTTGAAAGCCAGTTGCAAACACTAAAATAGTAACTTTCAAACCGGAGTGTGGACACACACTGATGCGCATGCATTGGTGCGCACCCAAAGGCACGGCCATTTTATAACTTGTGAGCATATATGCATGCAAGTTATAAAATAGCCTGGCCGTGCACACTTGTGGGGCCTTATTTTAAGTGGGCACGTGCTTAGATACGTAAATCCTGCTTCTACTACGTAAGTCGGGGGATTTTAAAAGGGTCGCATGCGCACACCATTGCCAGTTACACCAGTTCTTCCACAGGTTTGCCCAGTTAAGATCTCAATCCTCCAAACCCCTCTAGTTTAATAGTCTTCACTCCCTTCAGTTAGCCCAAACTCTTAAAACCCTTCAGTTATGGCTAGTTTTCTTTTTCTTTTTTTTTTTTTAACTTACATCTTCATAGCAGAGTAAACTTACATGGCTCTAGACCTGGGCACACGCCCAGGCATGTCAGTATTTGCACACATATCTATCAGCTCCACCCTGGAATGCCCATGCCCCACCCAGACTCTGCCCATGCCAAATCCCTTTTTGAATTGGAGTGAGATGTGCACACTGTGGGAGATACACATGTATCTTTAAAATACAGTGGGCACGTGTGAGCCTGACTTGTTTGTGCATCCCCTAATTGATGCTTACACCAGGCTTTTAAAATTCACTTCTAAGGCACTAGAAGGAAATGTCTTTAAAATTCAATTACTAGGTGAAAGGGTATTAATATTCCAGTTGACTCCCATAGGAACAAGATGTTAAAGATGCAAGCTAAAAGTCATAGCAATTCAGAGTTGTCCTGCTGTTTAGAAGCTGGCATGTATTCACAAACACCTTTGCAATCTGATAGAAACACAGAAATATAGTAATGTGATGGCAGAAAAAGACTATATGACCTATCTTACAGGCTGATACAGTAAGGAGTGGTAGGAAGAGGTGCGTTAGGGCTGGGCGCATCCGCGTTTTCCGCACGCACAGTTTGGATCACCTACCGCTCGATACTGTATTTAAATAGCTTGCAAATGCAAGCCGCGTCCAAGAAGCATCCGTGAAGCGTTAGGCCCGCGCAATTCATTTTACTCTATAGGTGCTGTTGGGTGCGCTGGTACCTGTCATTTCAAATGTCATTTCAAATGACGTTTGAAATGACAGGTACCGGGGGGATTGCGAGGCCTCTCTCCCCCCCTCCCGAAGCAAGGCGCAGGGCGAAAATTAAAACAAAAGTGAATAAATTGTAATAAAAGTAAACTTACTGCATGTGAATTTTCTTTGAACAGTCCTCTCTCTCTCTCCTCCTCCCGAGGCACGCACCACGGCTCCCCTGCCTCCTGGGGGCAGCCGGCGGCGAAAGCGGCTTCCAGCAGCCCCCGCCGGCGAAGGTGAATGAATGTGCGCCTGTGCGTGCAATTTTGGCACTCAAGGCGTGATGTCACGATGTTTGGCGTCACGGCATGTGACGTCGGCGTTCGCTAATACACTGCCTTGAGTGCCCAAATTGCATTCATTCACCTTCGCCGGCGGGGGCTGCTGGAAGCCGCTTTGACTCCCCTGCCCTCGCCGGCAAAGGTGAATGAATGCACGCCTGTGTGTGCAATTTGGGCACTCAAGGCAGTGCATTAGCGAACGCCGATGTCACATGCCATGACGTCAAACGTCGTGACGTCACGCCTTGAGCACCAAAATTGCACCGCCGGCGGGGGCTGCTGGAAGCCGCTTTCGCCGCTGGCTCCCTCTGCCTGGATGAATGCACGCCCGCCGGCGAAGGTGAGTGAATGAATGCACGCCCGCCGGCTCCCGCCTGGATGAATACACGCCCGCCGGCACGTTCGGGCGTGCATTCTAGAGGTGTGCATTCATTTTCGCCGTATTGGCGATCCGCAACGTATATTGCACTATTCGTAGTATTCGTGGGGAAGCGAAACGTATCGCGATTCCCCACGAATACACGAATCTTCGCCGAATTATACGGCCACCTAAATAAAAATTTAAACAAACCCCCCCACCCTCCTAAACCCCCCCAAGACTTACCAAAACTCCCTGGTGGTCCAGCGGGGGGTCCGGGAGCCATCCCCTGCACTCACACCCTCGGTGCCGATTTCATCATTGCGTCGATAGCCTTGTCACAGGGGCTACCGGTGCCATTGGTCAGCCCGTGTCACATGGTCATCAGCGCCATCTTGTGCTCCTACCATGTGACAGGGGCTGACCAATGGCACTGGTAGCCCCTGTGACATAATATGGGCAAAGGCTATCGGCGCCATTTTGAGTACTGGCATCAGACGGCCGGAGTGCAGGAGGTCACTCCGGGACCCCTGTTGGACCCCCAGGGACTTTTGGCCAGCTTGGGGGGGGCCTCCTAACCCCCACAAGACTTGCCAAAAGTCCAGCGGGGTCCGAGAGCGACCTCCTGCATGCCGGCCGTCCGATGCCAGTACTCAAAATGGCGCCGAAAGCCTTTGCCCATACTATGTCACAGGGGCTACCGGTGCCATTGGTCAGCCCCTGTCACATGGTAGGAGCACAAGATGGCGCCGATGGCCAAGTGACAGGGGCTGACCAATGGCACCGGTTGCCCCTGTACAAAGGCTATCGGCGCCATGATGAAACCGGCACCGAGGATGTGAGTGCAGGGGATGGCTCCCGGACCCCCCGCTGGACCACCAGGGAGTTTGGTAAGTCTTGGGGGATCAGGAGGGTGGGGGTTGTAGTTAATTTTAATTTTAGCTGGGACACGAATAGAAATCGCCCTATTAATGCATCGGGGCACCATACAGCCGAATGCAACGTATCTGCTCCCCGATGAATCCGAATCACGAATGCAACATATGGCGTCCCTCTGCACATCCCTGGTGCATTCATTCACTCACCTTCGCCGGTGGGCGTCCATTCATCCCGGGGGCAGCCGGCGGGGGCTTCTGGAAGCCGCTTTTGCCGCCGGCTGCCCCCGGGAGGCAGGGGAGGCAGGGGAGCCGCAGTGCGCGCCTCGGGAGGAGGGGAGAGAGGACTGTTCAAAGAAAATTCACATGCAGTGTTTACTTTTATTACACTTTATTTACACTTTATTTACACTTTATTTACTTTTGTTTTAATGACATGTTGAGCCGATTTTTGCCCTGCGCCTTGCTTCGGGAGGGGGGGATTTTGGTTGGAGCCTGCCTATTGCTGTCACACCACACTAACGCCTGGGTAAGGGTCCCGGGGGGGGGGTGAGGGAGTCGTTTGCCCATGAAATTTCGTCTCTCTGACCTGTCGCTCCACACTAACGCAGGGGTAAGGGTAGGCGGTAAGTTAGCAGGTTAAACGTGCAGCAAAACTACAGGTTAAAAAGGAGATAATCGGGGCGCACATTACTGTATGGGAGGGAATAGCTAATCGGAGCATTTACATCTCATATACATGCTGCTGGCGGAAAGGGTTACCGGTTGATTTAAAGAAGCGGTAAGGATGATTTAAAAGGGATAGTGAATCGCGGGTTGGACTTACACGGCCAAATTGTGAGTTAGAAGCGGGTTAGAAGCAGGGTAACCGCGACCGCGCTTTACTGTATCGGCCTGTTAGTCTGCTCATCCAAATGAACTACTCAGCTCTGTAATCCCTACCACTCCCTCAGAGATCCCCTGTGCTTGTCCCATGCTTTATTTATTTTATTTATTTATTTAGGGTTTTTCTATACCGGCATTCATGATACAATCACAACATGCTGGTTTACAAATAACAGGGGTGTAATAACTTAGAACCTTGAACAAGTGAAGAGAATCAATGCAGTTACAATAAAACAAGGCTGCTCAACTGGGAGGAGATGAAACAAAACTATAGTAACTTAACAGTCAGAGGTATAATTATTTACAGTATTCTGAAGTGTCTTTCTATAGTTGATGCTGAGAATCGGTTAGGGTCTGGAAAGGCTTGTTTAAATAACCAAGTCTTAAGCCTTTTTCTGAATGTTAGAAGGCATGGTTCCTCTCTTAGATCATGGGGAATGGAGTTCCATATCGAAGGTCCCGCTGTAGAGAAGGCCCGTTCTCTAAATGATCGATAATGTGTGTATTTGGTTTGTGGTACATGTAGTGATCCTCTGTAAGCTTCTCTAATGGGTCTGGAGGAGGTGAGCTGTCTGAGCGGGATTTGTAGGTTAAGTGGAACATGATGATGAATGGCTTTATAGATAATGGTGATGGATTTATAAATAATTCTGAAATGGATTGGCAGCCAGTGTAAGTTTTTGAGAATGGGAGTGATGTGGTCTCTTCTCCTGGTGTTAGTCAGTATTCTGGCTGCCGCGTTTTGGAGCATCTGGAGAGGTTTGGTGGAGGAGGCAGTTAGACCTAGTAAGATAGAATTACAATAGTCTATCTTCGAAAAGATTATTGCTTGAAGGACCGTCCTGAAATCTTGAAAGTGAAGGAGTGGTTTCTTGAAAGTGCTTTCTTGGATTCAGATTCTGACTTTGTCTCCATCACCTCCACTGGGAGGCACTTCCATACATCCACATTCTTTAGATTACTCCTGAGACTATCTCTTTTCATCTTCATACCAAAACATCTTGTTCCAGAGCCTTCTTTCCGTTGAAAGAGTCCCTCCTCCTTTGCATTGATATCTTGGAGGTACTTAAATGTATCTATCATTTCTCGCTTATTCTATTTTTCCTCTAGGTTATGTATGTTTGGTTCTTTAAATCTATCTGCATATGCTTTATAACAAAGACCACTGACAATTTTAGTAGCCACCACCTTCTGGACCGACTACAAGTTGTTCACACACTTAATCATGAAAAGCAAGAAGTATATGCACACAGTTTTAGCTCTGATAATGTTTTTAGGTATTGGAGACTCATTGGAAGATGGAGGTATGAAATTCAAAATAAGTAGCAGTGAAATACTGCCCTCATCTGCCTTAGCCCTTCTCTGTTACTCAGTGAATCTTACAGTCTTATGTGCTCCTAGGGTGGGGGGGGGGGGGGCACATAAGACTTTGATCCACCGAGTGACAGAGAAGGGCCAAGACAGTTGCATTTAAAATAAAAGATTTATTTAGCTAGATATTGTATTTTCCCTATCCCCAGAGAGCTCACAATCTAAAGCCTATATTCATTAAGGGCCGGATTTTAAAAATATTACGTACGTAAATCCAGAAGATTTACGCGTGTAACCGGTCTTACGCGTGCCAGGCCTATTTTAAAAAGGCCAGGCGATGCGTGGAAAGCCCCGGGATGCGTGTAAGTCCCAGGGCTTTACTAAAGGGGCGGTCCGGGTGTGGGGCGGGGGCAGAGCCAGAGGCCTCCGGCAGAGCGGCTATTGCCACTGTGTCGGAGGATCGCGTGCCTGTAGGCTGCCAACGCGTGCAACTTGCACCTGCCCAGAGGCAGGCGCAAAAGGTAAGACAAAGGTCGGGGATGTTTAGAGTAGGGCTGGGGGGGAAAGGTTAGGGGAAGGGGTGGGAAGGTCAAGCTAGAGGGGAGGGAACGGGGAAGGCAGCATGGCTCGGCTGCCGAGGTGGGGGGAGGGGGAGGTATTGCTATGATAGTGGGGCTCTTCTCCCAAAAAAACATTGCGACTCTATCATGCATTCTTTTATCTTGTGGCCAAACATTGCGGGTCAAAAGAATGCAGCCAGTGGCCCTTTAATACAATGGCAGCCCCAAACTCACAGGACTTCCATTGCCTTAAAGGGTCACTGGCCCAAAATTTAAAAAATTGCGGGAAAACAGGGAGGTTGCACAGGGGTCAGGGCTGACCCTTGTCTCAATCTCATGGTGGCAACTCAAGGTGGCAGGAATTCCCCAAAATACAAAAAGAATTCAAAATGTAGTTGCATAACAACACCCCGCCCCAAAGACCATCAATAAAATCAGCCTGGTTCCCCTGCTCCTTCACCCCGAAAATACCTTCAATAAAATCAGCCCTGTCACCTGATCCCTCAGCTCCCCAAGACCATCAATAAAATCATTGCCCCAGCCTAACCCAAGAGTTAAAAAAAAAATTAGGGTCCTGAGCCCTGCACCCCCTTCAACACCCCCATGAATCTTAAAATATATCATGATCAGGCCTGGGATCACACTTGTACCTAGCCCAGTCTGACCATTTTCCAAAATGGTACCAACCTGACCTTGCCTAAAGAGGTATAGGTATTTTATCATGGCTGACTACTTTCTCAGTCAGCAGTGATAAAATATTTGCATAAGATTGCCTATGCATGACCTTCTCTGAATGCATTTGCATTATTCATGCATGCAAATTGCATACAAAGAAGGCCATTGTAATGGAGAGGGAACCTGGGCAAGGAGATGCAAAATATCACATATATCATGAGATAACCATGATATAATGCACGTTAGCGCACTACTGCGGCTTGATGCATCTCCTCATAAGTTTGTACCTGAGGCAATGATTTTAATGAAAAATGTCTTTCTGAGCGCTTACAATATGTATATTATATGTACATGTAGTATTGTGGTGCTAACCAAAAAAGTCAATTAGAACCAGTATGGTATTAGGCCTATTGTAATACATGTCGGGTGTGGGCTTTGTTTCAGAAAGCCATGAGTAAACTGAATTACAAGTACAATATAGTAAATCTCCCATACCAAAACACCGCTGTCAGCACTTAAATAGTAACCACCCTACCAATTAGGGATGTGAATCGTTTTTTGACGATTTAAAATATCGTCCGATATATTTTAAATCGTCAAAAATCGTTAGAGCCGCGATACAATAACAATTCCCCCGATTTATCGTCAAAAAATCGTAAATCGGGGGAAGGGGGAGGGGAAGGGGGAGGGCGGGAAAACCGGCACACTAAAACAACCCTAAAACCCACCCCGACCCTTTAAAATAAATCCCCCACCCTCCCGAACCCCCCCAAAATGCCTTAAATTACCTGGGGTCCAGAGGAAGGGTCCCGCTGTGATCTTTTACTCTCAGACCTCGTTCGAGGCACTTTGTAGGCATGCCGGAATCGATACCTGATGCTGACCTCGCCAACCAACTTTTACAATGGCTCCCTGAGGCCTTAGGTATTCTGGAGCAACTCAGCGCCCTGAAAATCGAACGGGCACATAGATTGGGCAGTCGTTCCCCGCAAAACCAGAGGGCTAGGATTGTTATCACCCATATACTGGACTTTGCTGACCGTCAACGTATTTGGCAAGCTTAACGTAAAATCCAAGTACTGAAGTACAATAATGAGTCGATAAACATTTTTCTAGACTTTTCTGCTCATGTAGCCACAAAGCGTAAGGAATTTGGGCCGGTATGCACGCAATTGCCGGTGAAACAAGTGCGATTTGCCTTTCAATATCACGCTAAACTTCGCATCTGGCACAATGGTCAATCACAAATGTTTGACACCGTGCCTGAAGCTCAAAAGTATATCCAAACCACCTTGCCTTTATCAGCAGAATGAGAAGGAATTGCTGCATACCAAAGCTGTACGTAGAGGACGACAGAATGTTGTTTATCTCAATTCGGATGCTTGATTCACATTTCCCAGAGAGGCTCGCTGCATCAGGCATGCAGGAAGATTTAGATCCAAGTGAATTTTACCCGGTTTTGGACACTGGTTTATGTTTTTCTATACTGCTGGTGATTACTGTTCAAGCTGGCAAGCGGCTGATTGCTACCCCAAGCAGGGGCTGTTTTTGTACAGCACTTTGGGTTCCATTATAGCCGCTGGATTGTGTTGTACCAGTTGTAATTACATTTCTCCAGGAGGCCTTGCACCTGGGAATTTCCTATTTTTCATTTGGGGACTGTCACCTGACCACATCCTTACGGCTCCAGCTCTCACCATTGGAAGCTTAAGCAAGCTTAAGAAAGGAGTGCAAAGGGGGGTTGTGGGTGGGAAGGGGGGGGTAGGGAAGAGGGGATGGCACCTTACGGTTTGGAATGGTGTTCGTAGTTTTTCTGTTGGGCAGGAAGGCTGATTGTGTTAAGTGTACAGCTGCTGCTAGTCATGGAATTGGGAAATATTCTGACTTCTCACTGTTTTAAGTCTGCTGTAATTTCCACAGTATATGCTAACTCCCCGCTGGGCTTATTACCACATATAGAGTTCGCTCTTGGGATGTCCTATATGTCATGGCAATTTATGGAACACGATATCAGTCTTTTGTATCTTTATGAGCCCTAAAGTAAATTATATGACCTGGAACGTTGCTGGTCTAGGCTCACCTATAAAGCGAGAAAAGGTACTTGCTCAATGTTACAAGGCTCATGGGGACATTGTGTTCTTGCAAGAACCGCACATGCTGGAGAGTGAGCATCTTAAATTAAAGAATAGACGAGGGTACAATCAGGTTTTTTTTTTCTTTGGGTACACGCAAGCGCAATGGGGTTGCGATTTTAATACATAAATCTATGTCATTCCAATTAGAGCTGCAATGGCATGACCAAGACAGACAGCTTATAATAATCAAAGGCTGTCTTTTTGGCAAATCTGTCATACTCGCCTCTCTCTATGGTCCTAATAAATATAATCATGCTTTTTTCTCTAATTTAGTCACTCAAATCTCTGAACTTGGTCCACCCCGGTAATACTGGCAGGAGATTTTAACTGCTTCATGGACCTGGCTCTAGACAAATGCTCTAACACCCCTCTACAATCTATTGGACCTGGGAAGGGTCTTTCCTTTCTCTGCAAAACACTGCAACTTTTAGATGTCTGGCGGGTGTTACACCCAACAGAGAGAGATTACACTCACTATGCTAGGGCGCATCCGGCCAAATCCCAAATTGATTATATTCTCATATCTGAATCTCTATTTTCCTTGGTAGACAAAGCAGAGATTGGAAATATCATAATATCAGATCACTGCCCTGGCTCCTGTACCATGGGGTCCGGGTTACCACCTCCCTCCTTGTTTTCTTGGCGGATGACCAAATGGCTAGCTACAGATTTAGAGCTTAGGGACTTTATTAGTCAGAAATGGAGATAGTATGAGGAGTTTAATAAACAGCATGTAAATAACCCGGTCCTCTTTTGGGAAATGGCTAAGGCCGTCCTACGGGGGGGATATTCTCAAATACACTATCTAAAAGAAAAGACAGCAGAATTATCAAATTCTGATGCTAGAAAAAAGGCTGACTTACTATAAAGCTCAGTGGAATCGACAGAATACAGATGTTTGGAAAGACAGATTCTGGCAGACTCAGGAGGCCTTAAATGATATTCTACACCGCAAAACCACAGGAAACATTTTTTCTTTTAAACATCAGCTGTTTCTTTATAATAATAAACCTGGACGGCTTTTAGCCCACTTGTCTAAGGCCAAACAGCCCTCTAAATATATTATACAAATTAATAGACTGGATGGCTCATGTGCTGTATCCACTTCTGAGATAGGGCAGATATTTCAAAATTTTTATGCAACCCTATATGCCTCGGAGACCCCGAATGACCTAAACCAGTGGTCGTTCCTTCAGACTTGCAATTACCTACCTTGATGGATAAACAAAGAGAAGGCCTGAATCGACCCATATTATCTCAAGAAGTCATGACTGATTTCTGATCTTAAACTTCATAAATCACCTGGGCCTGATGGCAGGCCTTCTCTCTTTTACAAATCATTGCAGGAACAGGTGGTACCATCATTAACAGTCTTGTTTAATCATATGATAACACAGGATGTACTCCCGGACACTATGAAAGTGGCAGCTATTACGATATTGCCCAAACCAGGGAGGGGCCCTGCTGATCCGGGTTCCTACAGGCCAATTTCCCTCCTTAATCAGGATGTGAAAAGATATGCCAAAATGTTGGCCAACAGGCTGAAATATATCTTACCAGATATAATTTCTTTAGAACAAACTGGTTTTGTGCATGGCTGGCGACCGGTTTCAAATATTAGGCATTTAATGGTGGCTCTAGAAAGCTGCTGCCTTCAGGCAACACCAGATCCCCTGTTAGTAAGCTTTGATGCTGAAAAAGCATTTGACAGGGTGGCTTGGCCTTATCTGTTTGAGGCTATGCAGCAGCTTGGGTTTGCCGGCCCCTTTCTGACAGCTATCAAATTATTATACTGAGATCCTAAAGCTTTTATTTGTATCAATGGTTACACTTCCCCATTATTTACCCTGGGAAGAGGTACGAGGCAGGGATGCCCCCTGTCACCTCTCCGCTACATTCTTTTTCTAGAGCCGCTGATTCATAAAATTCAGCAATTTACTCAGATTCCTTGCATCCGAACAGGAAGAATGGAACAAAAAATGATGCTATTTGCGGACGATATGTTGATGGTAATTTCTAATGCTCGCCACTCTCTACCAGTGTTACTGGATACCATCTGGATTTTCAGTACTTTTTCTGGATTGAAATTGAATCTAACGAAATCTGAGGCGTTGGATGTTACTGGGAGCCTTCATGCCACCTGGCCTGATTTTCCACTGCTTTGGGCCACTGACACAATTAAATATCTTGGCATAAAAATACACAGTGACCCGCGGCAATGGCATCGCTACAATGTGACCCCCTTAATAAAGGCATTCCAGCTGAAGGTGAACAGTTGGAATTCCTTTCCTTTATCCATCTCAAGGAGAATAGCTTTAGTTCAAATGATACTGTTACCTAAATTACTGTATCTTTTACAGTTGACTCCCTTTTATTTGCTAGCGAGAGCCATACGTACCTTTCAAAATATATTTGGCGAACAAAAGTACGCGCTCGCGCAAGTATTTAAAATCTGCCCCATAGTGTATAGTACCTGCTTACCGAATGTCTCTCTGACTGACAATTCCGCAAGGCTCATCCATTTCCGGGCTACCTTTGCCTAACTGCTGTATATGAAGTTTATACCCTTTCCTGCTTAACGTACCACACTTCTTATCTATTTATTTGGAATCCACTTCATATTTATACACCAAATCTGTAAATATCCATTACTTATTTGTTCAATGCCTTTTACTTTATATGATCTATCTTGGGACTACCTTTAGAGAAAGGCAGAATATCAATGGCTTATAAATAAATAAGTCAATAATGTGAGCATGTCATTTTCCAAGGACATTAAAATAATGTGATTATGCTAAGCTGAGCATGCTCAGTTTCTCTTTTCGTCTTGACTCTTCCTTCTGGTCTCCATCTAAGCCCGATACATGAGGGTTGCTTGTCAATGTAGAGGGATGAATGGAGAGACCTACTACACTTCAGCTGAGGAAATCAAAGGAGAGTAGAGAGTTCCAAGAGAGAAGAAAATATGACTGCATGTTTAGAATTATTTATCTTATGTATCAGTAAGGATCTCAAAAGAACAGTATTAGAGGACATGGCTAGGAACAGAAGAAAGCTTGCACGGGAAGACCAATGGAGGAATTTCGTTGCTCTGCCTCAGAAGGGCATCGGCATCTGACCATTTCCCCCTCTATGATCACTCTGTTGTATAAGCACCACAATGGGTGCATCACACACTTTGATACTCTCTGAAAGCTCACTGAAATGAGCTCTATGCTCAAATTAAAACAATTGGTCAGTTGAAAAAACTTTTCAGGCTCAGACTGCTGCTCAGCCACAAGTCTTTGAATGCTTACAGTGGCCTTTGGCTACGTTAATAATGCCAATGGCAGCAAAGACATTTGTCCTCTGGTAATCTATTGATTAGAAATATATCACCTTGTGCAAAGAAAGGTGGATTTATCTTATGCTTTGTGTGTATCACTTTGTCCTCTCCTTCTCTCTCTTTTATTCTCTATGTTCCATGTCTTCTTTGCCATGCTGGTACCCTGTGAACACTTTGAGGAGGGGGAGAGACTGGGGCAGCCCACTCGCTGGTCACTTGTCTCTGGGGGGAGCCTTCTGTAGAAGAAGGCCTCTAATTTCATGATTAGCCAGGGGATGAGACTGAGCTACCCTCAAAAAAGACTGTCATGAACAAGCATGTAAATATCTGTAGTACTGAATGTTTAAACTAATCCCAGCAATGATAACAATGATCCTGAGAATCGTGCCAATAACTTAGCCTCTGAATGCTTCTACACCCATATGAAACTTCTATGCCTTGTACATTGTGATGTGTGGAGCAATGCTGTAACAACTATGATGTGTCACTTTTGAGAAAGCCTATTTCTGGTATGAATATAGGTATGTGTGTAAGAATTAGTGAAGAAAGTGTATGTTAGCTGTGTTTTGTTTTAGCAGAGAGAGGTGTGGTCAAATGTATTTATCCCCAAGGACCTACAGTATGGGTATAGTTGTTTAGGGTCATCAGCTGTCTATGGCCTTCATTTTTCAGGCTCCCTTGTTACAGTTAACACAGTCCTCTTAAGAGCATGTTCAATATAGCATGCTCATGCGAATTAGCTTGCTCTCAGTAAGTATCATGTTCACATGAGTAAGTTAACACAGGTCCTAGCAAATATTAAATAGTGTCCAGTTAGTAAGCCTTCACTAAAAAACAATGATGTGGGGGCGCCTACTAACAATATTTAATGTTTGATCTGTAATCCCCTATTTACATAGGACATTCTTTGATTTACATGCATGGATACACATAGGGGCAGATTTCAAAGGCTACGCGCGTAACATACATGCGTAACCCGAGAAAATCTGCGCGCGCCCCGGTACGTGCGTATGTCCCGGGGCTTGCAAAAAGGGGCGTTCCGGGGGCAGGACTGAGGCCTCCGGCACAACCGCTGTGCTGAGTGATGGCGCTCCGGCAGCTGGCCGGCGGATGCAAGTTACGCCTGCCTAGAGACAGGCGTAACTTTCGAGATAAAGGTCAGGAGGGGGTTTTAGTTAGGGCAGGGGGGCGGGTTAGTCAGGGGAAGGGAGGGGAAGGTGGGGGGGCAGAAGGAAAGTTCCCTCCGAGGCCGCTCTAAATCGGGGCTCCCCTAGGGCTTGGTGCGTGCAAGTTGCGCGCCGACCCCGGATTTTATAACATGCGCATGACTCCGTGCGCATGTTATAAAATCGGGCGTAGATTTGTTCGCGCTGGGTTGCACGAACAAATCTACGCCCTTGTGCTGTTTTTAAAATCTGGCCCATATTTTTGTATGCTCGCACTAACTTCTTTTTAGACCACTTTAGCATGCTTGTTAAGACCTTCTTTCAGAGTTTGCTTTTATTTGCATGAGCATGAGGTCCTTAACATGCAAACTAAAGTTTATTGCATATGTACCCATAGTGTGGAAGTCTGAAAAGACAACTAACCCATAATACCGTTGAATAGATTTGCCTTAGATGTTACTTGTATTTACCAGTGATAACATTAGGATTTTGGAAGGGCATACTAAAAATAAACATAATTTTAAGTTTTTAAATTATACAATATGCAGTTTCAGTAGATGAGATTTGCAGATCTCACTTTTCTTGTCTCATAAAGGAATAGAGGGAGAGTGAACTTTATGGTGCTTCTGCGTATCTCTTCCATTAGCACTGCTCCTTTCCATCTCCAGCAATATTATCTCACATTACTAGTTGTCATGCCATTGGATGAAAGCAAGAGAAAGAAATGCATTCAAAACGGCTGCTATCCTCTTAACAGAACAACATAAAATAATTGCAAAAAAAGCCACTGTAACTAAAGAATAGCCAAATTATGCCTTCTATGTACAATTTAAAGACACCTTAATAAGTAAAAAAACAACAATCATGTGAATCAATGGTCTTCATAAGCATTCTGTTGACAGAAACAACTTCTATTTAAGTAAGGAATGTGTTTAATCATGAACCAAAGGATAAACTGGGAACATATCAAACACTAAACAATCAAAAAATGCAAAAAAAAAAAAAAAAAAAAAAAGCACACAATCCATTGTTTTTGGTTTTCATTCCTAATTTTGAGATGTTTTGTGGGCACTTTTGGAACATTTTTTTCTTGTTTGCTGTCTGAAGTATTTCCAGCTTTTTCTTTGGTTCAGGATTACACACATTCTTCAACTGATTGCAATTTTTTTTTCCTGATGATGGGATATCTGTGCAGACCATTGGATTTACAAAGTCCAGTTTTCTAAGATGTTTTTCAGCTATAAATAACGAATATGATGCTGTCATTCTTTGGTTATTTAGAATGTATAGTGTGTGTCCTTTTTGGAAATCCTTCTCATCACTGGTTGTTTACCACTAATTCCAGCTGAGGAACAGTTCTCTTTTTCTGTGGTTCTTCCTCTCAGCATTTATCTGAGAAACTGGGCAGAGCACTTGGGTGACTTAGAGAAAATATATGAAAGCAAAATCTTGTATTCTTTGATGCAGTTACCACATAATAGATTCAATGGACATTTTCATATACTGTCCTCAGCTGTAAGCAAAAATCTCAGTATTGTCTTTCTTATAGCTGTAGCTATGAAGGCAGGGGGAAAATAGTACCATGGTTTAGCCCATAGACAGTTCTACTAAAACCCTGGCATGGATTCTCTGAAAGGTGGGAAGATAAACCTCCAAGGCCTAGGATGAAGGGTCTCTCTTTCTATGGGTGTAACATAGCTCAAACCATGTATCTCTGTATCTTTCCAGTGCCAAGAACCAGGCTGGACACACAGGTAGGTATTCCAAAAATAAAAGTTTACTGTTCAGCTTTGATCAATGGAAATTAATTTTCTTCCTACCAATTCACAGCAGTAAGTCAAATCCCAAAATGATCTATGACTGAGGTCTCTTGATGTTTTCCCAGGATCCAATGTCTTCCTTTGGATAGAATAAA
This sequence comes from Rhinatrema bivittatum, assembly GCF_901001135.1. Classification (NCBI taxonomy): domain Eukaryota; kingdom Metazoa; phylum Chordata; class Amphibia; order Gymnophiona; family Rhinatrematidae; genus Rhinatrema; species Rhinatrema bivittatum. The sequence goes on along the minus strand of NC_042617.1, from coordinate 355,282,454 downwards.
TATATATGCTGCCTGGTTTGCACTGGAAAAGATTGTTTTACCCTTAAGGATCTCCCTTGCACAATAGCTGGGGTCCACTGCTCGATCCTTCTTTCTTCAAAACTCTCTTTTCCTGTTCTCCTGGCTGAAATTCCAGAATGAAGTCCCAATTTCCTGCTCTCCTGTCCTAGCTCTGGCCTCCTCTCATTCACAGTTCTCCTACATAGTCTAAGGAATCCAAAAAATACGGCAAACAGGGAAAAATAATCCTTCTTTCTCACTTCCCTCTCTCAGGCAGGAAGGATGGATAAAATCTTTCTTCCAAAAAAAATTGGTAAATGGGATTCATCTCCTTGGGTGATCTTCAGAAATATTAAGGACATTGATAACAGAGATGTTGGCTTCACAACTAGATTGCGTTGAAAATTTTATGGATATTTTTTGTTGATAAACAAGTTCAGGAATGTAATTTGGTTTTGTCTTCTATTTTGGACAAGCTGGCGGGATTGTAAACCGTTATCTGGTCTTCTCTGTATTATATTCCTTGCTATCACCCTGGTTTAAAGTTGTTAAAACTACATCAACAGCTTGTGAATATGTGACATAAGTCAAAGTCCTGCAGGAGTATTCATAAGTGGAGAATTGTTTTTCACACTTTAAAAATGGCTATTAGATCTACTAAAAAATAAATAAAGGCTGAAAATTCTGACTTCATATAAAACTAAAATTGCCCTAGCAATCTTTCTTCTAATGGGTTTGCTGATTTATGTTATTTAAAATGAATTTCCTCCAGATGGTGCTTATGATAAGGCTGTTTTGAGTAACTTGGGGGATGAGAATGTGACCACAGTGATAGGCTGCAATAATTTTTCCTTACTTAATAAAGTATCAGAATGTACCATTGCCAGGCTTGACATTACTAGAAAGAGAGCTTTTTCCATTGCCGGCCCTTTACCTTGGAATGCTCTGCTTGATCCTCTACGTGTTTGCACAGATCTAACCACATTTAAATGCAGCCTAAAGACAATTTTATTTAACAAGGCTTTTGATATGGAATTATCATAGTACATAACTGCCCAGCCTACGCTAAATTTTAATTTTCTGAAAGCACCTTTCTCCCAAACCTTAAGATGTTTTCATAGAAAGTAATCATTTTTTGATTTTTTTAGATAATAGTATTAATTTTTGCAGTACTATTCTGTATTATATTATTTAACTTTATTTTGTTTGTCTTAATCGATTGGCTTATTATGTATGCAACGATGTGAACCAGTATGATCAGTTCTGGAGATGGTGCCATATTAAAACGTTTTAAATAAATAAATAAATAAATTCAGGAGCTTCTTTTTTAGTGAGGCCAATCCTGTTACCTCACTGCTAGATCCATTTCCCCCCAAACTGCTTAAGAATATGAAATTGTAGATCGACTTCTGTTAATCTGTAACATATCGTTAAAATCTGCTACTATACTTGAAGACGAAGGTAGCAAAAATAATGCCGGTTTGCAAAAAGGGCTCCAGTTGTGATCCTGGAAACTAATACTGGTAAGAGAATTGCCAGTGCTGGGGAAAAATGGCAGAAACCATAATCAAGAACAGAATTGCTCAGCACATGGAGCATGGCTTAATGGGAAAAAGCCAACATGGTTTTAGCAAAGGGAAGTCAAGCTTACCAATCTTTGGGATGCACAAGTGAAGGAATTTTATAACAGACGTGCATCCAGGCCATGACCATTTTCACCAGTTTATCCACCAGTTTGTCCAGTCTATAGCTAAGTTCCCTAGACTCTCCTGGTTTTTACCTCTTGTTAACACAGACCCCTAAACCAGAAATAGCTTTTTTCTGACTTACACCTCATCTATAGCAGAAGTAAAGTTGCGCTGCAATAGACTTGGATGTGCTCTCAGGCTTATAGCTGCTTGTATACATTTCTCTTGGCCTCGCCTGGAAAACCCATGTGCCACTCACATTCTGTGCCTTTTTGTTTCCTGATGGGAGGTATTTGTGCCTCAGTACTTATGCACACATGTGGGCGGCTTATAAAATTGGGTGGACAAGGGCATGTGCTAGTTGCACGCACATCTGCTTGAATGTAATCTGCTTTGAAGTGCCATAAAGCAGAATATAAATAAATAATAGCAGCCACTTAAATCCCATGTTCTCTGCAATCTGTAAAGACTGTTTTAGGCACTCATTTCCCAGATGCGATGTGTGACTAACTGTCATGCTGTCTGCTTCATACTATGGAATAGTGAGGTCTGCTCCATGGTGGCTTGCTGCTGACATGGGGCTGGGGCTGCTGGCCTGTCAACTCACTGGAGAAAGAGGCTAAGGTTGAACTTTGGAGACTGACTTTCTCTGTTCCATTGCTTTCCTGCTGCTGCTGCTGCTTCTTTGACTGGCAGACAGGTTCTGCCGACTTCTACATTTTCTCTCACCCTGAAGATCATGTTATCAGGTGTTTTCTTTTCATGTGATATAGCATACTGTTACATAAGAATATAAGAACATAAGAAATTGCCATACTGGGTCAGACCAAGGGTCCACCAGGCCCAGCATCCTGTTTCCAACAGTGGCCAATCCAGGCTACAAGTACCTGGCAAGTACCCAAAAACTAAGTGGATCCCATGCTACTGATGCTAGTAATAGCAGTCAACTTGTTTAATAGCAGGTAATGGACTTCTCCTCCAAGAACTTATCCAAACCTTTTTTAAACCCAGCTACACTAACCACATTAATCACATCCCCTGGCAACAAATTCCAGAGTTTAATTGTGCATTGAGTGAAAAAGAATTTTTTCTCCAATTAGTTTTAAATGTGCTACATGCTAACTTCATGGAGTGCCCCCTAGTCCTTCTATTATCTGGAAGAGTAAATAACCGATTCACATTTATCTGTTCTAGACCTCTCATGATTTTAAAGAACTCTATCATTTCCCCCCTCAGCCATCTCTTCTCCAAGCTGAACAGCCCTAACCTCTTTATTCTTTTCTCATAGGGGAGCTGTTCCCTCCCCTTTATCATTTTGGGCACCCTTCTCTGTACCTTCTCCATTGCATCTATATCTTTCTTGAGATGTGGCGACCAGAATTGTACACAGTATTCAAGGTGCGGTCTCACCATGAAGCGATACAGAGGCATTATGATATCCTCCACTTTAGTCACCATTCCCTTCCTAATAATTCCTGTTTGCTTTTTAGACTGCCACAGGACACTGAGCCAACGATTTCAAAGTATTATCCACTGTGAAATCTACATCTCTTTCCTGGGCGGTAGTTCCTAATATGGAACCTAACATGGTGTAACTAACTCCAACATGTTTTATTTTTTCCAATATGCATCACCTTGCACTTATTAGGGATGTGCAGAGCAAAAGTTTATGTTCATAAGTCCATAAGTCGAAAGGGGGTCCCATTTGCGGTCAATATGGACATATGGAGAATTCCATAAGTTGAGTCTATGTCCATATGTGCAAATAAAAATTTAAACCCCTCACCCTCCTTAATCCCCCCCCCCCCCCAAGACTTACCAAAACTCCCTGGTGTTCCAGCGGGGTCAGGACGCCATTTCTGACCTCCTTTGCAAGGAGCACGTGACGTTGGCGTCACGTCGGAGTGACGCGGCGTCACGTGATTCCCTGCGGGTTCGCTCCGGGACCCTCTTTCGACCCAAAAGGAACTTTTGGCCAGCTTGGGGGGGCCTCCTGACACCCCCAAGCTGGCCAAAAGTTCCTTTTGGGTCGAACGAGGGTCCCGGAGCGAACCCGCGGGGAATCACGTGACGCCGCGTCACTCCGACGTGGCGCCGACGTCACGTGCGCCTCGCAAAGGAGTTCAGAAATGGCAGAAATGGCGTCCTGACTCCTCGCTGGACCACCAGGGAGTTGTGGTAAGTCTTTGGGGGGGGGATTAAGGAAGGTGAGGGGTTTAAATTTTTATTTTGGATCAACAATCGCGATTTCCAACGTATTCAACATAGCTATGTTGAATAAGTTGGAAATCCGATCGTTTTCGCCTCATCACTTTTTTAAGTTAAAAAAAAAAAAAAAGTAGCGTTTTACATTTAAGTTCAAAACGAATGCACACCCCTAGCACTTATCCACATTAAATTTCATCTGCCATTTGGATGCCCAATATTCCAGTCTCACAAGGTCCTCCTGCAATTTATCACAATATGCTTGTGATTTAACTACTCTGAATAATTTTGTATAATTTGCAAATTTGATTACCTCACTAATCGTATTGCTTTCCAGATCATTTATAAATATATTGAAAAACACGAGTCCTAGTACAGATCCTTAAGGCACTCCACTGTATATCCTTTTCCACTGAGAAAATTGTCCATTTAATCCTACTCCCTGTTTCTTGTGTTTTAACCAATTTGTAATCCACAAAAGGACATTACCACCTATCCCATGACTTTTTACATTTCTTAGAAGCCTCTCATGAGGATCTTTGTCAAATGCCTTCTGAATGATGACATAGACTTAATTGGCATCTCAGAGACATGGTGGATGGAGGCCAACCAATGGGACAGTGCTATACCAGGGTACAAATTATATCGCAATGACAGAGAGGAGCACCAGGGAGGCAGTGTGGCGCTTTATGTCCGGGATGGCATAGAGTCCAACAAGATAAACATCCTGCATGAGATTAAATGCACAATTGAATCTTTATGGGTAGAAATCCCTTGTGTGTCGGGAAAGACTATAGTGATAGGAGTATACTATCGTCCACCTGGTCAAGATGGTGAGACTGATAGTGAAATGCTAAGAGAAATTAGGGAAGCTAACCAAATTGGTAGTGTGGTAATAATGGGAGACTTCAATTACCCCAATATTGACTGGGTAAATGTATCATCGGTACACGCTAGAGATATAAAGTTCCTGATGGAATAAATGACATTTTTATGGAACAATTGGTCCAGGAACTGATAAGAGAGGGAACAATTTTAGATCTAATTCTCAGTGGAGGACAGGATTTGGTGAAAGAGGTAACGGTGGTGGGGCCACTTGGCAATAGTGATCATAATATGATCAAATTTGAATTAATGACTGGAAGGGAGACAGTAAGCAAATCCACGGCTCTCGTGCTAAACTTTCAAAAGGGAGACTTTGATAAAATGAGAAAAATTGTAAGAAAAAAACTGAAAGGAGCAGCTACAAAGGTAAAAAGTGTGCAAGAGGCGTGGTCATTGTTAAAAAATACCATTCTAGAAGCACAGTCTAGATGTATTCCACACATTAAAAAAGGTGGAAAGAAGGCAAAACAATCACCGGCATGGTTAAAAGGGGAGGTGAAAGAAGCTATTTTAGCCAAAAGATCTTCATTCAAAAATTGGAAGAAGGATCCAACAGAAGAAAATAGGATAATGCATAAGCATTGGCAAGTTAAATGTAAGACATTGATAAGACTGGCTAAGAGAGAATTTGAAAAGAAGTTGGCCGTAGAGGCAAAAACTCACAATAAAAACATTTTAAAATATATCCGAAGCAGAAAGCCTGTGAGGGAGTCAGTTGGACTCTTCCCTCCCCTGCCTCCTCCCCCCTCCCCTCCCCCTACCCCTCTTTCCTCCAAGCTGCCCTCGCCCCCCTGTCAAAACGGCCCCTTGTAAACTCCTCTTAAGCTATGAATCTAACCCGCTCCTAACCTATGTTCCCCATTTTTGCAAGCCCCCAATTTTCCTGGGCTCGTCTACGATATGTATTATAACTAGTTCCTTGTTAACTGTTCTAAGTTATACTGTAAAATAAGCAGCCCATGCATTATATTAAGCGCCACAGGTATTATAATTGGTTCCTTGTTAACCGTTCTAAGTTACACTGTAAAAAAATAAGCAGCCCATGTCTTATTTACTGTTCAGTTTTATGTGAACCGATGTGATATCTCGATCGAATGTCGGTATACAAAAAAAAAAAATAAATAGGTAGCTTTATAATTGCTAATATGTATTCTATAGCAATTATGCTTCAGTTTTGTGCTTTGCCTTTGCTAGACAGGCAGTTGCCACAGAAGGGGAGATGCTGGATAGAAATGCTGCATAAGTTAAAAGTTACTAGGCCACAGTATTATAGAATTATGTGTAGAAAACACAGCAAGATTGTTTGGCACTGTAGCTTAGTTGCAGGCACATAGCATTTGCATAGAAAGCAAGCGTGGATTTACATGCAGAGTGGGAATGAATTTACATACAGCCATTTGGATTAATTATTTATAATAAAAGGCCAATCAGAGAAATATTTGACAATTGTGTAACTCAGTTATTGGTTTAGGAATTGGAGATGTGAAGAAGTTTAAACCCCATATTGCCTTTTCATCAGTAAAATCATTTGAGAGAGAGCTTTTTCTGGTATGTCTTGGGTGGCACTTGTCTCTCTCTCCATAATGTATGCCTTATTATATTATTAGTAGGATTTAATAAAAATGGGGTTTTCTCCACAGCTTTTGGCCGTAAATGTCTATTTATAGAACCATAACAGTGACTTTCCAGAAGGAGATAAAGCTTTTCCTTGCCCTCTGCAATTGTTTTCACCATGCCTTCCTCTTCCTCTCATTATTTGTGGCATTATAGAAATTTGACACAGTCACTAGGAATGTCTGCTGCCTATGGATAGGCGTTTGTCTTTTACAAGTGCTGCAGTATTAGTGTGAGTACTCTCTTTTCTAATAAACACTGCCTGTATCTGGAATAGTAGTACTACTTTTTTTTTTTTTCACAGATAAAGACACAGTTTATGTAAAAATAGCATGCCAGCACATACACAGAGTTTACACACTTTCCCATTCCAAAATGAGACTCAGAGAATCCAAGCCTGGCTCCTTTGCTTTGTTTCCTAATCAGTACACACAGATTACAGTGCATTTCTGTCATTTAAAAATCTCTGTATCAGTGCACTGACTCACATCCACTACAGAGAGTTTTCCTTCTACTCTGCTTTTGCAGTGTTACAGTTACACTGTATGTGTGTGTGTTTGTGTGTTTGTGCTGTTTTACTACAAAACAAAAAAATGTTAACATAGAGTAACAAAGTATGTGTTGGTCACCTCAAGGAAAAGGCAGAGCTAGAGATTACTTCATTTTTCACTTCTCCTAGTCCAAATCTTTTCTCAGTCTTTTGTCTTTTCTCAATTTGAGGTCAATTTCAAATGCTTGGTTTTGCATCTTACTTAGGGGATATGCGAACAATTTGAGCTCATGGTACACCTTATGTATTTTAAAAGCCACCGAGATATGTGTGTATCTCCCGCGGTACTCATATTTCAAAGTTTTCAAAAAGGGGTAGGGCACAGGCGTAGGGCACAGGCATAGTCTGGGCAGGGCATGGGCATTTCGAGGCTTGAACCTGAGATAAATACTGGTGTGACCCAATGCGCCAAGGCCCCCTGCTGCGGAACGTTACTTCTGCTATGGATGACGTGTAACCTAAAAATTAAAGAAAGCTAGGCAGATGTGCGGGGTTTTAAGAGTCAGGGCTTACTGTGGGGAGTGAAGGCTATTAAACTGGGGGGGGGGGGGAAGTTTGGAGGATCTATATCTTAGCTGGGTGAACTGGAGACAAACTGGCAAAACATGGAATAGCGTCAATGCGTGCCCCTTTTAAAATCCCCCAATTTATAAAGTAGAAGCAGCATTTGCGCGCACATTTATTTATTTTATTTAGTTGTTTTTATATACTGACATTCATTGGAGTATGTCACATCGGTTTACATTATAACTGTTGGAAATCGTAAGACTAAGGTGTCTTAGTATTGATACATTGTAACATTGAGAAACATGCGCGCATATGCCACGTATATTATAAAATGATCTTGTCCCTGAGCGTGGGCCAACCTATGTGCACAAATATATACGGATGTGCGCCGGTTTGAAAATTACCGTCCCTTTGTTCAGCTCTCAAAGATCAAAATTCAAGCACCTTATCTCTTCCTGCCCAGAGACAAATGAGCTCAAAATGGTACTGACTCCCTGCTTTACTTTTCAGTTTGAAATAGAAAGAGGAAGTCACTGTCAATCCATGCAGATGCCAACTAGGATAGACTTGTTAAAAAAAAACAACCCCACACACTTGACCTTGATTCGTCCTGCTTTCTGGCATGTTTCCTCTCATTCCCAGCTCCAGTTTCAGTCAATTTAGTGTCAAGAATGAATTCACTGGTTTATAGCTGCCTTCAGAATAAATAACGCCCTTCTAGTTTTGTTTGTCTAATAGACTTTAATGGGAAACAAAAACAAATGGAAACAATGTTTGCTAATGATGGGGTACTGGTCATTTGTATTTGTTTTCCATGAACCAAGAAAAATCTGCTTGATACAGTTCCTTTTTTATTTTAAACCAGGGGTCGGGAACCTATGGCTCGCGAGCCAGATGTGGCTCTTTTGATGGCTGCATCTGGCTCGGAGACAAATCTTTAATAAAAAAGTAAAAATCTAACAAAACCCCCCACCCTCTTGATGCCCCCCAAGACCTCCAAAATTAATTTACTACAACCCCCCACCCTCTTGACCTCACCAAGACCTGCCAAAAGTCCCTGGTGGTCCAGCGGGGGTCCAGGAACGGTCCGGGACCGATCTCCTGGACTTGGGCTGTCAGCTGCCAGTAATCAAAATGGCGTCGACGGCCTTTTGCCCTTACTATGTCACAGGGGCTACCGCCACCATTGGTCGACCCCAGTGACATAGTGAGGGTAAAGGGCCGTCGGCGCCATTTTGAATACTGGCAGCCGACAGCCCAAGTCCAGGAGATCGCTCCAGGACTGCTCCTGGACCCCCGCTGGACCACCAGGGACTTTTGGCAGGTCTTGAGGGGGTCAGGAGGGTGGGGGGTTGTAGTACATTAAATTTGGAGGTCTTGGGGTGTGTCAGGAGGGTGGGGGGTTGTAGTTAGTATGGCTCTCACGGAATTACATTTTAAAATATGTGGTGTTCATGATTCTCTCAGCCAAAAAGTTCCCGACCCCTGTTTTAAACAAATGCATTTCCCTACCTTATATTTTAAATGTGACCTAATGAGGACCTCTTAGAATGAAAGGATTATAATTTACTTATGTTTCCATCCCTCAACCTTCCTTCAACATACACCAACATTGACCTAGTTTTGGATGCTGTTTCTTGGCTTTGTTCACTCTTTTCTAGCTTATCTTCATCTAAAATGATTATTAATTTTCTGATTATTACTAGCAAGTATTGTCCAATTCTAAATATATTATCATTTTCAATTCTTGTGCTCCAAATGCATTACCCTATACCTATTCTCATTAAAACTAATCTGTCAATTGCCTGTCCATTTGCCAAAAGTTGTAAAATCAGGATGTCTGCAAAGTATTTACAATGTGACAGTTACTTATTCATTCTGTCAGATTATTAATATAATTTTAAACATAATACAACCTTCATTTAGCTTTCATTTAACTGTGTTCCATTCATTTCATTTGAATTCCAAATGCATTTTATGTCAAATGAACTGCTTTTAAAATTAATTTGATGGAAAGTTAAATGAGAACTGTATTGTAGCAAAAACGTTGACCTCAGTGGAACCCAAGTATCCTCTTATTTCAACTGGCATATGTGGCCTTAGTTATAAACTCATTTTCAGCCAGTTCCATACTTACTTACAAATGGAATGTCTACTCATCTTTTTCTTATGTGAAAATATGTCTTGCATAAGGTACATTTTAAGAAACTTTATCAAGCTCCAACAAACTATATCAATCTTTTGCCGTCCCCATATCTGTTTTGCTGAAATTCTAAAAAAGCCTCTAAAACCTAACATTTTCTCTAGCAGTAGTTGTTTATCCTTTGAATCATTTGCATTCCCACTAAGAAAACATCTATTCTTTTCTACTGGCTTCCAGTGTTTCCCCTTTAATAATATTGGGCTATGCGGCCTATCATTACTTCACTTTAATGAATGTCCCTCTTTGAATCTGGGACTAAATGTATCCTGCTACAAGTCACGAGGAAGCTCCCTTGGCCTTAGCTGACTCTTGCAATGTGGAGTAGCATGGCCCTGCAAATGCTCCATTTCCCAAAGTAACTTTGGGTGAATTTTGCCTAGCAGTGTTCTCTTACTAACTTTCGCACAGTCTTGTTCTTGCTTTCTGCTACTCCAAGCTATCATATAAACTTTATGTTCTCTGTCTCAGTGGATGCCGGAATGTAGATGGACAAATTTTAGAAACATAATTTTATGAATATGAACTTATATATAAATTCTGTCTAAGCCTGTATTTGCTCATCAGAAACCACCCATAGTTAACACTTACATTACCTTGTCATAGACATCTTTTCTTATGTTCTTATATTTACTCTTTCGGATAGTAGAAAGACTAGGGGGCACTCCATGAAGTTAGCATGGGGCACATTTAAAACTAATCGGAGAAAGTTCTTTTTTACTCAACGCACAATTAAACTCTGGAATTTGTTGCCAGAGGATGTGGTTAGTGCAGTTAGTATAGCGGTATTTAAAAAAGGATTGGATAAGTTCTTGGAGGAGAAGTCCATTACCTGCTATTAAGTTCACTTAGAGAATAGCCACTGCCATTAGCAATGGTAACATGGAATAGAATTAGTTTTTGGGTACTTGCCAGGTTCTTATGGCCTGGATTGGCCACTGTTGGAAACAGGATGCTGGGCTTGATGGACCCTTGGTCTGACCCAGTATGGCATTTTCTTATGTTCTTATATTTCTTATCCATAGTTCATGGAATTTGTGTTATAACTCCCAGTCGCAGCCGCCCGCGGCTGGCCCCTCCTACCTCCCTCTGCGGCATCGGGACCACTGCCGGCACCCCAGTGACAGCAGGGAAACATTCCCGTTGCAGGCTCCCTCAGGGCAGTTCCCCTGCCGAGCCCCTGCTGCATTTCGCAACAGAGAGAGCGTCCCTCGACCTCCTCTTCGTGGCGTCGGGCCGCACTGCAGCACTTCCTGGTTCGTCCTCAGGCCACCCTCTTCTTAGGTGCACAGCCGCGCCTCCTGCATACATTTAAAGGGCCCTCATCACCTAATCAGCTCCAGCTGAAACAGATAACGTCAGGCCTAGGGAAGTACTTAAGGAGGCTTCCTCTTCCTGTTCTTCGACTTGGCAATGAGTCTGCTTACTTACATAAGTTTGTCTGCACCTCTGGTACTCTTGTTCCTGCTCCTGGATGACTCTCTGGCTTCTGACCTCGGATTGGTGATTGACGACTCTCTGGCTTCTGATCTCGGACTGGCGATTGGCGACCCTTTGGCTTCTGACTTTGGACTGGACTCTGACAAATCTTCCATCTTCTCAAGGTCCCACCTAAGACCAAGTGGCCCAGTTCCCTAAGGGATCCACCCGGGTGAACCGTGGGCTTTCAGTGGCAAAGATCCAGTTGGCCCGTGTTTCAGTCCAGCTTTGCCTCTTGACGAGGGAGCTTCACCTAAGTCCAAGTGGCCCGGGTCCCTACGGGCTCCACCTGGGGGGACGCAGGTTTCCAGTGGCGAAGATCAAGTTGTTCCTTGCTTCAGTCCAGCCTCGCCTCCCGACGAGGGAACCTGGGAGAGTCATCTCCTCATATGCTACCATCTCCACCTCGGGCTAAGGGTTCACATCTTCTCAGCATTCATGACAAGATTGCCAAGTCCATGGGCCCTTCAGGTCATCCCAGGTGTGGCCCAACAGATCCTGGATCAACAAAAGACTCTGGATGCCCTCGTATCTGCAGTAGAAAACTTGAACCGACGATTTGATGCCATCGGCCCCATGAACCCTGCCTTGCCTTCAATACTAGCAGTGGTACCAGCGACCTCGGATGTCCGTCTAGTAATTCGCTTACACTGGCTTCCAATTAAAGCCCAAGTTGAACACAAATCCATGACCATCATACATAAATTACTTAACAATGAACATCAAGGCCTAACTGGCTTAAACATAACCCCCCAGAATCCTCAAAGAAACTTATGTTCAAACAACTCAGGCCGCTTAACTGTTCCCCCCCATCAGAAATGCTCACTTGACAACAACCAGAGAAAGAGCTTTTTCCATTGCCTGCCCTAAAATATGGAACTCCCTCCCAAAAGATTTAAGAACCCAACCAAACCTCAAAACTTTCAAAAAAGACCTGAAAACATGGATGTTTCACAAAGTCTACATTGACATTCAAACTTCTCATCATCCTAACACCCAATGAAACTACCAACCAAATCCACAAAATAACTTGTCTCCAATCAGCACCAAACAAACCCTCCTCACTCAAAAATCATTATCTTCTGGACTATAAATGATTAATCTTCTGTTTTAAATGCATCCTGTTATACCTTTTTTCACAATTGTTAAGAAAATTACAATTTGAATCTTGTAAACCATTGTGATGGCTTCACCGAATGACGGTATATAAAACTCATCAAATAAGTAAATAGATAAAATACAAGTAGTTAACTGTCCAAGGTGAAGTGACCCAAATTAATAAACAGCAAAGTAGCCTCTAGGCCCAGATTCCCAGATTCTTAGATACCACTAAATCCCTCATCCCCCAAACCCCAGTGTTCCTTAGATATCTCCATCTGTAGGAGGAAGCCATGTTTCTTTTCTGCCAACTGCATTGTCAAATTCAGAATGGTTCCATAAACACTCTAACTCACTCACCAGCACATGCAAGTCACTGTCAGTTGTGCCATTTTGAATTTGACGCTGCTGCTGGCAGGAAGGAAAATGGTTTCCTCCTGATGATGAAGATTTGTAAGGAACTATTTGAGGGAGAAGGTGGGAAGTAAAGGTGGAAGATGGTGAGAAGGGTCGGGGGGGGGGGTAGGTGGTGATGTTTAGATTCAGTGTCTGTTTTTACTTGGTAATTTATTTTTTTTGGGGGGGGGGGGATTCAGATCCAAAGATCCTTTTCTTTTTTGGGGGCTAGGGGATAGGGAAGGTTTCAGACTGGAGACCTCTTTTTGCTTCAGACCTGGAGGCCACTTTGTCAATTGTTAATGCAACCCACTTTATGGTATAAAGTTAACTACATCTCAGAGCATGAGGTGAGCTGCATTAACCTAGCTTGCTTCTGCAGGTGAAAAAGATTTCTAAGGGAAACGGAGGTGTCATTAGGTATTCCAACCAGCTGGGCATTAGTATTTTGTCCATTACTGTTTCTGAAAGAGCTCATCCCTTGATCTGTCAATTTTCTTTGGCTCTTTTTAGATGTGGTAAGTAATATGGCCATTGCCTTTTGGTAGCTAGGGTTTTAGGAAGGATTTAAGCACCTGTTTAATAAATGCATTTTGCTTACTTTACAGCATCACATTGATACATTAGAGGTCCAGGAAGAAGAAGTGGAAAAGTGGAGTCCACCTAGAAATGTAGCTACAAGAGGAGAGAAGAGGGCCCAAGCCATATCCCATTACCATCACTATCCCTATTCCCTTAGCTAACAAACCCCTAGATTCATCAAAATGCGTAATTAACATTGATAACATGGACGTTAAGAAAAAGGGGTGTGTGTGTAGTATGAGAGAGAGAGAAAGAAATAGACTATCTACAAGGTACTCATAGTAGTGAAGTATTTATAACTCTATAGGAGGGCCACCTAATAACTCAAGGTGAGGTGTTGGTGGTGGTTTAGGGGCCTATTCGCATGTAGAGTGAGATGTACGAACAGCACAGTACACCTTGGTGAAGATTTGACATCATTTGGAGTGAGGAAAGTCTCACAAAGATGAAATTTCTACTATGTTCTCTCACCCTAGCTTGATGGACTCTATAACAGGGTACATCACCAAAGTGTACTATGCTGTTTGCACATCTCATTCTACATGTGAAACTGACCCCTAAACCCTAAACCACCACCAACACCTCACCTTGACCTATTAAATGGCCTTCTTATAGAGATATAAATAGGTGCACACTGTGAGGGCCTCCCCAGAGGCTCTCTCTCTCTCTCCTTCCCACCCCTCCACTCCATTCTACTCTCCTCCTTTCTCCCCTCCCAAGCCCAGAAATGGCCAAAATGCATTTCTAAAAATGTATCACAAATTGCATTATGGCCATTTCAGGTATATCACCCAGCCTAATGCCAGGAAAAAAGGTGTAGTTATTTCCAGCATTAAAACCATGCGATAGCATGCTTTGATCCCACCCCTCCAAAAATTTGCATTCGTGCCGTGCATTATTGTTCATAACACATTTTGATGAATGACCCTCTTAGATGGTACTGAGGCTTTAATTTTACTTTTTCCCTTCAAATAGCTTTTTATTTTCTGTGTATTAAGTGTGCATTCTCAATTTTGTTATGAACTATTTTGTATAGTGCTAGTGTATGTTTGACTTAAAGGCTATAATTGATGAACCTCAAATGAGTTGTATATGTGGTATCAAGTCCTAGTATCCATAGTTCAATGAATGCATGTTGTGTGATAGAGATGCGATTTGAACATATTAAAAAGGTTTTGCATTCAAGTAGAAAATTCATGAAGCACGAGTGTGAGTGCATGGATGAATATTATAAAGGCTGATAATATCTTGCAGACTAACAGATTTATTGAGTCTTAAGCTTTCAAGGAAAAGAGTTCAGAGTGGACACGCTGGAAGGAGTGGAGAGAATGAGACGGGATCTAAGGAAACTGGAAGAGTGGTCGAAGATTTGGCAGCTGAGATTCAATGCCAAGAAGTGCAAAGTCATGCATATGGGGAGTGGAAATCCAAATGAACTGTATTTAATGGGGGGGGAAAGGCTGATGTGCACGGAGCAGGAGAGGGACCTTGGGGTGATGGTGTCTAATGATCTGAAGTCGGCGAAACAATGCGACAAGGCGATAGCTAAAGCCAGAAGAATGCTGGGCTGCATAGAGAGAGGAATATCGAGTAAGAAAAGGGAAGTGATTATTCCCTTGTACAGGTCCTTGGTGAGGCCTCACCTGGAGTACTGTGTTCAGTTCTGGAGACCGTACCTTCAAAAAGACAAAGACAAGATGGAGGCGGTACAGAGAAGGGCAACCAGGAAGGTGGAGGATCTTCATCGGATGACGTACGAGGAGAGATTGAAGAATCTAAATATGTACACCCTGGAGGAAAGGAGGAGCAGAGGTGATATGATACAGACTTTCAGATACTTGAAAGGTGTTAATGATCAAAAGACAACGACAAACCTTTTCCTAAGGAAAAAAATCAGCAGAACCAGGGGTCACGATTTGAAGCTCCAGGGAGGAAGATTCAGAACCAATGTCAGGAAGTATTTCTTCACGGAGAGGGTGGTGGATGCCTGGAATGCCCTTCCGGAGGATGTGGTGAAGACCAGAACTGTGAAGGACTTCAAAGGGGCGTGGGATAAACACTGTGGATCCATAAAGTCAAGAGGCTGCCAATGAAGAGTGGGTGACTCGCCAGAATGATGGCTACTGCCTGGAGTCAATACCCTTATTAAATAAACATACACAGGCTTGACTCCAACATTGCTCTAAGCTTCAACAGCAAGAGGAAATGTGGAAAAAAGGATTCACACTCACAAAGAGGGGAGTAGCTGGCTTGTTACGGCGGTTACTACCCCAAATCAAATAAGCCTGATACTTCACTTTCAATGCATATACAGCATAGTTCTCTGATTCAACGGCAGGGGAGAAGAAAAGAGGGTTCGCACTCACAAAGCGGGGAGTAGCTGGCTTGTTACGGCGGTTACTACCCCAAACCAAATGGGCCTGATACTTCACTTTCGATGCACATCCAGCATGGCTCTCTGCTTCAACGGCATGGGAGAAGACTTATACGTCACGCATATCCAGCATAGCTCCCTGCTTCAACGGCAGGGGAGAAGAAAAACAACCAATAAGGGCTAATAACATAGTCTGGGTAAAACAAATAAGCATGGGTGCAGCTTGCTTATTGCGGCGGCTACTACCCCAAACTAATCAAGCTAGATATTTCACTTGGATGCAGCTCCATCACTGCTCTCTACATTAAAGGTGGGGATGGAAGGGAAATAGAACCAAGAGCTAAGAGAAACAGATAAGTATGAGAGAAAATATGTGTGAAGCTTGCTGGGCAGACTAGATGGGCCATTTGGTCTTCTTCTGCCGTCATTTCTATGTTTCTATATGTTTCTATGTTATCAGATGACAGAATGAGTGAGAAAGTAGTTCTGATTAGAAGATTTCAAATAAGAGATAGTATCATCGTTGTTTAGACTTAGGTAGGCCTTAAATTATTCCAGTGTGGTTTGTGAAAGTGGAGTACACAATCCCTAGTCGCGAACTCATGAATCCCTGACAATGACCCTTTACAAGAGAATTTCGTATGGTAAACTTTAGATGATGCGTAGATTATATATAACATTTTTAACAGCCTTTACTTGCTGGTTATAAATAGGCAAAGCTTGTTAAGCTTTGTATGTAATCTGAAACAAGAGATTTTGTTTCAGCTAGCTATTCTAATTTTTCCCAAGCATAAAAAAGTTTAAAAGAAATGTCAATATCATTCCCTCAAACAGTAATGGAGCTGTGTGGGCATATCAGCTCCAGCCCAGATTTTCTCCATCCTGGAGCAGGAATAAATATATTTGGGTCTGAGATGCTGCCAGCGGGCATTAATGAAGAATCTATGTTCTCTCTACCTACTCATTCTAGATATTTTTTTTCAGACTATGCTGAATATTTCCTTTCTTTTCTTGAATATCTCTTGAATATCTGCGCTTACCACAACTGCGATTCTGGTTTTCAGTGTTATTTGTCCCCCAGAGACCAAAAAAATGTCAAACCATAAGCTTTCGCGTTCCACCAGAGATGCAAAATCAGCCTATTTAAAGTTTAACATTTAGATGAGGTCAGCAGCTGGAATAGTAGTTACTTACAAGGAAAAGTTTAACATTTAAAGACACCGGGTTATTCAAAAAGCAACTTATGACAAGGATTTATTGTTCTGAGGTACTCAGTGGCTAGAAAATAAACTCCCTGTGAAATATATTAGTTGTTTAGAGTCACTTACTGACTTGGAAAGAAAAAAAAACCCTTTAATGAAACAATTCATTAATTGGCCAGAGCAGCTTAGTGGCTGGAAAAGCTAAGTGTTATAAAATATTTATTGTCTGAAGCAGCTCAGTAGCCTGAAAAGCTATTTAGAAAGTGCAGTATATATTGAATGCTGAGAGTTAGATGTAGGGAAGGCAATTTGTGTTCTGCATCTGGGAAATGCACTGCATAACAGCAGCTTAAAGTACATATGTGACAAGTTTTTAGACGTGAGGGGATGTGTCCCAGAATGCTTTGCATGCCCCTTAATTATGTAAACCCTAGCAATGTAGCTTCAGATAGCTAATTCAAAAATCCAAGTTTTTTTAAAGGTGGAAAAAAAATCACAAAAATAATATATGTTAGTCTCCCAGACTGTATGTGATTTCCTTTAAAATGTATTAAAAGACAGGCAGAAAATATATCAAATTTCACAGCTAAGCTAAAACATTATTTTAACTGTTTTTTGTCAGGAAACTATATATACCAGCCGGCTTCTTTCAGGTCCACAAAACACAAAAAGAAAACCGTCCATGAGCTGTTATTGTGAGGCAGGGTCCTATGAACTGTGAACCCTTCCATCAGTAGGATGCTTACTCTGATTCCAGTTGGCATTCCTTTACCAAAACAATGACAGCCTTGCACTGTGGAAGGCAAACAAGTGCTCCTCTCTTCTGTTGCAGCTGCTTCACAGCAGTGATTCTGGATAGTCACAAACATCTTGGTAGCATCTATTATAGACATTCAGATTAAAGTGGCAGACAATTCAGTCGAAAAATAGATAACTAAGTCAAAAGTCCAGGGTGGACTTAAGGACATAAGAAGTTGCTTTACTGGGTCAGACCAAGGGTCCATCAAGCCCAGCATCCTGTTTCCAACAGTGGCCAATCCAGGCCATAAGAACCTGGCAAGTACCCAAACACTAAGTCTATTCCATGTTACCATTGCTAGTAATAGCAGTGGCTATTTTCTCAGTCAACTTAATAGCAGGTAATGGACTTCTCCTCCAAGAACTTATCCAATCCTTTTTTAAACCCAGCTACACTAACTGCACCAACCACATCCCCTGGCAACAAATTCCAGAGTTTAATTGTGCGTTGAGTGAAAAAGAACTTTCTCCGATTAGTTTTAAATGTGCTACATGCTAACTTCATGGAGTGCCCCCTAGTCCTTCTATTATCCGGAAGAGTAAATAACTGATTCACATCTACCCGTTCTAGACCTGACATGATGTTTTCCACCTTGTTCCCTCTTGCTCAGTTGCTCTTCCATGTCCCTACTATCCTTTGAGTGAAAAATACTTTAATACATTGCTCCTTGGTATACAGTATCCCAGCTTCATATCATATCCACTGTTTTTAAAACCTCTTTGATAACAGCAAAAGGTTTGTTTCTCATACATGTTCAGCTCATTAAGGCATTCAAGTCCGTCAACTGCATTCCTCCTCTTCCTTATCTCCCCCGGGATATAAAATATTTTGCTTGTTAAGTCTCACCTCATAAACTCTATGTTGCAAATCCTTCACATGTTGGATAATCTCCACTGATTTGCCTCTATTCTTTCAAGGTTCTTCTTTCATATAGCCTCCAAAAACAGAGCACAATTTTCTTGTTGATTTCTCTCTAATGATTTGCATGTAAGCGCCACTTCTTCCTTATATCTATTGGTTACAAATCTTCCTATATACCTCAAAATTTCACTGGTTTTTCTCACACACTCTTTAACATTCTCTTTGTCCATACTTAGATCATCAGAATTGGTCCCTCCTGTTTTTGTCTGTAGTACTGGTAAGCATTTTAACTTAATGCCCATTCATTAATGCTAATTTTAGTAGTTGCGGCAGGTATAGTAACTGCCTTCCATGTTGTCATCATGGAACTTATCCTAGGAAGGATAATGAGGGGAGGAGACACTTTATTGAAATAATGATGTATTCCTTAGCCAATAGTAGAGGACAGTTCTGTTTCATATCTTTTTATGCGATGCTAGAAGGGGCTTGCCTTACACTTAAAAGTCTGTCATTCAGATGACATGAAGATCTGAAATCAGAGCGGCTTCGGAGGGAACTTTCCTTCCGCCTCCCCCCACCTTCCCCTCCCTTCCCCTATCTAACCCACCCCCCAGCCCTACCTAAATCCCTCTCCTAACCTTTATCGAAGAAGTTACGCCTGCCTCTGGGCAGGCGTAACTTGCGTGTGCCGGCTCTCCATCCCCTGGCACGGTGGCTGTGCCGGAGGCTTCGGTCCAGCCCCCGGCACCCCCCTGGGCCGGCGCCCCGCCCCTGGCCCCACCCCCAGAATGCCCCCTTTTGCAAGCCCCGTTACTTACGCGCATCCCGGGGCTTGCATGCGCTGCTGAGCCTATGCCTGATAGGCTCAGCGCATGCAGGGGCAGCTTGGGGCAGATTTTCGGGAGTTACGCATGTACCCCTTTGAAAATCTGCCCCATAGTCTAATGTGAACAAATCCCCACTTTAAATATTTTTGTGGAATCTGAAATATGCAATTCAAAGGGAATAGAGTCCCACAGCACTGGAGTTGCCACAGATAAAGCTGGTTCTCTTGTCTCTGCATGATGGTTTGGCCTCTGTTGGAAACAGGATGCTGAGCTTGATGGACCTTTGGTCTGACCCAGCATGGCAATTTCTTATGTTCTTAGGATGTGCTTGATACAAAGATGGAACTTCAAGTAGGTCTCTTTGTGAAGATCGTAAAGACGTGTTGGATTACATATTCTAAGGAGAGTATTAACCCTTGGACAAGAGTCCAAGTCTAATAACTTATGTAACAACATTGCTGCTTTGTAAGAAACTCTCCATTGAATTGTGAGCCAATGTAATTCCCAAAATATCGGTGAGATATGGTCTTTCAGGGCTTGTCTTGAAATCAGGTGTGCTGCTGCATTTTGCAACAATGGTATTGCTTTAAGTGATATAGCTGGTTGGCCCGTATACATTGAGTTGCAGTAATCCAGAATTGGCATGATAAGTGCCTGCACTACTGAACGAAAATCAGTATGAAACTACAGCGGATCCCACGCAAAACATGCAGCTTGTAGAACCCTGAACAAATGACAGCCTTAATTTGTGAGTTAAAAGTTAAGGCAGGATCAATAAGGACACCTAGGCTCCTAACCCAAGCGGAAGCTGCTACCTCAAAGTTGTTAATTTTAATTGAAGGAGGTATGAACGAAGGGCTCTCCTGTTGCAGTACTACAAACTTGGATTATAAAGATCATCAACAGGAAAACCAATGAACGACCTCATTACTTATTTAGGGTTGTTTTTTTTAATTTTCCAATGTCTAGTGTGATTTATTATTCTAAGAGGACCCAACACTAGACAAAGAAATAAAGGAGTATATTTTGGGATGCCTTCATTATAATTTATGCAACTTTGTACTTTCCACAGTGATTTTCTTTGTTGCTGTTCTATAAAATACCTTAAGGCTGCAGTTTAAAAAAAATTAAAAGATCATGAAATCAGACACATAGCATTGTTAGAAACCATTTCATAATATCCAAATATAATAACCTTTCTGATAAACAAAATTGTGACTTAGTGTGATCTCCTTTGATGCCATGGGGCAGAAAGATTATTCAGAATGCTATTTTAAAATTAGCCTAAATGTGCAAAATCAAGCATTCCAGCTTTGTTGTTTTTTCATTTTCTATAAAAAAAAAAATAAAAAGCCACACAAATTAAAGCTGATAAGCTTCAGGGTCTCTGGCAGTAAGAAGGAAAGAGTATAATGGAGCCATCAATTCAGCTACAACAGAACAAAGAACAATCTAGTATTTCATTTTTTTTTCTTCAGATCTGCCACTCATAGAAGATGAAAGCTCCTTAGTCAGCAAAATCTAATGTGTTTTCTCAGGGTATGCACCATGAATACCTGGGCTAGTTGAGCTCTGGCTTTTGAACTCCTGTATTCATCTTTGCTCACTCACTAATATTTCACATGAAAACAATTACCACTGGTTTTTACAGTCATACAGAGAGGAGAAAGTGGCTTCCATCTGATAAGCTACATTTTGGAGTGGTCCAGTTCAATCCTCTCAGAGTGTTTTGTTTTTTAAGGTGCAGTTGCTGCCTATGATCATCAAATAGTTTTCAAATACCTTGCCTTTATTTTCTGAGGAGCACATAGAAAGTGGGAATTAAACTTGCGTTCAGATCCCATGTTACTCTGCTTATTCTAGCCAAAAAAGGGGTGCTATTATCACAGATATCCCAATACACGGGATATCTCCCCTTTATAGCAGTAGGAAGTGGATACATTCTTAGTTCTCTGACACTAATCTAAACATTACAATGAATGGGAATTGTCGATCTCCCTTTCTTAACACATGGATCCAAAATACTGTTTGACTTTGATAATATCTATGATACTTTATCATATTGCCCTTAAAAAATAGTTAGGAATATACAAAGCAGTAATACCTTAGCCATTTCAAATCTAAGCTCTTTATTTCTGTGACAGTTTTTATCAGATATCATAGTCTCATTCAGAGTCTGCGGAGGAGTTGGGTAACTCTGCCCCTTTCTGACAACATCATCACCTGAGGCCCACAGGGCCCGTTAAAATGCGGACTTCCCTTAGTTGCTGCTATTCCTGCTGTTATTGAGCACCCTGAACCTTAATTGTCCTGCTTTCAACGGCTTATCTGGCCATACTGTCCTAATGTTTCTTCTGCCAGACACTGCCTCAATGCCGGGACTGTGGAAGAGTCAGGTAACTCCACCCTCTTCTGACAACATCATCACCTGAGGCTGGTGGAACCCATTAAAACTTCAACGGTTCGCACTGTGGTAGACTACCGATGAAGGGCCATGGCAAAGGCCATGTCCCTTTGCTGGTTTCTTCGTTGGCATCTTCAATGGCATCTTTGTTGACTTTCTTTTTTGTGGTTCTTTTGGAAATGATGGCTATTAACACAATTCCAGTTCATAGATCAAGGAAGGTATAGTACTCATTGGGCTTCTAAGCCAGCATCTATGCCTATGTTTAGATTAGATCATTGGTTTATCCAGAGCGTGTTTCAAATGGGCAAACATCTAATCTGAATCAATGTAATTTAGTTATAAGCTATGTAAATATATTATCGCTTAGGAATAAACATGATATAATTTCTTCTTATTAAATGAGTCATTTTATTTATTTATTTTTTTGACAGGAAAATGGTTGTTGTCTGCTGACCTTCCATTATTGCAAGTTTTTTGTCCTGCAAGCTATTCTTTTATTCAGCAAGTGAGAGAAGATAAACATGGTGGTGGAGTTCTATTATTTTACAAGTCTTCTTTAAATTTGCAGGTTATTTCCAATTACGATTGGTTATGGCTGTGAAAGTATTTAATTTAAAATAGATAGTTGAGCAATTTCTCTAATCTGTTGTCCTCCCAGAAGTTCTTTGTAAGGACCTTTTACTAATATCAGAATTTTTTATGAGTCTGTTGTTAATTTCCTCTAAAGTTATGATTCTTGGTGATTTTAACATACACCATGGTTGCAAATCACTATATATTTTTCAGGAATGTATGTATTTGTTAGTCTCCCTGCATTTAAAAAAATATGTCTCCACTGCTGTATCAAGTTTTGATTTCTGATCATTTGAGTACTATTTCTGATTTCAGTATTAATCCCATTTTATGGTCAGATCATTTTTTAAAACTATTTCTTATTCGAAAGCTAGTTTACCAACATTTGGTAGGCCAAATGTTAAAAAGATCCCTGCACTTGACTATTATAAAATGTTTCAATCTGGATAGATAGTGGCTTAGAAAGATCTAGATTATAGTACTGTTAACAACTTAGCTGGATCACATCATTCTACGTTAAGCATTATAACTGATAAGGTTGCCCTAGTTATAAGCAAAGAAATTTGGCGTGGCCATGCCAGAGTTACCTGAGTGGATCAATCACTTGTCCTTAGTAAGAGAAAAATATGGAAAGCAGAAAGGAAGTGGAGGAAAAATCCTGATGGGTTGCAATTTAAATATCTATGTACTAGGAGAGAGTATAAGACATTGTTTTATGCAACAAGAAAAAATTATTACACCATTCAACTGCAAAATCATTGAATTGACCACATGAATTGTTTAGTACAATAAAGAAAGTGATTGAAGGTCCAAAGAATACTGACTCCACTGTGATCTTTTCCCTGGAAGAATTTGTATCCTATTTAATCTCTAAAGTTAATACCTTAACATCTAAGTTACACAATGGGGCAGATTTTCAAAGGGGTTCGCACGTAAGATACACGCGTACCCCCTGAAAACCTGCCCCAAGTTCCCCCTGCGCATGCCGAGCCTATGTTGAATAGGCTCGGCGGCGCGTGCAAGCCCCAGTACACGCGTAAGTCCTGGGACTTTCCTGGGGGGCGTGCCGGGGTGTGTCGGGGGCATGTCGCGGCGGCACGTCATCCGGGGATGGGGCCATGGGCGTGGTTCCGGACCGGGGGCATTTCAGGGACATGACCAAGGCCTCTGAAACCGCTCCCGGGCTGGGAATCACGCACCAGCCAGCTGGCCGGTGCGCACCAGTTATGCCTGCCTCGGGCAGGCATAACTTTTTGAACAAAGGTAGGGGGGTTTAGATAGGGCTGGAGGGTGGGTTAGGTAGGGGAAGGGAGGGGAAGGTGTGGGGGGTTGAAGGAAAGTTCCCTCTGAGGCCGCTCCGATTTTGGAGCGGCCTTGGAGGGAACAGAGGCAGGCTGCGCGGCTCGGTGCGTGCAGGCTGCCGATTTTGCACAGTCTTGCACACGCCGACCCCGGATTTTAAAGGATACGCACGGCTATGCATGTATCTATTAAAATCCAGCATACTTACTTTTTAAAAATCTACCCCAATATGTCCTCCCAATTTGGCTTTACATATAATAACATGTCCTTTATGGACAATCCAGTTTCCCTTTCTCACCCCATGTTTTATGAGAAACATTTCAGGATGCTGGTAAAATCAAAGTGGAGACATGTATTTCTCAGCTTAATAATTTATATTGTCTCCTTCATTCATGTCCCCCTTCTGTATTATATTTGTTAAGGGATGACTTTTAAGAATTTTGATCATTATCAAAAGGGTATGTACCCGATATTTTAAAAAAGAGAAGTTATTAAAGCAGTTCCCAAACATGGCAATTTGGATATGCCTTACCCTGCCAGTTTTTGGCCAATTTCTAACCTTAGTATGATGGATAAATTCTAGAGAATTTGGTCTATTGTCAATTTGCCAATTTTTTTGAAAGACAATAATATATTGTATCAGTTTCAGTGTGGATTTAAACATATGCATAGCACTGAAACCTTGCTAGTTTCTGTTAAAAATTATCTTTTGCAAGAGTTTCATCAAGGAGTTAAAATGTGTAACCTAACATTAAAATCATCCATTGTACCTGAAAACTGGAGGGTGGCAATGTAACCCCAATATTTAAAAAGGGCTCCAGGGGCGATTTGGGTAACTACAGACTGGTGAGCCTAACTTCAGTGCAGGAAAAAATAGTGGAAAAAAACAATTCTAAAGATCAAAATCGTAGAGCATATAGAAAGACATGGTTTAATGGAACACAGACAACATGGATTTACCCAAGGAAAGTCTTGCCTAACAAATCTGCTTCATTTTTTTGAAGGGGTTAATAAACATGTGGATAAAGGTGAACCGGTAGATGTAGTGTATTTGGATTTTCAGAAGGTGTTTGACAAAATCCCTCATGAGAGGCTTCTAAGAAAACTAAAAAGTCAAGGGATAGGAGGCGATGTCCTTTCGTGGATTACAAACAGGTTAAAAGCCAGGAAACAGAGAGTAGGATTAAATGGTCAATTTTCTCAGTGGAAAAGGGTAAACAGTAGAGTGTCTCAGGGATCTGTACTTGGACCGGTGCTTTTCAATCTACCATATAAATGGGCTTGGACCGACATGCCGCAAATGCGCAGTAGAGAGCAGCTCTACTGCGCATGCGCGAGAGCACGTCGGTCAGAGGGGAGCCCAGCGGATGGCTGTCTTGGAAGTGGCGAGGAGGAGCTGCGGTGGCGGTGGCAGTACAGAAGGTCTCCGGGAAGTCTCTCTCTCTCGTGCGCGTGGGGAGAAGCAGCGGCAGTGGCACAGACACAGAAATGGGAGGTCGCCGGGAGTCTCTCTCTCGCGCGCACCTCATCACCGAGCGTTGGGCGGGCCAGCAATGAGCCTTCTGGAGAGGCGTGTGAGAGAGAGAGAGAGCCCCCCGGAGACTTCCCATGGAGCAGTAGCGGTGGTATCTAAGTGTCAGGCGGGCCAGAGAGAAGAAGAGGGAGTGGAGGAGGGCTGAGGGAGAGGGACAGGGTTGTGGAGGAGGTGGGAGGGGAAGGAAGAGGATGTAAGTGGGGAGGGTAAGGTTGTGGAGTACAGAAAAATGGAGTGGAGGAGGGCTGAGGGAGAGGGAAGGGGTTGAGGAGGTGGGAGGGGAAGGAAAGGGAAGATGAGAAGGGATGGAAGGAAGAGGATGTGAGTAAGTGGGAAGGGTAAAGTGGAGTAGAGAAAAAGAGGGAGTGGAGGAGGGCTGAGGGAGAGGGGAGAAGGGGAAGGAAAGGGAAGGTGAGAGGGGAAGGAAAAGGGAAGAGGATATGACTGAACAAGTGGGAAGGGTAAGAAGTTCTGGAGCAGGGAAAAAAGAGTGGAGGAGGGCTGGGAGAGGGAAGGGGTTGTAGATGAGGTGAGAGGGGATGGAAGGAAAAGGGAAGTTGTGGAGAACAGAGTGGCTCTAACCGTGCCAGTCTGACCGATGGAATCTCGCCCGTTTTAACGGGCTTAATGGCTAGTATATACATAAATGATCTGGAAAGGAATACAACGAGTGAGGTTATCAGATTTGCGGACGGTACAAAATTATTCAGAGTAGTTAAATCAGAAGCAGATTGTGATACATTTCAGGAGGACCTTGCAAGACTGGAAGATTGGGCATTCAAATGGCAGATGAAATTTAATGTGGACAAGTGCAAGGTGTTGCACATAGGGAAAAATAACCCTTGCTGTAGTTACACGATGTTAGGTTCCATATTAGGAACTACTACCCAGGAAAAATATCTAGGCATCATAGTGGATAATAATTTAAAATTATCAGCTCAGTGTGCTGCAGCAGTCAAAAAAGCAAACAGAATGTTAGGAATTATTAGGAAGGGAATGGTTAATAAAACAGAAAATTTCATAATGCCTGTGTATCACTCCATGGTGAGACCACACCTTGAATACTGTGTACAACTCTGGTCGCCATATCTCAAAAAATATATAGTTGTGATAGAGAAGGTACAGAGAAGGGCAACAAAATGACAAAGGGGATGGAACAGCTCCCCTGTGAGGAAAGGCTGAAGAAGTTAGGGCTGTTCAGCTTGGAGAAGAGACGGCTGATATGGATAGATAGAGGTCTTTAAGATCATGAGAGGATTGAACGAGTAGATGTGAATCGGTTATTTACACTTTCGGATAATAGAAGGACTAGGGGGCATTCCATGAAGTTATCAAGCAGCATATTTAAGACTAATTGGAGAAAATTCTTTTTCACTCAGCGCACAATTAAGCTCTGGAATTTGTTGCCAGAGGATGTGGTTAGAGCAGTTAGTGTAGCTGGGTTCAAAAAAGGTTTGGATAAGTTCTTGGAGGAGAAGTCCATTAACTGCTATTAATCAAGTTTACTTAGGGAATAGCCACTGCTATTAATTGCATCAGTAGCATGGGATCTTCTTGGTGTTTGGGTAATTGCCAGGTTCTTGTGGCCTGGTTTTGGCCTCTGTTGGAAACAGGATGCTGGGCTTGATGGACCCTTGGTCTGGCCCAGCATGGCAATTTCTTATGTTCTTATGAGTTCTGTTATTGGAGTATCCCTTGATGTGTCTCCAGCTTTTGACATGGTTTCTCATCATATTTTTCTTGATCGCCTTAGAAATCTATGAGTCAGTTGTGTACTTTATAAATGGTTCAAACTTATCTACATAATAGAGAATAACAAGTTATGATTGCTGATTCTTTGTCTGAATGGTTCACAATTTCATCTGGGGTTTCACAGAGGTCAGTGTGTCGGCAGTATTATATAATCTGTATACGACTTCATTATGCTCTACTTTAGAAAAGCATTCCATCATTTTTAGAATGCACACTGATGACATTAAGTTGTTTTTTGCAGTTGTTAGTTCTTTTTAAGTGACCTTGGTTTCTATCAGTGAAGGTTTCCAAGTAATTAACAGTTGGATGTGTTAGAACCATTTAATGTTGAAAGTCAATAAGTCTGAAGTCATCTGCTTTTCTAAAGATCTCAGCTATTTGCAGAAACAAATGTTAGTCTTTTTAATGTAATGGGAAAGGATATCTATTTTAAATCAGTAATTCTGAATTTTGGGTTTTACATTTTATGCTAGATTATCTTTCCAGCCACATATTTTTAATGTTTTGCTGGTAGGTTTTTTTTTAAATTGAGCCTGCTATGACATTTGAGATGTTTTCTGGAAAAAGATGACTTTCATACAATCGAACAGTCATTTGTACTTACAGTAATTGTTTACTGTAATGCTTTGTTTATTGGGCTCCCTGACTCTGCCATTTGCCCACTTCAAGTATTGCAAATTTCCACCACTCGCTTGGTCTCAAGAGCTCATAGATGAGAGATCATGTTTCCTTTTTGTTAGATAAACTTCTTTGGCTTCCTGTTCACAAGTGAGTGTAATTTTAGGTGTTGATGCTTGTTTTCAAAGCAATAAAAATTGAAGGTCCATCTTATTTGTCAGCTCTACTTAAAAAAGTAGAAACCTAACCAGAATTTAAAGCCCAAGACAACATTTTTATTACACATTCTTTCTGTTAAGGAGGCCCACGAGCTTTTTATGTAATCATACCCTCCCTGATTTGTTAAGAAATATTGATAACATTCTTATATTTCACAAGCAGTTGAAAGTATTCCTGTTTTAAGAGCCTAAAAAAGGTTGCCAGTGGTTGATAATATTGTACAAGTTTTGCCTTTAGCAGTATGGATTACTTGTAGACATTAATTATGTGTATCTATTTTATGTAATTTGTTATTCAAGTTGATGTGATTTTATTGAATTTTTATTTGATGTAATCCACTTAGCATGGATAGCCATTATAGGTAGAAAATAAATTGTTTTAAATATATAAATAATAAATAGACCTTAGTAATACATGATGAAGAGTTCTAGTAGCTTTATTGGTCATAGAAAAAAGCTTTTGGGATCCTAGAATACTAGCTATTACTCATTGAAACTCTCCCCATTGTCTCCAGCTTCATGGACCTACATCCAGTCCATGTGACCTCTTGATTTCTGCCTGAGCTGGGCCTCTTATCAGGTGTATGCAACTGTCACAGCCCCAGTTCCATTACCCCTGTTCATTGTAACTTTTGCTTGTACATCTTCTTCTTCTGGTTAAGGTTAATGTTATTACTCTCCTGTTCCTTGTAAACCGATATGATATGATCTGTATCATGAATGTCGGTATAAAAAAAGTATTAAATAAATAAATAAATAAATAAATAAATAAATAAATAAATAAATAGATATATCAGTGGGTGAGCACATGTGTACTTCACTGGCCCCAATAGACAGAAAAAACAGTCAGGATAATTTTCAAATAACTCTGTGCAGCTACATATATACCCATATATGCTGTTGTGGAGGTCTACCTAGTTTTTTTTTATAACCCGTACATATTAGATACATGTGTATTATAGAATATGCATATTTTTACCCCCCAAAATATGCATGTATGAATATTTATGCATGAATGCATGGAAAGCAAATATTTCAATGTGCCAAGCATGTGTATTTTTCCTAACAATTCAAAAAATGTATGCCCGTATATTTTACACACAAAGAAAAGGTAGGACTTGTTCACATAAAACCCAATTTATGTGCAGAAGTTGGTATATTTTAAAACATGCATGTGTAATTTGTTGCACGCCCCGTCCGCGTCTGGCCCACGCATGGGCCTGCTCACCTTGCTAACTCCTCTGAATGGTCACGGGTTGGCCTCCCCAGCGGCAACCGCGAGCTCCTCCAGACCTCGGTGTGCCGTGGCGGCGGTCACCAGGCCTTCCATTGCGCACCAGGCCTCACACTAGAGTTCGGCGTCTCCAGTGGCTTTGGCCACGCCCCTACACGTGCGCACGTGGACCGCCCGGCCTCTTGTAGGGCCAGGGGCGGGTCCTAGCTCCGTGGCATGCCCTGATTGATCGAACGATATAAGGAAGTCCCTGCCTGCACTTCCTTGCCTTGGCAATCGGGTCAGCACTGTAAGTGTTCTAGTTTGCCTCCGCGTTCATAGTCTTGTTCCAGTCTTGTTCCAGCATCCTACTGTTCCAGCATCTGTCTGTCCTGTGTCCCCAGGTAGTACCCTTGGATTGTCTCTCTGGTACTGACCTCGGCCTGTTCCTTGACCATTCTGTCTGCTGCCTGTATCCTGACCTCTGCCTGCCTTGTGATCTTGTCTGACCTCCGAAACCTGACCCCTGCCTCGTTGACTACTCCTCGGACTGATCCTCAGATTCTGACCTCGGCTACCATTGACCATGTCTCCTGATTCTGGCTCTGTCCCTTGCCTTTTCATCGTCTACGTTGTTCTGGTCTTCCTTGCTCCTCCAGACCTACAGCCTAGAGTCTGACCGTGTTCCCTTGCTATCAGTGGACACGTCTATCTACTACCTCTCCAGGAGACCCTGCGAGGCCCACCTAAGTCCAAGCGGCCCGGGTCGCTATGGGCTCCACCCGGGGGGATCGCGAGCTTCCAGTGGTAAAGCTCATCCTAGCCTCTGTCTCCTCCAGTGCTCTGCCCCTGGGGGAAGGAGCTACCTGGTCCCTACCAGGGAACCATTCTCCACTGCCCCAGGACAAGGATCCACCTCCAAGTGCAACAGGTTGCCAAGGCCATGGACTCGGCGGAGTCTTCTGCCTCCAGGGCCCTACCGGGTTTGGCCGCCACAGTAAAAGAACATCACCAAGCTTCAGAATCGCTAGCCTCTTCGGTGGAAGAGCTTTGTTCCCAACTGTGAGATACAGCTCTGGCCAATCCCGTGGGCCTATCGCTTCTATGCTACCCAAAGCATCATTGGCGCTCCCTGCAGCACCTTGATACAACGGGGACCCATGCTCCTGTTGTGGCTTCCTCAATCAGTGCTTCATGCAATTTGCACTACATCCCTCCTTGTTCCTGAAGGAAACCACCAAAGTGACCTTCATCCTTTCCCGCCTGGAAGGGAAGGCTCTTGCATGGGCCTCCCCCTTATGGGAATGCTCTGATCCCATGCTTTCCAAGCTATCCAAGTTTGTTGCTGTTTTCAAGCAGACCTTCGGAGACCCAGGCCACCAAGCTGTAGCCAGCCATAATCTACTTCACCTCCGTCAAGGGTCACGAACCCTCTCTGAGTATAAGGTGGAGTTCAGGACCCTGG
The DNA here is from genome assembly GCF_901001135.1 of Rhinatrema bivittatum. NCBI lineage: Eukaryota > Metazoa > Chordata > Amphibia > Gymnophiona > Rhinatrematidae > Rhinatrema > Rhinatrema bivittatum. The sequence continues at coordinate 355,252,105 of NC_042617.1, read as the reverse complement.
CTACTGAGCTCGGGTGGCAAGAAGATTGTCTGTAAGCCATCTTCCTAGATGGACTCTCCAGCGATCTCAAAGATGAACTCTCCGTCCGTGAGACTCCCACATCTCTAGAGGACCTGATTTCCCTCACCGGGAAGATCAACCATCGTCTCCGGCAAAGGCATCTAGAAGTAAAGGCTTCCCGCTCTCCTACACCACGTCCCACATGTGTCCAGAGTCCTCCAGCCAAGACTACAGCACCACCTTCTCTTGTGGTGGAAACTATGGAGGTGAACTGTGGGCAACTGTCTCCAACCGAACGTCTCCGTCGGAGGAAGGAGGGTCTTTGCCTTTACTGTGGCACTTTCGGACATCTTCGGCAGTCCTTTCCGGTCCATCCGGAAAACTGCAACATCTGAGCCCGGCGGGAGTCCCGAGCTTAGGCACTACTGTCACTGGCCCCCAACTCCTGCTTCCAGTCTCTCTGGGCATCGAGGCCCACTCCTTCGCCATCACTGCTCTTGTCGATACAGGAGCAAGTGGCAGCTTTATCATGGATGACATTGTCAAGCTCTGAACATTCCTCTTCAGCCATTAGATGTGAGCCTCCTCATCACCTCCATTCAAGGAGAACATCTTCCAGGGCTTATCAGTGGCTGTCCATCTTACCATGGGCACTCTCCATGAGGAGGAGATGTTCTTCTATGTGTTAAAATGTTCTACGCATCCAGTCATCCTGGGGCTGCCCTGGCTCCAGGTCCATGAACCCCAGTTTGATTGGCATTCCCTGCAGTTGGTGCAGTGGGGTTCCAAATGCCAGAAGACATGTCTGAGTCAAGTATCTCCAGTAGTCTCTGTCTTGAAGTCTACCACTCTATCTGGTTTGCCTATTCAGTATGTTGAGTTCGAAGACGTCTTCTCGAAGCAGAAGGTGGATACCTTGCCTCCGTTACGCAAGTTCAATTGCTCCATAGAACTTCTTCCGGGCACGATGCCTCCTAAGGGCAGAACTTATCCATTGTCTCATCCAGAAACCCTAGCCATGTCTGAGTATATCAAAGAGAACTTAGAGAAAGGGTTACTTCATCCCTCTGATTCTCCTGCTGGAGTGGGCTTTTTCTTCGTCAAGAAAAAAGGACGGCGGGTTATGCCCTTGTATTGACTACAAGGGGCTCAACGTCATAACCCGCAAAGACTGATACCCCCTGCCCCTTATCAGTGAGCTGTTTGACCGCCTTCAAGGGCATGGATCTTCACCAAGTTTAATGTGAGGGGTGCGTACAATCTGGTATGCATCCAACCTGAAGATATCTGGAAAACCGCATTCAACACAAGGGATGGTCACTATGAATATACCTTGATGCTCTTTGGGCTATGCAATGCCTTATGAATGAAATACTCCGAGACCTCTTGTACTCATTTGTAGTAGAGATGTGAATCGGAACCGGAATCGGTTCTGATTCCGGTTCCGAATCATATCGTGTTTTTTTTTTCGTCCGGCCCGATCGCGGTTTTGTTTATTGGCTGCGCCCGAGCTGATAAACAAAAAACCCACCCCGACCCTTTAAAACGAATCCCTTAGCTTCCCCCACCCTTCCGACCCCCCCAAAATCTTTTTACAGGTACCTGGTGGTCCAGTGGGTGTCCCGGGCGTGATCTTCCGCTCTCAGGCCGTTGGCTGCCACTAATAAAAATGGCGCCGATGGCCTTTGCCCCTACCATGTGACAGGGTATCCGTGCCATTGGCCGGCCCCTGTCACATGGTAGGAGCACTGGATGGCCCGCGCCATCCCTCCGAAGCCCGATTCACATCCCTAATTTGTAGTCATATATCTTGATGACATCCTGATCTTTTCCAAAGACCTTGAATCCCATTGATATCATGTTTGAATTGTCTGGAACGTCTAAGAGAAAATCATTTCTATGCCAAGTTAGAAAACTGCCTCTTCGAGCGAAATTGCTTACCCTTCCTAGGGTACATCATATCTGATTGAGGTTTCTCCATGGATCCAGATAAAGTCCAGGGGATCTGAGACTGGTCCCATCCAGTAGGCCTATGGGCCTTACAACATTTCCTTGGCTTTACTAATTATTACAGGAGCTTCATTGCCAATTATTCTACCCTAGCTGCTCTGCTCACCGCCATGACCAAGAAAGGGGCTATTACTCGTGTGTTGGCTCCCAAAGCACTAGCCGCCTTTCAGACCCTAAAAGACATTTTCTGTTCTGGTCCTTGTCTACAGCATCCAGACCCAAGACATCCATTCATCATCGAAGTCGACGCCTCTGCAATTGGAGCAGGAGCTGTCTTAAGTCAGTTTTCTCCAAAGGGTAACTTGATACCTTGTTCATTCTACTCACACAAGTTGTCTCCTACAGAGCAGCACTACACTGTTGGTGACCGAGAACTTCTCACCATCAAGTTGGCGCTCCAAGAGTGGCGCCCCAGATTGGAAGGGGCGCAACATAAATTTACCATTTTCACCGACCATAAGAATCTTGAGCACCTTAAAGAAGCTCAACTCTTGAATCCTAGACAAGCCCGATGGGCGCGCTTCTCTGAATGGTTCAATTTCATTCTACGTTATCGCCCAGCTTCCAAGAACCTCTGTGCTGATGCACTATCAAGATTCTTCAAACCAGAGGATGTTCCTGATGTTCTCAGACACATCATAGATCCTGCCTGCGAATCCCTTGCCATGACCACTACAGTTCCAGTGGGGAAAACCGTCATTCCACATAGATTACGTGAACGTGTTCTGAAATGGGCCCATTATTCCAAGTTGGCAGGTCACCCGGGTCGTACCAGGACCCTAGAGATGCTGCAAAGATATTACTGGTGGCCCAACATTGTGCAAGACTCTCGTAACTATGTAGATTCATGTCCCATCTGCGCCCAACAGAAGCCACCTACCAGATGGCCTTGGGGCCTACTCAACCGCTTCCAGCACCTACTGCGCCATGGTCCAGCATCTCAATGGACTTCATCACAGATCTGCCTCCGTCCCAGAACAATACTGTAATCTGGGTCATCATCAACCGTTTTTCGAAAATGGGTCACTTTATTCCCTTGCCAGGCCTCCCATCGGCCCCAGAACTAGCCAAGTTGTTCCTAAAGCACATTTTCCATCTCCATGGACTCCCAAAGGAAATTATATCCAACCGAGGACCACAGTTTTCCACCAGGTACTGGTGCTCCCTATGCAAAAAGTTTAATATCGCCTTGAATTTCACGTCGGCCTTTCACCCACAGGCCAATGGTCAAGCTGAAAGGACCAACCAAACCTTGAAAACATTCCTTTGTTCCTACTTGAATGACCAGCAGGACAACTGGTCTGATTTGCTACCCTGGGCTGAGTTGTCACATACCACTTGAACTGAGATTAATGAAAGAATTAAAACTTTTCAAAAAAGGCCTAAAAACTTGGCTTTTCAAAAAAAGCATTTCAAAATGAGAGCGATGACTAACAAATACATACAGCTGAAAGTCACCAAAAAAAAAAGGAAAATTGACAATTTTATTATTTTATCCATAATTAAATATTAAATTAAAACAGTATACACATATATGATTATCCCAAAATCATATAAATAGTAACCCCAACCCATCTCTCATTTAGAGTATATTACTGAACTATGTAACCGTAAAATATTGGCACACCATGGATAACTTAGAAACCTAACCAAACCTATTTCGTGCCAAAATGTAAACCGTTGTGATGGTGTATTACTAAACGACGGTATAGAAAATTTTTAAAATAAATAAATAAATAAATAATACCCACATCACTGCTGCCACCAATGTATCTCCGTTCTCCGTAGTATTTGGATGACAACCTCGGCTACCACTTCCAGTTCCTCTGACTTTTCCTTCTCCAGCTGCACAATTCATGGCCCACACCATTCGCCAGGTGTGGAATCAAGTCAAAGAATGCCTTACCCAGGCCGCTGAGCGCTCCAAGCATACTTCCGATGCCCATAGACATCCCGCTCCACTCTTCCGTCCTTGTCAAAAGGTTTGGTTAAGCACGCGACACATATGGTTGAGACTTCCTTCTCATCATCTGGCTCCCAAGTACATCGGCCCGTTTCCAGTGCTTCGAAGAGTGGGAGCAGTGTCTTATCAGTTCCAGCTGTCTTGTGCCATGGGTATCCACAACACATTCCATGTCTCTCTGTTGAAGCCTTTGGTCCTCTCCTGGCCCTCTCGTAGAGATCCTTCACCTCCACGGATCTCTGTCAAACCAGACTCATCACTCCAGGTAAGAGAGGTCCTCAACATCCGTCAGTGTCAAGGTAGATGGGAATACCTCTTAGCCTGGAAGAGTTATGGGGCCGAGGAGAACTCATGGGAACCCTCCCACAACATTCTCGACAAAGAGCTCCTCAGGACTTTTCATAGGACTTTTCCTGAAAAGCCACAACCGTGTAGAGGGAGGCCTAGAAGGGGGAGGTACTGTTGCGCACCTCGTCAGCCTGCTCACCTCGCTAGTTCCTCTGCAGGTCACGGGTCAGCCTCCCCAGAGGCAGCTGCAAGCTCCTCCAGGCCTCGGTGTCCTGTGGTGGCAATCGCCGGGCTTTCCACTGCGCACCAGGCCTCACGCCGGAGTTCAGTGTCTCCAGTGGCATTGGCCATGCCCCTACGCATGCGGACCGCCCGGTCTCTTGTAGGGCCAGGGGCGGGTCCTAGCTCCGTGGCATGCCCTGATTGATCGAACGATATAAGGAAGTCCCTGCCCGCACTTCCTTGCCTTGGCAATCGGGTCGGCACTGTAAGTGTTCTAGTTTGCCTCCGCATTCATAGTCGTGTTCAGCACGTGCATGGGCTGGCGGGTCGTGACTCGAGTGCTCAAGGGGATTATTTTTTTAAAAACACGTGGCGAGACAAACAGCCCATTCCCAGTGCCCTCCCAGTCCGCTCCAATAAAGAAGCTTACCGGAAGGGAACTTTCCCAACTCCCTACCTACTCTGCCTCCCTTTTCCTCTCTCCTCCTCGACCCCTAAAACTTCTCTTCCCACCTTTTGTCTTTTGAAGCTTACTTCATCTGAATAGATAAAGTAAGTTCCACGTGCTGGCCAGCTGCTGCGTGCATGCTTCCCAGGGACAGAGCCTAATGGTCGCTGTCCCAGCCAGCCCCCACCATTCCACTGTTCTGCCCCTGCCCTGCTCAGACCCCGTTCCTGGCCTGCCACTTTTTTTTTATCAACCTGGACTTCTGCGTGTACCAGGAGATCTGTGCATGGCTGGATCATTTTTAAAATGCGCTTGGCATCCGCTTGGCCCGGCCAAGTGTGTATCTCCCAGTTTTTGCACATGCCGGCATTTAACAATTCAGCCGTTAGTGCATATAAGACAGATAAAACCTATTGACTTCAATAGCATATATTGTAGCAATTTTATATGCTGTTGAATTGCCAATAGGTTTTACTTGTCTTATGTGCTCTTAATGTGGGTAAATGGGCTTTTTAAAATTGCTACAGTAATGTGTTATATTTACATTTCCCTTTGATTATGTATAATAGAAGATGTCAAGTCTGCTCAATTTCCATTCTGTTGCAGCCATAGACCCTGCTTAATCTATGGGTTTCTCTTCATTGTATCTGCAAGGGTTAAGAGTTTATATTAGGCATGGATGTTGTTTAAAAATACCATCTTGGAAGACCAAATCAGGTGTATTCCATGCATTAGAAAAGGTGGAAGGAATGCCAAAAGACTACCGGTATGGTTGAAAGGTAAGGTGAGAAAGGATATGCTAGCCAAAAGAACATCCTTCAAAAAATGAAAAAGGTATCCAAATGAAGAAAACAGGAAACAGCATAAGCACTGGCAAGTTAAATGCAAAGCAATGATAAGGAAGGCTAAGGCAGAATTTGAGAAGAAGCTTGCTGTGGAAACAAAATTCATAATAAAAACTTTGGGGTACATTTTAAGAGGTACACCCAGGCGTACATGTGTGCTTGCTACCTAGCACACACACATGTACGCCCAATTTTATAACATGCGTGCGCAGGCGCCCACATCTTATAAAATTGGGGGTCAACGCATGCAAGGCAGAGCAAAATTGTGCACCGTACATGCGTTGAGCCCGTGCCGAGCCACGCTGCCTTCCCCCGTTCTCTCCTAGGCTGCTCCAAAATAGGAGCGGCCTCAGAGGGAACATCCTTACCCCCCACCCCACCTTCCCTTCCCCCACCTCCCCCGCCCTTTCCCCTCTACCTTTTTCTTTTTTACACTTCTGTTTTAAAACTTACTTCAGCCCTAGGGCTGAAGTAAGTTGCGTGCGCTGGCCAACTGCCGGCACGCGATCCCCACCACAGCGGCAAATGGCGACTGTGTCAGAGGCCTTTTGAAAATAGGCCCAGCGCACGTAAGCCACTCTATGCATGTAAATCCACTGGATTTACACGTGTAGAGCTTTTAAAATCCAGACCTTTGTCAGGTACATTGAAAGCAAATCTGTTTGAGCATTAGATGATTGAGAGTAAAAGGTTCACTAAGGTGGGGACAAAGTCATAATGGAGAGATTAAAATTAATTATTTACTTCTGTCTTTATTCATACATGCCAGTGATAGTTAAAGATGATGATTCAGAAGAACTGAAACAAATGTCAGTGAACTTGGAAGATGTACTAGAGCATATTGACAAACTAAAGAGTAGCAAATCACCTGGATCAGATGGTGTACATTCCAGAGTGCTGAAAGAACTTAAAAAATCAAATTGTAGTTCCACTGTTAGTAAGCTGTAAAAATTCATTAAAATCAGCTATGGTACCTGAAGATTGGAGGGTGCACAACGTAACCCCCATTTTTAAAAAGATTTCCAGGGATGATCTAAGAAATTACAATCAATGAGCTTGATATCAGTGCCAAAAAATGGTTGAAACTATTATATAGAAAAAAATTACAGAACATATTGATAGAATTTGAGACAAAGCCAATATGGATTTAGCCAAGGGTAATCTTGCCTCACCTATTGTGCTGATGGTGGACCCTTGGCCCGAGGTGGGGTTGACGCTACCTGCAGGGCAAGCCATATGAGTCCCAACCATTGGGAGGCGGAGCAGGCTAGAAGATGTAAGCCGACTGGAGCTTTCCCAATACCAGCCCACGTTCCCCTTAGGTTGAGCCCTTGGGTGTGGGGGGCTGGCTAGACTTAGGCGGGCCTCCCTGTGATGACTCCCAGTTGGTGTAGCAAGGGTATTCCAGGAACCAGCAGAGGTATTGGAGGGCCGAGGACAGTCCAGACAAGGCAGGGTTCCAGAGACCCAGATGCCAACAGGAACAGAGGAGAGCAGGGGGCGTCCAGGTAAAGATAGGCCGAATCCTGAGAGACCAGGTCTGTAAGATAACAAAGGAGAGTCTAAGGCAAGCTGGAGTCAGGGCAGGCGGCAGGAAGGCACAGTACTAGGAGCAGAGCTGAGGTCAGAGCCTGGAGATCAGATCAAGCATAGTCCAGACGAAGCAGGGGTCAATAACAGAGAATCAGTCCAAACGTAGTCCAGATGAAGCAGGGATCAATATCAGAGAATCAGTCTAAGGGTACAAGGGGCAGGCAAAGGAACAAGCAGGAACAGGAACCAGGAACAATGACAGGAACAGGAGACAGGATTGATGACAGGAACAGAAACCAGAAACCAGGAACCAGGAATGAGCAACGAGCACATGAGCAATCGTGGAGACCTGTTGCCAAGGCAGGGAACAAGTGGCTGGGCCCTGCATTATATACAGAGGCCCAGTGATGTCATCAGCTGGGGCCGCGGGCTACTTTCCTGTCGCAGCCCCCTTTAAGAGAGTGCGAGTCGCGTGCGCAAGTGCCCTAAGCCAGGGCCTGGAGGAAGCAGGGCAGCGGCGTTACTCAGCCGCCAGCGTGGGGAGACTCGCCGGGCGCATGGAGGAACTGCGTAGGAGTCAGAAGCAGCAAAGGTGGCTGCAGGTGCTCGGGACGGAGGTGAGAAATTGCAGGAAGACTTTACGAGACTGGGAGACCTGGTATCCAAATGACAGATGACATTTAATATGGAGAAGCACAAAATGATGCATAGTGAGAGGAGCAACCCAAATTATAGCTACACAATGCAAGGTTCCACTGTGGGAGTAACCACCCAGGAAAAGGATCTAAGCCTCATCGCAGATAATATGTTGAAAATCCTCTGCTCAGTGTGTAGCAGCAGCAGCCAAAAAAGCAAATAGAATTCTAGGAATTATTAGGAAAGTAATAGAGAATAAAACAGAGGGTGTCATATTAATGCCTCTGTATCGCTCCATTGTGAGACCACACCTTTAGTATTGTATGCAATTCTGGTCACCACATCTTAAAAAAGATATAGTAAAATCAGAAAAGGCACAGAGAAGAGCAATTACAATGAGAAAAGGAATGGAATGATTCCTTATGAGGAAAGGCTAAAGAGGTAAGAGTTTTTTAGCTTAGAGAAGAGACGGCTGAGAGGAGATAAACTGGTGTCTATTAAATAATGAGTGGAGTGGAATGGGTAAACGTCAATCAGTTGTTAACTCTCAAAAATTACAAAGACTAGGGGACACACAATAAAGTTTCTAGGTAATACATTTAAGACAAATAGGGGAAATATTTGTTTTACTCAACACATAATTAAACTCTGGAATTTGTTGCAGAAGGATGTGATAAAAGCTGTTAGTGTTGCTGAGTTTAAAAAGGTTTTGGACAAGTTCTTGGAAGAAAAGTCCATAAAGCATTATTAAGGTAGAGTCGGGGAAATTAATTGCTTATCTCTGGGATAAACAGCATGGAAGCTATCGACCTTTTGGGATCCTAGGCTACCTGATACTTGTGATCTGGAATGGTGACTGTTGGAAACAGGATACTGGGCTTGATGAACCTTTGGTCTTACCCAGTATGGCATATCTTATGTTCTTATGCTTTGCAATGAATGATCATGCGTTCTTGGACTGTGTTACTGTTTTTGCCTCTACTTCTTTCACTGGGAGGCTTTTACATTCATCCACCACACTTTCTGTTGAAGACATATTTTATGATGTTGTCCCTTTGAAACTCCTAGCATGACTTCCTAGACTTCATTTCCACTGGAAAAAATGATTAGTTCTTATGTATTTCATATAACTAAGGTATTGGGTTGTTTCTGTCATATCCATCTTCATTTAGGGTATACATATTCTGATCCTTATATCTTATTTCATACAATTTTTTATGCAAACTCTGCACTCTTTAGGTAGTCCTAACTGGAATGGGTCCATCTCCTTTTGGAGGTACAGCATTCAAGAGAGGATAAAATATGCCATATGTGTTCTTGCCAATTGCTTGTACATTGGCATTATCACCTCTTTTTTTTTTCTTCTTATACTACTCCCTATGCAACCTAGCATTCCTTGGGCTCTGACCACTACATTGTTGAACCAGTTGGCCACTTTGAGATCATTAGATCTGCTTGTTGCACACATCAGTATTTCACCCACCATCATGCACAGTTATCTTGGCTTTCTGTACACCAAATGTATGTTTCTGTAGTTAAGTCCTTGTATAAATTTGAAGGCTGCATGTATATTTCAATTGTGCTTCATTTCTGCTGTTTAACCTCTACCATTAGTTCGATTGGGTGGACAGATCTGCAATACAGGATAACCTTTATTTGACTATTCCTTTATTTGTTTATTAATCATATATATAAAACCATCCCCAACTAAGTTCACTGGGCATAAACATAACATGAAACATAAAATACAATCAATAATATACACTAAATGAATGTGCTGAGAGAGATGACCTCTGGAGAGAGTATTGCCCTGATATAAAAGCCTGAGTTTCTGAGTGGTATTAGTTGATTCTGGAGGGTCCAAGAGATTCTAGAGGAGTTCATAGGTAAGGGACTCATCTCTGGGCTCTGCAGTTAATCCCTTAATGCCTGATGGTTGTCCTAGTCCCAGTGCTTTTTTGATGAGATCTTTATATACAAAATTAAGGGTTTATGAAAGAGTATTTCACAAAATGGGCATGCATACGCTCCTGTCTACGTGAGTGAAATATATCACATTTGCTATATTGTCTTTTTCACTCTTAAGAGTTCTTTACATTTTTCAGGTTCTTCCAGTCCAGCAGTGTGTCTTCTTTTACCATGCATGTTGGTGTGCCAAAGAGCTGATCCTAGTCACAGATGCTTAGCCTCTTACCAAGAGCCCTTGAAGGGACCATGGACAGAGCAATTTATCACAACAATGTATGCCGAGGGACTCAAGACTATTCATGAGTACTATCTGGTTTTACAAGCTTTAAGTATTTTGTTTCCTTCCTCTTGTTTACTAGAATTGCTGAAATTCTAAAAACTGTACTACTATAAAGATCTGAGATTCATTTTTTATCGAAGGCTACTTATTGTTATCTCATTCCATTAATTTTTTTTTGTGATTATTGCTGATATCCCCAGCATGTATGGATTCAGCTGGTATCTTTTTTATGGGTTTCACCAGATTATACTCCACTGTGACATTTGCTATGACATTAAAGTTGTTACGCCCATTGGTTGCAGATGGCTGCAACCACTTCTGCTCACCTCTTTCTTCATGTCTCTGACTCCATGGAGTAGATTGGCAGCGTCCGCTAGCTACCTACAACCTGCCTATCGCTTCCAGGCCTCCTGGGATGGCATGGACGCCGCCAACCGCCATCTTGCCATCAGGTCCCTCTAGGCGCACGCGCACATAGGCCGGTCTTATTCACGTCATGGCGGGAACCTCGGGGGCGTCTCCTCCAGATGACGTCAGGATCTCTGGATATTTAAACCTGCTGGCCCTCTCCGAAGATGATTTGGCAAAGAGTCTCATCCTTGCTATTTCCGCCTTGCTTCCTGAGGACCTGCATTCCAGATTCCAGTTCTGACGTGAACATCTCAGGTACCTGCTCCTTTGGGGCCTCTCTCTTGTCCTGGCTATCCACTCCTTGGACGGCCTGATGCCTGGAACTCTATCTGCCCCTTTGCCTGGGGTTTCCTGGAACCAACTTGCTCTTTGTGAGTACTCCGCTCTGCGGATCACTTCCTACCTACCAAGTGCCTATTGGATGTACCCCGCACTACGGGCCATTACCATCGCTACAGAGAGCTCCGTCAGAGGTGCTTGCTCTACTATACTACCGAGGACCTCAAGGTGCTTCCCGCCTTGCGTACCGCTACTAGACCAACTGAGGACCCTCACGGTGTACCCCGCGCTGCGGGCCATTACCACTTCCACCTTGGGCCTCAACTGTGCTCCTCATTCTGCAGGCTGCTGTCACCTCTTCTGAAGACTTCATCTGCATATCCTACTCTGCGGGCTTTTACCATCACTACCGAGGACATCATTGGTGTACCTCACTTCATGGGCTACTACCATCTCTGTCAAGGCCTCTTTGGTGTACCCCGCTTCACGGGCCACTACCATCGCTACAAGAGACCTCTCCGGTGTACCCACTTCATGGACTACTATCAGCGCTATGGAGGTATTCCCTCAGGGTACTACCTATCCCATCGACCCTGTATCTCAGGGCCTGTGTGACCATCTCTCTCTGGCACCTCCCGCTCCACGGGTAGTGCCTCTATCTCTATTAATAAAGACTCTATTTATTCTGTGCCTTCCTTAGCTGAGACCTAGCCTCCCGACAGTGAGGCTCATGGGTAAAACATCTCCCCCTTCGGCCCAGGGTTCACACACCATCTGATACCTCAGAATCCTAACAGATGTCTCCCCCTATTATAGATTGGTAATCTAACATTTGTAGGAATTTACTTACTAAATCTTGAAAAAAAAGATCTTGGGAGTATTTATTAGGGCCATAGATGTTATGGAAGGAAAATTTCTGCCCAAATATGATTCCTGCCACAATGACAAATCAGCCTTCATCATCACATGCATTAGCATTCATAACAAAGGGAAGCTGCTTATGAAACAATGGCCACCCTGTAGGACTCACACTTTGAAAAGTGATGTAACTTGTATACTTATTTGCCAGCTAACTTATGCACAATGATTCAAAATACCCCTAAAGTAAAAATATGCAAGAGAAATACAACAAACAAACAGGCAACAAAAGGTTTATCACATTATAAACGGCATAAAAAAGCTTAAATAAAAAATAAAAATTAAAAAATATTCATGTGTTTTATTGTAGGCAAGAATAAGGTAATTCAGAAGCCACATATGCTGAAAGGACCAATCTGAAAGTTGAGAAGGCAATGGAATCAGATGAGATACATCAAAGATATTTTTCTAATTGATCTTTCTGTTCTTCTCATGATAACATGTTATAGATTCCTTTGTAAAGCAAAACCCACAGGTCATTATCTTAAACCATTTATTCTAAACAAAATACAAATATACAATTTTTTGCAAGGTATGTCAGGTTACGGAAGTATAATATAATCAAATAATCCCCACACCTCAATTAGTAAATATTCAATAGCGCATAGGTTATATGACCTTCATAATAGGCGTCATAGTGTGGTAATCCATACCATTCTGTCACTCTGCCTTATGCTTAATCATTGGTCAGTCCGTTTTTTTATAATTTTTCTTGTGCAAGTGCTCCGTGTGTTAAAACATTTCTTCAAAATTGCTTCAATATTAAAGTTTTTTCTCAATACTTATCTTGGAATGACATAACTTTCTTTGCGTGTTGTTGGCCCGAGACTCTCCTCACCGATGGTGGATAGCAATGTGACCATCTCACATTGCTTCACGTGTCTGTAATAGGTTACGGAAGTATAACATAATTTTACAACTTTTATTTAAATGTCAAAGTCTCATTTCGAAGTCTCTAGCTCAGAGAAAACTGGGCATTTTGGGTCAAAAAGTAGTCCTTGACCTTCCTTTGTACAAAAAGGTATCTCTCTGCCAAGTCTGTTTTCATTTACTTTAATGGTGTTGAAATGGATGAAGAACAAACTTTTGAAAAAAATAAAATAAATATATATATATATATATATTAGATGTCCCATGTGGGTCATCTGTATTCAACGTAGTACAACATTTCTTATTAATTAGTAATAGTGGATTAAACTGAGAGGAAAGAACAGCTTTTCACCATGCTATCATACCAAATCACCCCTTTTCTCCCCATAGTTCTCATTTTGGCTGGCAATTTTTGCAAAAGTACTAACTGAAGTTTGTTAAGAATCTAGTCCTGCAGTTGTAATTGGATTTGCTTGCTTTTATAAATCCTTTCAAATACAAGTTTTTTTCTTTAAGATATAGGAAGTAAAAGACAAATAGCATGAGGGTTATATTAGACTTCTTGTGTTTTCTTTCACCATGTGCTAAAAGCATAAATTATTGACCCTATTAGGGAAGCATGCCTATGATTTATCCAGTCTTTGTGGTCCCAAATCTGAGTGACAAGACACTCAAAAGGAAATTAGCATCCTCTCTCTCTCTCCATTCCAAATACAATAACACTTTTGAGAGGTAGAAAAGATAATCTAACACAATGTAGGAAGTTCTATTGTGTTTTTTTTTAATTGTTGGATAAACATATGATTTAGATGGAAGTAAATCTGCATATTATTGTTACTGGTCCAAAGCCGTGAGATTGCTGTCTTAAGAACAATTCTTGAGAAGCAACACAAGATAAGTGTTTTGCTGTATATAAATCATCAGAAACTAGTCAAGATGATGAGCAGCAGCTGGTCTTTTCTTATTAACAGTGCATGTGGTTCCTCTATGGAATGGAGCTGATTGTCTAAGTTGTTACCAACAAGACAAAGCACAGAATCCTCAAATAATACAGTATTTTGACTCAAAATCTTCCAGCTGTGGCATATTTACAACTGATATGCTGTGTAAGATTTTAACTAATCTGTTCAGTGAAGTAACAGGTACTGTAGAAAGGAATAGCAACCATATCTATCTATATTGAAAATAAAAATGTTAACTAAGCATTTCTCAGTGTAAAAATGTATTTTATACAGTGTTTCAAATATTTATCCATTTCTTTAACATAAGATGGGGGTCTGTATCTTTCCAGATATATGGATCAATTAACTAATCTGTGGGCAGTAATGGTGGGTGTAGTGTAAGTGACCATTTATTCATGTGTAAAACTCTGTGATTTTCAATAAGTGCATTATGTCACTTTAGCCATGTAAATGTCTTGCATGAGACAGACAAGTATTTATTAAATAGCAAGGTTATCAATTTAAAGGAATAGACATTTCATTTTATAATCAGTATTTTATTTATATAAATAAATTGGAAGCTGTATTAGCTATTTGCTCAAAGATAACTGACAATTGTCTGCTCTAGAACCCAAACATTGTGACTCCAAATCAGTGAGTCAAAAGTCTTTTCAGTGTCAAAACTTAGAATTATAACCCTCCTTACATGCCAAAGCTAGTAACACTGCAATCAATCTCTCATTTTCCTTACTTCATAATGACCTTTAACAAAACCTTTCTGATCAGGTTACACTAAGGTCTGGATTTTAAAAGGGGTACGTGCATAAGGTACGAGCGTAACCCTTTTAAAACGCCCCTGCGCGTGCCGAGCCTATTTTGCATAGGCTCGGCGACACGCGCAAGCCCCGGGACGCGTGTAAGTCCCGGGGCTTGCAAAAAGGGGCGGTCGGGGGCATGGCCAGGGCGCGTGGGATCGGCTCGGGGGTGTGTTCGGGGGCATGTGGGCAGTCCAGGGGCATGGCCGAGTGCCCCGACACAGTGGCCTGTGTCGGGGCCTGCCGTGCCAGCAGACAACCGGCGCGCGTAATTTACTACTGCCCGGAGGCAGGCGTAACTTTTCGAATAAAGGTGGTGGTGGGGGGGGGGTTAGATAGGGCCGTGGGGGTGGGTTAGGTAGGGGAAGGGAGGGGAAGGGGTGGGGGGGGGGGGGGGGAAGGCAGCACACGCAGGGCTCGGCGCGGCCAACCCCGGATTTTATAAGAGAATAAAAGGTAAAATCCTTTTCCCCTGGATGCAAAAAATGCCAAATGACTATTAACTGTTGCGCTTGGGGGTGGACCCTTGTCCTAGGGCAGGGATGGAATGGCTCCTGAAAGGAAACAGGAGGTAACTGCCCCCAGGGGGCGGAGCACTGGAGGAGACAGAGGCTGGGAAGAGCTTCACCACTGTAAGCCCGAGGTCCCCCCGGGAGGAGCCCATAGGGACTCGGGCCGCTTGGACTTAGGTGGGCCTCGCAGGGTCTCCTGGGATAATGGAAGTCCAGCGTGCCCACAGACACAGGAGGAGCTCGGTCGGCTTCTGCGGGGGAATCGGATGGACGAATGAAGGCCTTTTCAAGATTCTCTTTAATATATTCTGACATGGCCTGGGTCTCAGGCTGAGACAACCTGTAAGTTCTGCCTTTGGGAGGCGTAGTGCCCGGCAGGAGTTCAATAGGACAGTTGAGCTTGCATAATGGGGTAAGGTATCCACTTTCTGCTTAGAGAACACATCACTGAAGTCAGAGTACTGCGGAGGTAAACCTGGAAGTATAATCACTTTCAAGACAGATATCAAGGGAGTTACTGGATGCAGACAAGTCTTTTGGCATTTTGGGCGCCACTGAACCAACTGCAGGGACTGCCAATCGAATTGAGATTTGTAGCCCTAGGATCACTGGATGGGTAGAGCGTTTTAGGACACAGAAAGATGTTTCTTCCTGATCAAGAGTACCTACAGTGAGATGGATTGCCACTGTCTGGTGAGTAATGAGACCTGGAAGATGTTCTCCCTGGATGGAGGCGATACGAAGACTCACCTCGAGGGGTTGAAGAGGTATTTTCAGAAGTTTGATGATGTCGTCCGTAATGAAGCTACCACTCGCTCCGGTATCGATGAGAGCAGTGGTCGCGAAGGTGTGGGCCTTAATGCCCAAGGTTACAGGAAGCAAGAGTTGAGGGCCAGAAACAATCGCGCCCAAACACGGGATCCCCACCGGGCTCAGGCGTTGCAGTTTCATGGATGGACGGGGCAAAGCTGCAGACAATGTCCAGAAGTGCCACAGTAAAGGCAAAGCCTCTCCTTTCTCCAATGGAGATTTTCAGTGGGGGATAAACACCCACGATTCACCTCCATGGGTTCCACGGTGGAGGAAGGTGGTAACATTGGTGTCTTCACTGGTGGGGCGTGCAGCAGGAGGGCATGGAGCCTTTACTTCTAGGCATCTTTGTCGGAGGCGATGATCAATCCTACCGGCAAGAGAGATTAGGTCCTCTAGAGACGTGGGAATCTCACGGACAGTGAGCTCATCCTTTAGAGCACTAGAGAGTCCATCTAGGAAGATGGCTTGCAGACAATCTTCTTGCCACCCAAGTTCTGTGGCCAAAGTCCGAAACTCCACTGTATATGCGGAGAGGGTCCTTGACCCTTGATGGAGGTGGAGTAAACTTTGACTGGCAACAGCCATACGACCTGGGTCTCCGAAGGTCTGCTTGAACATAGTAATGAAGTCCGATAACTTGTGAAGGATGGGGTCAGAACTTTCTCATAAGGGAAATGCCCATGCCAGAGCCTTCCTTTCCAACAGGGACAGAATGAGGGTGACTTTTGTAATCTCCTTCAAAAACAATGAGGGTTGCAGTGCGAACTGCATAAAGCACTGATTAAGGAAGCCATGACAGGAGCGTGGATCCCCATTGTACCTGGGGGGTGCAGGAAGTGCCAAAGTTGCTCTGGGAAGCATAGTGGCCGAGAGGCCCACCGGATTGGCCATTGTTGTATCTTGTAATTAAGAACGCAGTTCTTCTACCGAAGAGGCCAGCGTCTCTAAAGCTTGATGATGTTGCTTTACCGTGGCAGCCAGTCCTGGTAGGGCCCTGGAGGCGGGAGTCTCCACCGAATCCATGGCCTTGGCAACCTGTTGCACTCGAGGGTGGACCTTTGTCCTGGGGCAGGGATAGAATGGCCCTTGAAAGGGAACAGGAGGTAACTGCCCCCAGGGGGTGGAGCACTGGAGGAGACAGAGGCTAGGAAGAGCTTCACCACTGGAAGCCCGAGATCTTCCCAGGAGGAGCCCGTAGGGGCCTGGGCCGCTTGGACTTAGGTGGACCTTGCAGGGTCTCCTGGGAGAATGGAAGTCTGGCATGCCCACAGACACAGAAGGAGCATGGTCGGGTTCGAGCTGGAGCAGGGAGAACCAGAACAGAGTTGGTGATGGTAAGGAACAGAGCCAGAATCTGGAGACGAGGTCAGGCAGGTGAAAGGTCAATGTCCATAAGTCAGTTCGAGGAGTGGTCAACGAAGTAAGGGTCAGATACTGGAGGTCAGATGAAGTCAGAGGCAAGCAGAGGTCTTGAGGCAGGCAGCAGTCAGGCGAGCAGGTCTGGCACAGGCTAAGGTCTTGAGGCAGGCGGCAGACAGGTGGGTAGGTCCGAAGCAGGCTGAGGTCTTGAGGCAGGCAGCAGACAGACAGGCAGGTCAGGAACTAGCTGAGGTCATAGAGAGGCAGCAGGCAGGCAGGTCAGGAGCAAGCCAAGGTCAGTACCAGAAAGTCAGTCCGAGGATACTACCTGGGTAGACAGACGAACACAGGAACAAGCAGGATTCAGGAACGAGGATGCAGGAACAAGTCAGGAATGGAACTGGAACAGAAGGATCCTGGAACGAGACTAGGAACAAGCAGACAATCTAGCATACAAGCCGACCCGATTGCCAAGGCAAGGAAGTGGAGACAGGAACTTCCTTATATAGTTACATCAATCAGGACGCGGCACGGAACCAAGACCTGCCCTCAGCCCTACAAGTGTCCAGGCGGTCCACATACGCGCGCGCGTTGGGGCATGGCTAGCATGGTAGGAGATGCCGAACCTCGGCGTAAGGCCTGGTGCGCAGTGGAAGGCCCGGCGACTATCGCTGCGGGATGCCGGGGCATAGCTGGGCTAGCAACTACCGCGAGGGAGGTCGTCCCGGGACCCGCTGAGGAGCTATGCAGGTGAGCGGTCCCATGTGCGGGACAGCCACGGGCGGGGCACTTAACATTAACCCCAGTTCTTTGCACATATAGTTAACCCCTAACTGGGTAGTGTCTTCCTTATAGGTTTTTACCAGGTTACAGTCCACTGTGACATCTGCTATGACACTGATATCTCTCCCCCCCCCCCCCCCCCCCCCCCTCCATTATAGGTTGGTAATCTGGCATTTGTAGGGGTTTACTTGCTAAATCTTGAAAAAAAACTTGGGAGTATTTATTAGGGCCAAAGATGTTACAGAAGGCAAATTTCCACCCAAATAAAGTGCCTGCCACAATGACAAATTGGCCTTCATTGTCACACACAGTAGCATCAATAACAAAGAAAAGCTGTTTATGATACAAGATGGTAAATAAACACAAGGATATTTTCCAATAATTCTCTCTTATTCCAATAATTGCATACACATAAAGAGAATAATTTGTTTATGTAATATAATATACTCATACAATAATTTTATTGATATCACACACAGTAAAATCACATTACTTACTAGACAATATTAAAACTGACTAACGCTCACCCACTCAACTCACATTCATACTGTTAAAATACAAATATCTGAAAACATCATGACACTGTAACCATACATATATCAATGCGTAATATTTAAATACAACTTATTTTAATACTTCATTTCATCCATGTGTGCCTAATATTTTATAATGCTTTCCTCAAAATATCTTCTTCTTCTTTTAATGCCATATATTCAGTCCACGGTACCCCATTTAAAAATAAATCGCTGTTCAATCCATCTTAGCGATAATGACATGTCATCTCCATTCAATAAACAAACCCTCTTTATAACAAAAAATTTTACATCATCTAATGTGTGCGAATGTTCTACCCAATGGTCAACTAAGGGAGAATTTGCCCTAACAGATCTAATTCGACTTCTATGCTCTATAATGCGTAATCGAATCGCTCTACTTGTTTGACCAATATATACTAGACCGCACAGGCATACAATTGTTTTCGTGTGATACAAGTGGGGTAATTTATTTTTAAATGGGGTACCGTGGAACCTGGGGGGTTGAACGGCCCTATTGAATGGAGTGCATTCCTACATGGGAGTTGAGAGGTCTGCAGGTGTTTATAATTTGGTCAATACTCTTGATCATTTTACCACTGAGAGAATGGTATATAAAAGTAGGAGGAAGTGTATGTACGTTATCACGCTCTTTTGACATGTGATACCTGTTGGTTCCGGTGGAGAGGTGAATACTCTGCAAAGGTAGGGGACGTGGTTCGGTTGGGTTGTTGAATTTAATAAGATTTGTTCCCATATTTACGTTAGCTGCTTGTTCCAGATTATGATTTGTTTATTTTGATTTTTAGAGATTTGGATTATTTATTTATTTATTTATTTATTTATTTATTTATAGATTCTTTTATACCGCGGTACGTATAGACATACATCACCTCGGTTTACAGTGAAACAATAAATTAGCAACAGGCTTTACATGTAACAGTTTAAAAAACAGTAAAACATTTGACAGCAACAGGCTTTACAGAAACAAGGGTTTTAAAGATAATATGCATACATCATTAAAATATCAAACAATAAAATATAAATAACCATGTATTCGCAGGAGCAAATTAACTGTCAGCAGCGAGACGAATGTCACATTGTATACAATAGCCTAAATTGAGTAACAGTGTATGTGTGTGTGTGGGGGGGGGGGGGGTATGGAATAGCAGAATGTAAATACAAAATGCGAGGAAAAGAGTTTGGAGCCAGTGAGGAATAATAAGGGATAGCTGAATTTTTAGGTTAGATGAGATTCATAGAGTGAATGCTTGTTCAAACAACCATGTTTTAAGGTTTTGTTTGAAGGTTTTGTGACAGGATTCAAGACGCAGGTCTAACGGCATGTTGTTCCAGATTTTGATACCCGCTATGGAGAATGATCGGTCTATGGTGGAAACGTGTTTGATGTGTTTTAGTGGATGGACAGCTAATTTCGCTTGGTGAATATTTCTAATTGGTCTGTTGGAGGTGCGAAAAATGAGCTGAT
Source organism: Rhinatrema bivittatum (assembly GCF_901001135.1). Lineage (NCBI taxonomy): Eukaryota > Metazoa > Chordata > Amphibia > Gymnophiona > Rhinatrematidae > Rhinatrema > Rhinatrema bivittatum. Next base: position 355,232,189 of record NC_042617.1, on the reverse strand, counting down.
CAGAGAACCATTGCATCTCTTGGTTGTGAATTGATTTGTGGATGAGTGAGAGAACTTTAAAAGTAATTCTGAAGGATACGGGTAGCCAATGTAGGAACATGAGTGCTGGAGTGATATGTTCATGCCGTCGAGTATTAGTAATTAAACGAGGATTATAAACTGGCAATAAGCTTTTTGAACCTGAATAGTTGTTTGAAAACTCAGAGTAGATACTTGATATCGGGTTTGAGGAACCAAGATATTTGAAGGTTAGTTTATAGTCGTTTGTGAATAGCTTGATGGCTTTGTGTTTTAGGTATATAATTTTATTTTTCTTGGGAATAGATGGGAAGTCAGTACCTGTTATATTGATGAGTCCCTGAAGAAGCCCCGCTGAGGGGGGTGAAACGAGGATCCTTGTTGGACGGAACATATGAGTTGCAAGGAATCAAGTTTGGGTGAAAATGTTTGGAGAGAAACCCGAGCGGATCGGGGTGATTTTGCCCGTGGTGTGCGGAGGCAATTAGAAGAGAAGAAATATTACAAATTGGATTGAAAATATGGCATTAAAAGAAGAAGAAGATATTTTGAGGAAAGCATTATAAAATATTAGGCACACATGGATGAAATGAAGTATTAAAATAAGTTGTATTTAAATATTATACATTGATATATGTATGGTTACAGTGTCATGATGTTTTCAGATATTTGTATTTTAACAGTATGAATGTGAGTTGAGTGGGTGAGCGTTAGCTTTAATATTGTCTAGTAAGTAATGTGATTTTACTGTGTGTGATATCAATAAAATTATTGCATGAATATATTATATTATAGATTTCAAAACAGCACCAAAATGTTCTGGGGAATTGGTCATATGATAATCAAAATATATAAATGAATAACACCCCAGTGAATTTTAAATTTTGCAAATTATTAAATTATTAATTACAATTCTCTGCTCGCAACCAAGTCTTTCTTTAAATAACCACTGAAAATTTTTTTTGAAGGGTCAACTGCAATGTGTAATGAAACACTTGCAAGCTACCTAGTTTGCTGAAACCGCAAAATTTTTAGACAAGTAGAGGAAGGGTTTCATATATAATTGTTTCAGCCCAACACAAGGTCTGATCGATTTCCATGTATAATCATCAACCAATCCTCCTCCACCTGTTATATTATTTTTAGCTCCGTGCAACCCTAGTGAAAACTGCAACACATTTTTTTATCCCATTGTTTCTTAAAAACGATTTTTTTAAGCTTTGTATGTAGAATTCAAATGTCATTTAATTGAGCATAGCTTTCAGAGTCCCGACTTATCTGATGATGTTAAATCCACCCGACGTAGCTACATTTCTGGTCTGCAGCGGAACCTTTCTTCAGGGGATGTGTTCTTCTGAAGCAGTCGGTGTAGCAATAGCTGAAAATGAAGCGTCAAAAGAGATTTTTACCAGGCGCCATAGAGCGCTCTTGCTCTCTACAAACCTCTCGCTAACGATCCAGGCTTTTTAAGCTAGAGGCACAGATGATTTCGCTACCAATCACAACACACATCGCTATGACATCATCACGTATTCATTCAAACTAAAGAGCCCCAATCAAGAGCTTCATTCATTCCCTGAGGGGCTTGCGTGTTCAAAGTAAAGATCCAAAACGCTTCGCGTTTATTCAGCAATTCTTCCCGATTCCCTCCTCGCGGCTTGATAGGTATATGATCTATAACAGTCCATCTCAAAGTACTATACGAGTGTCCATGCTCTTCGCAATGTGCAACAATTGGAGCAGATAAAGTGGATGTGTTTAATTTTGATTTGTGTTCATTCAACCTCACTCTGATCTTGCGGGTTGTCCTGCCAATATATAACCCTGGGCACGGACAAATAATTGCGTAAACAACATGGTCAGAATTGCATGACGTATTATGTTTACGGGATACACGATACCCTGTTACCGGTTCTTGCCAGCTTAAGCCCTCGATACAGTTCATACAATGAGAACATTGCCCGCACTTGTGATGTCCTGTAATTGAAACCTGTACATTTATCGGAGCTTGAGCGTGTACCAGCTTGTCTCTAATATTCGCGCCACGTGTAGTGACGATTAGCGGAGTTTCTTCAAAGATCTTATGTAATGCTAATACATGCCAATGGCGTCGAATTGATGATGAAATTGTGTTTGTAGCCACTGACTGTTTTAGAACACAAACTAATTGTGGACTTTCTTTTGAGGGTTTGTACTGTAATAAGCTTTGTCTGTCCGAGTATTTAGCCCTTTTATAGGCTTTCCTGATTGCTGATCTCGGATACCCCCATTCCAAGAATCGATCGCGCAGAATTGCTGCTTGGACTTCAAAATCACTCGTGGTGGAACATATGCGCTTTGCGCGAAAACACTGGCTAGCAGGTAACCCGCATTTAAAAGGGTGAGGGTGATGACTATGAAATTTTAGTAAGTTATTTTTGTCCGTAGGCTTACGATACATGGTGGTTCTGAATGTGTGTTCATCAACACTGATTAAGACATCTAAGAATGCTATCTGTGATGTCGAGTATTGTATAGTAAATTTTAGATGAGGATCCTGACCATTAATCCAATCATAGAAACGAAGCAGTTTTTTCGCGCAAAGCGCATATGTTCCACCACGAGTGATTTTGAAGTCCAAGCAGCAATTCTGCGCGATCGATTCTTGGAATGGGGGTATCCGAGATCAGCAATCAGGAAAGCCTATAAAAGGGCTAAATACTCGGACAGACAAAGCTTATTACAGTACAAACCCTCAAAAGAAAGTCCACAATTAGTTTGTGTTCTAAAACAGTCAGTGGCTATAAACACAATTTCATCATCGATTCGACGCCATTGGCATGTATTAGCATTACATAAGATCTTTGAAGAAACTCCGCTAATCGTCACTACACGTGGCGCGAATATTAGAGACAAGCTGGTACACGCTCAAGCTCCGATAAATGTACAGGTTTCAATTACAGGACATCACAAGTGCGGGCAATGTTCTCATTATATGAACTGTATTGAGGGCTTAAGCTGGCAAGAACCGGTAACAGGGTATCGTGTATCCCGTAAACATAATACGTCATGCAATTCTGACCATGTTGTTTACGCAATTATTTGTCCGTGCCCAGGGTTATATATTGGCAGGACAACCCGCAAGATCAGAGTGAGGTTGAATGAACACAAATCAAAATTAAACACATCCACTTTATCTGCTCCAATTGTTGCACATTGCGAAGAGCATGGACACTCGTATAGTACTTTGAGATGGACTGTTATAGATCATATACCTATCAAGCCGCGAGGAGGGAATCGGGAAGAATTGCTGAATAAACGCGAAGCGTTTTGGATCTTTACTTTGAACACGCAAGCCCCTCAGGGAATGAATGAAGCTCTTGATTGGGGCTCTTTAGTTTGAATGAATACGTGATGATGTCATAGCGATGTGTGTTGTGATTGGTAGCGAAATCATCTGTGCCTCTAGCTTAAAAAGCCTGGATCGTTAGCGAGAGGTTTGTAGAGAGCAAGAGCGCTCTATGGCGCCTGGTAAAAATCTCTTTTGACGCTTCATTTTCAGCTATTGCTACACCGACTGCTTCAGAAGAACACATCCCCTGAAGAAAGGTTCCGCTGCGGACCAGAAACGTAGCTACGTCGGGTGGATTTAACATCATCAGATAAGTCAGGACTCTGAAAGCTATGCTCAATTAAATGACATTTGAATTCTACATACATAGCTTAAAAAAATCGTTTTTAAGAAACAATGGGATAAAAAAATGTGTTGCAGTTTTCACTAGGGTTGCACGGAGCTAAAAATAATATAACAGGTGGAGGAGGATTGGTTGATGATTATACATGGAAATCGATCAGACCTTGTGTTGGGCTGAAACAATTATATATGAAACCCTTCCTCTACTTGTCTAAAAATTTTGCGGTTTCAGCAAACTAGGTAGCTTGCAAGTGTTTCATTACACATTGCAGTTGACCCTTCAAAAATTTTTTTCCGTGGTTATTTAAACAAAGACTTGGTTGCGAGCAGAGAATTGTAATTAATAATTTAATAATTTGCAAAATTTAAAATTCACTGGGGTGTTATTCATTTATATATTTTGATTATATTATATTATATACACAAATTATTCTCTTTATATGAAACAAGATGGCCACTCCTTGTTGAGGACTAGTAAAGCTGGAAATGAAGCACTGCACATCCACTCCGTTTTCAATTTCGCATGTTCCAAATCATTTAGGTAGATCTCCTGCAGATAAACAATCTGTGCTTTTAACGTCTGAAATAAAAAAAAACGTTTCCTGTGTTTGATCAGGGAGTTTATTCCATCTACATTTAACATAACTGGTGCCACTTTACCCATAACTAATTCCCTAATTTATATCTCTTGCTATTACCCACCTTTGTCCATCCCCAGCTCCAAGTGGACAACAATTAATTTCTTCCCATCAAATAAATCAAATTACTAAAACAGTTCTTTCTCATCTTACCCAAAACAGTCTCCATTCAGACTATGAACTCTCCACCGAACCACCATATATTCATCCACATATTTATCCACACTGTCATCACACCTCTTATATTCTTTCCCTCCCCATTTGTCATTCTCTGTTTTACCCCAAGGGACCACATACTGGGGAATGCCCAGGCAGCGCTCCATTTTCCAGTCTATCTGAAAGAAAAGAGAAAGACTCTTTCCCCTTCTGAACAGGAAACAGTTGACAATTATAAATACGTTTGCAACTAGTGAAAACCAACATTCAGCAGTTATTCAAAACCTGTCCACAAAGAAACCGCTACTAGTGGGCACAAAAACTCTCTGTATTGCACCAGGTTATATAAAAAAGGAAGGGGAGACAGTTTTGCTGCGCTCCGCATCGGCAGGGACATCCACCTCCCCCCAAGCCCGGAAGCCAGAGGGAGGAGCCGAAGCACGCCTCAAAGGCAGCGTGCTAGCAAGCAACACCGGGAGACAGTTTTGCTGCGCTCCGCATCGGCAGGGACATCCACCTCCCCCCAAGCCCGGAAGCCAGAGGGAGGAGCCGAAGCACGCCTCAAAGGCGGGGTGCTAGCAAGCAACACCGGGAGACAGTTTTGCTGCGCTCCACATCGGCCGGGACATCCACCTCCCACCAAGCCCCAAGCCAAGCCCTGCGCGCCTAAGGGGTGCGCACGGCTTAGTCCGGCTTTGTCTGGATTTGCCGGATTGGAGGGAAGCTCTGCTGTCTTCTTATCCAGAGACTTTGGACTAAAATTTGGCACAAGTCTAAACGATCAGTTTCTCGTTGTGAAGTATGCCACCAAAAAGAAAGGGGAAGGTAAGGGTATTTCCCTCAGAACCCTTGCCCCCCCTTCTCCAACTAGAAATCGACCGATTTATGACACAGCTTGAGAAAAAAGAGAGAGTCCCAGTGAACCCGTTGGAAGCCCCACAGAAGGAGAACTGGGGGCTCCCTTGGATGAGGCCTCTCTAAGTCCTGATGCACGTCCGCCTCCCGCACAACGCGGCGCAAATGGAGTGGCTGTTACAACATCTACCTCAGGGGAGGAACGAATCCTAACCTCGGAGGAAGCCATCTCCGTCGTGGAGTCAGAAGATGAGGAGGAAGCTGGTGCTTCAGCTATTCAACATTAAGGAGCCCTCAACACTGAATGTCCAGAGGAAGCGAGGCCCAAAATAATCAGGCCAGAGACGGTAACATTAGGTGCCATATGGGACTTGGTAAATGGTTTAAGTGCCACTATAGATAGACTAGAAAAGAAAATTGATTCAGTTTCTTTAAATGTACAACAACAATTTCAGGGTGTACAGAAGCAAACAGGTGAAGTTGTTATTAGAATAGAACAAGTAGAAACTAATGTTAAATCGTTACAAAGTGTGAGTAATACTTTGGTAAAAGATCAATTAGCTTGCTGTAGAAGATTAGAAGTTATAGAGAATAATATTAGACATTTAAATGTGCAAATTACAAATTTCCCTAAAGTTGTAGGTGAAATTCCCTTTCTAACATTTAAGAGGTACTTAGTTGAGGTTCTGGGGTTTTCTGATGAAAATAATATGTTATCAATTAATTCTTGTTTTTTCATAAAAAAAAGAACCTCAACAGTTATCCCAATAATTCCAGCAAATCTGACAAGTTTTTTGGAGGATTCCTCAGTGCAGATATTAGACAGGGAAACTTTAATTGTTTCATTTATTTCCACTCATGACATAAGCAAATTGATGAAAATGTACTTTCAAAAGTTTCCTACTTCATACTATGGACAAGATGTAAAGATCTTTCCTGACCTAGCCCCAATTACTCGCAATAAATGACGTGAGTTCCTAGAGTTAAGATCTAGAGTAATATCATTAGGGTATTCCTTTTTGTTGAAGTACCCATGTCATTGTAATATTAAGAGAGGAACTGATTCTTAATTGTTCACACAGATAGAACAATTACGTTTATTTTTAGAGTCACGAGAACCTGTGACCTCCTCCCCTGTAGACACCTGAGGCCCAGGACAAAGAATTGGAAATAGCTGATTGTGCTATTAGACATAATATAAGGAAAGTTTCTGTTATTTCTTTATTCTCCCTTAGATTTCAGTTTTAAAGTCTCAGGTTTCAAATCAGATTCCTTAAGATATAAATGAAAAATTTTGAAGAGGTTATTCTTTGTATTTCAATTGGATTTTGAAATAATTTGAAATTAGTCATTAGTAACTTGTTAGCAATAACAATTGAATGACTTGGATAACCCGTGGAAAATCATTATTTCATTTCAAGTTAATTGAATGTGTATATTTGCTTATTTGTAATGCTGAAAATCATAAATAAAAAAAAAAAAAAAAAAGGACTGTCCTGTCTCCTTTTGCATGCCTGTCCATAGGTTATGAAAATAACAAAAGAAAAAAAAGCAAGAAAGATGAAAAAAAACAACCTTGTATTTTTAAACACTAAGCCATTTCTGCTTTGTCAAGTTTGGCAAACTTATATTGAAACCTGAGTTACTCCTAATAAAGCATGCATTGCATTTTTCAGGAAAAAAAAAAACCCTTACAAACATGCAATGCAGAGTTATTCTATTAGTTGGAAGTCCTGCAGCAACATAGCCCAGACTGCTTCTCAACAACAGTAAATATGTTTGGAGCAAGTATGCAACTCAAAGACACATATTACTGCTCAAAATTGTAGAGAGAAACCACATTTTCCATTTCTCAGTCTCCACAAAAAAAAAAAAAAAAAAAATCATCCCAGCATGACAAATGCCATGCATTTATTCTCCAGTGGCCCCATCTGCATTTACTATAACATTTTTATCCAAGAATGTTTTTATTTTCACTGGAGAGAAAAAGAACAGATTCCCACCCTGATGGAAAATATTCAAGTTTGCTGGAAATAATAGTGTGAAATTCATTCCTCTGGAAAACAACTTGGAGCATCCTGGCACCATCGCTTTTCATTGGGCAGTGACTCACGTGGGAGTAATCATTAAATATTAGGATCTTACCCCTGTTTATATTCCAGCGCTCTTGCTTTTTGACACTCTTGCAGGTTGCCCAGCCAATGCACTCTTTCACAATAAAGCAGACTGCCATATGGCTATAGGCCCAGCTTTTCTGGAAGCCATGTTTCCACAAATGCAGACAGATCTTCATCTTTCTCTGATTCGGGGATCCCTAGGATACATCTGTTGTTCATCCTACTTCTTTTTTCTAAATCATCAACTTTTGCAGCCAGGGAGGATGCTGTTTGTTGGAGTTCAGTGAGCTGATTATTTACTTGATCTACTTCAGTTTCTTGCTGCACATTACGCTATTCTACTTCCTCCAATCTTTGCGAATGCAAATCAGAACTCTCTATGAGCTCTTCCATAGCCAACTGCAGCTTATTCAGCTGGTCATGGAATGCTTTTTGAAATTTGCTGCAGCATTTCATCTGATAAAACTGCCATTACTTTGCCTTCAACCCCATCTGCCACTTTAGGCTCCACAAACTTTGCTTTATCTCAGGTCCCTTTTGGAATTGTTGTCATTGCTTGCAAGGCTTACCACTCAACAACACAGTCTCTTGCTCTGCATTTCCTGCTATATCTGCACTTGATCAGCTGCAGATTCCTGACTGTGTTTCATGTTGGGGAGGGTGAATTAGGTGAAGCACTTTGGAAGCCTTAACCTTCTGCATCTGATCACCCCTGTTGTATCACCAGAAGTCTATCATTTTGTCCAAGCATGCAGCTCTCTGCTGTAGTCATAGCAACTGCTCATCTGATCCTAGAAAATAGCTTGGCTCTTCCCCTCCAGTGCATACTCCCTCATTCCCCTTTTGTCTGAAGAGATCAGGAGAATGTGTTTCACTATAGGTGGGGAAGAATCATCTTCCAACAATGCTTCATCATGCTCTTCATCTGGAGTACTGTGTTCAGTTCTGGAGACCATATGTCAAAAAAGAGAAAGGTAACCAAAATGGTATGGGGTCTATATTGGAAGACTTATGAGGAGAGGCTGAAGGATCTAAATATGTAAACCCTGGAGGAGAGGAGGTGCAGGAGAAATATGATATAGACTTTCAGATACCTGAAAGGTATTAATAATGCACACCTTATTCGAAAAAACTGGAATAATTGTGACTTGATACAATAAGGGGTAGATTTTCAAACAATGCGCGTTGGCGTACTTTTGTTGGCGCTCCAGGCGCCAACAAAAGTACGCGGGATTTTAGTGGATACGCGCGGAGCCGCGCGTATCCACTAAAATCCTGGATCGGCGCGCGCAAGGCTATGAATTCTGTATAGCCGGCGCGCGCCGAGCCACGCTGCCTACCCCCGTTCCCTCCAAGGCCGCTCCGAAATCGGAGCGGCCTTGGAGGGAATCCTCTAACGCCCTCCCCTCATCTTCCCCTCCCTTCCTCTATCTAACCCACCCCGCCCGGCCCTGTCTACACCCCCCCTTACCTTTCTCCGGGGATTTACGCCTCCCGGAGGGAGACGTAAATCCCTGCGCGCCAGCGGGCCTCCTGCGCGCTGGGCCGCGACCTGGGGGCGGGTACGGAGGGCGCGGCCATGCCCCCGGACCGCCCCGGGCCGTAGCCACGCCCCCGTACCCGCCCCCAAAACGCTGCCGACACACCCCCGAAACGCCGCGACAACCGGGCCCGCCCCCGACACGCCCCCGACACGCCCCCCTCGGAGAACCCCGGGACTTACGCGAGTCCCAGGGCTCTGCGCACGCCGGTAGGCCAATGTAAAATAGGCTCACCGGCGCGCAGGGCCCTGCTCGCCTAAATCCGCCCGGTTTTGGGCGGATTTAGGCGAGCAGGGCTCTGAAAATCCGCCCCTAACTATCTAAAAAAGAAAGTCACAAGTGAAACACAGTTCATTGGTTTACCCTCATAAGTGGGCTAATATACATCCCCGCTAGTTTAGCATTGGTAATTTTTATGCTGAGAAAACTCTGGCTGCCCATTCAAAATTCAATCATAGGGTAACCTTATATAGAACCGTGATTTAACACTGCCGCTTGTGTATTGCTTATTTAAAGCAGACTTTTAAAAGTAATATTTTTGAGAATTTTTTAGAACATTTTTCTTCTTTTTCTCTCTTTTTTTTACAAAAACTCTCCAATTATATCGTCAACTTAGATAGTTGTACTTATCTCATTAATGTAGTCCTCAGAGCATTTTTTTGATATGCTCGGCTACTTCCTGGTTAACCCAAATTTGTAGAGCATCTTAGGCTCACTCTATCTTGCCCGACACCACTGGTGTTTCGAAGTACTTTTATCCTTCTTTTTCAGGGGCTTAGATACTGAAAAGATCAAAGAAGATATCTTGAGAAAATCACAACATATTAGTCATACCAAATCAATAGGTCAACAACTTACTGTATTGGAGAACCAAGTGATCTCTGTGGCATAAAGTAGAGATCCGCCATCTTGACGCTGAGGTTTTTTATATGTTACGTCGGCACAAACATCAAACTGTTTCTGTTGGAAAGAAAATTGTAGAACTTGGGATCCCAAAATTAAATTCCAGGGGGGATGAATCAAAACTAACATCAGGAAATATTTCTTCACAGAGAGGTTGGTAGATGCTTGCAGTGTCCTCCCAAAAGAGGTGGTGAGGATGAGAACAGTAAATGAATTAAAAAGGGCATGGGATAAACACTGCAGATCCCTAGAGACTAGAGGTTAAAAATGAAGAAAAGGGTGCATGGGGGTAACCTGAATGGAACAGCACTTATTATCCATAACATGTAAGGCTTTTAAAAGAGGTGTAGCCAAAGATGGCGTCCTGAACAGACGTGTGTGCTCAAGCTGTCAGAGTTTTTCTACTTTTACTTCAGTTTCCATGTTTTTTTTATATCGTTTCCTCTTTGTTATAGGCAAGAGGAAAGATGTTGTGAGAAGATTTCCTCCTTTGGGGACATCTCATCAAACCGCCATGCTGGAGTACTGACTGGTTCTGTCTGCACCAGCATTGGAGGTCGACTTAGCTAGCTTAGGGACTGTTAGCTCGTCAATGGCTGAAGTATCGCTCAGCCCTCATGATCGGTCAGTGCTATGGCCCCCGGGTGGAACTGCCCAAGCGATGGATAGAACACTGGAGTATACAGAGAACTCTGGGGCTTCCATTGCATCATTGGCCAGTAGGGATGTGCATTCATTTTCAAAGAATGTGCAACCCGCTACGAATAGGTCCCTGTTTGTTTGATTCATGGGTTTGTGAAATGCATGGCGATCCCCCACGAATGAAGCATATCATATTAGTTTCATTCTTTTGGTTCGCAGTGCTTTCTTAGCAGCCGTTTGAAATAGGAGAAGGTCATGTGGGAGTATCCATAGCAACATCAGCCCTTTCCTGTGAGTCATAAGTGACCTCACAGCGCTGTCATAGAGTGAGTCAGACAGGTTAGCAAGGAGACCAGAATGCCAACGTATCAGAGCGAAGCATTTTTCTAATTCAGTCAATCGCTGCTCTCAGTGCTCTGTGATGCTGTTCCTGCTGTATTTCTACCTTAAGCAAGCATGGCTTTTGTCTGAGAAGGTTGCTGTACTCAAAGCTAGTCTCTGAGTTTCTCAAATCTGTATTCAATTGCTATTGCTTGCTACTTTGATAGAATTTTCCATTGAAAAAGATATTTGTTCATTTTTGCTGCTGTGCTAGCCAGGTTTTTTTTTACTGCACTTTTTTTTTTTATTGAACTCAGACTGTCTCTCTGTCTCTCCCACTGAGATAAGCTGCCAGCAGTGAAATTTTGCTGCTAATCTTACCCCTCTGGGGTAGGTTGTAGGCAGGGTTTGGATGGTGTGGGTGGGAGATAGTGTGAGAGTTGATGTGGCTGTCTGGGAGTTGGTATTTTCAAAGAACAAACATGCTTCCAGTCTTTTTTCTGTGTGTGTGTGTGTAGTATTCCACACTCACATATATTGGTACAGAGGTGTTCAGTCACTAATAAATAAATAATTCTTTTAATTGAAATCCCTAGTAGGCAATGACATTAAATCCATGATGTCAGGGAAAGGTAGACAACTGATTGGGACTGGCAGAGGAGGCACTTCAAAAGGCAGTGCCAGTCCCCCATTAAAGTTAAAAAGGGAGCTGTTCCAATCTTAAATCTCCGGAGGGGCAGGCAGTTCCATCTGGAAAAAAATGAAATTTAAAGATGATGCACCACCACCACCTGTTTCTGATCCTGTTGTTTTGGAGGTGAAGGAAGGGGAGGCTGAGTCATGCAAGACAAAAGGGCGAGACCCAAAAGCAGCAGTGTGACAGCAGACTCTAGTTAGCACTAACAATGTAGCGCAGACACTGTTTGCTTCTGATTCTGATTAAGAATCATCTTGTGTGGGATTATCATCATCAGAAATGGAAAAATTAATAGCTGAATAAGGTTCAGGAGGATTAGTTAGTTCTGTCTTAGCCTCCACTTCAGTGCTGGAGGGGAGAGATGAAACTGATGATGATGAGGAGGAAGAGCAGTCAGCGCAGGAACAGAGTGTGACTGACGCCCCTGTACTCCAGTGCCAGCATCCACCCCAAAGGCTATAGAGAACGGATCATGAAATAAATCTGTGATCTGGAGTCACTTTAAAGTGAGGGAGGACCCGCGTTTTCCTCAGTGTAATTACTGTGCCAGGGATATTAGCAGAGGCAAGCAAATGGGACATCTAACTAATTTTGGCATGATGCATCATATGCAGAAGCAACACCCAACAGTACTGACATCTGGGGATGGTGGCAGTACCAGTCAGGGGACTCCTTTTTCCAGGCAGCGTAAAGTGGTTGAAAAGGAGCAGAGTCATCCCATGCCCTCAGCCCCTTCTAGCAGTCACCCCTGCCATGTGTCTGAAGCGACAACCCACCATGGAGGAAATGGGGTGGTGTTCGGTAATGCTATCCCGGGGAAGGAGGTAGGCAGCCTCAAAAGTTGTAACCAGGAGCATTGGGGAAATGATTGCCCTTGATGATCAGCCCTTGCAGGTAGTGGAGAATGTGGGTTTCAAGCATTTGCTGAAGGTCTTAGTTCCAAATTACAAAGTCCCCTCCAGAACCACATTTAGCAGAAAGGTCATCCCCAGCCTGTACAACCAGTGTTGCAGTCGCATCCAAGCACTGCTAGCTAAGGCAGAGGGTAGTGTGTATTTTACCTGTGATATCTGGACCACCATGAATGCTGCACACTCTTACCTCTCCCTGACAGCACACTGGTGGGACCTGGCTGAGGCAGGGGCAGGCAGCAGCTCTATTAGTGAACAAGTAACAGGGTGGAGGTGGGATTTACTGTACACCCACCTGACAGATGATGCCCATATGTCAGCCAATATTCTAGCATGCATCAGACAGATGCTGGCAGGCTGGCAGCTATGCCAGAGAGACAGGAATCTTCAGGTAGGGTTCTTTGTCACAGACAATGGTCCAAACATGGTAAAGGCAATATCCACGGGGGCTTTCAGAACATCCGATATTTTGCACACACTCTGCACCTGGTAGTGAAGTCAGCTCTGGGGCTGGAGTCTAATCACCAAGAGAATGAATACCTGCATACATTAATATACAAGTGCAGGAACATAGCAGCACACTTCCACAGAAGTGTGAAGGTGGGGCAAGTTCTCCGTGAAAAGCAGACTGATTTGAGGATGCCTCACAAGCGTCCCATTCAAGACATTGGCACCTGGAGGAATTCCACCTATATGATGCTGCAGAAGTTAGTGGAGCAGCAGACACCCCTTCAGGAACTTTCTGGTACAATGGACATAGGTGTGCAGAGTCCCCTAGAGCATCATGATTGGTTAGTCATGAGTCAGCTGGTAAAAATCCTGCAGCCCTTCAAGGATGCCACAGAGGAGCTGAGTTCCAGAACTGCCTCCTTGGCTGATATCATCCCTATAGTTAATTTTCTGGAGGAAAATTTGAAGGGCTTTAAACAGGAAAAGGGAATAACAGCAGGGGTGCTGCATTGTCTGGACTTTTTGCAGAAGGAGGTGCAAGAGAGATTAGGACCTTTAACAAAAGACCACAGATACATGCTTGCCACAGTCTGTGATCCCCGTGTGAAAGGGAAATTCGCCCTACAGTCCGATTGTCTCACATTTATGAAGAACCTGCTGTTAGTAAACTTCCATGAACAGGAGCGCGATAGGCAAATACAGATTAGGCATGAAGCAGAGGAGGAAACAGTGGGCACTTCAGAGAGTAGTGCAAGCCAAAGCAGGAGCAGCACTCTGTCAGTGACAGCTAGTACTTCCTCCTCCACTTCAGTACACCAAAGCCATGTTGCCCCTAAAAAATCATCTGTTCTGGAACTGGCTAGAGTGAAAGCAGCTGGCAAGAAGGACTCTCAGCCCACCCAAGCAAAGGAGACACCAGCACAAATGTCAGTGGCACGGTATCTCACAGAGCCCATAGAGGACATGCAGACAGTTCCGCTGGCATATTGGGCACACAAGTCCACTATAATGTCCAGAATAGACTACTGTAACGCTATCCTCATTGGCCTTCCCAAAAATGCAATCCAACCCCTGCAGATACTCCAAAACGCTGCAGCCTGCATCCTCACCAATGCCCATAGAAATGATCATATCACCCCTGTACTCAAAGATCTGCATTGGCTACCTATCACATCCAGGATAACATATAAAGCCCTCACTATCATCCACAAAGCCCTTAACAATCAAAATTTGTATTGGTTCAAGGAGCACCTCACATTTCACAACTCAGTCAGACTCACCAGAAAACAGCATTTGGCAACGCTGCATACACCCTCGCCCAAACTCACAAAACTTATGGCCACCAAAGACTGCGCCCTCTCCATTGCAGGTCCACTGCTTTGGAATACTATGCCCACCAGTCTTCGCCAGGAAACCTGCCCAAAGAAATTTAAACAGATCCTCAAGACCTGGCTATTGAAACAAGCATACACCTGTTGATTGCTATTCTTCCTCCCCCCTGCACAGCAAATATGTTCTCTCCATAATATACAGTTTCTGAACACCCCCCTTCACCTTATATACATTCTTCTTTGCTCCAGATTTGTATATATTTATCCGTCAATGTAGCCAGTGATCTCCTCCAAACATAAGTATCCTACTCAGGTCATATTGACCTCTAAGATTGTAAATAATGTTTCAGGTTATCATGTATTGTTTAAATATTTTCTGCCCCCCCTCCATGGTTCCCATTTTTTGCTTTGATAGCTCTTGATAGTTCCTCTTAATCACTATTTCCAAGATCAATGTTTATTGTAAAGCCTGTTGCTACTTTATGTTATTTGTAAACCGATGAGATGTTCCCAATGACTGTCGGTATTTAAAAATGTTTAAATAAATAAATAAATAAAATAAACAAATACACTGTCTGGCCACACCTAGCCAAAGTGGCTCAGCGATATCTGTTATATCCACCAACCAGTGTGCCCAGTGAACGTGTATTTTCAATGACAGGGGATATCATTTTATTTATTTATTTATTTATACATTTTTATATACTGACATTAGATCAATGATATCACATCGGTTTACAGATAACAAAAAGGAAATAAGTGGGAGGGGTACTTATTGCTTACAATGAAACATATCTTTAACAATGCAACAAAATGAAACTTTAAGTTTAGCAACAAGATAAGGAAAAAATGGGAATATAAAAAGAATGAACGTTGATATGCAAACTCTTCTAACGCAACTTAAAGGGATTGGTTAGCCTTAAAATGACACTTGGTGAAAGTGAGCAGCATGAGCCCTCATCGCTCAAGGCTGGCATCAGAGTTGATGGAAATGCTAGTTTAATTGTGTGTTGAATAAAAAAGAAATTTCTCCGATTAGTTTTAAATGTGCCACATGCTAACTTCATGGAGTGCCCCCTAGTCTTTCTATTATCCGAAAGAGTAAATAACCGATTCACATCTACCCGTTCTAGACTAGCTATGAGACCAGAGGTGATTTCTCTTGGAGCCACTTGTGCTGTTAGACATGCCTATAAATGTCTGGCTGTTTTGAATTCTGTGAGATATCTAGTTTTTGATCCCTCACAACAGAGATTTCATTGATGCTAGGTATAATAATACACCCCAGTCCTCCTTAGCGCATTAGGCTCTATGTATAGACAGCAGATTCTGCTCAGTTGTAGAGCCTTGATTTTTTATGTCTATATATTTCTTATATTTTAGGTATTGCCTTAAGTCCCCTCTCTCCCTCCCCCCCCCCAGTTCTTAGTGGTCTTTTAAAGGTATTGCAATTCAATTTGACATTATTATTGTAATTTTTACTTTGGTAAATTATTTGTATTACCTGTTTTGCTTTCAAATATGTACATATTTTATTTCGGATGAAATTCCATAAAGTTAAGGTAAACAAAAAAAAAAAAAAAGGTATAGCCCATATTCAGAGAGCACTGCTGGTCAACATCCCTTTAATTTACATATCTGCTTATTAATACAATTTACATTCTTGGCTATAAGCTAGCATGTTAGCTATATCCATATCTGGTGACATCACTACATTTATTTATTAATTTATGTGATTTTTATGCCACCTAAACCAAGATCCTAGGTGGTACACAAATGAACATATACACATTTATTAGACAGGGATTGAAAATTTTAAGAACTTTGGTATTTAAGCTGGGCCATTTAGGCCCCCAAATAATTGAACCACTGACTGAGCTGTATAAATTGTGAATATATATATTTAGGATTTGTTAAACTTTTTAGCTTCTCTTTTCTGTTAAGCTCTCTGTCTTTTCTGGAAAACTAAACCATTGAATTTTGTGTGCTGTGCTAGTGGTGAGTGTGTGAGAACCTCAGGAAATCTGCATTATTGAGTCTCATTCTGCTAACTTTTTTGATCTAACATCTGGCAGGCCTCTCTGCCTTAGGGCTGGAATGCATGAGAAAGAAAAAAGTGCACATTATTGATGGCTGGGTATTGTCAGGAAAGTTAGACAAAGAATGAGATATTCTTTATAAACCACCTCACGAGACTAATACCTCAGTATTAAAGGTAATGCAAGATGTTAAGAATTGGCATGCTCCAGTGTTGTGTTCCTAGAGTGACAGACTGCTATATTGCTAAGGTTCATGGGACAATCTCAGGGACATAAGCAGATTTAGAACTGAATTGCAAATATATATATGTATATTTTTTTCTGGTTCTTGATTTAATTATTCTATTCATATACTTTCTTGTATCTTCTATTACATTTACATTATTTTTCCTTGTTTATATTATGCCTTATTCTTATATGCATTGCAATGTTTATTAGTGCTAGATTATTAGATATATTCAATTTACTATGACAATATATATGAAAATCAGCTAAGCAGTGTGTATAGATATTTTTGTGTATGTGGGAGTTGGAAAGAGTTATAACACCGCCTTGTGGCTTTAATCACTTCCTAATCATTACAATCAGTTAAAAAACATATATCTGACAGGCACAGAAACAACAGACAGAGAAGTGCCCAAAACATGGGTGGCAGCTGCATGGGGGATGCTAACTTATAAAAATGCCAGCTAAAACAAAATGCCTTAGCCATTTTTTTAAATATCTTGTGGCAGTCCATCATTCGCAGCTCCTGAGGAAGGGCATTCCAAAGGGTTGGGACTGTGACTGAACATGCCTGTTCCCTCATGTACACATTGACATGGTATTGATTTGGAAATGATAAAATCATCTCAGAATGAACTAGTTTACAGTGCTACCTACGTACCTAGTGCATATAAGCTCACAGAAGTAAAACAATAATTACCGTTTTTTTTTTAATTGCTACTTTTGCAAATCTCTGCTTATGCTCATTCGTATGATTTCATAATGAGCTAAATCAATGTTCCATGTTCTCAGTCTTTATCACTCCCAGCACATTGATTCCCCTCTGCTCCTGTCTCTAGAATCCAAGGCTGAGCCAAAGTTCTTTTTCAATGTCTGCAATGTCTTTTTGGAGATGAGTGACCAGAACTGCAGTGCACACAATAATCAAGGTGCAGTGACACCATGGATCTATACAAGGACATTATGATATTATCAGGTTTGTTCTTTGTTCATTTCCAAATAATTCCTAACATTCTATTTGCCTTTTTGGCCACCTCCACACACTGGGCTGAAGATTTCAAGGTATTGTCCATAAGGGATCCAAGGTCTTTTTCCTGGATGATGACTCCTATCACAGAACCCAGCATCATGTACCTATAGTTGAGATTATTTTTCTCTTCGTGCATTACTTTGCACTCGTCTACATTGAATGGGATCTGTCATTTAGAAGCCCAGTCTCCTAGTCTTACAAAGTAATGCTGCAGTTCTTCACAATCTGCAGCTACTTTAAAGACTCAAAACAATTTTGTTTCATCTGCAAATTTGGTAACCTCACTTGTCATTCAGACTATTTATGAATATGCTAAAAGGCACAGGTCCCAATACAGACTCCTGGGGCACTCCACTTATGACCGTTCTCCATTCGGACAACTGACCATTTAGTCTTATCCTTTGTTTCCTATTTTTTGTTTATTTACCAATCAACAATAGGACACTGCCTCTGATCCCATGACCTCCCAATTTGCTGACAAGTCTCTCATAAGGATCTGTGTCAAATGCCTTCTGACAACCAAATACACTATTGCAACGGGCTCACAATTGTCCCCAAGTTTATTTACATCCTCAAAACAATTTTTTTAATTAGTAAGGCAAGACTTCCCTTTGCCAAAACCATGTCGACTCTCCCCAATTAAACCATGTTTATTTATTTAGTCAGGAATTTTGTTTTTAAGAATGTTTTAGACCATTTTGCCTGGCACCAATGTCAAGCTCACTGATCTATAGCTCCCCAGATAACCCTTGGAACCCTTTTTAAAAATGTGTGCAAAAATATCTCTTGTCTCATGTACATAAACACATACACATGCATGCATATATAAATACAGTGTTTGGATGTGCACTGCTGACAGAATCCTTTTGCAAACACACTCACACAAGCAGAAAAAGAATGCCAACCAAGAAGGCTGGCAAGGTTGTGCTTCTCTTCACTTCAATCTCTCTATAGTACAGTCTGCTCACTTGTGCTGTGTCAGTCAGATGGAGATACACACACACACACACACACACACACACACACACACACACACACACACAAAGACTTTACTGACTGGTACTGCCTTAACTTCCCATGCTACCCTTCTCCTCTGAAAATACAGAAAGCCATGTTTCTGTCTATCATAATTAGTGAGAACACTGAATGCAGCAGTGAAGATCTAAAAAAAGCCCTTCGTTTTAAAAGCTTTTCTTCCATTCAAAAAGAGCTTCTGAATACACAGAACAAATGGAGTTTCTTTGCATATGCTCAGACCTTCATTAGGAGGACATCAGCATCACTTAATCCAAAAGGCATCTATAGGCTAGCTTAAAAAATACTTGACCTTAATTGGTCCTCCCTTCTGCCTATTTACTTAGGTTTCCTGTCCTGGAACAGCCCCCTTGTATTTCACACAAGAGAGGATTGGTTGTTATAGTTACCAGTTAATCCCTGCACAGCCATAGACTTTAATGGGAAGAATAAATGAATGAGATAAAAATTTGTATTAAAATTTGTGGGCATCTTCCATTTGTTTCAGGGTCCATGAATGAAATGAAAATGGATTCATTCATTGCCTTTTACCCATTCCTTTCCAAAAAATGCACATCCCTAATACAGGAATAAAGGTCTCTACCCATACGAGAAGCATTTGATCTTTTGTCTAAAAAAAATAATATCTGGAAGAAACTGGTTAGAATTTGAGACAATACTTGAGGGAAACTAACCTACAATTGCATGTAATCTGTGTACAAAGTATACAAAAGAACAGTGAAGGGCTCAACAGGTAGCTGCTGCTTGGTGATTTATTTCTCAAGAGGTTAGAATGCTGTGTGCTGCCTTGCTATGTAACAGGAACATCCACTGAGCCTTGCTAGAAAATTCCTTTCTCTTTTTTGAAATTGAGCTGTTGATTGTCTCTAAACTATTACTTCCTTCTGTGACCAAGCAGGGATTCAACCAAACTGTTCAGGCAGCTGTTTCCAGATAGAAAGGCACAGATAAACCGAGGCTGAAACATTCAGCCGCATTCCCCTTGGGTGCTTAAATATGATAGACCCATACGTTACTTTTTTAAAACCATTATTTATTGTTTAACAATGTAACAATTACACTGAAAAAGATGAAAAATCATAACTTGAACCAATAAGCAAATAGGAATAATTGCAATTAAGGAAAAATAAGTAAATTCATGAAATTGTTCTAGTCCAATATGAAGGTGGCAGGAACAGACAGGTAGCAAAGCTCATAAACAAGCGAAAAAAGGGACTCACTTTTCTGCTGTTGAAATATTAATCAAGAGTTAACCTGTTGTTGAACTTCCCTAGCAAAAATAAAGAACCCTGCTCTGAATCAGACATCCTAGGTTGTTTATCAAGTAGAAATCGTTGGGATAAATGAAATTACATTTCTTTCCTTGGTAACTGATTACTCATACTCATTGGCATGGATATACTAGAAAAAGTTTGCTCTTCCTGTATAGTCAAATCCAAAACTCATTTATACACTGACCATTAAAGCAAATTTATTTGTAAAGAACAGCAAACTCAGAATTAAATCTCAGTCTAATTTCAGTGCAAAAGTGGCAACCAAAGCTCTTCTGTATTCAAGCTCCTCTGATGAAGATTCAAGGAAAGCAGACATTGCTCATTGGAGTAACCAGGCCTTCTTCCAGCATTTTGAGGAATGTAATATGCATACATTACTTAAAAAAAACAAATCTGTTACACAAGATAACACACGGTAAGATCATTATTGGGCTTGTTCTGACAGTTTATTAGGAAAGACAGATTTCAAAAAATTGTGTGGTATGAGAAGCTATTTATTGCAAATGAAAAAAAATCTTTCCGTTAGTATATTATGTGACATCGGTCAATAAAGAAAATAAATATGCAGATTATTCATTTTTATCCTCCTTATAGATAAGATCAACTGGATAGATTCTATGAATTCTCTGCTGTGGCTTTTATAGAAATGAAATACAAATACCTGCCATGGAAAACTATGTTCTAACCTACCCTATACCAAGATTAGAGTGGCCAATCCAGGTCGCAAGTACCTGACAGATCCCATCAAGTAGATTCACTTCCTATTACTTATTCCCAGGGATCCCAATAGTGAGCATTAGTCTATCTGGCTAATAAAATGCTATGGACCTTTCTTCCAGGAACTTGTCCAAACCTCTTTCAAATCTCGCTTTGCTGGTCACATTGATCACATCCTCTGGCAACAGATTCCACAGCTTGATATTAAGTATACTCATGGATTATCCTCTGTTTTAATATTATTTGAAAGGGTAAATAACCATCCTTTATTTACCCATTCCACCCACTCCTGATTTTATAAACTTGCATCGCGTTCCCTCTCAGCTGACTCTTTTCCAAGCTGGAGAGCTCTAGCCTGAATAGCGTCTCAGCATAGGAAAAATATCCCATCCCTTTTTTTCATTTTTGTTGCCCTCCTCTGCACCTTTTCTAGTTCAGCTATTCTTTCTTGAGATGGGCGACCAGAACTGCACACAATGCTCAAGGTGTGATCTCACCATGAATGGATACAAAGGCAAGATGATATTTTCTGTTTTATTCTCCATTCCTGTTTGGATGATTCCTTACATTCTAATAGCTTTTTCATAATCACCATACACTGAGCCGAGGATTTAAAGGTATTGACCACAAGAAACTAAAGCTTCTTTTCTACTACTACTATTACTACTACTACTACTACTATTATTACTACTACTACTACTATTACTACTACTTAACATTTCTATAGCACTACATGACATACGCAGTGCTGTACAAACATACAAAAAGAAAGTCCCTGCTCAATAGAGCTTACAATCTAATAAGACAAACATACAGGACAAGAGACTTAAGGTATAAAGTAAGACAACTGTTAAAAAGAAAAGAAAGTTAGTTAACAAGATTAAAAGCAGACAATCAGTTATAAGAATTAAAAGTGGTTTCAAAAAGGTGGGTCTTTAGATGGCATTTAAACATGGCAAGAGAGGGAGAATGATGCACCAGCTCAGGAAGACTTTTC
This sequence comes from Rhinatrema bivittatum, assembly GCF_901001135.1. Taxonomy (NCBI): domain Eukaryota; kingdom Metazoa; phylum Chordata; class Amphibia; order Gymnophiona; family Rhinatrematidae; genus Rhinatrema; species Rhinatrema bivittatum. Next base: position 355,210,619 of record NC_042617.1, on the reverse strand, counting down.
CAAGCACATGGCACAGCCAGGTGGAAAACATGTAATATGGAATTGGCAGTAGATGAGAAGGGCACAGATAGGAGTGACTTATCTGATGAGCAGAGTGCATGAGGAGGGGTGGAGAGAGAAAGATAATAAGGTGCTACAGAGTGAAGGAATTTGTAGGTGAGAAGGAAGAGCTTGAACTGTATGCGGGAGTAGATAGGAACCCAATGCAGTGACTTCAAAAGAGGGGTTATGTTAGTATATTGACTTTGGAAAAAGATAAGTAGCTGAATCTAGGATAGATTGCAGTGGAAAGAGATAGTTTGCTAGGAGACCTGTGAGAAGGAGGTTGCAATAGTCAAAGTGGGAGGAGATGAGAGTGGATAAGGTTTCTGGCAGTGTGTTCAGAAAGGAAAAGACAGATTTTGGCAATGTTATAAAGAAAGAAATGACACTTTTTACCAGTGTATTGGATATGCATAGAGAAGGAGAGAAAGGAGTCAAAAAGGACTCCATGGTTAAGGGCTGATGGGACCAGGATGACGACCGTGTTATCCACAGAAACAGAGAAAGAAGTAAAAGGGGAGGTGGGCTTGGGGGGAAAAGATAATGAGCTCCGTCTTGGCCATTTTGAGTTTAAGGTGGCAGGACATACAGACAGCAATGTCAGACAAGCAGACTGAGATCTGGGACTGGATTTCTCATGAAATTTCTGCTGTATAAAAGTAGATCTGGGAGTCATCAGCATTAAAATGGTATTGAAAGCCATGAGAGAAATCAGAGCACTAAGGGAATTAGTATATAGTGAGAGGAGAAGAAGGCCCAGAACATAGTGCTGAGACACACCAATTGATAGTGGAAGGGCAGAAGGAGGAACCACCAAAGGAAATGCTAAAAGTATGATTAGAGAGGTAAGAAGAGAACCAAGACAGGACAGAGTCCCAAAATCCAAGTGAGGACAAAGTATCAAGGAGTAGGTGGTGATCAACAGTGTCAAAAGCAGCAGACAGGACAAGGAGGATAAGGACAGGGTAAATATATTTGGCTTTAGCCATAAACATGTGATTGGAAACTTTGGCAAAGGCTGCTTCAGTTGAATGTAGAGGACAAAAACCCAGACTGGAATAAATCAAGAATGGATTGAGATGTAAGAATGTCAAGATAGCAGCGATGAATAACACGTTCAAGTAGTTTAGAGGCAAAGGGAGAAGGGAGATGGGACAATAGATGGCAGTACAGGTGGGATCCAGTGAGGGTTTTTTAAGGAGTGGTATGATTACAACACATTTTAAGATAGCAGTGGCACTGGAGAGTGATTTACTGAGGATGTGAAAGATAAAATGGATTACTGCAGTGGAGATGGAGCTGAGGAATCGGTTGGGGACAGGGTCAGAAGAACAAGTTTCCTTCACTTCAGGAAAGGATTGAGAGTGGCGGATGCTAGGGAAAGGGCAGAGGAAAGAAGTGGGGGAGAGGCAGGTAAAGGTGAAATAGTTGAGAATTCAAGACTAATTTTGTGAATCTTGTCATGGAAGTAGTCAGCCATAGTCTGGGCAGAGATAGAAGGGGAGGAGGGAGACAAGGGAAGTTTGAAGAGGGAATTGAGAGTGGCAAAGAGACGGTGGGATTTGGATGTAAGAGAGTTTATCAGATGGACATAGTAGTCTTTTTTGGCAAGTGCAATAGCATGCTGGAAAGTGGTCAACATGAATTTGAAGGGTATGAAGTCTTCATGGTCATAGGATTTTAGCCAGGGATATTCTGCAGAGCAGGCATAGGAACTTGGTAGCAAATTCTGGGGGTGAGCCAAGGCTGGGGTTTAGTGCATTTTACAGAATGGGTAAGAGGAGGGAGCAAGAGTGTTTAAGGCTGAAGTGAGTATAGTCTGTATATAGATCTATATAGAGTGAGCCACCCGCTCTTCATTCACATCTAGAGGACGTGAATGAAGAGTGGGTGGCTCAGGGGAATGACGGCTACTGCCTGGAGATAATACCCTTATTGAATAAACATACACACGGTTAATGCGACTCCAACATTGCTCTAAGGTTCAACGGCAAGAGGAAACGTGGAAAAAGATTTGCATTCACAAAAAAAGTGGGGAGTAGCTTGCTTGTTACAGCGGTTACTACCCCAAACAAAATAAGCCTGGTACTTCACTTTCAATGCATATCCAGCATAGCTCTCTGCTTCAACGGCAGGGGAGAAAGTCTCATAGTTCACTTTCAATGTATATCCAGTAGAGATGTGAATCGTGTCCTCGATTGTCTTAACGATCGATTTCGGCTGGCAGGGGGAGGGAATCGTATCGTTGCCGTTTGGGTGTTTAAACTATCGTGAAAATCGTTAAAATCGTGAGCCGGCACACTAAAACACCCTAAAACCCACCCCCGACCCTTTAAATTAAATCCCCCACCCTCCCGAACCCCCCCAAAATGCCTTAAATTACCTGGGGGTCCAGCGGGGGTCCGGAACAGCCTCCTGAAATCGAATCGTGTTGTCTTCAGCCGGCGCCATTTTGCGCCGCCATTTTGCAAAATGGCGGCGCAAAATGGCGCCGGCCATAGACCAACACGATTCGACTGCAGGAGGTCGTTCCGGACCCCCGCTGGACTTTTGGCAAGTCTTGTGGGGGTCAGGAGGCCCCCCCAAGCTGGCCAAAAGTCCCTGGGGGTCCAGCGGGGGTCCGAGAGCGATCTCCTGCCGCGAATCGTTTTTCCGTACGGAAAATGGCGCCGGCCATACTGCCGCAAATCGTTTTTCCGTACGGAAAAACGATTCACGGCAGGAGATCGCTCCCGGACCCCCGCTGGACCCCCAGGGACTTTTGGCCAGCTTGGGGGGGCCTCCTGACCCCCACAAGACTTGCTAAAAGTTCAGCGGGGGTCCGGAATGACCTCCTGCAGTCGAATCGTGTTGGTCTATGGCCGGCGCCATTTTGCGCCACCATTTTGCAAAATGGCGGCACAAAATGGCGCCGGCTGAAGACAACACGATTCGATTTCAGGAGGCCGTTCCGGACCCCCACTGGACCCCCATGTAATTTAAGGCATTTTGGGGGGGTTCGGGAGGGTGGGGGATTTAATTTAAAGGGTCAGGGGTGGGTTTTATGGTGTTTTAGAGTGCCGGTTTTCCCGCCCTCCCCCTTCCCCTCCCCCTTCCCCCGATTTACGATTTTTTAACGATAAATCAAGGGAATTGTTATTGTATCATGGCCCTAACGATTTTTGACGATTTAAAATATATCGGACGATATTTTAAATCGTCAAAAAACGATTCACATCCCTAATATCCAGCATAACTCTCTGCTTCTACGGCAGGGGAGAAAGACTGATACTTCACATATATCTAGCATAGCTCTCTGCTTCAACAGAGGAGAAAAAGTCAGATACTTCACTTTCAATGCATATTCAGCATAACTCTCTGCTTCAACGGCAGGGGAGAAAGTCAGATACTTCACTTTCAATGCATATCCAGCATAACTCTCTGCTTCAACGGCAGGGGGAATGAAGAAAAGTAGATCTATATACAGACAACAACCAACAAGGTCTGAATTATATAGTCTGGGTAAACAAATAAGCATGGGTATAGCTTGCTTATTGTGGCGGTTACTACCCCTAACTAATTAAGCTAGTATTTCACTTAGAGGCAGTTCCAACACTGCTCTCTACATTAATGGTGGGGGTGGAAGGGAAATAGAATCAAAAGGTTACTAAGAGCCAAGAGTAACAGATAAGAATAAGAAAAAAAAAAGTGCAAAACTTGCTGGGCAGACTGGATGGGCTGTTTGGTCTTCTTCTGCCGTCATTTCTATGTTTCTATGCTTCTATATGTGTTGTAAGAAGAAACTGCTTTATCTACAGATTCAAAGTTGTGGAGGAGAGGAGAGATGAAACAGCAGTGGAAAAGATGCAAGGTTCAACAGCTTGGAGATTCCTAAAGGTATAAGTGGTGACTGGATGAGTCTGTGGGAGAGGGTGGTTTAACGTGAAAGTTATCAGGTGATGGTCTGTGATCGGAAGAACTGAGGTTGGAAGCAAAGACTAAGTCAAAGCAGTGGTCATGCTGGTGAGTAGAGGTGGTAGAGCAGAGTTGGAGATCAAATGAAGAAGTTAAAAAAAGGAGTTTTGAGACACAAGAGTTAGAGGGGTCATCAACATGGAGGTTAAAGTCACCAAGGATAAAAGAAGGGGACGATGGGTCAATGAAGAAGGAAAGCCAGGAATCAAAGTCAGTGAGAAAGGAGGAGGGAGATTTTTCAGGGGATCGATAGATGACAACTATCCTGAGAGGTAGTGGAATGAATAGGCAGATGGAATGGGCTTCAAAGGACGAAAAAGAGTGGGATTGAAATGGGAGAAGGGGTTGAAATCTGCAGGAGAGGGAGAGTGGCAGTCCAAAATCACCACCACGCCTACCGGGCGAGGTGTGTAGGAGAAAAGATAACCCCCATGACACAGAGCAGCAACTGAAGCAGTGTCTTCAGGGGAAAGCCAGGTCTCTGTTAAGCAAGGAGATGAAGAGAACAAGAGGTAAAAAGGTAATAAATAAAGCAGAGCTTCTTGGAGATGGAGTTTGCATTCCACAGGGAGCACGAGAAAAGAAGAGAAGAGGGAGGGAGAAGAAGAATAGTGATAAGATTGGAGAGTTTATGGCTTGATATGGGATGGAGTGAAAATTGCCTTGAAGGGACAGGATTGGGATTGATATCCCCAGCTGAAAAATAAAAGGAGGTTAGTGACTCCCAGTACTGAAATCAGCATTGTGTACCTGTAGTTGGGATTATTTTTCCCTATGTGAATCACTTTGCACTTTTCTACATTAAATTTCATCTGCCATTCAGTTGCCCAGTCTTTTGGTCTCACAATGTAAAGCGAGACTGAAAATGTTGACACAAAAAATGACATACACGCTTTCCACACATTGTGATCCATGGGTGAGAGGGAATCTTGCCGTCCAGTCCCAGTGTCTCACATACATGAAGGATATCCTGGTAGATAAGAGGGTGTGTGGACAGAGGCAACAGAGGCAGAGGTACAGTGAGGATTTATAGCTTGGGAAGGAGTGGATACTCCAGAGAGCTGTGCAGGCACAAGAAGCACCCAGTCGGCTTGCAGTTCCTTCCCCACCTCAGGAAGCCAAAGCCACGTTGCTCCGTAGCTCTCTTTGAAGACAGAGAGTTCTAAACAAACGTTCATTCATGTCGGTTCTCTGCTTTCCTGGAACTCTGCTCCCCTTTCATCTCCTCTTCTGATAGGCAGTAGCTCTCTCCCACTTATTCCCGCACTAATGACAAACAACCCCTATGTCAAGACTTACATGTATACTCCATAGAGCCAAGCAGAAGGAGCCAACAGGGAAAGAGAACTGTGCATACTCAATTAGCATGAGCCTACTATTTAACTCCCCTTCAGTAAGTAACATTCTCATGCTGTTTAGGAAATGCATTTTTGAGTTTTTGTGCATGATAATTGTGTCACTGCTTTTGGGGATGTATATATGGTTTTTTTTTACTGTGCACATGCTAAATATTTTTCTTTCCCTGTTTAATTTGTATATTAACATGCACATTAAGGGCCTGATTTTAAAAAGCATTTACTCGAGTAAAACAGAGGTCACTGCAATGACCAGACTAGGTACATTGGTGGGAGGGGAGAAATCCCTGGGTAGTTGTTAATGAAGGCTCACGGTACATTTACATGTGTAACTCCTTTTGAAAATTACCCCCTTGATTTGTTTGTGAGGGCATGCTAAACGTATTTTAGCATGGGCCCTTTATCTTCATATAAAACCAGTTTTCTTTGGAATCTATTTGTAATTATGGGCATGCATTGATTTTGTTGATCCCTGAGCATCCATGAAAGGTCAAGTAGCTTAGCATGGTAGGGTCATTAAATGAGGAGGCAGAGGGAGTTGTGGTCATTGCTTAAGAATGATACCAAGGGGTCCATATTCAGCCACAGAGTGACTAGTTAAGTTAGCCGGACATACCTATCTGGCTAACTTAACCAGCATGTTCAGTGGTGCGGTTAGATAAGTATATCCAGCTAACTTTAGGTCAGCCCTACGGCACAACCAGAGTTAGCCGCATAGGTTAAGTGGCTAACTCTCTGAATCTTGGAGTTAGCCACATAACATGCGGCTAACTCTGGCTCACCCCAAAATGCCTCCCACCTGCCTTTGAATTAGGAAGCTAAATTCTAGCTAAATTATTTTCAGTTATCCATCTAAATGGCTTCTGAATATCAGCCTCCCTGTGACTAGAATCTAGGTCCTTGATGGTTAGGTTCTGGAAGGATCCCTGGTACATGGCCCCTGGCCTAGGCATGTCACTGCAATGACCAGACTAGGTACATTGGTGGGAGGGGAGAAATCCCTGGGTAGTTGTTAATGAAGGCTCACGGTACAGAGCCTGGCTCTGATTCTGACTGAGCTAGAAGTACATAGGAGTAGGAGGAAACTACCAGGTCAAGAGGGAAAAAAAACAAAAACATGATAATTTACATAGCGAAAGGTTACTCATGCAAGGTGTGGAGGCCTTGTCTGAAAAAAATATCTATGGAAATATATAATTTAGAAAAAAAAGATTGTTTCACTCAGAGGAGCGCTATAACTTTTCATACCTTTTTGCAGGCTATGGGAAACCTAAGGGTTTCCATTAAAATGAATAGAAACACCCTAGATTTTTTTTATCCTGGATGCAGCTAACTCAGGGATTCCCCGTATTGGTTTTCATGCTCTGTGGATGGTGCTGTAGCTCTGAATTCCTTATATGCTGTATATATATTTTTAATTGCTGAAAAATCACAAAAATCTTCTGGTGAAAAAATTTCTCTGTTCCCAATTATAGCAAAGTGCACAGACAGAGCAGAATACATCTGTGCTGGAAATGTTAAATTATTTCTAATGTTAAGGTTGCATTAGCACAAAATAAATTAGTGTTTCTGGGGCTTGTTAATGATCATCAGTAAGGCTAAAAATGCAAGCAGAGAGTTCGGCAATTATACCTAAACATTCCTGCTAAATATTCCCTAAATGTGCAGTATTCTTTACAATTCTTTGCATTTCTAAGTCCTAGATCATGGTACAAAGTGTATTATTGGGGGTCAACAAAATGGAGTATGAAAAAACAAACCACACTCCATTTTGTTGACTTGCATTACTGATATGCACTCTTCCACCCTCTATTTTGTGCTTTTTGTACAGATTATATTATAAACATATTTGAAGTCACGCCTGGATTTATTTACAGCATGGTTATTAATTAGCATAGTTATTAAGGGTTCTAAATATAAAGTATTACCTTTGTATGATATCAGTCAGGATTTCCTGGAGGACATAGTTACCATTTTCTATCAGCAAATACCAGATGGGGGATTATATTGTCGAACCATTTTTTTTCTGCACTACAGAAAAATAACCAAACAAACATTCATGCTTTACATAATTAAGAAAAAAAGAGTGCTAATTGAATCAGATTGCACCTTTATTCCAAGTTTTCTTTTCCCAAAACACCTTTGCAGGATTCTGTGGATTAAAAAGACAAGATAATTTGTATTGCAGTTCTACTGGTAGGTCGACATGCCCTTCCACCACAGTAATCATTATTCTTTTGATTTCAGTAAGCTATCAGGCTGATATTCAAAGGTCTGGTGAGTGGCAACGTTATCCAGATTACTTCATCCTAGTAACTTTATTTGATATTCAGCGATACTTCTCCGACTAAAGGTATTGCTGAATATGCTCCGACAAAGCTGCATGGATAAAGTTACCTGGATTACGTTGCCACTCACCGGATATTTTGAATATTGACCTAGTAGTGAACAGAGCTGCATCCCTCCTCTCACCTGCCCCCCCTCCCCCCCAGTTAAAAAAAATCTTTAGTGCTTCAAGCAGGGTCAATCCCTTTCATCACCCATCCCCCATAATTTAAAAAATCCCCAGTAGTAGCAGCAGCAGGTGCATTTTGGTTCTTCAGTTTCCGGATGGGGACAACTTGTCTCTGGGCTCTGCCCTCTTGGCTACTCTTTTTCATCTTTATTTGTAGCCATTAATGTAGTTCTTTGCACCATTTGGCATATAGTATCATCTGTACAAGGATGATATTTTAATTATTCCAATGCATTCATCAGATTCCTCTGTTCTTTTTGTGGTTTCTGACTGTCTACAAGCTGTTAATGCCTAGATGGGTGCAAACAGACTGCCTTTAAATATTAAGAAGAATGAACCCATGTTAGTGCATCGATCCACTAGTATTGTGAATTTATCCATTTTTGGTTTAGATAATGTCATGATACCAAGTTCCTCTGAAGTACGTAATCTCTGCGTGGTGGTGAATAAGCATTTAACTGTGAAATCACAGATTAAGGCAGGAGCTAAAACTGCCCTTTTAAAATTAAAATTGGTACATTGAGTTAAGCCATTTTCAGTTCATTTGATTTTTGTGGAGTTGTGCAGGCCACTTTCTTTCACACTACAATTATTGTAATGCACTTTATCTTGCCTTGCCTAATTCCTTAGTTCATGCACTACAATTGGTACAGGATGCTGCAGCTAGGATCAAAACTGGGCTCTCACGTTTTGAGAGCATATTACCCCCGGTCTGCTTGCACTCCATCGGTTGCCAGATTCCTGTCAAATTCAATTTAAAATAGTTTCACTTATTTTCAAGATTCTTGATTCTGGGGCTCCTGAATTCTTCTCTTGTCAGATACTTGCACGCATTCCTTATGATTCTCTGGTTTGCAGAAGTTAGATGTTCCACCTTTTAAGACTAGTCAATTGTGGAAACCATAGAATACACTTTCTCGATTGTTACGCCTATCTTGTGGAATTATCCAGCTGCTGAAATTAGGTCTGCCACTCTCTATCTTATGTCTCGAAAACAGATGAAAAGCTACCTATTTTCCCAAGCTTATCCATCCTGAGTGTTGATGTTTTGTAATTTGCATATTATTTTATGTTTTGGCTTCTTTTTTTTAGTTGTATTTGTTTTCTGTTGTACTCTGACAAGATCTTTTTTTGGATCAGTGGGATAGAAATGAAAATAAATAAATAAGTGTGTACATAAATAGTACAGAAAAGACAGTGGGAAAGGGATGTTTATCTGCCTCACATAACAGATCTTTCTTCGGCTTTTAGACCTCATGATCAGAAACATACAGCAAATGAAATATGCATTACAAACTGGGCGCTAAAGCAACCCACATCCTACCCCATGGTTCTTCAAAAAAAAAGCCAGCAGTCCAGCAGCCAAGAGGGTCTGTTTTAATTATTTTCTGTAAATTCATATTTGATCTCTTCTATAGATCTTGTGTCTGTTGCAATTTCATACAGGCAGTGTGTACTTTAGTGGTTTATATGGCAAACAAGATACTTGATGACTGTCCATTGTTTTGCAATGTGTGATTTGGTGGATGGGTGTGAGTGATCTATCTTGTTTGATAAAAACTTTAACTAGATGTCCTAATGCTATGAATTACCAATGTGTGTATGTTATGCATGATAATGTAGATTTGTTAGATAACAGTATTGCATGAATTTTATGATACCCCCAACAGTCCTGTGATTTAATTGTGCCATAGATGTGTACTCTGTTTTTCAGAAAAAAAGAAGAATGTGAGTGCATATTAAAAACAGCACAGTGAAAATGTGATTGGTTGAGGTGTGAGAGAGAATGAGTGTAAAGGAAAGAGTAATGATGTGAAAGAAAGGAAAAGTAGGGTTAGGTGACAATAAGAGAGATAACGCACATATTGCAGATGAGATTCTAGCTGTTAGGGTAACACCAAGATGGGTTTTAAATATAAGCACTGTGATCTTCAGTGGGAAAAGCTGAAATGGTCCATTAAAAGTAGCATTTGTATAAGAAATGTTGGCCAATGTTAAAAAATGGGAGAAGACAGTTTGTGTGGTTGTCATCTGTCAGAGGAAAAGAAGATGATATTTATTTTATTTATTCATTTATAATTATATATCACATCTACAATGCAGCTTGATGTGATGCGCAAACTACAAATACAAAATGCATTCAAAATATATAGAGGTGAATTCTAAAAGCCTGACGCATGCATTAATTAGGGGATGCATGAAGATGTCAGGCTCACGCACGCCAAGCAGATTTTAAAAGCTGCCGAGATACATGCATATCTCCTGCAGCACGCACATCTTGAAAGTTTTCTAAAAGGGGTGGGGCATGGGCATGGTTTGGATGGGGCTTGTGCATTTCAGAACGTGAACCTAAACTGTGCGCATAAATACTGATGTGACTCGGCTCACATCAAGGCCCCTGCTGCGTAACTTTACTTCTGCTATAGATGCTGTATAAGTTAAAATTTAAACAAAACTAGGCAGATCTGCAGGGTTTTAAGGGTCAGGGCTAACTGGGGGGAGTTACGGCTATCAAGCCAGAGAAGGTTGAAGACCTATCTCTTAAGTGGGTGAACTGGGGACGAACTGGTTAAACTGGGAATGGCGTCAGTGTGTGCCCCTTTTAAAATCCCCCGATTTACGCAGTAGAAGTGGGATTTGTGCACATATGTGCATGCCCACTTAAAATTTGATGCACATATGTGCACAGGAAGGCTATTTTATATAATGGTGCATATGTTATAAAATGGCTGCATACCTGGTGTGGGCCATCATAAGCATGCAAATGTGTATGCATGTGCCAGTTTGAAAGTTACCATCCCAGAATACAGCAATATAACAATCTTAAAATATAACCATTGAAATCATAATAACATCAGCAAATAAAGAAATTCTAAGACCCAAATAGAATGTCAACAATATAATAACATAAAACCTAGAGCCTAAAAACAATCTCTGTAATTGGAAAGATAATCACAAACATTACTGTAACTAACTCAACTCAAAAATAATTTTTTATGATCATCATATTGGGCATCATCGAATAGTGATCAAACACATCATTTAGTGATCAAGCACATCTTCAACTCTGCCACAATTTTTAATCATTGGTCATTTTTTTGTCCCTTATATAAACACGCATGGTCTTGGAAGCTTCATAGCTTTTCTTAGCTTCAACAATACGATTATTTTTTCACCACTATAAAATCATTCTTATATCCCAAAATTAATTCAAACAATTGTTATCCATCTGGCTCATCATATTAAATGTAATTTTATAAGATGGTAAAGCAATCCACTTAGCTGTATGTTGAATCAAAAAGGTTCTTAGTAGATGTAATTTTTAACAAGACATTGAATCAAGTTCACCAAACTTTTTCTTAAATTTTTGATCCATTGCCCAACAAGTAATCTCAGTCTCAGTCCATTGCCTGACACGGTCTGTGTTTCAGAATGATTTCCTTCCTCACGGGGCTTTATAAGAAGCCACTCAAGTTACGTGACTTCTGGCAGATGTAACTGGAAAAGAAGAGTTGAACATGCTGACATGTTGTAGTAAGATATTGTCATTGCCCCATGAAGCTAAGAAAAGCTAAGAAGCTTCCAAGAACACGGGTGTTTATATAAGGGACAAAAAAATGACCGATAATTAAAAATCATGGCAGAGTTGAAGATGTGCTTGATCACTAAATGATGTGTTTGATCACTATACAATGATGCCCAATATGGTGGTCATAAAAATAATTTTTGAGGTGTGTTAGTTACTAGGGATGTGAATCGTATTTCAGACGATTGAAAATATCATACAATATTTTCAAAATCGTCAGAAATTGGGGGCTCCCCAAAACCAATAGGAAAACCCCACGATATTGTTGGTGGGGTTCTCTTATCATTTTGGGGGAGGGTGGGAAAAACGGCACACAAAAATAATCCCTAAACCCACCCCGACCCTTTGAAACTAATCCCTTAGCTTCCCCCACCCTCCCGACCCCCCCCAAAACCTTTTCACAGGTACCTGGTGGTCCAGTGGGGGTCCCGGGAGCAATCTCCCGCTCTCGGGCCGTCGGCTACCAGTAATAAAAATGGTGCCGATGGCCCTTTGCCCTTACCATGTGACAGGGTATCCGTGCCATTGGCCGGCAGCTGTCACATGGAGGGAGCACTGGATGGCCGGATACCCTGTCACATGGTACGGGCAAAGGGCCATCGGTGCCATTTTTATTAGTGGCAGCCAACAGCCCGAGAGCGGGAGATCGCTCCCGGGACCCCCACTGGACCACCAGGTACCTGTAAAGGTTTTGGGAGGGGGGGTAGGGGAAGCTAAGGGATTAGTTTTAAAAGGTCGGGGGTGGGTTTTTTGTTTATTGGCTCGGGCGCAGCTGATAAAAAAAAACCCGATCGGGCCGGACGAAAAAAAAATCACGATGTGAATTGGAACCGGAATCAGAACCGATTCCGGTTCTGATTCACATCTCTATTAGTTACAGTGATTTTTGTGATAATATTGGGTAACTACCACCAACATTTATACCTTACTGAGTGTAGAGACATTAGTAATTGGAAAGATAATGCCACACCAAAAATGAATAAAACCATTCAAAATACTTATACATCAAATGCCTGGCAAAAAAAGGTTTGATGCCACGGCTTCTTCTTGCCGTCTCCCTCCGGCATCCTCGGACCGGCACGATGCTGCGGATCCGCCATGTTGCCTGATGACGTAGGGTGCGCGCGCTCCGATTGATGTACCAGCAAGGGCGCGAACCTCGGGGGCGTCCCCCGAGATGACGTCATCCACTTCCAATATAAAAGGTCTCAGTATTCGCTAACGAATTGAGTTAGCAAGGACTCTCTTCGGATTCGTCCAAGCTACTCTGCCTCCTCGGACTTACCAGGGGTACCTGCTCCTCGTGGGCCTTGCTCTCTTTTCTTTATTTCAGATTGCCGATAGGAACCGGTACTCGCTCCTCGAGGGCCCTTGTTCCTGAACACTCTGAAGATTCTCTACTGCCTGGAAGCTATCGCAGATACAGACATTCATGAGTTACCATCGCTCTCTCAGAGCTTTCCCTGGAACCAGGTACTCGCTCCTCGAGGGCCTAACCCTTTACAGCTACTGAGTTTCCTCAAGACCTTATGTGAGTTTTGTCATCTAATTCAGGTTATGAATACAGCATATCCTGTCTATTCACTATCTATAGTTTCTCTACAGCTCAGCAACCCTGGGATCCCGGTTCCAGTACCTGAGGGACTTCAGCCCTGCTGGGCATATCAGCTCACTCCTACCACCTCTGGTGGTTCTACTAACCTGTCTAATAAACAAACTATCTGTGTCTGTCTCCATACCCAAGCCTAGCCGGTGGTCCCTCTCAGGATATCCTCCTGGGGGCGCAGTCATCTGCCATTGGCCCAAGGATCCACCCATCTACACTCCTTTACAGCTGAGTATCCTCTCCAAGCACTCCACTGGTAACAGATTGTTATCTACTCCCTTTACAGGAGCTGAGCATATCAGATTGCTAACTCCTCCTTCTTCAGGAGCAGTTCCATACAGATTGCTAACTCCGCCCATGGAGCATAACAGTTTCTAACTCCTCCTTCACAGGAGCCATATTCATGACAGATTGCTAACTCCTCCTCCAACAGGAGTATCCAGCAACAGATCTACAACAGATTTACTACACCCTCATAATCGAGCAGAAAGCACAAACGTTGAAAAACTTTTTGTGTCTTGTTCACTTATGGAGAATGCAATTCTTTCATTGCAAAGTGTAACAATAAACTTGCTCGGCGATTTTAATCATGGGGTTAAGCACTTGTTGTGTCTGTGAAGCCACATTAACTATTTTGAATAATTTGGGTATTTTAACCCCATCAAAAAATCACTTTTTATAAGGTACACAAAAGAGACTTATCCTTAAAGTAGCACTGGAGCATTGAATGTTGTCAGCTCTGCTCTGCCCACCTGACACAGCCTGTGTTTCAAAATCTTCATCAGGGGCTGCTCTTAGTAGTGTCTTGAGTAAGTAATTTTCCTTACTATGGCAACATGGCTACGGCATCCTCACACTACTAAGAGCAGCTCCTGCCAAAGATTTCGAAACAGGCTGTGTCGGGTGGGTAGAGCAGAACTGACAACATTCAATGCTCCAGCGCTATTTTAAGGATAAGTCTCTTTTGTATACCTTATAAAAAGTTCTTTTTTGACGGGGTTAAAAAACTCAAATTATTCAAAAGAGTTAATAAGTGGCTTCACAGACACAAGTGCTTAACCCTGTGATTAAAATCGCTGAGCAAGTTTATTGTTGTTACACTTTGCAACGAAAGAATTGCTTTCTCCATAAGTGAACAAGACACAAAGCATTTTTCAACGTTTGTGCTTTCTGCTCAGTTATGAGGGTTATCACTTGAATTATAAAAAAGTGGCATTTACAAATATACGTGGTTCATTTATTTTCAGATTATTTGTCTCTGGCAAAGAGGACGCCTCATTCTGATCCTGAATTACAAACTTCCTTAGATGTTCTGAATCTTACTGATATTTTTGAGAGTTCTTTAGTCGTTACCCTTGTTGTGGATTCAGACCTGAACTTTATTAATGAGATTTTTTTTTTTTAAAGAGTAAACTCTTTTTGAATTTTCAGGTTAATATTGTTCCTGATGTCGCAAAACCCACCCATCTTAAGAGGAAGAGAGATTTTTGCTTTTGAGGCCTGCAGGGTTACAACTTGGGGCATTATTATGGTTAAATTTCCCCTGTAAATGTGGGGTTAAGCTGCAAGGGATCAAATATATTATCTAATTTCATAATTTGGAGACAAATCCTTAATTCCCCATCAGTTTCGTCCTCTTCTGTGTTTTTGGTGCTAAAATTGTCTGTTTTTTTCTTTAGATAATTCTTCTCTTCTATGGTATTTCTTCCCCCTTTGTAGGCTAAAAGTCTGATCATAAATTTTCATTATATTCATGTTATTTTCGATTCATTGTTGTTTTCTGTACAATATTTTTTTCTTGGATGTATTGTAAAAGCTATTAAAAAAAAATAAGTTGCAGATGATACAAAATTATTTTGAGTCATTACATCAGAAGTGGAATGTGAAAAATTGCAGGAAGACCTTACAAGATTGGAAAACTGGGCATCCAAATGGCAGATTAAGTTTCCAGTGGAAACACTGAGAGGAGAGGATCACCTTGCTGGTGGCTGAAAGGAATCAGTGCTATTCTTTGTTAATCAGCACAGCAGTGAGTCACTCAGGAAATCTAACTGAAAGGTCACGCAGGAAATCTAACTGAAAGGTCACTCAGGAAATCTAACTGAAGTGTACATCTCCTAAGGGATTATTTTGCACTAATTTACTTTAGAAGCACATTATAAATTAGAAGGAAAGAGCTCAGTAACCCACATTCCAGTGGAAACACTGAGAGGAGAGGATCACCTTGCTGGTGGCTGAAAGGAATCAGTACTATTGTATATTGTGAATAGGTGCTATTCTTTGTTAATCAGCACAGCAGTGAGTCACTCAGGAAATCTAACTGAAAGGTCACGCAGGAAATCTAACTGAAAGGTCACTCAGGAAATCTAACTGAAGTGTACATCTCCTAAGGGATTATTT
Source organism: Rhinatrema bivittatum (assembly GCF_901001135.1). NCBI lineage: Eukaryota > Metazoa > Chordata > Amphibia > Gymnophiona > Rhinatrematidae > Rhinatrema > Rhinatrema bivittatum. The sequence continues at coordinate 355,195,161 of NC_042617.1, read as the reverse complement.
TGCACTAATTTACTTTAGAAGCACATTATAAATTAGAAGGAAAGAGCTCAGTAACCCACATTCCAGTGGAAACACTGAGAGGAGAGGATCACCTTGCTGGTGGCTGAAAGGAATCAGTAAGTTTTTGCTTGGGACATTGACATTGACTTTTTTAAAAGTATTGGGGCAAAGTTAACTATTTGGGAATATTATTTAGTGTGTTTGTGTGTTTGTGCCTTTAATAGTCAGTCAGTAAATAAAACAAGTTAGACTGTTTGCATTTTTAAATAGTCAGTCAATAAGGTAGCAGTAGGTAGTGTGTTTATTTTTTTAAAAGTCTGCCTGACTATTAAAGTGTCCTCCAGACTTTTAAAGAGCTAAGTGTTTTATTTAATAAATAACTGAGTGCATTGTATTGAAAAACAAAAAAAACCACAAAAAAAAAAAAAAAAACCCAACAAAAAAGTAGCCAGAAGCTAGAAATAAGCTAGGAGCAGTATATACCAAAGTAAAAAAGTTGAATATTTCAGCTCAGTTACTCACCTTGGAAAGGTGTTGAGGTAGTGTGATTAGGTTTGAATAGGGAACAACATTTGTTAATCAAGGGAGCTGTGAGTCACTCAGGCTGACTAACTAAGTGTGAAGATTGTGTGTTTTGTTAATAGGTACTATTGTATATTGTGAATAGGTGCTATTCTTTGTTAATCAGCACAGCAGTGAGTCACTCAGGAAATCTAACTGAAAGGTCACGCAGGAAATCTAACTGAAAGGTCACTCAGGAAATCTAACTGAAGTGTACATCTCCTAAGGGATTATTTTGCACTAATTTACTTTAGAAGCACATTATAAATTAGAAGGAAAGAGCTCAGTAACCCACATTCCAGTGGAAACACTGAGAGGAGAGGATCACCTTGCTGGTGGCTGAAAGGAATCAGTAAGTTTTTGCTTGGGACATTGACATTGACTTTTTTAAAAGTATTGGGGCAAAGTTAACTATTTGGGAATATTATTTAGTGTGTTTGTGTGTTTGTGCCTTTAATAGTCAGTCAGTAAATAAAACAAGTTAGACTGTTTGCATTTTTAAATAGTCAGTCAATAAGGTAGCAGTAGGTAGTGTGTTTATTTTTTAAAAAGTCTGCCTGACTATTAAAGTGTCCTCCAGACTTTTAAAGAGCTAAGTGTTTTATTTAATAAATAACTGAGTGCATTGTATTGAAAAACAAAAAAAACCACAAAAAAAAAAAAAAAAAACCCAACAAAAAAGTAGCCAGAAGCTAGAAATAAGCTAGGAGCAGTATATACCAAAGTAAAAAAGTTGAATATTTCAGCTCAGTTACTCACCTTGGAAAGGTGTTGAGGTAGTGTGATTAGGTTTGAATAGGGAACAACATTTGTTAATCAAGGGAGCTGTGAGTCACTCAGGCTGACTAACTAAGTGTGAAGATTGTGTGTTTTGTTAATAGGTACTATTGTATATTGTGAATAGGTGCTATTCTTTGTTAATCAGCACAGCAGTGAGTCACTCAGGAAATCTAACTGAAAGGTCACGCAGGAAATCTAACTGAAAGGTCACTCAGGAAATCTAACTGAAGTGTACATCTCCTAAGGGATTATTTTGCACTAATTTACTTTAGAAGCACATTATAAATTAGAAGGAAAGAGCTCAGTAACCCACATTCCAGTGGAAACACTGAGAGGAGAGGATCACCTTGCTGGTGGCTGAAAGGAATCAGTAAGTTTTTGCTTGGGACATTGACATTGACTTTTTTAAAAGTATTGGGGCAAAGTTAACTATTTGGGAATATTATTTAGTGTGTTTGTGTGTTTGTGCCTTTAATAGTCAGTCAGTAAATAAAACAAGTTAGACTGTTTGCATTTTTAAATAGTCAGTCAATAAGGTAGCAGTAGGTAGTGTGTTTATTTTTTAAAAAGTCTGCCTGACTATTAAAGTGTCCTCCAGACTTTTAAAGAGCTAAGTGTTTTATTTAATAAATAACTGAGTGCATTGTATTGAAAAACAAAAAAAACCACAAAAAAAAAAAAAAAAAAACCCAACAAAAAAGTAGCCAGAAGCTAGAAATAAGCTAGGAGCAGTATATACCAAAGTAAAAAAGTTGAATATTTCAGCTCAGTTACTCACCTTGGAAAGGTGTTGAGGTAGTGTGATTAGGTTTGAATAGGGAACAACATTTGTTAATCAAGGGAGCTGTGAGTCACTCAGGCTGACTAACTAAGTGTGAAGATTGTGTGTTTTGTTAATAGGTACTATTGTATATTGTGAATAGGTGCTATTCTTTGTTAATCAGCACAGCAGTGAGTCACTCAGGAAATCTAACTGAAAGGTCACGCAGGAAATCTAACTGAAAGGTCACTCAGGAAATCTAACTGAAGTGTACATCTCCTAAGGGATTATTTTGCACTAATTTACTTTAGAAGCACATTATAAATTAGAAGGAAAGAGCTCAGTAACCCACATTCCAGTGGAAACACTGAGAGGAGAGGATCACCTTGCTGGTGGCTGAAGGGGATCAGTAAGTTTTTGCTTGGGACATTGACATTGACTTTTTTAAAAGTATTGGGGCAAAGTTAACTATTTGGGAATATTATTTAGTGTGTTTGTGTGTTTGTGCCTTTAATAGTCAGTCAGTAAATAAAACAAGTTAGACTGTTTGCATTTTTAAATAGTCAGTCAATAAGGTAGCAGTAGGTAGTGTGTTTATTTTTTAAAAAGTCTGCCTGACTATTAAAGTGTCCTCCAGACTTTTAAAGAGCTAAGTGTTTTATTTAATAAATAACTGAGTGCATTGTATTGAAAAACAAAAAAAAACCACAAAAAAAAAAAAAAAAAACCCAACAAAAAAGTAGCCAGAAGCTAGAAATAAGCTAGGAGCAGTATATACCAAAGTAAAAAAGTTGAATATTTCAGCTCAGTTACTCACCTTGGAAAGGTGTTGAGGTAGTGTGATTAGGTTTGAATAGGGAACAACATTTGTTAATCAAGGGAGCTGTGAGTCACTCAGGCTGACTAACTAAGTGTGAAGATTGTGTGTTTTGTTAATAGGTACTATTGTATATTGTGAATAGGTGCTATTCTTTGTTAATCAGCACAGCAGTGAGTCACTCAGGAAATCTAACTGAAAGGTCACGCAGGAAATCTAACTGAAAGGTCACTCAGGAAATCTAACTGAAGTGTACATCTCCTAAGGGATTATTTTGCACTAATTTACTTTAGAAGCACATTATAAATTAGAAGGAAAGAGCTCAGTAACCCACATTCCAGTGGAAACACTGAGAGGAGAGGATCACCTTGCTGGTGGCTGAAAGGAATCAGTAAGTTTTTGCTTGGGACATTGACATTGACTTTTTTAAAAGTATTGGGGCAAAGTTAACTATTTGGGAATATTATTTAGTGTGTTTGTGTGTTTGTGCCTTTAATAGTCAGTCAGTAAATAAAACAAGTTAGACTGTTTGCATTTTTAAATAGTCAGTCAATAAGGTAGCAGTAGGTAGTGTGTTTATTTTTTAAAAAGTCTGCCTGACTATTAAAGTGTCCTCCAGACTTTTAAAGAGCTAAGTGTTTTATTTAATAAATAACTGAGTGCATTGTATTGAAAAACAAAAAAAACCACAAAAAAAAAAAAAAAAAACCCAACAAAAAAGTAGCCAGAAGCTAGAAATAAGCTAGGAGCAGTATATACCAAAGTAAAAAAGTTGAATATTTCAGCTCAGTTACTCACCTTGGAAAGGTGTTGAGGTAGTGTGATTAGGTTTGAATAGGGAACAACATTTGTTAATCAAGGGAGCTGTGAGTCACTCAGGCTGACTAACTAAAGTTAGACTGTTTGTAATTCCCAACCCTCCCACCCCTCGCCCACCCACCCCAAGCTCATCCCTTAATTTATAGGCAGGTGCCACTTGCACAAAAAAAAACCCAAAAAAAAAAAAAAAACCCCATCAATAAAAACTTTATTGAGAATTCGATCAGACCCCAGTAGGCCACTACCAGACATATAGTGAATTCACTAATACATTTAAAGGAACTTAGACACATTCCTAATCCCATAGCAACCTAAAACTTAACTAGGAACTGATCAAAATTGAGATGAAGGCAGCAGTCCAGCAGCAAGAGGGGGGCTTCCCAGTCTTTTGCATCGAGTGTCACATGTATGATTTTTTACCCACCGGTGAGAAGTTGTACATGTGCACGCGATGCAAAGAGCTCCTGGCTCTCAGAGAACGAGTCCGATCTCTGGAGGCTAGAGTGGCAGACCTGGAGGAGCTGAGGGAGACAGAGAGGTATATAGATGAGACCTTCAGGGACATAGTAGTCCAGTCCCAACTTCAGACTGGCAGCCCTGGTGCTGCCTTGGAGGAAGAAGGTCTCATAATGGGAGAGCACCAACCAGATGTAGCAGGAAAGGATCCTGTAGCAAGGACCTGCTCTCTAGGTGATGCATTGTCCTTTCGCACTGAGGATATCTCCCCAAGGCCTACTGCCCAGGAGGGAAGGGTTAGGTCGGCCGTCATAGTTGGTGATTCGATTATTAGGAATGTAGATAGCTGGGTGGCTGGTGGGCGTGAGGATCGCCTGGTAACATGCCTACCTGGTGCGAAGGTGGCGGACCTCACGCGTCACCTAGATAGGATTTTAGACAGTGCTGGGGAGGAGCCGGCTGTCGTGGTACACGTGGGCACCAACGACATAGGAAAATGTGGGAGGGAGGTTCTGGAAGCCAAATTTAGGCTCTTAGGTAGAAAGATTAAATCCAGAACCTCCAGGGTAGCATTCTCTGAAATGCTCCCTGTTCCACGCGCAGGTCACCAGAGGCAGGCAGAGCTCCGGAGTCTCAATGCGTGGATGAGACGATGGTGCAAGGAAGAGGGATTCAGTTTTGTTAGGAACTGGGGAACCTTTTGGGGAAGGGGGAGTCTCTTCCGAAGGGATGGGCTCCACCTTAACCAGGATGGAACCAGACTGCTGGCGCTAACCCTTAAAAAGGAGATAGAGCAGCTTTTAAACTAGAACAAAGGGGAAAGCCGACAGTCGCTCAGCAGCGCATGGTTCGGAGAGATGTATCTTTAAAGGATACTAATGATGCACTAGAATTAGGGCATCCCGACAGTGAGGTTCCAATAATTAGAAAAGTAGTCCAAATGCCTGTAACTAAAAACTCACCTGAGCTAAAAAATTCTAACTTATCCCTATCAATTAAAAAGCAGAATAAAAATACAATCAAAAAACAAACTTTGAAATGTTTGTATGCTAATGCCAGAAGTCTAAGAAGTAAGATGGGAGAATTAGAATGTATAGCAGTAAATGATGACATAGACTTAATTGGCATCTCAGAGACATGGTGGAAAGAGGATAACCAATGGGACAGTGCTATACCGGGGTACAAATTATATCGCAATGACAGAGAGGAGCAGTCGGGAGGAGGTGTGGCGCTTTATGTCCGGGATGGCATAGAGTCCAACAGGATAAACATCCTGCATGAGACTAAATACAAAATTGAATCTTTATGGGTAGAAATCCCTTGTGTATCAGGGAAGACTACAGTGATAGGGGTATACTACCGTCCACCTGGTCAAGATGGTGAGATGGACAGTGAAATGCTAAGAGAAATTAGGGAAGCCAACCAAATTGGTAGTGCAGTAATAATGGGAGACTTCAATTACCCCAATATAGACTGGGTAAATGTATCATCGGGTCACGCAAGAGAGATAACGTTCCTGGATGGAATAAATGATAGCTTTATGGAGCAAATGGTTCAGGAACCGACGAGAGAGGGAGCAATTTTAGATCTAATTCTCAGTGGAGCACAGGACTTGGTGAGAGAGGTAACGGTGGTGGGGCCGCTTGGCAATAGTGATCATAATATGATCAGATTTGATTTAATGACTGGAAAAGGAACAGTGTGCAAATCCAAAGCTCTCGTGCTAAACTTTCAAAAGGGAAACTTTGATAAAATGAGAAAAATTGTTAGAAAAAAACTGAAAGGAGCAGCTACAAAAGTAAAAAATGTCCAAGAGGCGTGGTCATTGTTAAAAAATACCATTCTAGAAGCACAGTCCAGATGTATTCCACACATTAAGAAAGGTGGAAAGAAGGCAAAACGATTACCGGCATGGTTAAAAGGGGAGGTGAAAGAAGCTATTTTAGCCAAAAGATCTTCATTCAAAAATTGGAAGAAGGATCCAACAGAAGATAATAGGATAAAGCATAAACATTGGCAAGTTAAATGTAAGACATTGATAAGACAGGCTAAGAGAGAATTTGAAAAAAAGTTGGCTGTAGAGGCAAAAACTCACAGTAAAAACTTTTTTAAATATATCCGAAGCAGAAAGCCTGTGAGGGAGTCAGTTGGACCTTTAGATGATCGAGGGGTTAAAGGGGCACTTAGAGAAGATAAGGCCATCGCGGAAAGATTAAATGATTTCTTTGCTTCGGTGTTTACTGAAGAGGATGTTGGGGAGGTACCCGTAATGGAGAAGGTTTTCATGGGTAATGATTCAGATGGACTGAATCAAATCACGGTGAACCTAGAAGATGTGGTAGGCCTGATTGACAAACTGAAGAGTAGTAAATCACCTGGACCGGATGGTATACACCCCAGAGTTCTGAAGGAACTAAAAAATGAAATTTCAGACCTATTAGTAAAAATTTGTAACTTATCATTAAAATCATCCATTGTACCTGAAGACTGGAGGATAGCAAATGTAACCCCAATATTTAAAAAGGGCTCCAGGGGCGATCCGGGAAACTACAGACCGGTTAGCCTGACTTCAGTGCCAGGAAAAATAGTGGAAAGTGTTCTAAACATCAAAATCACAGAACATATAGAAAGACATGGTTTAATGGAACAAAGTCAGCATGGCTTTACCCAGGGCAAGTCTTGCCTCACAAATCTGCTTCACTTTTTTGAAGGAGTTAATAAACATGTGGATAAAGGTGAACCGGTAGATATAGTATACTTGGATTTTCAGAAGGCGTTTGACAAAGTTCCTCATGAGAGGCTTCTAGGAAAAGTAAAAAGTCATGGGATAGGTGGCGATGTCCTTTCGTGGATTGCAAACTGGCTAAAAGACAGGAAACAGAGAGTAGGATTAAATGGGCAATTTTCTCAGTGGAAGGGAGTGGACAGTGGAGTGCCTCAGGGATCTGTATTGGGACCCTTACTGTTCAATATATTTATAAATGATCTGGAAAGAAATACGACGAGTGAGATAATCAAATTTGCAGATGACACAAAATTGTGCAGAGTAGTTAAATCACAAGCAGATTGTGATAAATTGCAGGAAGACCTTGTGAGACTGGAAAATTGGGCATCCAAATGGCAGATGAAATTTAATGTGGAAAAGTGCAAGGTGATGCATATAGGGAAAAATAACCCATGCTATAATTACACGATGTTGGGTTCCATATTAGGTGCTACAACCCAAGAAAGAGATCTAGGTGTCATAGTGGATAACACATTGAAATCGTCGGTTCAGTGTGCTGCGGCAGTCAAAAAAGCAAACAGAATGTTGGGAATTATTAGAAAAGGAATGATGAATAAAACGGAAAATGTCATAATGCCTCTGTATCGCTCCATGGTGAGACCGCACCTTGAATACTGTGTACAATTCTGGTCGCCGCATCTCAAAAAAGATATAATTGCGATGGAGAAGGTACAGAGAAGGGCTACCAAAATGATAAGGGGAATGGAACAACTCCCCTATGAGGAAAGACTAAAGAGATTAGGACTTTTCAGCTTGGAGAAGAGACGACTGAGGGGGGATATGATAGAGGTGTTTAAAATCATGAGAGGTCTAGAACGGGTAGATGTGAATCGGTTATTTACTCTTTCAGATAGTAGAAGGACTAGGGGACACTCCATGAAGTTAGCATGGGGCACATTTAAAACTAATCGGAGAAAGTTCTTTTTTACTCAACGCACAATTAAACTCTGGAATTTGTTGCCAGAGAATGTGGTTCGTGCAGGTAGTATAGCTGTGTTTAAAAAAGGATTGGATAAGTTCTTGGAGGAGAAGTCCATTACCTGCTATTAGGTTCACTTAGAGAATAGCCACTGCCATTAGCAATGGTTACATGGAATAGACTTAGTTTTTGGGTACTTGCCAGGTTCTTATGGCCTGGATTGGCCACTGTTGGAAACAGGATGCTGGGCTTGATGGACCCTTGGTCTGACCCAGTATGGCATTTTCTTATGTTCTTATGTTCTTATGTAAAATGATGCACATAGGGAAAGTGTTTTGCACCCCGCCTGCAGCCGTCCCGCACGCGGGCCTGCTCACCTTCATGGTTCCATAGTGGGTCCCAGAATGACCTCCCTCGCGGTAGTTGTCTGTCCTGCCAGGCCCCGGCATTCCACGGCGGCAATCGCCGGGCCTTCCACTGTGCACCAGGCCTCACGCCGAGGCTTGGCATCCTCGGCCATGTTAGCCACGCCCATATGCGCGTGTGCACGGACTGCCCAGACTCATGTAGGGCCAAGGGCGGGTCCTAGCTCTGCAGCTCATCCTGATTGATCCCTCGATATAAGGAAATTCCTGTCTCTGCTTCCTTGCCTTGGCAATCGGGTCGGTTTGTTCTAAGATTGCCTCTGCGCTTGTACCTGTTCCTGCTTGTTCATAATCTCGTTCCAGGATCCTTCTGTTCCAGTTCTGTTCCTGACTTGTTCCTGCACCCTATTTCCTGTGTCCTGCTTGTTCCTGTGTTCGTCTGTCTGTCTACCCAGGTAGTACCCTTGGACTGTCTTACTGGTACTGACCTCAGCTTGGAGCTTGCTCTTGACCTGCCTGCCTGCCACCTGCCTCAAAGACCACAGCTTGCTCCTGACCTGCCTGCCTGCCGCCTGCCTCAAGACCTCAGCTTGGCTTTGACCTCGTCTGACCTCTGGTACCTGACCCCTGCTTTGCTGACCATCCCTCGGACTGACCTCTGGATCTTAACCTTTGCCTGCCTGACCTCATCTCCAGATTCTGGCTCTGTTCCTCGCCTTGTCATCACCAAATCTGTTCTGGTTCTCCTTGCTCCAACCAGCAGCCACCTTTGAACCCGATCACACTCCCCCTGTCTCCGTGGGCACGCTGGACTTTCATTCTCTTAGGAAACCCTGCGAGCCCCACCTAAGTCCAAGTGGCCTGGGTCCCTACGGGCTCCTCCTGGGGGGACCTCAGGCTTCCAGTGGTGAAGCTTTTCCCAGCCTCTGTCTCCTCCAGTGTTCCACCCCCTGGGGGCAGTTACCTCCTGTTCCCTTTCAGGAGGTGTTCCTTCACTGTCCCAGGACAAGGGTCCACCCCTGAGCGCAACAGAAAGTAATTTAAACTATAGTTATATGATATTTTGTTCCATACTAGGAGTCATTATTCAGAAAAAGGATTTAGGCAGCATCATGGACAATATGTTGAATTCTTCAATTCAGTGTGTGTTGGCAGTTAAGAAAGCAAACAGAATATTAGGAATTATTTAGAAAGGAATGGAGAATAAAATGGAGAGCCCATGGTGTGACCACATCTAGAATACTGTATATAATTCCAGTTGCCACATCTCAAAATGATATAGAGGAACTGGAAAAGGTTCAGAGAAGGCAAACAAAATGATAAAGGGAATGGAATGGTTCCCCTGTGAAGTAAGGCTAAAGAGGTGAAGGCTGTTCAGCTTGGAGAAGAGACGGCTGAGAGGAGATGTGATAGAGGTCTATAAAATCATGAGTGGAGAGGAGCAGGTAGCTGCAAATCAGTTGTTTAGTCTTTTAAAAAATAAAAAGACTAGGGTATACTCCATAAAGTTACTAAGTAACACATTTCAGACAAATCAGAAAAAATATTTTTTCACTCAATATACAATTAAGCTCTGGAATTCTTTGCTGGAGGATGTGATAATGGCAGTTAGCATAACTGGGTTTAAACAAGATTTGGACAAATTCTTGGAGGAAAAGTCCATAAACTGTTATTAACCAGGTGCATAAGTTTTGCCATACTGAGTCAGATCAAAAGTCCATCAAGCCTAGAATCCTATCTCGAAAAGTGGCCAAACCAGGTCACAAGTGCCTGACAGGATCCCAAAAGGTTGACAGATTTCATGCTGCTTTACTGTTTCCTCAACTCCATCATAATAATGGTTTATGGACTTTTCTTCCAGGAACTTCTCCAAATCTTTTTAAAATGTAACTCCACATCCTCCATCTACAAGTTCCAGAGTCTATTTATGTGTTGAGTAAATAAAATATTTTTTCTTATTTGTCTTCATTCAGTGTCCCCTAATCTTTGAACTTTTTGAAAAAGTAAACAACCAATTTGCGTTTACTCATGCCACTCCACTCATTATTTTATAGACTTCTTCATAACTCCCCTCAGCCGTCTCTTCTCCAAGCGGAAGCACCCTAACTTCTTTAGCCTTTCCTCATAGTGGGGGATCGCTCTATCCCCTTTGTCATTTTGGTCGCTGTTTTCTGTTCATTTTCTAATTCCTCTATATCTTTGTTGAAATGTGGTAATCAGAATTGTACACAATACTCAAGGTGCAGTCTCACCATGGAGCGATAAACAGACATTACGATAGTTTCTGTTTTATTTTCCATTCCTTTCCTATTAATTCTTGAGGAAAACCACTTTTTATCCTTAGGTGTAAGCAGCATGGAAACTATTATTTGCAATCCTGCTACTTGTGACCCGCATTGCCCACTGTTGGAAACAAGATCCTGGACTAGATGTGCTCTTGGTCTGACCCAGTATGGCAGCTCTTATGTTGTAATGAATAGGAATGCAGAGAAGACCCCTTTGGGAAAATTGTATCTCCTGTCCTGGGACAAGGAAATAGTGTATCTGCCAAGTAAGTTATGGTCAACCATGTCTAGTTTTAGAACAAACATTAACTGTTTGAATTGGCATTGAAAGGCAATCAATAAGATGATTTGTTCTAGATATATTCTATTTTATGTCAAGCATAAAATAGTTTTAAGTGTCAAAATCCCCTGCAGCAGAAATCAAAATTGGAAGATGTGATGAAGTGTATCAACAACTCCCTCATTCTACATTAAGGAGCTCAGTTCAGGTTTCTAACCCAGTTCGGCTTAAGGCAGAATAACGCAAGGGATTTTGGGTGAAGGGGGGTTTCCTTCACCCTAGCTTGAGGAGGAACCAGGGAGCTGGTAGGACTTCCTGGTATGTTTGTACAGAGTATCTTTACCTGACAATTGTACCTAATGCAAGGTGAGCCATTATTTTGTTTCTGTAAGTGTGAAGCACTGTAAATAAATACTTGCACCAGAAATGGGTTAGTCAAGTCTTGTTGCATTCCTGGATGATTCCCGAGGCCACAGCAGGCCCGAATATGCTATGGTAAGTCTGAGATAAATTAAATGCTCACCTTAATTTGGCTTAAATAAGTGCTTGTAGGTATGATGGAGGGCATTAATATAGATTCCACAGTGATTCCTCATGCTGAACCCTTCAAATAGCTTTTTATTGGCCCTTGCAAATGCCTTTGTTTTCTTAATACCTCCCAAATGCTTTACTTTTAGGATAACTGCTATTAGATTTTTTCTACCATTCACTTTCCAGAGGCCAAAAAAAAGGTTGGGTCAATTATGTCCAAGAAAATACAAACATTTGGTACATTCCTAATGCATTTACCATGACTCATATTTATTAGTTCAAGGCACCCCATATTTTGTGTTATGTCTGCCGGCCACGGCTCCCCACGACAGGCCTCCTCCACTCACCGCTGCAACGCTGCTCCCTTGGGTGCCAGGCGGTAGTGGCCAGGCATTCCCGGGTCGCTCACTCATGGCCTCTCCTACCGGCGCACTGGTAGGCCCTGCTGCTGGGGGCCTTCTTGACGCGCAGGCCACGCTCTGCATGGGCCTCTTCCCTGCTGGGTCTCCCTAGGCCCGAGCATCTCTGCACAGAATTTAAAGGGACCACGGCAGGAAATGGCCACATCCCCTCCTTGCTGCTCCACCCTCTCCTTTCCTATTTAAAGCAAGTTCTGTCTCACAGACCTTGCCTTGGCTTCTTGCTTTCTAGATTCCGTATCCTGTTCCTCCCCAGAGGATCTCTCCAACATTCCTGTTCTGTCTGACATCTTCCTGAATTCGACCCTTGCTTGGAACCACGACTACGAATACTGCCGCCTGCCCTGACTTCTCCTGGAACCACGTCTACGAGTACTCGAAATAAGGCTGCAGAGAAATTTGAAAATATTCAAAACCAATCTTAAAACCTGGCTCTTTAAACAAGCTTTTTATAAAGATAAAGAGAAGGAGAAAACCAGTTGATTGATAAGGACGCACTAAACTAGAACTTGTTACTTGTAACCTACAAATGCATATTAATGTTAAACTCAAACCGCCTAATATGTTCCCAACAGACAAGCTTAACTTACCCACATAGTTTATTGTATTAAATTGTTACCGTACTATGATGGCACATGATTAATTTGTAATCTATACCACTCATATTTTCATTATCGTGCCTTGCTGTAACCCATTGTGATGGTTATCTAACTTAACGATGGTATAGAAGAGTTTTTAAATAAAATAAATAAATAAATAAAATACTGCTGCCTGCCCCAACTTGCACCTGGAACCACGTCTATGAGTACTGCCGCCTGTCCTGACCCACATCTGGTAATCCGACTTTGAGACTGCTGCCTGCTCTCCTCTTCACCTACGATTCTACCATTGAGTCCTCACGCCAACTTCCAGACTCGGTCCTAGCTTCATCTTCTCGCCTTCCAGAGCTGGCCCCGGTACCCAAGGGCTCAACCTGAGGGGAACGCAGGCTGGTAGTGATGAAGCTCTAGCAAGGTCTCTGCTCCATCCTGGCCTTGCCTACCGACGGTGGGGACCTGTGGGGGTTTTCTCCACAGGTGGCGCCAACTCCACCCTCCAAAGTGCAACATTTTGCTTCAATGCTCTGTTAATTTTATTTTGTTTTATTTTAGCATGATAGTTTCCTCTTGCCTCTTTGGGTTCCTAGCTCAACTGGAATTAGTCTCTATTGGGCTATATAGATCCTTGAGCCATCATGCATTACAACCCAGGGTTTCCCCCTTTATTTTTATATTCCTCTTCCAACTAAGGTCAGGCATTAAAGCGAGAGTCCTCAGTCTGGGACCACAAATTGCACCTCCCTCTTGAACTCAGCTAAAATGGATCCTAAGTTTAGTATCTAGGTGTTGCCATTGAGTGATGCTGAAGTCCCCCTTCCTCAGAGGGGCTGCAAACACTCCCTCCAGAGCATCCCCAGCCCTGGCTGGTCCAGAGAGTAGAATCCTAAAACAGGAATTGAACTCAGGACTCCCTCATGGCAGAATGTAGCATTATTACCATGCCAATGAGTCAACCCTGCTTTATTCATTTTCACAGTTTCCATGACTTTTTATAAAAGGCTTTAAACATATTTTTCTTTGCCCCTACTATTGACTTAGAATGGATCAGTATGATGCTGCCTGTTGGATTATGGAAGGCACAGTTAAGTAGTGGAGGAGGAACATAAAGGTTGAAACAGTGGGCTGAGAACTAGAGAAGCCAGGGTTCAAATTCTGCTTCTCCCACTAATACATGTTGGGCAAGTCACTTTGTCCTCTGTTGCCTCTCATACCAACTTGGAATTTAAGCCTTCTAGGGCAGAGAAATACTCCTCTTGAGCCTGAAATGGAGCTTGCCTTGAGCTTGGATTTGGAAAGGCAGGTAATCAAATCCAAGATCCATATTCATCCACAAGGTAAGCACAATTGTTTAACATCTCTGAAGTTGTGTACGCTTACGGTATTAAGTCATGGTCATGCCAGTAGGTCATTTCAAGAAATGTATGAACATTGGAGGTGCACATTATAAATTACCATGCAGATTTCAGAAGTTTGCTTATCGCTCCAGACTGGAAGGGTAAGGCAAGTCAACTAGTTTAATAAACTAAATAAATAAATCTTACAAGCTTGCATAGATACAATTGTTTTTAGAAATACAGGGGCTTTGCAGTCATTTCTTGTTATGATCCAGATTAAAATTGGCAAGATTACTATGTATGAGGGATTTTTTTTTTTTGAATGCTTTAATGTTGCCTCATTTCAAATTACTTCATAAGCAGCCTAGTAATGAGCTCAATAAATTCTACAGAAAAAAATACACTTCAGAAAAGTAGGTTACTATTTTATAATTAGCCTTCTGGGCTTGTGGGCAGGAGCCTTATTTCCTATTTGAATGGTGTGATATGGGGCTGTGTAAATGAGTATGAAATATTGTAATTAAGCACATCACAAGCTGTTTATCTTATCAGCAGTGCTTTTCCTTAAAGGCTGGCTCGTTGACCACTAGTGTATAATATAATGTCCCAGTTTTCTCATGGCTTTGCTAGCTGTAACAGACAGGTTTGCTATGCACAGTACAGGAATGAAAATAAAAATTAAAGAAAAGGAATTTTTTTTTCTTTATCTTTTTTTGCCTACCATAGGCTGCTTTTAAAGTCACATCATAACTGAAGTATTTGCAGATGAAAACCAATCAAAGCCATCTAACTTGATTTTCTTTAAGCTCATAAATTATAGGGATCTGACTTTAGAGATTCAGTGGTCATCGTGTGCGGGAGAGAACACATTAACTGGAAAACAAATAATCAATAAAGCAATATGCCTTTTGAAAAATTAAAAGTAATTTATTATCAAGGAGCCAAGCTAACTCCAAGTAAATATTTACTTTTATTTACCAGGAGGCCAATGTACTATGGTGTACAAAGATTTGTGGAAATGAGCCAGGTGGATAAGTTACCCACATACTTTCCATATCGGTGAAGTCTCAAAAAAAAAAGATAATTGCACTTCTAAGAGGTGCAATTATATGTGTATATATATTTATATATGCCTGCAAAGGTCTTTTTGGGTGTATTTTAACGCTGCAAGCAGAGTTAATGAGGTGTTGTGCATAATTTCACAACAGCAAACTTACCCCCTAGATTTATCAAAATGCTATAAATATAGCAGAAATAGCACCCGTGATAAAAAAAAAAGGGGGCATGGTTAGGCTAATTTCCCTGCATCACATAGGTAATTTCCTTTTTTCGCTTCATGCGCTGATTTATATATATATGCTAGAGAGAGAGAGAGAGAGAGAGAGCGAGAGAGAGAGAGAGAGAGAGAGAGAGAGAGAGAGACTCTGTAGAGAACAATATGTCACTCAGCCATTTATACCTAGCTTATTGCACTCTCCACCTAGCTTGTTGCACTCTCTACCTAGCTTGTTGCACTCTCTACCTAGTAGCTTCTTTGTACAAATCAACTCCTCTTGTACCTTTCATCAATTGAAATGAAAGACAATCTTTAGTGTGTACTTTGCTGTTCTACCTCCTACTGTGTATGTAACTCCCCCCCCCCCCCAAGCCCACTCTGAGTTAAAAGTGCCCCCTCTTACAGTGATATAAATAATGGAGTTACATATTTCTCTCTCTCTCTCATCAAAGTTTGTGGTATCTGAGGCAATGGGGGATGAAGCAACATGCCCAAGGACACAAACATCAGTGGGATTTGAAACAAGCCTTCTCTGGTTCTTAGTCCACTGCCACTGGGTTCCTGCTGTACTTTCTTATATAATAATCATAGAGATTTGGAATTAATTGCAAGGATGTCTTTATTTTCATCTTCCATAAGGCACTTCATTTCCACAAAAGAATGTGAACAAAACATATGTCTGCAGCAGCTGCTGGTTTATCACTGCTCTATGGATTTACCTACTTGCAGTGCTGCTAGCCTGCTTTGCACTCCTCTGTCCAGTCTAGCATTCTACTTGCACTTTCTCATTATGAATTCTAGTGCTCCTCTGGCAGGTCTCTTTGGCATCCAAAACTCATTTTGCCTCCCTCTCTTACTGTGAAGCAGCAGTTTCCCATTTATATTTCAAGGTGGGCTGCCTGGTTTTAATGGCTGGATTTTTAAAACATGGATCAGATAATTTCTTCTCCCTGTTCGCTATATAAGGTTTTGGGGAAATAAGTGAAATGTTCTTATTCACATATTCAGTCTCTCTTATAATACATGAATAACATAAGATTAATTCAGTTAGGTCATTTGAACTATTCTTCTTGCAGATTCCGCATACATGGAATGATTTCTGTACAGCTACTATATACTGTGATTTGAAGGTAGCCAGTCAGTGTGACAAATCAGTTTTGGAGCCTAATAGTATACTTTAATGCAGTGGTTCTCAACCTTTCTAATGCCGTGACCCCGCAATACAGTTCCTCATGTTACGGTGACCCCTCGCCCCGCCCTCGCCCCGTGAGGGTGGGGTGAGGGCGGGGCTTTGGTCATATGGGGGCGGGGTTATGGATGGGGTTGGATTTTAGTGCACACTTATCATTTAATTATGACATTTATAATGTGAATGTAACTCAACTCACCATAGGTTCTCACATGCATGGCATACTGACCCATGATCGTCACGGGGCTAGATGTAAAAGTACAGTTTGTATCCACAGGAACCCCCCTGACCCACAATAATGGATGTAAAGCAGAATTATGACATTCCCCATACAACTCACCCTACAAAAAAGATATTCTGGTTCTAGTGACATCTCAGTAACAGCAACTCAAACTCCTTCTATTTCCAGGCTCAATAGCCCTACTTATGAAAAGACAGCAGTTTACCACCAATGCATGTCCTCTGAGAAAACACAACAAATAAGACCGATACAAACGCTTACATGCTAGCAAAATATCTCATCTCGGTAACAGACACAGAACCGACCTAACATACTCCCAGGATCTGTAGTAATGCACATAAACTAATCCGCACACAGTTACACCTGTATTATGGAATACACTCAAACAAGAGCAACCCTATCTATGAAAAGGCAACACTACAAATATTAAATCAGGTCCTAAAAACCAATACACCTCTTATTAGGAAAACAGAACTAGCAAGCAGCTATAGATCCCCACACAGAAATAATTGTAAAACTATACTAATAAGCAGAATAAATGTTTCAAAACAGCTATGAACATCCAACAATTAAAAACGCATAAAAACTATTAAACATTCTCCAAACACCAATAAAATATTTCAAAAAAGCAGACATCACACAATTAAAATGGCAGTCAAGAAAAATAAACTTGAAAAGCCACCTTTACTTACCCCCTCCAGCAGCTCTCCTACTCCCCTTCCCTGCAGGCCGTGGCACTCACCAGAAGCAGCAGTAGAAGCTAAGCTCTATACTTATGGTCCTCTTCCTTAGTGCCCATGTCTCTCACACACACACACCATACCAGTCATGCCCCCATGACCAATTTCTGTCTCTCACACACCAATCATCTCCCAAACAGTCTTTGGCACACACACACCAGTCACCTTCCTGAACAGTTTCTCTCATGCCATACACACACACACACACACACAGGCTTCCCACTCCCGTGTTCTACTTACATATACGGGCTTCTCACTCTCATAATCACTTTCTCACACACACACACACCAGTCACCTTCCTGAACAGTTTCTCTCATGCCATACACACACACACACACACACACACAGGCTTCCCACTCCCGTGTTCTACTTACATATATGGGCTTCTCACTCTCATAATCACTTTCTCTGTCTCTCTCTCTCTCTCACACACACACACTCACTCACTCACCAGTCTCTCACTCCCATGCTTGTTCTCTCCACATGCACAGGCTTCTCATTCCCATAATCACTTTCTCTCTGTTACACACACACCAGTCTCTCTCATTTCCATGCTCACTCTCCACGTGCACAGGCTTCTCATTCCCTGAATCACATTTGCTCTCATTCACACACACACACCAGTCTTTTTCTCTCACACACACCATCACCTTACCAAGCAGTCTCTCTCTCTCATGCATGCACACTCACCCTGGTTTCTCACTCCCATGCTTTCTTTCACCCCCACAACACCAGGCTTCTTACGCCCATGCTTTCTCACATACCCAGACTTCTCCCTTCCATGCTTTTTCTCTCTCTCACACACACACACATCAGTCACCTCCCTGACTGATGTCTCACACTCTCACATACACATCAGTCATCTCCCTGAGCAATCACTTTCATTGTCTCTCACATACACACACACATCAGCTCTCTGACCAGTCAATCACACACAGGCTGGCTGGCTGCTTCTCTCTCTTTCTCTCACTCACTTCCTCTTCTCCCCCGAGCACAAATGGGAGCTGCAGCAGCCTCCACTGGCCAAGAAAGAAGAATCCCATCGGCCGCGGGAGGCTCGTGCTGCTCTCTCCTTTCTCCATTACCGGCTGCTTCAACTGCTCGGGGGCCGATGCTGCAGCCGCCGCTGCTACTTTTTCGCGCGGCGCGGCTCTCTCTCCTTCCCGCGCACCACAATTCACTTCCTGTTCCGGGTCACGGGAGGGGCAGGCGCAGGAAGAAGAAAAGGCCCAGCCGCGGGTGCAGGGCTTCTTCTAGCGCCGCTGCCGTTCCCGCTGGGCTTGAACGTGCTGACAGCCCGGCGGCAACGGCAGCGGGAGAGACCGGGAGCGCGCGACCCCTGCGTTTTGGGCGTTCTACCCCCGCCGGGGTCGCGACCCATAGGTTGAGAACCGCTGCTTTAATGCATGAAGAGAGGTATCATTAATAGAAAGAGGGACATAGTAGTATCTGTGTATGTCTTTGGTGAGACTTTCACCTTGAGTACCATGATTAGTTCTGGAGATCAAATCTATTCATTATTTATTTCCAAACTTTTGATATTCCATCTTTTTCCAAAGATGGTCTAAAGATGGATTATAATCACATTTGAATTAAGCTACAGGTATAACAATAACTTTAGTTGGAAGGTCAAGTATATTTAACATTGAATAAAGTTTCCAGTTATAGTGGGGTTTTTTTTCTTTTCTAGCAAAGAATCTAGAGGAAGGCCTAGTTAAACAGCCAAGCCATTGCTTTTTTCCAGAAAGTGAAGTAGGACAACTCAAGGTGAAGGGATAGTGGTATCTAGTTCCAGATTGTAGGTACAAAGCAGCTCAATGGCTGATGTCTTGTGCTAGTCAGTTTGGCAGAAGACAGAGAGGAGGGCCATTTGAAAGGATCCCAGCTAACTTAGGCCTGGATTCATCATTCATCACAGAATGATGAATCGTGGGAAAATGGAGGGGGGGGGGAGCGGGCCTGCGAAAGCCCACAGCCTTTGCACCTGGGCGCTGTGCCAGCTGCCGGCTTTTGCACTGAATAGTGCCACCATGAAAGATGGTGCTATTCAGCACACTACTGCTGATGATAATGTTAGAAACACTATCACCGGTAGTAAAGCCACCACCAATTCTGCCCCTCCCCCTAATTTGCATTATATCGCATGCGAAAAGGCCTTATCATGTGTACTAGGGCCCTAACGCACGCGATAACACTTTAGAAAATAACCCCCTTAGACTGAATATTCAGCTACATGGTGTTGCAGCTGAATATTCCTGTATGTGGTGCTGCTTAGCCAGTTAAGACATATCCATCTAATTAATTGAACACATACAACTTAGGCCAGGATTCATCAAACTATCGCATGCGATAAGAAGAACGGTGTGTTTTATAGTAATAGCTTATTTATCTCAAAGTGTGCTTTGCATAGGTATTACAGCAGAGTGCAATTACTTTTTCACACTTTGTGGTAAGTGCCACAGCTGTTGAGAGAGAGAGAGAGACAGACAGACAGACAGACAGACAGACACAGACACAGACAGACAGACTAGCTATAAGCCTCTCATAGAAGTTAGGTATTTATACCTCTATTGGAGGCCCACCTAGTTACTCGAGGTGGGGCCACTTTGACATTCAGAGTGAGATGTACGAACAGAATAGTGCACTCTTGTGAAGATTTGAGGTCCTTCGGAGTGAGGAAATTCACACAAAGATGAGATTTGTACAATGTTCTCTCAACCTAGCTTGATGTTACCTAGGTAGAGAGTCCATCAAGCTAGGTTGAGAGAACCAGTCCCCCTTTCCCTGCACCCCCAGCCGGCCTTCGGAAGTATAGGCCTCTCCATACAGGAAGGCCAACAAATGCCAGAGATCAAACAGCAACCAGGAAACAACCAATATAGACTATAAATCAAATATTCCTGAAGAAAATGGAGGGTGGGAAACTCACTGAGACCTCATATGTTGAGTGCCCAATATCTAGGCTTAATGAGAGCTTCCCCAGCTGCAGTAATTCTAAAATGGCCGCTGCCTACGTCATTGCCCATATATGGACAGTTATTGTCCCAAAATGGCCCCCACAGTGACGTAAGTGCCCATAATAGGATACACCCACTATTTTTGGCACTTTTTTTCTGCTTAAAGGTCGGCGTTTTTCAACTGCGCGCTGCCGATAGTGCATCCATAGCACAGCGATTGACTCCAGCATTCTGACAAGGTAGCGTATATGGACCTAAGGTATGCAGTTTCCATCAGTTTCAAAGGGGCGATTTTCATTGTATGTTGTTCTACTTATAGAGCGTAACAGAGACGCCGATCAGAACAGCAATTCAAGTCAGTATATCGCATACTGTAAGTGTTCTTCCTATTCATACTGCTATTGTAATTTTGTGGTGGGACTCAATATGCACTATCTCTCTTGTGCTCCCTTCTTTTTCACCCGTAGCAAGTCAAGCATTTTCGGCAAGAGACTAAAGCAGGAAACAGCGGTATCCGACCCCCTGAGGAAGGAGGTTTCCCCTCCGAAACACGTCGTGTCGGAAAGAAGTCGGACCTTACCATCTCCTTCACCAGCTTTTGCCAACTTGACATCGGTTATTGAAGTTGCAAGTTAAGTACAACTCCTTCAGCACTCTTGAGACTATTAGTGCATTGGGACAGCTGTTATCCATAAGCGTCCCGTAAAATTTAACTCATTGAGACCTATGATTATATCATAAGGAGAAGCTTGCGCCACTATAAGCTCTCATTAAGCCTAGATATTGGGCACTCAACATATGAGGTCTCAGTGAGTTTCCCACCCTCCATTTTCTTCAGGAATATTTGATTTATAGAGATCAAACAGCACCATTTTAAGGAAAGGTGTCAATTGGGCAGAGTGAGTGAGGATTGCTCTTGCTCCCAGTGGAACTTCAGTGGATGAGCAAAGACTTTGAGGTATTGTACACAGAATCCCTGTAGCATCCTAGTGGGTCCCTCCCTTCTTCTCTGACTGAAAGTTAATGTTCTCCATTACTCTCTATTTCACACAACCTGTTTGTATCTCAGTGTATTGCCTTAGATAACTCCCCAGTTTTCTCAGAGTGTTTAAGAAAGAAATCTTAAAATCACATCCCACACTAATCCCTGATCTAATTTCCTAGTCACATAGTCAAAGTAATTAATCAGATTAATTTGACAGGACTTTTCTAGTGCCAGCTTACTGCCTTAGATCCTTTAATCCTGATGAGTGGCGATACTTTCTGCACAAGATTTAGCCTGCACAAGATTTTTCTGAGAGGTTTCTTCCATTTTAGAAATTGCAAAAAATTAAATCCTTGTGCAAAGAAAAAAAAATAATTATTTCAAAATTGGAAACTAAGCTGCAGACCTTTTACCCAAAACTTCACTTTTATTTCCCCATCCTGTATGGCCAACTGAACAATGTAGGGTAATGGTTTATATAGTCATTTCTCAAAAAAAAAAAAAATTCTCAATTTGTACAGAGATTCTTCTATAGACCACATATACTGTTGTGGTTAAACTTATCTGTCTTTCTTTATTAATAAGTTTTCATAGCATAAGAGATATAATACCGGAACAGAACATCGGGTATATAGTCAAGTATATTTCCTATCTTCTTCCTTCTGACTCTTTCTTCCTCTTTCATAAACCTTTATACCTTAATTGTTGTCATTACCTCTCGATCCTGCACCCACTGGTTGCCCAATTTGTTACTGGGGGAAAAAAAACCCCAGAGGTAACACTAGGTTCATTCTCCATTAATAAAATCATATTAAACTACATTTCATCCTAGCATAAGAAAAATAGGAAACTTTAGCTTGTGGTCCATCATTTCCTAAGATTTCATAGTAACTGGACCACCTTGGAAGTCTTTCAACTGACAGTGCCTGGTACATCTGATCAGCTTCCAAGTAGAGTGGCTAACCTCTGCTATATTGATTAACTTCAGCAGCAAACTGATCAAAGAGAAACATGTCAATATTGCTTACACAGTCTTTAGATCCTCAAAGCAAATATTTCTGTAATTCCAAAAGATAAGATACCCATCTTGGTCAAGTTTCAACCATTCTAATCATTGCCAAGGGTGCTGTATAAAACATATCTTTTTGGAAAGCATGAGATGCCTTCACAAGAATGTCTTACAGAATATGAAAAAGTTGTGTGTGGTTGCAACTCATTTTCAGAAGATTGACATCTCCGTGTTGGTCAATCAGAGCAAGAAGAAGAGAATGGCAGCATAATTTACACCACTAGGAACTATTAGCAAGCTTACATTTACTTTTTAAAGAAACCTTATAAATATTAATAAAATTGTGTGTAGAACACCCCTCCCCCCACCCAGATCTCCACTAGATGATCCTAGCCTAAGACCTGGGTTAGGAAGATAGGAGAGGAACGTACCTTTCTTTAGAGCACTTCCTCTATGGCTTTCTGGAATTTGAGCTCCTGACAAGTTCAGAGACTGGTGTGGCATTTTTGGTTAGCTTTTGAGGAAGTAGGAACTGGTTTTATTCTGATTCTACATCTAGGCCTCACAATGAGAGACACTGGAAGAAAGAGAGGTTTTCTCCCTGTTCATGCCACAACCTGCCAGGAAGGGTTTGCCTCAGGATTCTGTAATGAGTGAATTGTTTTGGAAGTATTTTTTTTTCCCTTTTGTGGATCCTTGATCCTGGCTTGAGGACGGAAAGGGTCCTGTCTTGGGAGAACAGGGGTAGAGAAAACCAGCTGTGTCCATCTCAAAACCCATGAAGGTACAATGATGACTCACCACAAGATGGATTTTGCTGGAGTTTTGAGAAGATTTTTTTGTTCCTTTTTCTCTAAGTTGGGAGGAAGTCTTGCTGCCACCCGTCCTTCTCAATGGTTGAGTAAGAGAGAAGACCTGACTCTTCCTGGCCACAGGAACTTTCATCCAGAGAGATTCAGCTATACAGTTTTGAGAGAAGATCAGGAGTAAGAAGTTTGTAAACCCGGAGACCCCTACCGGGGTCTTCAGCCCAGGGCAGGGTAGGGACTGTTTTTTTAAAGATCTGAAATTCAGATGGACCTTTGGTACTGTTTAAGAAAGGGATCCCAATATCCTTAGGATACCCCCCAACCACCTGGGACACTTATCGTTCCAAACCCTGGGGGGTAAGAATACCTCAGAACCCAGCAATGAATTAATCTTTCATAGAGAGAGAGAAAGAGAGAGAGAGAAAGAGAGAAAGAGAAGGCAGTGTTCCCAACATGTGGTCTGTGGACCCCTAGGAGTCTACTAGAACATAATAGGGGGTCCATGGGAAGTGAGCACAGATAGAAGAAAGCCCATGATGAGAAAGAAACCTGATAGGCTGCTGGTTTCCCCAGCCAATTTGTTGCCAGAGGATGTGGTTAGTGCAGTTAGTATAGCTGTGTTTAAAAAAGGTTTGGATAATTTCTTGGAGAAGAAGTCCATTACCTGCTATTAATCAAGTTGATTTAGGGAATGGCCTCTGCTATTACTGGCATCAGTAGCATAGGACCTTCTTAGTGTCTGGGTACTTGCCAGGTACTTGTGACTTGGATTGGCCACTGTTGGAAACAGGATGCTGGGCTTGATGGACCCTTGGTCTGACCCAGCAAAGCAATTTGTTATGTTCTTATATTTTTTAATGTTCCTAAATTAAAAGCGCTTATGTTTATAAAATAGGTAGTGAAAATGTTTTCTTTGCATTGGAAATATTCCTGCTTACTGAAAAATGTTTGTATACTTTCAGAGCAGAAATATGTGGTTTTTTTAAACTGGGCAGTTCCTGATACACAGTTTTTAAAATATTAGCATAAATCTCTATGTATTTCTTTAGGTACACCAATGCTATACCAGGATAGGCTTGAAAATGAATATAAATAAATAATATATGCAAAAATATGTATCCTAACATGTCATGTCTTCTTAAACAATTGCTATCTAGAAATGATGCATCTGCCAGAAGATGAGCTCCAAGTCACAGTTCTACTAGATTCTAGGGGTGTGCATTCGTTTTGAACTTAAATGGAAAACGCAACTTATTTTTTTTTTTTAACTTAAAAAAATGATGAGGCGTAAACGATCGGATTTCCAACTTATTCAACATAGCTATGTTGAATACGTTGGAAATCGCGATTGTTGATCTAAATAAAAATTTGATCTAAATAAAAATTTAAACCCCTCACCCTCCTTAACCCCCCCCCCCCCAAGACTTACCAAAACTCCCCAAGCTGGCCAAAAGTTCCGTGAGGGTCCGGGAGCGGACGCGTGGGGAATCACGTGACGCCGACGTCACGTGGTCCATCGCGGTTCCACTCCCGGACCCCTCGTTGGACCCAAACGGCACTTTTGGCCAGCTTGGGGGGGACTCCTGACCCCCTCCAAGCTGGCCAAAAGTTCCTTTTGGGCCCAACGAGGGGTCTGGGAGCGAACCCGAGGGGAATCACGTGACACTGCGTCACTCCGACGTGACGCCGACGTCACGTGCTCCTTGCAAAGGAGTTCAGGAATGGCGTCCTGACCCCACTGGACCACCAGGGAGTTTTGGTAAGTCTTGGGGGGGGGGGGGGCGGGATTAAGGCGGGTGAGGGGTTTAAATTTTTATTTGCACATATGGACATAGACTCAACTTATGGAATTCTCCATATGTCCATATTGACCGCAAATGGGACCCCCTTTCGACTTATGGACTTATGAACTTAAACTTTTGGTCTGCACATCTCTACTAGATTCCATCTGCTCCCCAAAAAAAGCACTGAATTGCAAAGTCACCGGCAGTGTTGATCTACTGAATTCTCACTCCCAATTTAGTGAACTTTCCCACTAGTCACCTCCTTAGTGGATTTATATGGCTAAATGATGTCTATCGCAGGTATAGGCAACTCCTGAATTTCAGGATTTCTACAATAAATATGCATGAGGTATATTTGCATGCATTGTCGCCATTGTATGCACATACATCTCATGCATATTCACTGTGGATGTCCTGAAAATTTGATCTGTTTGTAGCACTTCAGGACCAGGGTTGTCTATGTATGGTCTATCCTCATGGATTAAATTTAGAAATAGGAGGAAAATGTGGGGGTTTCTTATAGCATTATTTCCCTCTCCCTAGTACAGTGTCCCCCGCCCCCCTTCACACCCTCCCTCCCTCACCACCCCATCCATATTATGGCTTCCTGATATTCAGTCACCACCTCTCCTTCCCATCGCCACCCCCTGCCCCCTTGTACAGTTCCTACCCCACCCCGCCTCCCCTATGCGCTTCATCCCCCACCCCCGCGCTACCCCCCACTTTGTCGTCTCTTGTATATAATTAATTTATGTCCAACCTGGTTAACCACATGTAATCTCATTTAATAACTGTGGCGCCCGTTGGCTCTACAGTAAAGTTGTCACCTTTTAACTTCCTATCCTTCCTCCATCTATCATTGTAATTTCCTTTCTCAGTTGTCTGTAAACCGACATGATGGTTTTTTTTTACGAATGCCGGTATATAAAAGTTATAAATAAATAAATAAATAAATAAAATAAGACATAAGTATTTTCCATAAGCTGAAATGTATGTCAAGGTACTGTTCATGGCTATACAGATCCAAATTAATATTTCAGATTGGGCTACCTATTTATGGAGCCATGTGAGGTCTTTTGCAAGGAGGTGATTAGTTGGAAGTGTTCATGTGACTTTTGGAATATGTTTCAAAACTACTACAAGGTATTGTTTTGTATATTAGTGTTTTTAGATATGGCTGTTTGTACGATTAATATAAGGTGGGTTAGTCTGAATGGGCAAAATGGGGATTGTGTCAGCATTGTGACTTGGAGCCCATCATCTGGTAAATAGGTGATGCCAGTGGTTTGCATGAGTTTACATTTAAGTTAATTCTTAAACTCAAGCAGTGGTGAAGCTAATTAATATTTTGCTAATGAAGAGTGTCATGACAACAACATTAAATTATTACAAAAAATAATTGGAAGATAAAGATAGAATGTGTTTAATAATGTAGCTAGCTTCTACTAGCTAATCAGGTACATGTCAATATCTGTATTAGCAGTCAGGAATGGTTTATTTCTCTGTGGTTCCCAAATTGATTGCAGATACATTTTTTTTTAAATCTTCTGGATTACCATGGACAGTTGGGCAACTAAAAGGTTGAGCTCAATGAACCTCTGGTCTTCTTTGAACTTAACCAACCAAGGGCTTGATTCACATCTTAGAAGCATTTCTGGACAAATGATATTTGCTGCCTTGAATGAATATATTTCTTTGTATCCTACATTTTGAAAAGGTTGCCAAGAGGCTCTGCACATCTTGAAAAAGTCAAATGAATTCCCATTTTTTTCAGAATGAACTCCCTTTATTCAGGATGTGAGGTTGGTTCTCTTTTACAGGCATGTAATATATTATCAGCTTCATTGCAATATTCATGAGGCTCATTATCCCCTTTCAGTCAAGGGAAAGTCACTCTGCTGATATCAGTAACATCTGGAGTAGAATGAAGGAAGAACAGGGAGTATGCTCATGGCATGACACCAGTATAAACTAAGAGCAAATAGTGAAAAACATTTTTTCACATGGTAATCATCACTTGTTTTTGTTTAAATATACTATCAAACACTTATCCTCCCCTGTACTATAAAAAAGAATGGCAAAAAAGCAGCAGCAAGACACATAGAGGAAAACTCTTCTCTGATGAAAAAAGAAAAAAGATCCTATGCCTTAAAAGATATAGCGGGCTGGTGAGGTAATTCAGGCTTCTTTTTGTATTTGATTTTTAATATAACAGCTTCGAATTGAAATAAATAAATAATTAACTTTCATTTTGGAAGATAAAGTTTCAAAATAGAAAAAAAAAAATTCCACTCTACATTCTTACTTGCTTAGCAATTCTTTTGCCCATAAGAGTGCAAAACTAGTCACTCAGCAGAGTAAATCTATCTTTCTCTTATTCAGAAGACTATATAGTCAATTCCTCCATAACTCACAGCAGTATTATACACAGTAGTCAGCCATAAGAGCAATAGAAAATTCAGTTCCATATGCCCTATGCAAAGCTTCCATTTCTGTCAATTCTATCTGTATTCTCACTACATCTGTACTCATACTGGGAACTCTGCCTTTATAGATGCTACTGATGGCAGGATAATGCAAGCCGGGCTACCATATCCATCAATAGATATTTATTTATTTATTTAAAAGTATTTATATCCTGAGCCCTCCAAAGTTCAGGGTGGGTTACAAGTAAAACATGCATAATGTAGTCACAAACATAACATTTAACAAATAATAAATGACATAAAATAGGTAAAATAATATCAAACATAAAATACAGCAAAATAAAAATGAAATAGAGTAGTCAAAAGAAGATAAGAAATCAAGGAGAGGCAGAAAAGTAGTCATCATAGGCAGAGGTCTGGAAAGGCCTGTAAGAAAAGATGGTGGTTAAGGGCTTTTTAAAAAGCTTTCTTGTCAGCAATTAATCTTATGGCAGGTGGTAAGGTGTTCCAAAGGATTGGGCCTGCCATGGAAAAAGCATGTTCTCTGGTTATGGTTAGTCTTATGGCTTTGGGTGAAGGAATTTGTAGGAAGAGTTTGTTTTTAGGTCTAAGATTCTTAAAGGGGTGTACATATGTAATGTAGCGGATAGCCAGGTGGAGTTATTGTTGTAAATCAGATTATGAATGATGGTTAAGGTTTTGTAATGAATGCACCATTTAACTGGAAGCCTGCTGTTGTAGGGCCTGCTGTTGGAAAGGAGTCGGGCTGCTGAATTCTGTATTAATTGAAGTGGTCGGATAGTGGAATGTGGAAGGCCTAGATATGAAAAGTGAGCTATTTGTTAGCAACTCCATCTTACCTTGTACACTATCACTGATATCCATCCTTCTTGCTCACGAACCTCAAAGCCTCACAGCCTTCCTCAAAGAAATCCCTTTACTTTATGCACAGCAAAGCAAATATTCATTATGGCCACACATTACTCTTCCAAGTGCAGCAAGGACTCCAGTGCAAGCACATGTCGCAGCACTATGTACCACTACTGTCTACCATGCACACTCTAATCCTTGTACTTATACTCAACAAACACCCAGATGTCCACTTCAACATTATACATACCTCGCTCTACCCCATGGACTTCTTCTGCATCATACACACTAATGCATACACAACTATAATATTACTACTGCTAAGAGACAAGGAGAGGGAAAAATGTAGTAGGTGACAGAATTAGGATGGTTGTACAGGATGTGCAGTATGATCAAACTAATAAAGACAAGTGCTGTGGAGAAAGAAGTGCTTTTTATTGCTACAAGAGGGGTGAATGTTCCAAACATTCATGCGTGCAAAGTTAGCATATAAGCACGTAAGTGGGATGTACTTATGTGTATGCTATTTTATAAACATCAAAAGTGCATGCCTATTTTTGGTCTCATGAGCATATTTATGTGTGCAAAAAAAGGGGCCAAGAGGAATGCAGGCAAGTTGCTATTTTATATGAGATTTAAGTGCTTACATTTGTCAACTCATTCGCATAATTTTATTTCTGCTCCTAGTCCTTACCTTGCACAATCACTATCAGGATCATCTATTG
This sequence comes from Rhinatrema bivittatum, assembly GCF_901001135.1. Taxonomy (NCBI): domain Eukaryota; kingdom Metazoa; phylum Chordata; class Amphibia; order Gymnophiona; family Rhinatrematidae; genus Rhinatrema; species Rhinatrema bivittatum. The sequence continues at coordinate 355,166,439 of NC_042617.1, read as the reverse complement.
TCTACTATTGTTTGGGTGGGAAGTGTGGGTAAACTGGGGGGAGTTCAGAGGGAAGAACTAGGAGGGAAAAGGACCGGGTAAACTGGTGGAGATTTCTGCAAACTGGTGATTTCAATTATGCACACATTTTAAAACATACTGACTTCCGTGTGTGAACAAATCGCATTTTGTGCGTAAAATATATTTGCATATGTTTGAAAATATATGCTTTCAATGCATTATAGATATTCATGCATAAGGAAACATATGTTACAGGTAGACATAACGCGTATTTTATAATCTGTGCATACCTGATGCACACAGGTTATAAAATACCATAATCTCTGCACGGCCATATACGCATGTATATGGGGCTGCACAGAGTTGTTTGAAAGTTACCCTCATAGATTGTAATGCCGCTGTGGTAAGGAACTATCCTGAAATTCTTCAGCCCTTGGCAGGACTAAATATATTTGGGTTTATGGACTTCAGCAAATGAATAAAAGGTGTTTGTGTGTGTCTGTGTGTGTGTGTGTTTGTGTGTGTACTTGAGTGCGGGAAGGTGGGTGATAAATAATCCTTTGTAGAGGGGTGGGGGTTAGAAGGTGGTAATGGTGTAGCTACTCCCCAGAAAGCTTTTCTTGATATATTGAGAACATTTCCTGAATATACCCTTTGATAACAATAGGAAGTAGGGAAAACCTGAATAATAAGAGATACCCATCCTCCAGAACCCTAAAACAGCAGGAATTAATCTAGGCTTAGGAACTGATATACATATGTGTGAACCAGTTGCCTAATCCTGATTTCCAGAATACACTCTCTGCCTTTGTTGAGCAGTAGGTATAAAAAAGCATTTAGGATGGAAAGATGTGTCTGTACACCATTTTGTATGCCCCTGATTAAACAGAGCATGCATGCACAGTTAGAATTTTATAAGCATGGGTATTTATTCCCCCCTGCAAAAGAAAGGGAGCGGAAGACAGAGAGAGTAATTGCTTTGTACTAACAAGCAATCATTGGGAAATCATTGTAAGACTTTGACAATAATTTCCCAGTGGTTGGTTGTCTAGAAAAAAAAAGAAATTTGTGTTTCATACAGAATACCAAATAATTCCATATGACAATATGAATCAAATTTGAATGCTGCAGGCGTACAAATTAAAGCTTGCTCAGCCATTATGTTGTCTGTCTTGATCATGAAACCTTGGGAATTATTTTTTTTCCTCAGAAAGAAAAGTGTGAAAGAAACGAAGAAAAGAAGGAGCTTTGTGTTCTTTAAAATATGAGCAGACTGTTCCACAGTGTGCTAAAACCATGGCTTCTTAAACCCGTCCTAGTGACCCCGCAACCAGTAGTGTTTTCAAGATATCGTCAAGGAGGATTCACAAGATAGAATTGCATATCCTGGGTCTCTAATGTATGCAGATGCATCTCATGCATATTCATTGTAAGTATCCTGAAAACATGACTGGCTCTGGGGTCACCAGGCCAGGTTTGGAAGCCCTCCACGAAATCCTTTTGTAATGTGTTAATTCTTTCAACAAACCAATCAAAGAAGGTCCCCTCTTTACTGGGGGATATTTTTGGAACAAAGGGGAGCAATGATCATCTTATAAGGCAACAAAATAAATAATTTGGAAAACAGGCAAAGAAAGTAGCACGTTTAAATGCATCCGACCATTTGTAACTGCAGTTTGAAACGATGTCCTGAAACTATTGGGTCGGGAGTGACTGTCTGGAAGCAGCTGGGCTCAGAGCAGCATGCAGAAAAGTGGCTGCATGACTGCATGAGAATGGGGGACAGAAGCAAGTTCTGTTTGTTTTTTTGGTTTTTTTTACTTTTTATTTATGCAATTTTAGATATACAAAGCATCATAAATCTTTGTACAGGCAATATGGGGCTAATAAATGATAACAAAAAAAGAAAAATAACTATCATAAGTCAAATAATACAATTGCCATTGAATCAAATGAAACATACAAAAACCAAACATAAGATATTATATTCCCCCACTAATAAGAAACATTAGAAAAGGAGGATGTAACTATAGGGAGTAAAGAAAGAAAATAAAAAGGCAATGTTACGAGCGCGGCGGCGCAGTCGTTTCTGGAATAGGTGATGTGAGCCCTTGAACCACGGCACGACTCAGGGAGGAGCCCCTAGACACACCGCGGGAGGTGAGCTGTGCGAGCATGGGTAACAAGGAGCAAGACAAGACTGGAGTGAAGATAAGGAGATGGAAGGTCTGACCCTCTATCGGACCTGCAAGCCCCAGGATGACCAACAATGCAATGTTGCTCAATGAACAGTCCTCCGACCATTCCAAGCCCTTTTGGACCTGCCACTGGGTAACAGCAAAAGGCGGCAGGCCGGACAGAGGACGAAGGCAGATGGAGTCCTTGAAACATGGAAGTCTTTGCATGAAGACTCAGGCGAGGACACTGTAGATGAAGACTCAGGTGAGGACACTATAGATGAAGGCAAAGGATCAAGGCACTGTAGTTGTAGGATCAAGGCATTGTAGGCGAAAGAACAAAGTGCTGGGTCGAGACTGCAATGCAGCGCGCCCTACACAGTCCACCCGCGGGACTGGTCGCGGACCATGCTGGTGCGGAGCAGGTTCGAACAGAGTCTTTGGCATGGATGGACGCAAATGCAAGGAACTCCAAAGACTGGGACAGGATTCAGGATTCTCAAGGATTGAAAGACAACTCATGATTTAAGACTAGGATTCAAGCAGAAGTCTTCTGGAAGCTTGCACTGCACAGGAGAAGATGGCCTTGTACCGTGAGGCGCCCTACACAGCCCGCCAGTGAGCTGGTCGTGGACCACGACAATCACACACCAGGAAAGTGGACATCAAGGAACCAAGGCATGGAGGCAGAGGCGAAGGCAAAAGGCGTCGGGAAGTACATTGGACATAGGAGGTACAAACGAAGAACATCAGGAACACGAAGACATCTGGAAGCATGGACGAAGGACATCAGGAACATGAAGACAACTAGAGGCACAGATGAAGGACATCAGGAACATGAAGACATCTGGAGGCACGAACGAAGGACATCAGGAACATGAAGACGAAGCCGTCAAAACAAGAGAAGACCACGGAGGACCTGGACTGGTCATGAAGCAGATACAACTGTGGAACCTGATCCGAAGGCCTGGAGTGACTGAAGAGAGGCCCTTATATAGGGCTGAACCAGGAAATGAAGACCAGCTGGATTCCGGTGTGGTCAGGAGCACTTCCTGCTACTGGCCCTTTAAATACATTGAAGAGGCGTGCACCGGCACCTAGAGGAGAGCCCTGGAGGAAGGCAGGTCCATGGACAGTGGTGCCCTGCCTCACAGAGATGCAGAGAGAAGCAGGCAACAGCTGGGATGGCTTCCTGCCGTCCAGTGAGGACCCCAGCAATGGCGTCGTGGCTCCCTGCCATGAGAGGAGCTGGCTGGTGCGTCCTCCAGGTTGCATGAAGATGGCATCTGCGGCAGCCCTGCTGCATGGGAGGCTCTGCTGGAGTGGGCTCCCGCCGTGAGGAGACCTCCGCTGGTGGCACTAGGACCGCGGGGGAGCCGGGAGCAACGCGGCTAGGCCTGCCGCGGGATGGCAACATCAGCAGCCTGGCTTGCTGCATTTCGAAGAGGCAGCAGGTAGGGATTCTGCTCGCATGCCGCGGGCAGACTCACAACAGGCAAGGCTAATAGTGAGTAAGGGCCCCCAATATCAATTAAAGGCTCTAATAACTAAGGATTAGATAGAACTGTTGAAGAAGTAATCATTTTCCTTGTATTAAGGAAAGATTGTAACTGCTCAGGAGCAAAAAAAAATTATCTAATCGTAACTTGACAAAACATTTACATGGGCAACGCAATACAAAAGAAGCTCCTAAATCAAGTGTATCTTTCCTGTGAGTTAAAAAAAACCCTTTCCTCCTAAGCTGGGTAGACCTAGAAATATCAGGAAAAATATGCAGGTTTTGCCCATAAAAAGGAGAATTTTAATTACTAAATATAACGATATCACTTTAGAAATATCTGATTCAGCACAAAGGACACAATCAAATAGCCCTGTTTATTATTTCCTAACCAGATAATTCAAGAAATTCTGTAAGATTCAAAGGGTGAAATTGATTCCCTACTGAAGGATTCACAGAAGAGGGTGACAGCAAAAAAGTTAACTTATTTATAGGAAGAGGTTCTTCAGGTGGAATACCTAGAACTTGATGAAAATATTTTCTTAAGGTAACCATCGGGAGTTCACCCAAAATCTTAGGAAAGTTCAAAATTCTGAGATTAAATCGACAAGAAGAATTTTCCATCAATTCAAGCCTACGGAATAGAGCTCCGATATCCTGAATAGAAGTAGAATTAACCATCTGAATTTTTAAAATATCTTGTTGAACAGCTGCAAGTTGCCTGGAACGTTCTTGAGTGGAGCTTACATGCTACACCACCATAGGATCTAGTATGGAAATGACCAAGTCCACTTTAGATACAGAAGAGGACAAAATCTAATGAACATTTTCCATCAGTTGCCAAAGTGAATCCAAAGTTATAATTGCCTGCTTAACAGGCATCTGGAAGGAATCCTGCAGTGATGGAACCGCCGAGGAAACAGCACCTGATGAAGAGTAAACCTGCCCTCTTGCCAAACCAATATTGTCAGAGGACATCAAAGGAAAAGCTGATCCAGAAGCTGCAGTATCCTCAGAAGCCATCAAGGGAGTAATAGACGTGGCAGTATCTTCGGTGCCCACCCACACTGATGCCGGCAAAAGAACACCAGCCGGCATACCAGTGGCATCAGAAAGCATGCATCTATTAGCTGGTGGGAGAACCTGTTCTCGGGGGTTGAGGGAAAGTTGGGAAACCTCATCCCCAGGAATCACTGATGCTCCCTCACCAAGTGCTGCATCGGGCAACTCGCCGTCGAGACTCAGGGGGTCTCGGGTAGACGCAAAGCTGACAATTGACTGGTGACCTGGAGGTAAAGGGTAGGTTCAGTGGGAAAAACCCTAACTTTCCCCTTCCTCTTCAGTGCCATAACCAGACACTAAACGAAAAGCTTAAGGGAATGAAAAAAGCACTCATCGGTACAGCATCTATTGACTCACGGCTATCTTGTCCACCCTCCCAAGAAAAACACAAGTTCTATTTGTTGAAAATCCTTCTGAAATTGGATATCTTTGGATACAATCTTCTGAGGATGAGATGGTTATAACACTGTCCACCTCCAGATTTTGGACGCACCTGAAGAGATGGAGGAGAGCGTAAGAACCACTTGGAAGAAATGTTCCTGAGATGGACTTGAGAAGTAAAAAATACACTTCTTGCTTCCCAGGATGTTTGAGGCATGAAGAAGGAAATTGCGAAAGTCAATTTTTGAGAGTAAAATGCTTTTTTTTTTTTTACCCATGTAAATCAGCTGTCTGAAAATTGGCCAATTGCAATATGGAGGAAAGCATGTTTATAGTTTCAACACACATTTAGCTGCTTTGCAAAGAGATGATCCTGAGGGTGTGTTTAGATCAGGGAAGAAAAGTACACATGCAAATTATATTTTCAATCAAACTTCTAGTTGCACAGAAAAGCAGGTGCAATAATCAAAGCAAAACCATCTGTGTACCTTTGCTATGATTAATGGTGCAAAACCAATGATAAAAAAAATACTGTGCCATATTTGCACCAGTACAGGAGATTTGATTATGGAAAATGATGGCACTCAACAGTCAAGAAGGAGGCCTTGGCAGTCAAGTGGGCCTTAGAGGCCTTGCTTTACTACCTGCTAGGGTGGCAGTTCATGCTCGTAATAAACCACCAACTGCTCCTATGGATAAATAGAAATAAGAAGTCCAAGGTGAGGGTAATGAGATGGTTCCTGGCTCTACAGCTCTTCAACTATAAGATCTGACATAGGGCAGTATTTCCTATTCAGAGAGGTGTCCTTGGTACAGGCAGACTCTCATCCTGGCAAGGCTGAGCTGAGGGGGAGGGTATGTGGTGGAGTATACAGGAAACTCCCTCAGACAACCTTAAGGGACAGATCACAGCTATCTGGCTCAATCTTTCTTAAATTCAAAACCAGCAAGGGATTCTGGGCCCAGGGAGGATCCCTTAAGCTTAGCATAAGAAGACAGGGCACAGAAGAGAGAAGCCCCAGGGAACAGGCAGGAAGCCAGCCTATGCAAAAAACCTGCTGTGTGTGATGTCTAGGTGCTACCTGAACTTTAAGGTGAGCTGCATCATTTGCACTTCATTTGACACCGTAAATAAATTGCACAAAAGGAAACAGCCAGAGTCTGCTTCCTTATTCCTTCTGGCTGTTTCCAAGCCAATATTGCCCAAGTTATCTCAGTGCACAACAAGCTATATCAGTTAAGTGGCAGAGTATCCTAGTTGTTAGAGCAGTGGGCTATGAACCAAGAAAACTAGGATTCAAATCCTATTGCACTTTTGACAAGCCACATTTCCCTCCATTGTCTCAAGTACAAACTTAAGGGATCGTTTATTAAGCTGCAATATTTTTCATGGAAGGAGACAAATTCCATGAGTGGCCATCCTGCAGTATTTTTTCTCCTCCCATGACAAAATATCATGGTGGCTCCATACATTATTTTTTCTCATGGAAAAACTGTGAGAAAATATATTGTGAGGAAAAGGGAAGTGTGTGTAATGGTGGCCTATTTTTTACAGGGCTGCTATTATCTTAAAGGGCTACCAGAGCTTAAACCCCCCCCACCCCCAACCACATAAAATACACATCTGGGGTTATGAATAGACCTCTGCCTACCGCCACTGTCTGTAGAGGTGACCTAAATGTAAAAAAAGATAAACACATTTTTTGAAAAATGCATGGCGATGCCCCACCCCCTGCCCAGTCACTGTCATCTTCCAAAATAGCATTGACTGACCAGAGGTCAGCTGACACCATTTTGAAAGATAGCATTGACTGACCCAGAGCCTAGAGGGCACCCTGGGCCCTACTAGACCCTAGGGATACTCTCTAGACTACCGGGGATGTTCTCTAAGATATGGGGATGGTCTTGGAGTATAGGGGAGGGAGTGGGGAGGCCACTAGAGTATCAGGGACTTCTTCTACGGAAGAGGGAGCTTGTTGGGGAGGGGCAGGTCTAAAATGGTATCTACAGAGTTGTTGGATACCTGGGAGGTGTTACATTGAAAGGACAAAGGTTTGGGTAGAAAGGAAGGTATCATCCTGCATCTTTCAAAACAATTATTTTTCTTTTTTAAATATTTAAGATGCCTCTACAGGCAGTGGGAGGTGGGGTGGACAGAGGTACACTAAGAACCCTGTAGTAGGTATTTTACGTGGTTTTGAGGGGGCTGTTGTGACCTTTTAAATTTTGTGCAGGTGCATCAGGATGTGTGGGTTAATGTTCTGATTCACCTCCCTAAAAGTTATCTACAACTCCTGAACTCTAGCTAACTTTTTGGCAATTAACGTGGCTTGTGTTACTTTTGCAAGCATCATTACTGAATTTGCAAGAAATTTGCTAGTAATGAGCTACTCTGCATGCTTTTGAAAATGTTATGCATGCAAAGTGCATGCAAAACAGCTCATTACCTTAGGTGCAGAATTTTAGGTACAATATCACGCGATATCACCGCAAAATGGCTATATCACGCAATAAACAGCAATTTTCATATGATAAATGCTGTTTTTTGTATATTATACCTTTAGCACAGTTAAGTAAATTATTTCCTTAGATTGTAAGCTCTCTGGAGATAGAGAAATACCTACAGTACTTGAATGTAATCTGCTTTGAAGTGCTGAAAGGTAGATTATAAATAAATAAATAAGAATAAACATTGTTAAACTGTCAAACTGGTAGTTAGACAATGTAATAAAGTGTAACCAATATAGTGTGTGTGTGTGTGTTTGTTTGTGGGGAGGGGATGGGGATGGGATAATGTCCTGATTGATTCTTAAATCAGTTGGTCTATCACAGGGCTTCCCAAATCTGTCCTGGGGACCCCACAGCCCTTCGGGTTTTCAGGATATCCACAATGAATATGCATGAGATATATTTGCATACCATGGAGACTGTTGCACTGGAGGTGGACCCTTAGCTTGGTGCAGGATTGGAATGGCCCTCTGGCCGGACCCAGAGAGCACCTGCCACCAGGAGGCAGAGCACACAAGGAGACAGAGGCTAGCTGGAACTTCACCAATAACACCGGGACTTCACCAATAACTTCAACAATAACACTTCACCGGGATTTTCGTAGGTTGAGCCCTTGGGTACCCGGACCGCCTGGACTTAGGTGGGCCTCCGGTGGTCTCTAGGAGAGGAATCGTAGAGGTGTGCCCCCCATGAGCAAGGGTGCATGGCTGATGCAGAGCAAGTGGACTAGACCAGAACTGGAAGCTCTGGAGACCTCGTGAAGGCAACAGTTCAAAGAGGTCCTCCAGATGAAGCAGGCAAGGCCTGTAGGTCTAGCCATGTGGAAGCCGTGGTTATTATCCAAGGACTTAGGCCTGAAGGTCACCGGGGGCTGTAAGAGAGTGTCCGAGTGAAGCGCAAGGGTCAATGCTAGAATATCAGTCCAAGAGATGTCAGCCAAAGCAGGAGTCAATGCCAGAGTCAGTCCATGCGTAGTTGTGGCAAGCATGGGTCGGTTCCAGGCAGAAGACAGAAGAGTGGTCAGGCAGGCAGTGGTCAGTTCCAGGCAGCAGAATGGTCAGGCAGGCAGTGGTCAGTTCCAGGTGGCAGGCAGAAGAATGGCCAGGCAGGCAAAGGTCAGTACCAAGAAGTCAGTCCGGATAGGTACTACCTGAGAAGGACATGGAAGCCGGAGACGCTGGAACAGGAGACACTGGAACAGGAGACACTTGGAACACGAAGGCAAACTCACTACACAAGCTGTGTCGACCCAATTGCCAAGGCAGGGATCAGGTGTTTGAGCCCTGCCTTATATATGGAAGGCTGATGATGTCATCGGGGTGCGCCTCTCGAAGGTTTCCCGGGCTGTGACCTTTAAGCAGGATGAGGTCGGCCATGCGTGTACCTAAGGGCGGGGCCAAGCTGGCCGATGCAGAGCCCCAACAGGAGCTCTACTGTGAGGCCTGAGGAGATGGGGACGCCGAGGGAGGCCGCAGAGAGCGACAGGGACACCGGGGGTTAGCGGCAGCGGGTAAGCTTGCCCTCGTGGACGGCAATGCCAGGTGAGCAGGCCCAGTCGCGGCACCCACGCGGCCGGGACACACAACAGAGACTCAGTATTTGCAAATTTATCTCATGCATATTCATTGTGGATATCCTGAAAACCCGACTGGCTGTGGGGTCCCCAGGACAGGTTTGGGAAGCCCTGATCTATCAGATGTATAGTCAGTGGATCACAAGTAGAATATTTCACTGCATAAGTATAAATCCTTTCTACACCACACAAATCATATTCCTGAATTCCAGTACAAGCAGACATATGCAGTTGGTGTGGTTCCCAAACTTCTCTAACTTTTTTGTACAAAAGAAATTCATTGAACAGGTTTCTGTGAGGTCTAACAGTTCTGTGAGGTCTAACAGTTCTGAGTTCCGGTATGGAACAATACAAAAATTCTGGATCATATCCTCATGTAAGCTTTTCTAATTTCCATTTTACTCCTTTGTAGCAGTAGCAGTTTTGGAGTTATTTCTATTAACCAATTTGTGTTAGTTTTATACAAATGGTATCACCTTAGGTCCATTTCCTTGGGAGAATCTGGGTTAGCTTTTTATTATTTCTGTGCAACCAGTGCTACTTCATAAATGGTATCCTGTATATTTCCTTTACTCTAGTGAAGGAAACCATTTGATAAAGTGAAAAAAATTGAAAAAAACTGAAAGGTGCAAGTTGAAATGTTAAGAGTGTACAACATGTGTGGACACTGTTTAAAAATACCATTTTAAAAGTGCAGTTCAGATGATTTCCATGCATTAAGAAAGGTGGAAGGAAGGCCAAACGATTGAAGGCATGGTGAAAAGGTGAGGTAAATGAAGCTATTTTAGCTAAATGAATTTCCTTCAAAAATAGAAAGAAGGATCCACTCTGAAGAAAACAGGATAAAACATAAGCATTGTTAAATGTTCTTTGAACATACTGAACATATTGAATATAATTTTGGTGGTCACCTTATTACATCAAGAGTGAATAAGATAAGTTATCCTTTTAGACCCTAATTTGAATGTGGTATTTACTTTGCAGAAAAAAAAAGAAAAACTTAGTTATAAGGCATCAGACCAATGATTATATATAAGGCAGAAAATATATTAATGTGAGCAACATTCCTTTTATGATACCTATTTTATGGTCTATCAATTCATTAAATCATTGTCTATTTAAAAATTTGCCCCTATTTAGAGGTGAGGAGGTCTATTATTGTGTTGCATAAACTGATGTCCACTTAACTTGAAATTCACCATTAGGAAGATGCATATTTACTAAGTTAAAATTAAACATTGATAAGACGGGCTAAGAGAGAATTTGAAAAGTTGTCTGTAGAGGCAAAAATTCATAATAAAAACTTTAAAAAATATATCTGAAGCTGGAAGCTCGCGAGGGAGTTGGTTGGACTGTTAGATGATCGAGGGCTTAAAGGGGCACTCAGGGAAGATAAGGCCATAATTGAAAGACTAAATTAATTTGCTTTGGTTTTTACTAATATATATATATATATATATATTTTTATATTTCACATTTCAGTACTTCAAAGTGGATTGCATTCAGATACTGTAGGTATTTCCCACTTTCCAGTGAAATTATGATCTAATTGCCTGATTTATTAAGGTTTTTCTACCATTCTGTGTCTATGGGAAAATACCTTGATGAATCAGGCCCTAACATGTACTTAAGGCACTGCAGGGTGAAGTAAATTGCCCAAAGTCAGTTCAGTTACTCACCTTGGAAAGGTGTTGAGGTAGTGTGATTTGGTTTGATTAGGTACCAACAATTGTTAATCAAGAGAGCAGTGAGTCACTCTGGTTAACTGAAGTGTTAAGGTTGTGTGTTTGATTTGATTAGGTACCATTATTTGTTAATCAGAACAGCAGTGAGTCACTCAGGACAACTAACTGTAGTGTAAATCTCCAAACGGATTGTTTTGCACTAATTTACCTTAAAAGCACATTATATGTTGCAAGGGAAGAGCTCAGTAACCCACATTCCAGTGGGAGCACTGAGAGGAGAAAATTACCTTGCTGGTGGCTGAAAGGAATCAGTAAGTTTTTGCTTGGGACATTGGCTTTTTTAAAATTATTGGGGCAAAGTTAACTATTTGGGAATATTATTTAGTGTGTTTGTATGTTTGTGCTTTTAATAGTCAGTAAGGCAGCGAATAAACAGAAGTTAGACTGTATTTTTAAATAGTCAGTCAGTAAGGCAGCTAGTAAGCAGTAGTTAGTGTGTTTATTTTTAAAAGTCTAAAAGGCAGCTAATAAACAGAACTGAGTGTTTGTATTAAAAAAAAATAAAATAAAAAAAACCCAAAAAGTAGCCAGAAGCTAGAAATAAGCTGGGAGCAGTGTATACCTAAGTAAAAAGTATAACCTATCATTAAAATCATCCATTGACCTGAAGACTGGAGGATAGCAAATGTAACCCCAATATTTAAAAAGGGCTCCAGGGGCGATCCGGGAAACTACAGACCAGTTAGCCTGACTTCAGACTTCAGCCTGACGTCAGTGCCAGGAAAAATAGTGGAAAGTGTTCTAAACATCAAAATCACAGAACATATAGAAAGACATGGTTTAATGGAACAAAGTCAGCATGGCTTTACCCAGGGCAAGTCTTGCCTCACAAATCTGCTTCACTTTTTTGAAGGAGTTAATAAACACGTGGATAAAGGTGAACTGGTAGATGTAGTATACTTGGATTTTCAGAAGGCGTTTGACAAAGTTCCTCATGAGAGGCTTCTAGGAAAAGTAAAAAGTCATGGGATAGGTGGCGATGTCCTTTCGTGGATTGCAAACTGGCTAAAAGACAGGAAACAGAGAGTAGGATTAAATGGACAATTTTCTCATTGGAAGAGAGTGGACAGTGGAGTGCCTCAGGGATCTGTATTGGGACCCTTACTTTTCAATATATTTATAAATGATCTGGAAAGAAATATGACGAGTAAGATAATCAAATTTGCAGATGACACAAAATTGTTCAGAGTAGTTAAATCACAAGCAGATTGTGATAAATTGCAGGAAGACCTTGTGAGACTGGAAAATTGGGCATTCAAATGGCAGATGAATTTTAATGTGGATAAGTGCAAGGTGATGCATATAGGGAAAAATAACCCATGCTATAATTACACAATGTTGGGTCCCATATTAGGTGCTACAACCCAAGAAAGAGATCTAGGTGTCATAGTGGATAACACATTGAAATCGTCGGTTCAGTGTGCTGCAGCAGTCAAAAAAGCAAACAGAATGTTGGGAATTATTAGAAAGGGAATGGTGAATAAAACGGAAAATGTCATAATGCCTCTGTATCGCTCCATGGTGAGACCGCACCTTGAATACTGTGTACAATTCTGGTCACCGCATCTCAAAAAAGATATAATTGCGATGGAGAAGGTACAGAGAAGGGCTACCAAAATGATAAGGGGAATGGAACAGCTCCCCTATGAGGAAAGACTAAAGAGGTTAGGACTTTTCAGCTTGGAGAAGAGACGGCTGAGAGGGGATATGATAGAGGTGCTTAAAATCATGAGAGGTCTAGAACGGGTAGATGTGAATCAGTTATTTACTCTTTCGGATACTAGAAAGACTAGGGGGCACTCCATGAAGTTAGCATGTGGCACATTTTAAAACTAATCGGAGGAAGTTCTTTTTCACTCACCGCACAATTGAACTCTGGAATTTGTTGCCAGAGGATGTGCTTAGTGCAGTTAGTATAGCTGTGTTTAAAAAAGGATTGTATAAGTTCTTGGAGGAGAAATCCATTACCTGCTATTAATTAAGTTGACTGAGAAAATAGCCACTGCCATTACTAGCAACGGTAACATGGAATAGACTTAGTGTTTGGGTACTTGCCAGGTTCTTATGGCCTGGATTGGCCACTGTTGGAAATAGGATGCTGGGCTTGATGGACCCTTGATCTGACCCAGTATGGCATGTTCTTATGTTCTAATATCAAGATTATTGGTTAAGGGTAGTAACAGCCGCATCAGCAAGTTACCCCCCATGGACATTTCAGCCATGAGGTAAATGGAAGAAAAAACACTTTTTGTTAAATGCAGGAATAGTTTCTTCAGACATATGCAAAATTTCGACAAAGTACATTTTAATGGTCATACGAGGATGCTCGCCAACCACCCGAGGGAAGGCAAGCAGAAGTAAATTAAGATGTCTCTCATGATTCTCCAGATATTCAATAAGTCTGGAAGGAGATACTTACTTTTGCACGATAGTGAAATTAAGAGATTGGAAGCCCTGTATCTCAATTTCCAAGTTGGTAATTCTATTGTTATGTTCATGTAAATATTTGCCATGACTTTGAAAGTTGCATTCAAGCTTTTGGAACAGCAAAAGTATTTTAATGGAGTAGTAAGCAATTATTTTCCCATGAATAGAGATCAGATCCCATAGACAATCTAATTGTTATTTACTCTTTAAGATAATACAAGGACTGGAGGCACTCCATGAAGTTAGCAATTAGCATATTAATAACAAATTGTAGAAATTTCTTTTCATTCAAGGCACAACTAATCTCTGGAATTCATTGCCAGAGGATATGGTTAAGGTAGTAAGTGAAACTGGATTTGAAAAAGGTTTGGACAAGGTCTTGGAGGAGAAGTCCATAAACTGCTATTAATCAAGCTGACTTAAGAAATAGCCACTGCTTATCTATTTAATGTTTGGGTACTTGCCAGGTACTTCTATCCTGCATTTGCCACTGTTGGAACCAAGGTGCAACTCCTTATGTTCTTCTTAAGTAAAATTTTGCATAGAAAATTAATTTGAAGGACAAGGGTTCATAACATGAAGTTGGAGGGAGGTATGCTAAGAGGAAATATAAGAAAATACTTCTTTACTGAGAAGGTGGCAAAATTCTAGAATAACCTACCAGCAGAACCAGTGGAAGCAAGTACTGTGATAGAATGTGAACATGTTTGGGACAGATATAGAAGAAAGTGTGAAGAACCGTTTTGGAAGACTGCACTATCACAATCAACCCACCTTTCAGTACCTCCAAAGCAAAGGTAATGGGAGAGGTGATGTGAAGAAAACAAGGGGCAGAGAAAGGAAGCCTAGTGACATCCAGGCCACAGGGTAACCAAGCTAGAGCAAATAGACTGCATTCTCCCAGAAACCAACTGGATCAATGCCAGCAGTTGGCCCGTTACTGACCAGCAGGACATTGAGACCAAAGAAGCCAGATGTTTAGGTAGCTGTTTAGATGGTTATGAAACCCGATAAAAAGACATGGGTGTTTCTCTACCCTCTCCTGGAGGCACACAAGCCAGTCAGATTTTCAGGACTGCCATAATAAATATGTATGAGATAGAGTACACTTTACTCTTTGCTTCAGGACCCTTAGAGCTCTGTCCCTACCCTTATAGTAAAACAAAACTATAGCACAAAAACAATTTGGTGGTGTTTGACAGTTTAAAGTTTTTACTGACGTACTTGTAGAATGGCAATGATGTGATAAAAAGTATACCTTCTGCAAGTAACATCCATGACAGCAATACAAATTATGAGCAGGTACTGGAGTACAGTTCATCAACCAATAGGGGGCTCCTCTGATTCCCAAAATCCTATTTGGGTAGTCTTAGGGAACTTCCTTGACTCACAAACTCCCTTTATGGTACTTGAAAAAAACTGGTTATTTCTCCTCTCTTTCTCTAATACTGCAGGGGAGCTTCCCTGCACTAGAATGAGACCAATACTAACTCCAGTGATTTCTCCTTTGAGAATTATCTGACACACTCACTTGCGTAGAGGTCTCTGCTGCTCCTCTCTTTGGGTACAGAACCTCTTCTCATGCAAATCACACACTCTCTGGAGCATGGTCTACTCCAAGGCGCATTTCCACTTCTTCCACAGCTAAAAAATTTGGGTGGCTTTCCAAAGAGCTACAAACCTGGGATAGGTTTCCCCGTCACAAGAATCTGTCTGAGATTCCTGCTCAGTGCCCCTCATGGTTGCTCGAAGCCCTCACTCAGCTCCAGAGACTGCAACCTTAAGGTCTGGACTGTATCCAAAGAGAAGGAGCACAACTCCTTAGACACCTCTCAATGGGGAATGTTTGAAAAGACCAATACACTAACTCTTGAATGTTATGATTGGGTGCCTATGGAGACACATAGTCACATATCTCACTAGTAAGAAACAGTTTTAGGATCCCCTTGCATTTGATTTTAGTTTTAGCGGATGACATTGCAATTTATTTTCACTAAAGCAACTCCATCCATGTGGGCATGGACTTTCATACCATCAACTTAATAATGTTATTAAAGCAGTATTGGACAATTTAGTTGAAAATCATATCTGAATTTTCTTCTAATGGTAGATATTCAGTGCAGTTCTGTAAAAAGTACAATTTGAAATATGCTTAAGAAGTGTGCTACCTCAAAATGCAAGGGAGAAATTTAACTACAAAACGAAATATGAGGTTGTTTTGATTCCTTTTTTGCTGTTCAGTCATTATTTCCGTGTTTGACTAGCAGACTGCTAAATTGCACCAGAATGTTAAAGCACCTATTGTGTAAAATATGAAAATCACATCCATACAAATAAATGTAATAAGTAGTACTTTTACAATGAAAACTCAATTGATATGTAACAGCTAGACATTTAAATTGCCTTTTTTTCTATAAAATGAAATACTTAGTTTACTGCCTTAGTCACATCAGTATGTTTTTCAACTGCTCTTGCAACCTGAGCTGAACAAACTAAAATCCCAATGCAAATAAACAAAATAAAATTATAAAACGCAGCTCCTCCTCTGTCCAAAAAAAAAGAGAACATAACTTTTCAATACAAAGGCGCTTTCTATGACTTGATTCACTCAGATCTGGGGCTATGAAACATTCTCGACAAAAGAATTTTTATCACCTCAAATGACTAGAAATATTTGCTAGGGATGTGCAGACAAAAAGTTTATGTTCATAAGTCCATAAGTCGAAAAGGGGGGTCAATTTCGGTCAATATGGACATATGGAGAATTCCATAAGTTGAGTCTATGTCCATACGTGCACCGGTTCCCTAAATAAAAATTTAAACCCCTCACCCTCCTTAATCCCCCCCCAAGACTTACCAAAATTCCCTGGTGGTCCAGCGGGGAGTCAGGAAGCCATTCCTCTATTCCTTTGCGAGGAGCACGTGACATCCGCGTCACGTCGGAGTGACGCGGCCGTCACGTGGTCCACCGCGGTTCCGCTCCCGGACCCCTCCTTGGACACAAACGGAACTTTTGGCCAGCTTGGGGGGGCCTCCTGACCTCGCAAAGGAATAGAATAATGGCTTCCTGACTCCCCGCTGGACCACCAGGGAGTTTTGGTAAGTCTTGGGGGGGGGGGATTAAGGAGGGTGAGGGGTTTAAATTTTTATTTAGGATCAACGATCGCGATTTCCAATGTATTCAACATAGCTATGTTGAATAAGTTGGAAATCCGATCGTTTTCGCCTCATCACTTTTTTAAGTTAAAAAAAAAAAAAAGTAGCGTTTTACATTTAAGTTCAAAACGAATGCACACCCCTATTATTTGCATCCCACTGTAAAATGCTAGATAGGTATGTTGAATAACTAGGAACCTTTGTGTAAATGACCTTTCTGCAGGATTTTAAGATGGAAGATTCAGATAACTTTACTTTGGCACTGCCAAAGTACATAGGTTCAGCCTTCCCCCAAATTAAGTATTGTGTAATACATTACCAGCCTAATTTCACCTGCTCCTTTCCTGATTATCCTTTGTAAACTCATATCCCTGGATGACATCATGGCATCTGGAATAGGGGCAGAGGAAGCCTACTGAGCATGCTCATGAGGTCACACATGCTCCTTTATAAAAAAAAAAAAATAATAATAAGTTTACAAAACATTTTCAACCATGTAGTTCCGTAGGAAACATTAGGCAATGGGGTGTTTAGTAGGGATGTGCAGACCAAAAGTTTAAGTTCATAAGTCCATAAGTCGAAAGGGGGTCCCATTTGCGGTCAATATGGACATATGGAGAATTCCATAAGTTGAGTCTATGTCCATATGTGCAAATAAAAATTTAAACCCCTCACCCGCCTTAATCCCCCCCCCCCAAGACTTACCAAAACTCCCTGGTGGTCCAGCGGGGTCAGGACGCCATTCCTGAACTCCTTTGCAAGGAGCACGTGACGTCGGCGTCACGTGATTCCCCTCGGGTTCGCTCCCGGACCCCTCGTTGGGCTCAAAAGGAACTTTTGGCCAGCTTGGGGGGGCCTCCTGACCCCCCAAGCTGGCCAAAAGTGCCTTTTGGGCCCAACGAGGGGTCCGGGAGCGAACCCGAGGGGAATCACGTGACGTCGGCGCCACGTCAGAGTGACGCGGCGTCACGTGATTCCCCACGCGTCCACTCCCGGACCCTCACGGAACTTTTGGCCAGCTTTGGTAAGTCTTGGGGGGGGGGGAATTAAGGAGGGTGAGGGGTTTAAATTTTTATTTAGATCAACAATCGCGATTTCCAACGTATTCAACATAGCTATGTTGAATAAGTTGGAAATCCGATCGTTTAAGCCTCATCTTTTTTTTAAGTTAAAAAAAAAAAAAAAGTTGCGTTTTCCATTTAAGTTCAAAACGAATGCACACCCCTAGTGTTTAGACTTTGCTGGTGATCTGTTTGAAAATAACACCATTGGTGGTGCTGTACCTTCAGCCCAACTGGGGCAGCTGCAGCAGGAAGATGCTGAAAGCATTTCTCTCCCTTGCTTCTGTTTCTCCAGCCTTCTCTGGCCTATTGGCTCTCCTTGCTGCAGGACATTTATTTATTCAAACTTTCAGAGGTCAATCTTAAAAAGCCATTTAGACAGATTGACGAGTTATCCATCTAAATGGCAAGGTTTGCCACATTCAGTCACTTATCTGGCTAGATTTTAGCTGGATAAGTCACTAGCAGGCTAAAATCCAGCCGGATTAAAAAGAGGCGTTCCGGAGCTGTTTTGGGGAGGAGTAAAGTTATACAGCTTACCTAGCTGATTTTCAATTCTAATCCGGCTAAGTTATCTGGGCTTGTGTGGCTGGATAAGTTCCTACTTATATGGATATCTTTAAAAGAACACCAGTTAAGTAGCGCTGTGAAAGTAAAAAAAATAAATAAATAAACAAGGGGCCTGTGGCCCGATTCTCACTCTACTCTCCTCCAAATGTATTCGATAGCCCTGTCAGGCCACCCCCTCCCCCCCTCCCCACATTGCTTCCTAAATGGTAAGATAGCCTTGCTGTCCCCCTACCACCAGTCCTTACCCCAGTTCAATCTATAGTGAATATAAGGTTGTTGTCAGACCCTTCCTCCCTGCTGTGATCTTAGAGAGTATCAGCACAGAATATACCACAAACTGCTCTGAAGTGCCTCGAGAATGGGTAAGTGCCTATCCTGGTCCCGACAATGATTTTTAGGATTAGGGGTGGGGGGGGGGAAGGGTTGGGGAGGGGGGGTGTTCCGCTGGTCTTTATGCAAATTATGTGCTTTTAACACATTTCATTTATGCAAATTTTTAAAGGGGAAGAACCCGCTTTGTCTTCCTTCGAAAATTAGCAGATGCAAAGAACTCATGCTAAAAAAAAGAACATGTAGTCTGCAATTGCTAGGTCTGTGGATGGTCAAGCATAGATCAAAAGAGCTTCAGTACACTTGAAAATCACTCGAACATATGTCATTTTACTTCCTCCCCAACTGAATCACACCTCCAGAAATACATTTTTTTAATGAAGCTAAAAGTTTGTATGGTATGGAATCCAAGCGTACTTTTAACCACATATGAGGAGGGACATTTTCAGTCAGGCCATTTTACCCAGGTAAATGCCTATTTATCCAACTAAATGTCTTTGAAAATTTCCCTTCCTATTATGAGCCCTTGTTCTATAATTTCCATTCTGTTGAAAAAAATTGCTTGTGCCTTGTGCATGATTATACCTTAGAGCAAGGGTGAGAAGTTCCAACCAGTCAGGTTTTAAGGATATCCCTAATGAATATGCCTTTATATGATATAAATTTTCCTGCACACTGCATCAATTGTATGCAAATATGTCCTATCAATATTTATTAGAGATATCCTGAATATCCAACCATTTTGTGGCCCTTAAAGAGTGGAATTGATCACTCCTGCCTTAGAGATATTTGACTTTCTGTCATATACTGTTTTTTAGCCCTTTCTTTGGGGTATACATATTTAGACCCTTGATTCTCGTTTCATAATATAGACTCTGAGCTATTTTGCTAGCCCTTCTTTGGACTACTCTACCATCATTATGCATACAATACGTTAAGACTACAATCTGAAACACTGTTTCAGATGGAATTCAACTTTATATGCTTATCTTTTGCTTAAAAACACTAATTATCATACACAGCTATGCACACATTCAATGTCACATTTCTATATTGATCAATCACATATATATCAAAACAACCCCAGCAGTATATTCTTTTTTACTTTTAACAGGTAATTTGTAGGACCTTCATGACCTCAGCTTGCCAATAACACCAAGCCGTATCGACCTCTGGTCCAACGTTATTTTAATTTAATTATTGTGCTCACTCGGAGTCAAACATACTTTTTTTGTAATATTTTACATTTTTCCTAAAAAGTCATGAAAGGTCCATGGGGCAGGGAGATCTTGTAAAGCAATTTTTTGCCCAAGTCCAGGAGCTAAACAAGTAACCGGTACTTAACTTTTATGTCAAACACTGTACATCACCCCGACATGGCCATGTTTCGATTGCATTCTGCATCAGGGGGTTTTCTCATCCAATTTCCACTTGCTCCTGTCAATGCTTTCAAACTCTCAACGTCTCTAGCACTCCCCGGTACCTTTTCCTATATTGAACATTCACCTTCCTGTATACTGTTAAATACTGGTAACCATGTCCTAATGCTTCAGAATATCCACAATGAAAATGCATGAGATTGATTTACATGTGCTGTCTCTATTGTATGCAAATATAACTCAAGTATATTCATGGTGGATATCCTGAAAACCAGGCTTGTTTATGGGCTTTTGAGGATTGAAGTTGGCCACCCTTGTCTTAATGCATATTTTGAACTTTTTGTCATTTATTCTTTAGGTATGTGTACTGCCTGTTCTTGGGATTAGTTCGTATGTGGGTGGTACCATCTCTCACCTCAAGCTGGGCTGAGGTGAGAGATGGTACCACCCACAGGGAAGTGCCCTCACTTTCGGGAGGAGAGGTCTCATCTGACGTCAGACACAGTATCAGTCTAGAGTCTTTATTAAAGAGATAGAATGGCACTACCCGCGGAGTAGGGGATGCCAGAGAGGAGGTCTCACAGACACAGAGACACAGGGACAGTGGAATGGGGGATACCCAGAGAGGATACCTCCGTAGAGTTGGTAATGGTCCGCAGAGTGGGGTACACCGAGGAGGTCTTCAATAGAGATGGAAGTGGTCCGTGGAGCGGAGTATACCGAAGAGTTCTTCGGTAAGATGGTAGTGGCCCGCGGAGCGGGGTACACCGAAGAAGGTCCTCGGGAGAGATGATAGCAGTCCGCAGAGTGGGGTACACCAATGAGGTCCTTAGTAGAGATGGTAATGGTCCGCGGAGCGGGGTACACTGGTGAGGGTCCTCAATAGAGATGATAGCGGTCCGCAGAGTGGGGAACACTGATGAGGTCCTCAGTAGAGTTGGTAAAGGTCCCCAGAGTGAGATACATCCGAGGGAGTCCTCAGTAGAGATGGTAATTGTCCACAGAGCGGGGTACACCAGAGAGGTCCTCGGTAGAACAGGAAGTAGTCCGCATAGCGGGTTACTAAGGGCAAAGGGCCATCGGCGCCATTTTGTTTACTGGCAGCTGATGGCCCGAGCACGGGAGAATGCTCCTGGGACCCCCGCTGGACCACCAGGTATTTAAAAATTTTGGGGGGGGTCCGGAGGGTGGGGGGGATACTAACAAACTCATTTTAAAGAGTCCGCTGTATTTTTTGGTTATCGGCTCGGGTGCAGCCGATAAAAAAACCCCGATCAGAATGCAAGATAAAAATTACACGATGTGAATCGGAACCGGAATCCGAACCAATACCGGTTCCGATTCACATCTCTAGTATCCCTATCCTTTTTTAGATATGGCCTCCAGATCTTAACTGCACAAGTTTCTTCTCCTTCAAATTGTATACTCTGCTGTAGATCTTAATGTGATCTGAAAAAAAGAATTATTATATAACAATAATTCACACCTAGCATCTCTGAATCAGATATTGGAGAAAATTATTATCCAGCTAAGAGCAGAAGTAGAAGGCATTGTAAATACTTGTGTATACCAGGAGAGAGACCAAAAGCAGTTAGTAGAGGAGAACCAGAATCTGATAATTAAAATGAATACCCTATAAAGACAGATATTAGTTCTTCAAAAGCAAATCAAAGAAAAGGAAAGACAGATCACTGAAGGGCAACCTAGGGACTCAGATCCCACTACAGATGCAGATGAACTACCATAAGATACAGAATGGATTCAGAAGTTAGAAGAGATTATAGAAGCGCAGAAAGAAAAAATCTTAAAACAAATGAAATCTCTAAATTCCTAACTCACTGAAGTACAGCTAAAGCTGGCAATCATAGACAGTAAGGAGGTAGAACTCAGAAACTGTCACAAAAGATTAGCACAGTTATAGAGTCATGTTTCAGAGAGAGATGGCCACATAGACAAGCTAAAGCAGGAGTTAGTCTCAAGAGGCTCAACACATTGAAATGGAGTCATTCAGAGCCAGAAATCAAAAGCTTGATAAGCAAAGCAAACATGAAACCATGCTCATCCAGCAGCAGGAAAAGCTCTTGCAAAGTAAGAATAAAATAGAGGTTCTGCAGACAGCAAAATCCAAGTTAGAATTCTTGAAACAGGAACTATCAGCCTATTTAAATAAATATCGATATCAGCTAAGGGTATCCCAAAACATGATTGATTTATGGAAAGAAAAGACAGCTACTGTTTTGCCAGGTTCCATTGATGTAAAGCAAAGCATGCATGAATCAGAGTACCCTAGTACAGCCCATAAGTCTTTCCCTCACTCATTCCCAAATTCATCGGACAGCCTAAAATGGGAGGAGGAGCACAAAGCCCAGGTAAAAGCAGTTTTTCACCCAAGATGGGGATGGGACACTAAGAGAAGCCAGAGAACAAAAGGAAAAACCTACTGCAAAGGGGACAAACTGAGGTGTTAGATTCCAGATGCAGCTGTGACCTCTCCTCAATGGAAAGTCAAGGAGAACATGGAATGAGGAGCAAGGGGTATCCCTCCTGTTTCCCCAAAAGGGGGGTGAGTTAACCCATATAGAAGGGCTAACCGAGGACTGGGATCCAAAGCTACCACCCAGATTGGCTTTTCCCCAGCCAACACTAGAAGGAGCTCTAAACCTAACAGAACAAATTAAGCTCCTTTGGACATTAGTTGATCTCTTTAAAAAAATCTGGTTCAGATATCTTACAGCATCTGGCAAGGCTGCATGAGTTTTTGTCATATTATGTGTTCATTCTGATAAAGGTCAGACACCTCTCCTACCTTTGAGCTTTAGTAAAGAAGCTTGACAATATATCACTAGCATCCCCCTAGAGGTTAAGGGTTCTTTAGACATATTTGAGTCTACCCTCAAAAAGCACTTTGGGGCTTATGCCAATAATGTCATGATGTGACAAACTACTTACAATATGATGTATGGCCCTGAGGAGAGTCACCAAGCTTTTAGCTATTGCCTACAGCTTACTTCCTTCTATGGTGAAACCTAGCTCACAGAGGCAGATTTGGCAACCCTCAGGAATCTGTTTTGTGAACCTCTTATCCCTAATCTTATAGATCACTTATTAATCTACAGGGAGGCACCCTTAGATTTCCTAGTAGAAGAAGCAGAGAGGTTACATTTTATTTACTACAAAGGTAAAACCACGACTAAGGGGAAGAATACAGATAAGAAGAAAGAAAGTAATCAGGTATCAACCATAATTCAGAGTCCATATGGAAACCATGAAATTAATTCTCTGTCTTCGTATCCCAAATCTAACAAACCCAGGATGCCTCTTCCCCTTCCACTGCCCCAGCGGAAAACCCAGAAAAGGGTTCTGAAGATTTGTGGTCTCCAATAAAAACTGTAACTGGAGGTTTATGCAGAAATATAACCAGAGCCAGTTTTTGGAGAGTCAGCTGGCAGAACTGAAGACCAACCTCCAGAACTTCAGTGTTGAAAGGCATAGTATGTCCACTACACCTGAGAAAGTTTACCAGAATAATCAGGAAAAGTCTGGAGAATCTAGGAGCAGCAATGGACCTAGCACTCTCCATGATGGCCCCAGTACCTCAGGGCCCTCCACTAGTATGCAGTGACTAAACAATCATGTTTTTTCTCCTCATGTCTCTACCATAATTGATCAGGAGTCTTCCCTGTTTGTACCTGCTAATACTAAAAGCTCTGCAGTACTAGGTGACATCCAGCTGCATGGGAGTTCTGCTCCCCCTTCTGGACTTGGACTCTTTCAGGAATCAAAAGTATCTTTTAGAGAATTGGAAGCCTCGGGGATTTTGGTACTTGATTCTCATCCAAATATAATATGTATTCAGCTGTGAGGGTATTCTAGATACTGGTTACTTAGAATTTGTTTGACAAATTCTCTACTTCCTTAGAGAGGAGATCCACTCCGAGGGTAATCCCATGCAATGTGGCCCTAAGGGCCTATGGAGGAATGCCCATGGAGGTCAGAGGTAAGGCCTGGCTCACCATTCAGATAGGGAAGATGACAGTGAAGCACCCAGTTCTGATCACTAAAAGCCTCAAAGAGGAATTCCTAATTGGAAATGAACTCAAGAGGCTGTCTCCCATTCTTGATTATGTAAATGAGGTCATGTGGACTCAGGTCAGACACCATCTCCCTTATGAAAGAGTGGTTCAAAGGGGAAAGTGGACCCATAGTTTCTGCTCCATAGAGTAGAAAAATACCACTCTCAGAATACATTTCCAAAGTTTAGCAGATCCCTTTCTTCTAGAATTTCGATACAGACAGGCAGAAGGAGCAGAAGATAATAATGACAATGTTATCCTCTTGGAAAAAGAGGCCATACTCAGGATTGTCCTAGATAATGACTGAATGGAGATTTGCCTTGATGGAGCGTTGACTCAGGAGCTCAGGAGGTAAGTCTACCTGCAACCAAAAACACACACTTCGTACACCCCAGAAAGTTGACCAACATACACTGGGGTGGATATTCCATTTCAGTGTGTGTCCAGCTAGCAGACACACAAAACATACAGGTACTATGGATGCTCGGTAGTAAAGACTCCTTCATTAGAGAGTCCCTCTTTTGCAAGGTAAAAGGTAAGATAGAACAGGATGCTGTAAAACACCATAATACCCTGGTAGAGATACCTGGACAAGATAATAAGTTGTAAGTAGGATAATATAACTTAGTGCTGAAGTTAGGTGGTAAAAACTTCAAAAGCAATTCTCCATAATCAAGGGTTTAGCTTCACAGATGTATTTGGGCTTAAACTGTCTCAGCAAACTGGGAGCCTTTGTCAACCTGGTGGATGATATTGTCTGGAGCTGACTAGAAGGTGATCCAGAAAGCAGCCCCAATGCAAGTCACTCAGATTTGGTCAGGCAGTTCCAAAGATATGCAAAGTGGTGAATGCTGCAGAAGCCCATATTCTTATCAGTAAACAAAATTATCCCAACAAAATCAGAATAGCCAAAGGTCAACAAATGTTGGACAAGTCGACTTTCTTCTCTTCGAAAACCAGAGTTCTAAAATCTAGGTTGTCTATGGAAGTCACACCTTGTATTGGACACAATTGCTGGGCAGAACAGAAGTGAAACTAAAAGCAGAAAATAAGCAGAGAGAAAGAGTGAGAGAGACAGAAAAAAAAAGGTCTTATGACATCAACTGAACCCCTTTTCCAATTACAAGCAGTAAATTTGAAATGGAGAAAGAGGAAAAACATTTTAACATGACCTTATTTTACATAAATGTGCATTAACTCAAACATAAGAACCTTTCTGCCCTTTTTCACTTTTAGGACTTGATGTTCCCAACATATTTTAGGGAAGTAGTATTAGTGGACAGGATGGTTTGTAGGCTGTGTTTATTTGTTTAATTCATAAAAACATAAGACATACCCTGCTGAGTTTGACCAAAGGTCCATTGAGCTTAACAATGGCCTTTCTGAGTAGAGCCATTTCTTGTTGCTTACTCCTAAGGATAAGTGATGGCTTTCCCAAATCAACCTGGCTTATGGAATTTTTCTCCAGAAACTTTCCAAACTCCTTTCAAACCTAGATATGCTAGATGTCTTAATTACATCCTTCAGCAACAAATTCCACAGCTTGACTGTGCATTCAGTAAAAAATATACATTCTTCAATTTATTTCAAAACTGCTAAACTTAGTACTGTTTGAAAGGTAAATAATTGTCCCCTATTTATCTGTTCCAAGCCACTCATGATTTTATAAACCTCTGTCATATTCCTTCTCTGTCAACTTTTCTCTAACCTGTTTAACCTTTCTTCATAAGGGACTCTTTCCATCCCCGTTATTATTTTTATTACCTTTCTCCGTACCTTTTCTAGTCCTGCTTTTTCTTTCTTGAAATGGGGTGACCAGAACTACACACAAGAGTCAAGGTGCATTTACACCATGGATCGATACAGAGGCATTATATTTTCTATTTTATTTTCCATTCCTTTCTGAATCATTGCTAAAATTCTATTTGCTTTTTTGACTGCCACCGCATACTGAGCTGAGGATTTCAATGTATTATTTAGTAATTGTTTATGTATGAATTATGTTTAATTGAACTTATGTATTATATTTAATCTGCATTTTCAATGATGGATTGAATTTCATCATGGATTTGTATTTTATATATCTTGTAAGACTGCTTTGCCTGGTCCATATATTACATGCTGTTTGGCATGTCTTATTTTTGCCTGATTATTGCCTGAATCCTAAATCTGCTCTCAAGTATAGAAGATTTATTTCCAATCACACATACACAAAAAGGGGTTTCACGTAACAGTCTGGCAGAAAAAAATAAAAAGTGACAAACAATATGCAATGAAATGTAATTTTTACACTTGCATCTCACCTTTTTGGTCCCACAGGCCCATCCATAGTGATATATAATATATGTAGAATATAAATCCATAAATGTATGTTAAATAATTTAATGAACCCTGGCCAGGGCTGAAGCCTTGATGACTGTCATTACTGCTGACAAATTTCAAACTTGTAATAGCCCATACGTGTCTATTGCCATGTGTCCAGTACATGCGCACTCACTTTTCTATGCAATCACATATATAAAGAATGTGCTGTATTGTCTGTCATAAAAAAAGAAGTATAAAAAGGGATTATAATAGGTATTTAAATTCAATTCAGCCTTTTTGGGGTCACCACAATCCAATAAAGCAAAGGCACTGGACAGTATTTGATTTGTTACCAGAGCCCTAAAGACCACTATACTAATTTTCAACCTGTATAGGGTACCAGGCAAGTGCATTCATTGCTTTACCATTATTTCTTGACCTTGCCCTACAGTAATTCTTACCATAAGGACAAAATGATAAGACTCATTCATTAAATTGCATGACTGCTGAGATGCTTTAGAGTTTATGTCCAGAGGGTGGAGTCCTATGATATCATTTACCGAATAAATAATAGCAATAGGAGAGGGAATGGACAAGGAATTAGTTAATGGTTTATAGACAAAGAACTGAGGGTGAGAGAAAGGGGCTGAAGAACTGAGGCAGAAAATTAACTGGACTGATACTGACTTTGAGTAATAGCCACAGGTTATCCTGAATCATAGGATGCATTCTTAGAATATATTTGCGTTCTTCAGCTGTGATCTATCTCAAACATTCCAGATCTGACTTCACACAATGACAGTGACTGGAGGAAAGTCTAGTTGTTGATTCACCCCCTGTGTATTTTTGTCTCTGGGAAGCTACTATTAGACAGTGCATATTTGGATTTTGTCAAATAAAATGTTCTAAAAGAGCATGGACTTTTTTTTTGATGCTTTGGGGATGTTATGGTTGAGGTTTTACATTTTTGTTTGTCTTGTAGGAGAAAGAAGGGTGTTTTGTAGAGTGGGGATTGTAAGTTTTGAAGCCATGTGATAAAGAGTATGTTAATGCTGTGGACCCTTGAGCCAGCTCGAGAGCTGGTAAATCCACTGAGGGAAGGCCCTCAGTGGTTCTCATAGCTGGGAGGTGGTGCAGGACCAGGAGACCCTACAGGAACTTCACCTATACCAGCCCTCATTCCCCTCGGGTTGAGCCCTTGGATGCCAGGGCCTGCAGGACATAGGCGAGGGTCTCGTGGCGAAGGGAAGCTGAGTAGGCAGTACGGGTCGAGGCTGGCAGAAGTCCAGAAGAACGAAGATTGTCCAGGAGTCAGGGCAGGCAGCAGCGGTGCAGCACGAGGAACCAGGCCAGAAGTCGGGGCAGGCAGAAGACAGAAGAATCAGGAAACCAGGCCGAAGTCAGAACCGAGGAGACAATCCGAGGACTGGAACCAGGAGAAGGAGTGGAACCACGAGAGCAGGAACACAGGAACACAGGAACAGGAGCTGGACAAGCAGGAACACAGGAACAGGAGCTAGAACAAGCAGGAACACAGGAACGGAAGCTGGAACAAGCAGGAACGTAGCAACTAGCTACTCCAAAGAGCTGATCTGTTGCCAAGGTAAGGAATGGGTGCAGGAAGTGGGCTTAAATAGCCCCAGCCGGTGATGTACAAGTTGGGGGCCGGGTCGAGGTTTCCCGCCACAGCCCCTTTAAGAGGCCGGCTGGGCCACGTGCACGCGCGCCTATGGAGGCGGAGCCCAGAAGGAAGTCTGCGGTGTCTCCATCGTGGGGAGGATGCCGCGGCAAGGCCCCGGAGTAGCCTAAACCAGAGTGCTGAGGAGAAAGGCTGATGCCGGCATCTGCCTGTAAAGGTAGGGGACCTGGCTGCGGTGGTCCGCGGCCGGGATTCCCAACAGTACCCCCTCCATTACGCCCCATCCGAGAAGGACCAAGATTGTCAGAGTGATCACAATGGAACTGATGGAGGAGAGATTTATCCAAGATGTTGGAGGCAGGCTCCCAGGTGTTCTCTTCCGGACCAAAGCCCTCCCAGGAGATTAAGTACTCCCAGCGTCTGTGGTTGTACCTAACTTCCAGTATGTCCTGGACTTGGTAAACACGATCCTCATCAGCAACCGCATCCAGGGGTTCAGGTGGCTTGCGATGAAAGGCAGAAAGGACTAGGGGTTTCAATACCGAGACATGAAAAACATTGTGTATCTTCAGGCCCAATGGTAAGCACAGACGATAAGAGACTGGGCCCAGGTGCTCGCTCACTGAGAAAGGTCCAATGTACTTGGGCACCAATCACATAGCAGGTACTCTAAGGCGAATGTGGCAAGTGCTTACCCACACCTGATCTCCAGGGCTGAAGAGCAGAGCCTGGCGATGGTGTTTGTCCGCACCCTTCTTGGCGGACTCGGCCGCCTGTTACAGGTTAGCTTGGGTGGTGTTCCAGAGCGCGTGGAGCTGCTGGACCATAAGTTGTGCTGCAGGTGAGGGCACAGCCAATGGTAGAGGCAGTGGCGGAGTTGGTTGATTCCCAGAGATGATTTGGAAAGGAGATGCTCCTGTCACAGAGTAGACATGGTGGATATTTAGGAGAAATCCACCCAAGGCATTAGAGCTGCCCAGTCGTCCTGTCTGCTCCCACAAAAGAGTGGAGGTATCCATATAGAGTGCGGTTAGTCTGCTCTGCATGGCCGTTTCCTTGTGGATGAAAGGCGGACGTGAAATCCAGTTGAATGCAGAATTTTTTGCACAGAGCCCGCCAATACTTGGCCGTGAATTGCGATCCCCGATCAAAGGCTATATGTCTTGGTAGGCCATGCAGACAAAATATATGTTGAGTAAACTGGGCAAGTTCAGATACAGTGGGGAGTTTCAGGAGTGCCACGAAGTGGGCCATCTTCGAGAACCTGTCAATGGTGACCCATATGACTTGCTTCCCTTCGGACACTGGTAGGTCTACCATGAAGTCCGTGAAGATGTGGGTCCAAGGTTCCTCAGGAATGGGCAGCCAGGCAGTGGCTTCTGTCGGGCACAGGTTGGACAAGAACTGACATGTGCCCGGATATCCCGATCGACATGAGGCCACCAGTAGTAGCGGGTCAGAAGCTCCAGTGTGCAGGTCCTGCCGGGATGGCCGGCAGTCAAAGAGTTGTGTGCCCAGGATAGGACCTTCCTGCGTAGGCGGAGCAGCACAACCGTCTTGCCTGGTGGAATCATGTTGGTGGCTGCGAGGTGGACCTTAGCTGGATCCAAAATATACTGGGGTGTGGCTGAAGTGTCTTCGGTCTCAGATGTGCGGGAGAGAGCATCAGTTCTAGTGTTTTTTGAGGCCGGACAATACCACAGAGAGAAGTTAAATCGGCTGAAGAACAGGGACCAGCGTGCCTGCCAAGGATTCAGCCGCTGAGCCCGGCACAAGTATTCTAAGTTCTTATGATCTGTATATACGGTAACAGGGTGTTGAGCTCCCTCCAGCCATTGCCGCCACTCCTTGAACGCCATCTTTATTGCTAGGAGCTCCTTGTCACTGATACCATAGTTTCTCTCGGTGGGAGAGAATTTTCGTGAGAAATAGGAGCAGGGTAATAGAGTGCCATTGCTAGAGAACTGGCTGAGTACAGCTCCCACTGCAGAGTCTGAGGCGTCCACCTCTACTATAATGGACGCGAATGATCAGGGTGATGCAGCAGGAGTCATGAAGGAAGGCCCGCTTCAGTTCTTTAAATGCCCAAAGCGCCTCTAGTGGCCAGTCCATGGTGTGGGAACCTTTCCTAGTAAGGGTGGTGAGTGGAGCTACCATGTGTGAGTAGTGAGGGATGAAGTGCCGATAGAAATTAGAAAAATTGAGGAAGCGCTGGAGGGCACGGATTCCCATAGGACGTAGCCAGTCCTTAATACTTGCGATCTTCTCGGGGTCCATATGGAAACCGGTGGTGGATACTATGTATCCCAGAAATGGAAGAGACTCCTGCTCAAAGAGGCACTTCTCAAGTTTGGCAAAGAGGTTGTGTTCTTGGAGGCATTGGAGTATATGTCGCACCTCCTTGCGATGAGTGGGAAGATCCTTGGAATATACCAGCACATTTTCCAGTAGACAATCTCACAGGAGTAGAGCATGTCCCAAAAGACCTCATTCATGAGGTTTTGGAAGACCGCCGGAACATTGCATAGTCCAAAGGGCATTACTAAATATTCATAATGCTCATCGCGGGTATTGAAGGCAGTCTTCCATTCATTGCCAGGCTTTATATGTACTAAGTTATACGCCCCTCAGAGGTCGAGCTTCGTAAAAATCTTGGCCCCCTTGCAGGTGGTCTAGGAGCTAGGGGATGAGTGAAAGAGAGTATCTGTCCTGATGGGTGATGGTGTTGAGATCACTGTAGTCTATGCATGGCCTTAGGGAGCCGTCCTTCTTGGCCACGAAGAAAAAATCAGTTCCTGCCGGGGAGGTTGAAGGTTGAATGAATCCCCTCTTCAGACTGTCTTGGATATTTTGTGACATTGCTTGGGTCTCAGGCAATGAGAAGGGGTAAACTCAGCCTCGAGGAGGAGTAGAGTCAGGTAGTAGATCAATAGCACAATCAAAAGGCCGGTGCTGTGGAAAATCTCGGCCTTCTCTTTTGAGAACACATCAGCAAAGTCTGCATAGTGAACTGCAAGAGCCAAGGAAGTGGTAGCCAGAGGTAGTTGGGATCTGGGTAATTCTGGCAAGTAGGAGGAGAAGTAGGCTGGGCTCCAGGCTGCAATTTGAAGAGTCTCCCAATCTATGTGCGGGGAGTGCTTTTGGAGCCATGGTATCCCCAACACTATGGGGTAAATCGCTTTTTCCAGAATAAACAAGGTGTTCTCCTCCTCGTGGAGAATCCCGGTGCGGAGAGACACTGAAGCAGTAATGGCGGTAACACGGCCAGGAAGGGGACTCCCATGAATGGAGGATATTCACAGTGGTGGAGTTCTAGGTAGTACTGGGGGCTGTAGCTGTTCCACCAAGTCAGCCAAAATGAAGTTCCCTCCGACTCCTGAGTCGATGAAAGCCAGCGTAGGGAACGATCCTCTCAAGTATGTCAAGAACACAGGAACCATGCACTGGGGAGTAGGATACACACAGCCTAGGGTCAGCTCCCCTGTGACTCCTAGGCTCGGGAGTTTCCCGGATGTTCCATGCACTGAGCCAACAAGTGGCCCTTGCGGCCGCAGTAGAGGCAGAGGCCAAGTGAGTGATGCCACTGCCTCTCTTCAGGAGTGAGAGGACTGTGACCCAGCTGCATAGGTTCTTCACCACATGAGGAGTTGTGCTCAGCAGAAGGAGCCAGTGGTCGAGAAGAGGAAGGGGCCAGTGGAATTGGCCTATGCCCGGGTTTCAATTCTCGGGCACGCTGCTGCAGACGGCGGTTGATCCGCCCAGTCAAGTCAATCAGGGATTCTAAGTCATCAGGGAGCTCCCGGGCAGCGAGTCCGTCCTTGATCCTTGAGGTCAGGCCTTCAAGGAAAATACTTCTCAGGCTGTCCTCCCACCAGCCCAGTTCTGAAGCCAGTGTGCGAAACTCGATTGCGTAGTTGACCAAGGGTCGGGATCCCTGGCGTAGATGGAGGAGCTACATGGCAGCCGTGGACTGTCGAGCCGGCTCGTTGAAGACCCACTTGAACATGTGGACGAACTGCTGAAGGTCCCCAATCAAGGAGTCGCCACACTCCCATAGGGGGGAGGCCCAAGCCAGGGCCTTGCCATCCAATAAGGATAGAATGTAGGTCGTCTTGACCTGGTCTGAAGTGAACTGCGCTGGCTGGAGAAAAAAGCGCATAAAGCAATGGTTAAGGAAACCCCAGCACTGCTTAGGATCCCCAGTGTAACGGGTCGGCACCGGCAGATGTAGAGAGGCAGAAGGCGCCAGTGCTGGGATGGGAGGTGGAGCCGCAGACTGGGGAGTTGAGTGTAGACATTTAGCCAGACATTCAACTGTGGCTGCCAAGAGGTCCAAATAATGTTGCTGCTGCTGTAGGCATTGAGCCAGGCCCAGGGTGGCCTGGAGGCTGGAGAGATCTGCCAGATCTATGGCCTTGGCAAACTGTTAATGCTGTGGACCCTTGAATCGACTCGAGAGCTGGTAAATCCACTGAGGGAAGGCCATCAGTGGTTCTCATAGCTGGGAGATTGTGCAGGACCAGGAGACCCGACAGGAACTTCAGCTATACCAGCCCTCGTTCCCCTCAGGTTGAGCCCTTGGGTGCTGGGGCCAGCAGGACTTAGGCGAGGGTCTCCTGGCAGAGGGAAGCTGAGCAGGCAGTTCGGGTCAAGGCTGGCGGAAATCTGGAAGAATGTCCAGAGGGTGGAGTCCTATGATACCATTCACAGAATAAATAACAGAGATGAGCTTCATTTTTTACTACCGGGTCATTTTCGAGTCGGACGCTTTGGGGTAAAGTTTGGTTTTCCTCGGTTAGTTTTTTTGACAAACGAATAAAAAACTAAGAGGGAAAAACGAAACCGGCTCAAAAAACAACGTGGGAAAATGAAGCTACAAAAAACCCACCCCAAGCATTAAAACTTACTATAAAACATTAAATACAACCCCGCCCCCCACCACCATCCCGATCCCTCCCCAAAACTTACCAACATCCCTGGTGGTCCAGCGGGGTCCCGCGAGCGATTTTTCCCTCCGTGCCCGGCGTGCCTGCCTCGCTCAGAATGGCATCGATAGGCTCTGAATTATTATGTCATGGGGGCTTCTGGCGCCATTGGTCAGCCCCTGTCACATGGCCATCGGTGCCATCTTGTGCTCTTACCATGTGACAGGGACTGACCAATGGCACCGGTAGCCCCTATGACATAGTATGGACAAAGGCTATCGGCGCCATTTTGACTACTGGCAGCCAACGATGAGATAGCTCCCAGACCCCCACTGGACCCCCAGGGACTTTGGCAAGTCTTGGGGGGGCGGGGGGGGGGGGGGGGTGGAAGCAGAGAGCAGTGTAGGAGTTGTATTAATAGTATCAAGGTTTATTGGTTTAAAGATAGTAACTGCCACACCAGCAAGTTGTCCATATGCACTCTTTTCTTCAATTCTATCCTCTAGCCTATAAGGATCCACAGTATTTATCCCATGCCCCTTTGAATTCTTTCACTGTTTTCATCTTCACCACGTCCTCTGGAAGGGCTTTCCTAGCATCCACCACCCTCTCCATGAAGAAATATTTCCTGATGTTGGTTCTGAATCGTCTTCCCTGGAGTTTCATTTCGTGACCCCTAGTTCTACTGATTTCTTTCCAATGGAAAAGGTTTAATATTGTACATCATTAAAACCTTTCTGGTATCTGAAAGTCTGTATCATATCTCCCCTGCACCTCCTCTCTTTCAGGGCACACATATTCAAATCCTTCAGCCTCTCCTCATAAGTCTTCCGATACTGATCCCACACCATTTTGGCTGAGCTTTTTTGGACTGCTTCCATCCTGTCTCTATCGCTTTTGAGATATGGGCTCCAGAATTGAACATAGTATTCAAGGACATCATCACCTCCTTTTTATTACTTGTTATTCCTCTCTCTATGCAGCCCAGCATTCTTCTGACTTTAGCTATCACCTTGTCACATGGTTTGCCATCTTCAGATCACCAGACACTATCATCCCAAGATCCCTCTCATGGTCCATGCACTAGGGTTGCCGACTGGTTCCAGATTTTCAGGACAGGTTTATCCTATCCTGGTTTTACCCCATTGCATGTTGGGATTTATTCTGATTTCCCTATTGCATTCCCTAACAAAAAGAAGTCTTTAAATACCTGCATGCAGGGGAGTAAACCCAGGACTTGAGCAACCTGTTCTGAAAATCTGGAGCTAGTTGGCAACTCTACTGTGCACATAGGTGTTTCACCCCCTAATACTTACAGCTTGTTTGGATTACCACATCCTAGATGCATGACTTTGTATTTCTTGGAATTGAATCCCAGCTGCCAAATCTTTGACCACTCTTCAACCTTTCTTAAATCATTTTTCATTCTCTCTACTCCTTCAGGTATGTCCACTCTGTTGCAGATCTTAGCATCATCCACAAACAGACAAACTTTACCTTCTATCCCTTCCACAATGTCACTGACAAATATATTGAATAGAATGATACCTATTCCTGTATCACTCCACTTAACATGGCTCTTTCTTCAGAGTAGGTTCAATTTACCATTACATGCTTTCTCCTATTAGTTAATCGGTTTGTAATCTATGCCATCACCTTGGCGCTCATCCCAAGCTTCTTATTTTATACACAACCCTCCTATGTGGGACAGTATCAAAAGCTTTGCTGAAATTCAAGTAGATCACATCGAGCGCTCTTCCTTGATCCAATTTTCTAGTCACCCAATCAAAAAAATCAATCAGATTTGTCTGTCATGACCTTCCCCTGATGAATCCATGTTTCCTCAGGTGCAGCAATTTACAGGATTGTAGATAGGTTAGCATCATTTATTTCAACAGCATGTCCATTACTTTTCCTCTCACCAAGGTGAGATTAACCAGCTTGTGTTTTCCAGCCTTCTCTCTGCTACCACTCTTATGAAGCAGGACCAAATTTGCTTTTCTTCAATTTTATGGCACCACTCCCATATCCAGGGATCTATTGTACAGGTCATTAAGTGGAACCGCCAGGACATCTCTGAGTGCCTGTAAGATCCTGGGATGTACCTCATCCAGCCCCATGGCCTTGTATACTTTCAGTATTCCTAGCTCTTCTCTGTAAAAGAAGAATGTATAGGAAGACCTACTTCTATGGTCTTGTCAACCAGTAATGGTCCTTCTCCAGGATCTTCATTAGTGAACACTGAACTGAAGTATTTGTTTAATATTTCCACTATTTCCTTTGCTGTCTCTATACATTGCTCCTTGTCACCTTTCAATTTCACTATACTCCTTCGGGTTTTCCTTCTTTCTCTTATATAGCTGAAAAATGTTCCGAGGTAGAGTCAGCGCTACCGAAAAAGGAAATCAACTCTCTTCGGTCTCTACCATCAGATGGCAAGGCCTGCTGAAAATGTTGAGATGAAGGTTTCACCCTGGAAGCTCGTGATCCCCCCAGGAGGAGCCCGTAGGGACACGGCCACTGGGACTTAGGAGACTCCCTGAAGATGGTCTGGATGCAGGCGCCTCCTGCAGCTCGTGGGTTCCAGATGGCTGGCGCCTCCAGCAGGTCGTGATCAGTCCGGGAGTACACGTCGAAAGATAGTCCCAATCCAGTCCAAGGGTCGAAGTCCAGAGAGAGGTCGAGAGCCGGTCCAGGAGCAGACGGGAGAATGATCTGAAGCCAATCCAGGAGCAAAGAAGGAGAAGGGTCCAGAGCCAGTCCAAGTCAATAACAGAAGATCACCACCACCGGTCCGAGGGTCAGGACCCAAAGAGTCAGTCCAACGAGGAGAAGAGCAGAAGCGGGACGAAGAGCGGATCCAGAACACAGACACAGGAACCAAGCACAGAGCCTCAATACCAAGGCAGGGTCTGAGTATCAGACCTTGGCTTAAATACAGGAACTGGAAGGAGGAGTCCCTTGGGGAGCCATGACAGGAAATTTCCTGTCATGGCTCCTTTAAATCTTCTCTTCAGCCGCACGCACGGCTCCTAGGAGGCTGAGGAGGAGGAGCCAGACCACCGAGAACCATGCGGCCGGGTAGGGCAGCGGCAGTGGCCGCAAAGAAGTTGAAAAGAAGGCTGCCTGCCGCCGCAGGAGCCTCCGATGCTCCCGGTAAGTTTACTGACGCAGTGGCCACCGGCCCGACCCTGGTTGCGGCCCGCTGTAGCCGGCGGCCATGACACCCAGCCACGGGGTGCTGCGGCCAGCGTTTCTTACAGTACCCCCTCCTATAGGCCTCCCCCAAGAAGGCTTGGATTTTTCAGGGTGTTCAACATGAAAGTTCATGAGAAGAGACTTATCCAGTATATTCTTAGCAGGCTCCCACGAATTCTCCTCAGGGCCGAATCCTTCCCACGATAGAAGATATTCCCATGTTTTGCCTCTTTTCCAGACGTCCAGAACCTCCTGCACTTGGTATGTGGTTTCATCTTCAGCTCTATGCTGTGGTACTTCAGGAGCTTTCCGGGAAGGCCAAGTGAGGATCAATGGTTTCAGAAGGGACACATGGAAGAGTTATGAATCTTCAAGGTGGTCAGTAAACGGAGTTGATAAGTCACAGGACCAATCTGTCGCAGTACAGGAAAAGGTCCAATATAATGTGGGGCCAATCGCATGGAAGTAACTCGCAACTGGATGTGCTGAGTGCTAAGCCACACTTTCTCTCCTGGATGAAACCGTGGAGCTGATCGCTGATGTTTGTCTGTGAATGACTTGGCGGTATGGGCAGCTTTCCGAAGCATTTGCTGGGTGTGAATCCATAGCCGCCGTAACTGTACTGCGGTAAGCTGAGCTGCCGGTAATGGTACCGATAAGGGCAAAGGTAGAGGCGGCCTGGGTTGTCGTCGTCCAAATATAATTTGGAATGGAGAAGTCCCTGTGGAGGAGCAGATATGCGAGTTATGAGAGAACTCAGCCCATGAGAGAAGCGATGCCCAATCGTCCTGGCGGGAGTTGACATACATCCGAAGAAATTGCTTTAATGTACGATTTGTACATTCCGCCTGTCCGTTAGCCTGTGGATGAAACGCAGTGGTGTAGTCCAGGGAAATGTTAAATTTCTTGCAAAGATTGAGCCAGTAACGGGCCGTGAACTGAGGAACTTGATCAGATACGATATGCTGTGGGAGGCCATGGAGACAGAAAATATGAAGCATAAACAGTTGGGCCAGGTGAGGAGCCGATGGGAGGGAGGGAAGCGGGACAAAGTGGGCCATTTTGGAGAATCGATCCACAACCACCCATATTACCATATTGCCTCAGATGGCGGAAGATCCACAATAAAATCCGTGGAAATATGCGTCCAGGGTTTCTGGGGAATAGGTAGCGGCTGTAAAAGTCCCCAAGTCTTCCCGGTAGGAATCTTGTGTTGTGTACAAGTTGGGCAAGAATCTACATATGCATGAATATCTTTGTGCATGTCGGTCACCAATAATATTGTTGCAAGAGTGTTTGAGTCCGAACTCTGCCCGGATGTCTGACTAACTGAGAATCGTGTCCCCATTTTAATACTTTAGTACGAAGTCTCTTAGGTACCACAGTCTTGCCTGGTGGGACTGTGAACGTTGTGGAGAGGATAATGTGAACTGGGTCAATAATATTTTGAATTGGCTCCTCTATGTCAACATTGGAGAACGATCGAGACAGTGCATCAGCCTTGATGTTCTTATTAGCAGGTCGATATCATAACTCAAATTTGAAACGTGAGAAGAAAAGCACCCAGCGAGCTTGACGTGGGTTCAGGCGTTGAGCTTGTTGGAGATACACCAGTTTCTTGTGGTCCATGAAGACAGTTATATGGTGTTGTGCCCCCTCCAACCACTGTCGCCACTCTTTGAACGCGAGCTTGATAGCTAGAAGTTCTTTGTCGCCAATGGAATAATTGCGCTCCACTGGAGAACATTTTCTAGAGAAGTAGAAGCACGGATGAGACTTTCCTGATGCATTATTTTGGTTCAGGACAGCTCCTACTCCTTCAGCGGAGGCATCAACCTCCACTGTAAACAGACGTCTGGGATCAGGATGTCAGAGGCAGGGTTGTTGTAGACAGGATTATTTGAGAGCCTGAAAGGCTTCTACAGCCTCTAAGGGCCAGGCCTTTATGTTTGCCCCCTTACGAGTGAGTGCAGTAAGAGGCGCAGCCAGCTTGGAAAAGTTGTGTATAAAACTATGATAGTAGTTTGCAAATCCAAGGAATCGCTGGCGTGCCTGTAGACCACTAGGCTGAGGCCATTCTTGGATGCATTTTAATTTAGTGGGTTCCATTTGAAAACCTTGCTTAGAAATGATATACCCCAAAAAAGGTAAAGCTTCTCTTTCAAAAATACATTTTTCTAGTTTAGCATAGAGTCGATGTTCTCTCAGATGTTGTAGCACTTGAATAACATGTTGACGATACGTCTGTAAATCACAGGAAAAAAACAAAATGTCATCTAGGTAGACTACCATGCAGACATAGAGCAGGGCTCTAAATATTTTGTCAATAAAGTGCTGAAAGACAGCAGGAGCATTGGTCAATCCGAATGGCATAACAAGATATTCATAGTGTCCATCTCTGGTGTTAAAAGCTGTCTTCCATTCATCTCCCTCACAAATCCTGACTAAATTATATGCTCCTCAGAGATCCAACTTTGAAAACACCTTGGCCCCCTGTAGACGGTCGAAGAGTTCAGCTATAAGCGGTAATGGGTACCGGTCCTTGATAGTAATGGCATTTAGCCCACGGTAGTCTATACATGGATACAAAGTCCCATCTTTTTTCCCAACAAAGAAAAAGCCAGCCCCGGCTGGAGATTTAGAGTGCCTAATGAATCCTTTCTGTAAGTTGTCTT
This sequence comes from Rhinatrema bivittatum, assembly GCF_901001135.1. NCBI lineage: Eukaryota > Metazoa > Chordata > Amphibia > Gymnophiona > Rhinatrematidae > Rhinatrema > Rhinatrema bivittatum. The sequence goes on along the minus strand of NC_042617.1, from coordinate 355,127,758 downwards.
GAATATATTCTGACATAGCACGGGTCTCCAAGGCAGACAACGATAACAGATAGCTAACTCCGCCCTCCTGGTGGGCGGATCGCTAATAGATAGCTAACTCCGCCCCCTGGTGGGATGATCGACAACAGATTGCTAACTTCCTAGCAGAATTGCTAACAACTTCTCCCTTCTTCCTCACCATTTGGAAGTCTTTGATCACATCTCTATCCAGCTCTTCTGTCTGAATCAGAGGCCTGAAGACCACACTGATGTAAATGGAAGTACCATCATCTTTTTTTTTAGGATAGCCCATAATGTTTCTTGTCTATCCCATGTCCCTTGCATTTCAATTGCTTGGATATTGACATAAAGCGCTATTCCTCCCCCTCTCCTGTCCTGTCTGTCCTTCCTTAATAAGTTATAGCCCAGGATGGCTATATCCCAGTCATGTGAGTCCATAAACCATGTCTCTAACTACGACGATGTCCAAATCCACTTTCTCCATTAGAGCCTGCAGGTCTGTGATTTTATTGCCCAAACTATGAGCATTGTGCTCATAGCTTTCCAGCTTCTCTCTTCTGCTTATTGCTCTTCTTGGACATCTTTTTTGCCCTATTCTGCTGATTTTGTTAATTTCTTCACCCACTTCTTGAAGATGTCAGAGGTGATATTCCAATTTCCTTCCTCGAACCCTATCCTCTAAGTTAAATTCCTTAATGCATATGACTTTAATTTTTCACTTAGGATCCTTTTTCCTGCTGTAGATAGATGTAAGCTATCTTTGACATAGAGCCTTTTACGGTTACATACATGACCCCAGCCCCAATATATCCAAAACCTTCTTCCTTACATCAGGTTTTGAGCCATGCATTAAAGTTCTCTATATGGCTTAGCCTCTCTTTCCTCTTTCCATGAACAGATAACACTTCTGAAAAGGCTTCCCCAGAATATGGAAATCTCTGTTCGGCTGGGATGTTGTTTCTAGCAAAGTCATTGGTTCCAAGATGGATGATGATGCCAACTGCAGAGTCCTTAATTTCTTCATTGATTACTATCTAATTAGCATTTCTGCCAGCCAATGATCCCAGAAGCCTTTTAACTATAGTATTCCCCTCTAAAAGAGTTCCCAAATTAGTGCCTCTGATGACTGAATCACCCAGCACAATGAGCTTTTCTTTATGGTGTTTGGTTGTGTTGTGGAATTTCTGTGTGCATGTCTTTCAGATACCACTTTAGTCTCTATTGCTAGAACTTTTTCATTTTCCAATACAGAGAAGTCATTTTGTACTTGTGTTGCTTGAGAGAGTGTCTCTGCATAACAGATCATATCCTACCAAGCCCACTGTAATCCATTTATTCTTGGGTTTCTGGATGTTCTGTGCAAGTGGTGAAGGACATCTGGGCTGCACAATTGTAAAGAATGGGTGTCTTTGGGTCAAAGGTCTTATCCTACTGGAGGCTACTGTAAACCACTTGTTTCTGGATTCCTTAATTTTCTGTGGTAGTGGGGAAAAGATTACTAAATGCTGTAAATTGGATGAGGATTCCTAGATAGATGCTAATTCCTTTTTTATTGTAGCTAATTCAGCTTTAAGATGAGCCAACTCCTTTCTCATGGATGAGAGCTCTGAGCAAATGGGGCAAGCCCTAAGCTTCCAGTTAGTTTGCCTCAAGATAAAGGCTCCACAATTGCTACACTGCATATTAGTCATTTTGTTCATTTGATTTGATAGAGAATTCCTTTAATCTGTTAAAGAATTACCAAATTTTCTTGTCACCAATTACATATACCAGCCAGACTATATTAGAAGAGCAAGCCCTGGGGAGGAGTAGGGAGGGAGGGAATTAAATACAGTAGTTAATATTATTAGCTACTATAATTTTAGCTTACATGGAGTTTTAGGGATCTTGTATAATCCTCTCTTTTTCTTAAGTGAGTTTGTTTTTTTATATTTTTAATTTTTATCCTCTCTTTTTTGTACTCTAACAATCAATATCTAATAATCCACATTTTGTGCCCTTCAATGCTGAAATCTGAGTAATCCCCTCAAAGGCACACCAGCAATGCAAATATAGAAAACCTTTTTGGGTATGTTTCAGAGGTTTAAGGCAGAAATGTATACTTAGCTTTTGAGAGCCCTCTGGACAGGATATACCTGAAGAGACACTGGCACTAGCCTCTGCTATTCACTAGACTCACTGATCTGGCTGCTTTGATTAGGATCAGCCACGCCCCAAGATAATCTCCTCCTCTATTCTTCTCGAGGGAAAGAGGAGGTCATTTTCCAGAAATGCCAAGTTAGAATCTTCAATCTGTACTAAATTCAGAAGAACAAAGTAGAGATCTGAGGAAAAACAATTTAAAAAAAATGTTGCCTGGCTTTCCCACTTCCAACTTAATAATAACATGTTTACTTTTTTGTGTTGCAGATGTACATAGTGAATTTGTCCTGAAGCAATCAAGCTCCACAGTGAAATTTTGTTTTCATTTCTTGCAGTCAAATTAGTACAACTCTTTCAGTTCCTGGTATCTCTAAGCAATATGATTTTTTTTTAATTTGAACTAAAAGCACTGGGGTTAGAAAAAGAGAAAAAGGAAACATTGTCCATATCTTTTTTTTTTATTGCAGACATCATTTTAGTACATACAAACATTTGCCTGCCATTAGTTCCATGGTCATTAGAGAGCAGAGAGATGGAGAATAGTATATTCTTTCAGGTTGAAGTTTTTGGCTATTCTTTTTCTAGTGTTTCTAGCTTATTAAAGGTCCGCTTTTCTTTTCTTTGTATGCATATGCGAGTATATATGATTTGGTGGTAGGAGAGGGAAGGGCACAGATTGGGGAAGGGGATGGGGAAGGGTTGGAGATGGTGGCTAGGGCATCAGAATAGTGCCTGAAATTAGAATATTCAATATTTCAGAACACAATAACATTTAGCCTGACCACACAGGCCACATACCCTATGACTCTTAAGCAGCATGGCATTTTTAGAATAGCATAAAATTAATTGGCACTAACATTTTACAAGCATTACAATGATTACATGTGAATGAGGCATGAGCTTTCGAGGACAGAGTCCACACCTTTGAATGTGTCTCTTGTTACGATCCCGGTCACTAGCCTAGTGACCGGGCTCTTACCTTCCTCCGTGGCGCCGCGAACCGCCGGGTTTCTGGCCTCCAGGGCCGCATGGCAGCGGTGTCTCCTCGTGGAGACGTCGTCAGAAACTCCTCCCCCCAGCCCGGGTACGCGCGCGCGCGAAGAGCCGTGTTTTAAGGCGTCTGCACCCGGATGTGCAGACACGCCTCTTTTGACGTCAGCTGATTGAGCAGGGGATTTAAGCCGGGACTTTTGAAGTTGCAATTCGCCTTGCAACGAGGTTTCTCTTCGGAGTGCTAGTTGCCATCGTTTATCTGCCTGCCTGGTTCCTGACTTCTGCTTGCCTGACTCTGGTATCGTTTATCTGCCTGTCTGGTTCCTGACTTCTGCCTGCCTGACTCTGGTATCGTTTATCTGCCTGCCTGGTTCCTGACTTCTGCCTGCCTGACTCCGGTATCGTTTGCCAGCCTGGTTCCTGATCTCTGCCTGCCTGACTCCGCTCTCTGCCAGCTTGTACCCCGGTTCGTATCGCTTCCTTGGATTCTTCTGTTATCACCTAAGACCCAGCGGTCCGGGTCCCTACTGGCTCCTCCTGGGGGGATCTCGGGCTTCCAGGGCGAAGACTCCTAAGCCCTAGTGACCCGGGCCTCTACAGCTCCTCTGGAGGGGTCACGGGTTCCCAGGTGAAGATTCATCGTTTCATCTAGTCTGCCTCCCGTCCGTCTCCCTCCGGCGGTCGGCCCAAGGATCCACTTCCGGATTGGTCAATCACAACATCTCTTTGAGACTCAACTCAGAGTTTGGTTTGCAGAGAAACAAATGGCACATCACTGGTATAAGAAGGTCTGCATTTCATTGCTGGCTTATAGTTTCCCTTTCCCAACCATTTTTTTTCTGGCCTAGCCACTTTTCCTCCAATCCAGATGATAGCCAGTAAAACAGAATGAGCTCCAACATTGGCTTAATGGTGCACACAAAGTTATAGGGCGAAAATACAGGACGGTGTCTCCTCATCCTCCTTGACCTGCCCTCTACTTTTGACGCTGTTGATCACTATTTACTCTTTGACACGCTGAACTCAAGTGGATTTCAGGAATTCTCTCTATCCTGGCTTTCTTCTTACCTGGCCCATCATACGTTTATTATATTTATTTATTTATTTATTAGCTTTTATATACTGACATTCATGGGTACATCATGCCGGTTTACAATATAACTGAAGGAGGAAAATACAAAAAATGAGGATGGGGGAGGGGTGCAGCTAGGAAGAGAGAAGGGGTGAGAGAAGAGAGGGAAAAAGAAGAAGAGGAGAATAGGAACAGTACCTGATGGAAAAACAACCAAAGAACATAATATGTAACATTGCAAATTATACACTCAAAAAGGGACTGTGTATAACATTATACACTGTGGATAACCTTATACACTATATATAAATTATACACTCCAAAAAGCACTATATAACAACAATATACATTACCTTTTACTAGTACATACAGAAGACACTATATATGATATTACAAATTATATATTCAGAAAGGCAACTATATATAGTCTAGCAGGGGTTGCTATTGGGAAGGTAGGGTTTAAGGACAGGGGAAAGGGGTATATAACGGGTATAAAAGGGGGTAAATAAAAATGTGCAGAGATATGAGAGACAAATCGGAGTACAATTAAAGGAATAAAGGGAAGGCTATAAGTACGGGAATAACAGGGCTCTTTCTCTGAAGGAGTAGAGGGAGTTGCTCTGTTGGTCCTTCCTCTACCACTATTCTGCTGTTTGTTGGTATGTCTCCAAACTCTGTCCCAGGCCTTCTACTAACTCCCAGGACTCAAACAGCAACAAACCTACCCAGGAAAGTGCAGCACTGCAAATATTACATCAGACTTTAGAAGACCAATACACCTCCTATTGAAAACAGAGCAAAACAGACTTGTATAGACCTCTACACAGAATCTATATACTAGCAGAATCCCTCACCTTGGTCACATGTACAGAATATAGGCAGACCCTTACCAAAGAGAGAATAAGGGACCAACAAACAATAAAATCAAGAAATATAAAACATCAATCATAAAAGTAAAAATATACTAATATAAAAAATAAATATTCAAACAACTGTGACTAGAACATCCAATACATAATATCCAATAATGAAACTAAGGATTAAAAAATCTCCCACTCTCCATACCTGGGATTTTTTGATTTACACACACACACACACACACAGAGATACAGATTCTCTCCTTTAAACACATACTGCAGCTCTCTCCCTTCACATACACACACACACAGCCACACATACAGGCTGTCTCTGTAACACACACACACATGCTTTCTTTCTTCCCTCTCACACATACATAGTCTCTCTCCCTTGCACGAATGCGCGCACACACACACACACACACACACACACACACACACACACACACACACACACACACACACACATAAGCTCTATTCCTCACACATACACATAGGGCCTATCCTTCTTTTCTAGGTCTCCACCACTTTATGTGATTGCCACAGGATGGACTTTGCCAGGCCTGACAGTCCTCTATCACTCTCTTCAGCCACTATGATAAAAGCTATCTAGTAAGTGCTCCAGGTCAGCTGGAGGCTGGGTTAGTGAATCAGTGTTGTGTTTCCAGGGCCATGGGGCACCTTCAAAATATGGCACTCTACCAGATGAAAGCTGCTATTACTACTGATGATGATAAGGATGGTGCAGGTGGTGGGCCTTCCATCCCAGGCCGCTTTTACCTATGGGACCCTTGTTATGCTGAACCTAGGAGAACGGACTCTTTTATGCATAGGTAAAAGTGGCCTTGCCATGTAACCACTCTTTTCAAGTTATTGCATTGGATCCCCATCCACTTCTGCATACAGTTCAAGCCTATAAGTGCATTCCTTGTGTAACTTATTTTTATCTGTCTTTACTTCTCTTGTCCTACAGCCTGATTCTGTTCATTGGATAGGTCACTCCTATCTGTGTCCTTCCCCTCCACTATCAAATCACTCCTACTTCTGCCTTTCCACCTTGCTGCACTGTGTGCCTGGAATAGACTCCCTGACCTGGTGCATCATGCTCCCTCTCTGGCCACATTCAAATCCAATCTAAAAGCTCACATTTTTTAGGCTGCTTTTAATGTCTAACCATCTGTCTACAAGAAATACACTTCCCATTAACACTTGTTTGCCATGTGTGTTTGTCTTGACTAGATTCTAAGTTGCATGGAGCAAGGACAATCTCTTTTGTGCATCTGTATAGTATAAGTCTAGTAAGCATTTCAAAACAATAATAATAGCAGTAGGAGTAAACCAAATATCCAAATTACTACCTCCACCTTCCTCTATTCCTGATGCCTTTCAACTAGCTTGATCACTCCATTCTTATACTTCACTTTCAATGCATATCCAGCATAGTTCTCTGCTTCAACAGCAGGGGAAAAGAAAAACTGTTACTTCACACATCCAGCAGAGCTCTCTGCTTAAACGGCAGGGGAGAAGAAAAAAGGGTTCGCACTCACAAAGCGAGGAGTAGCTGGCTTGTTACGGTGGTTACTACCCCAAACCAAATGTGCCTGATACTTCACTCTCGACACATATCCAGCATGGCTCTCTGCTTCAACGGCATGGGAGAAAGACTGATACATCACGAATTTCCAACATAGCTCTCTGCTTCAACGGCAGGGGAAAAGAAAAACTGATACTTCACGCATATCCAGCATAACTTCAACGGCAGGGGAGAAGAAAAAAGGATTCACACTCACAAAGCTGGGAGTAGCTGGCTTGTTACGGCGGTTACTACCCCAAACCCAAATGTGCCTGATACTTCACTTTCGATGCATATCCAGCATAGCTCTCTGCTTCAACGGCAGGGGAGAAGAAAAAAACTGATACCTCACGCATATCCAGCATAGCTCCCTGCTTCAACGGCAGGGGAGAAGATAAACAACCAATAAGGGCTGTATAACATAATCTGGGTAAAAACAAATAAGCATGGGTGTAGCTTGCTTATTGCGGCGGTTACTACCCCTACTACCTCTAACTAATCAAGCTAGATATTTCACTTGGATGCAGCTCCATCACCGCTCTCTACATTAATGGCGGGGGTGGAAGGGAATTAGAACCAAGAGCTAAGAGAAATAGATAAGTATGAGAGAAGAAATGAGGGAAGCTTGCTGGGCAGACTGGATGGGCCATTTGGTCTTCTTCTGCCGTCATTTCTATGTTTCTATGTTTCTATAAGTAGTAGTAGTAGTAGTAGTAGTGGTAGTAGTAGTAGTAGTAGAAAGAGCGTCCTCATCTCTGGAGTCTTGTGAGGCTAGTGTGCTGATCCTCTTCTCTGGATCTGGAATCAAAAGCATTTTTTCAATCCAGGAGCTGGGATAGATCAAACCTTAGCCGCAGCATAAGAGGGCTGCCCACACCGGTGCAAAATCTGCAGTTTTTACCCCACGGATTTATGCGCTCGAACATATTCCCTGCAAAGCCTCCCGCACACATTTACCCCTACGGCAATGTGCAGGGACGCTTTCCCTGAGAAACCTGTAGGTCTTGCTTTTGGAAACGGAAAAGGATGCGCATAAGTGCAAAGCCTCTCCCCTCCCCAAACCCCACCCCGGGAACACCTCCTCGCAGTGACACAGCTCGCATATGCTTCTCTGCACACAGGGCAGCTCATTTTCTAAAAGCTCGTTTTTTCTGTGGGAAATGACTTTGTCCATCTCCCTCTAAGGGGATAATTTTGTACCATTGTATATATGTTAGCGGGCAAACAAGCGCATAAGTGACACCAATTTTCAAAGTGGACTTCTCATGGAACTCTGCTTTGAAAATTGTCCCAGCAAAACCAGTCACATACAATAAGCCCTCCTTTATTTTCATGCGTAAAATATAAGCACATATTTTTAAACATGGAAGGAAAAGTAGGTGCATTCAATGCAATGACATACTCATTTTCAATGCACTGTGTATATTCGTGCATAAGCATACATATGCACATATGCTGCGGAGTAGAGATACATGTCTTTTATAATATGCATTTATGTGATATGCACAGGTTGTAAAATACTAATATAAATCTACGCACGACCATATTCAAGTGCATATGCCACAGCACACAGTTGTTTGAAAGTTATTCCCAATTATGCATTCTTTTTAAGATCAAAAAGTATATATGTAAATTCCAACACTGCTCAAACTCCACCCCCCTGGAGCACTTCTCTACTATGCATATAAAAATATGTGCATACAGTGTTTATATGCATAATTTTACGTGAGTATTGGTCATGCAATTTTACAAAGGGCAAGTACTGCAGATAAAAGTCTACTTTACCCTCAGAAGCTCTTTTAAAAATTACCCTCCGAAGGATTAAAGGTGAATTTTAAAAGCCCGGCTCACACCAAAACCGGGAGATAGGTGCACAAGTTGGGCCGGCGCGTGCCAAACGGATTTTAAAAGCTGCTTGTGTATGCATGTATCTTTTGCTATGTGAACAAATGAAAAGCTCTGAAAAAGGAGCAGGGCATGGGCATGGCCTGGGTGGCACGTGGGCATTCCTGGATTTTATTTTGAAATTTGCATATAAATACTTATGCATACAGGCATCGCCGGGGGTCCCCAGCTGCATAACTTTACTTCTGCTATGAATAGCGTGTAAAGTTGCAAAAAAAAAAAAAAAAAATCTTTAACACATCAGCGGGGTTTCAAAGGTTGTGGCTAACAGGGGAGAAGGGAGGCTATTAAACTAGGAGATTTGGAAGTCCTATCCCTGACCTGGACGAACTGGGAAAACTGTAAATGCTGTCGGCGCACTGCTAAAATCCATTCATGTGGTAGAAGCAGCTTTTGCGCCTAAGCACGCGTCCACTTAAAACTGTGTGCACATCTGCGCGCGGTCAGTCTATTTTATGACAAGTGCGCATATACGCGCGCATGTCATAAAATGGCCGCCTCCCTGGCCGACGAATGCGCGCGCACGTGCTCCCGCACACCTGTTTAAAAGTTACCATTCCAGTGCCCGTACTGATGGCAGTGTTTAATGTATCTTTGAATTAAGCGCCGGACTGTGCACGTACGCCAACAGCTTGCGCTTCCAGCGCTACAGCAAGAGAAAGACTGGAAGCGGCTGGGGATCACAGCACACAACGTCGTCGAGGTCTTCAAGCAGAGCCACGATTTTAGTACGAGGTGCGTGGCTTTGTGGGGAGGGTGGGCAGCAGGAGTGGCGGGTGGCGAAGAGGAAATATGTTTTTATTTATCCGGGGAGGATCGTCATGCATAAATATGTTCTTGTTTACATTTGAAGGGCTTTGGAGGGATCCTGGGTAGCAGAGGGGCTTTTGACATTTATGATGGAGGGGGAAAAGGTTGGAATCAGGCTGGGAGGCCTGCAATTTTTTTTTTATTTTTTTTTTTTAGCAAAGGAGTGCTACTTAACCAGATATCTGTTGAAGATATCCAATTAAGCAGCCACACGAGGCCAAATAACTTTAGACCTAATCAGCCATATTAAAAAGGGGAGTATATTCAGCGGATGACTCTCCTACTTGCCAGCTTACTGAATAATAATTCTTTTATTTTTCCAGGGATTCTTTGGCTGGATCAACTGAAGGGATGTCAATTCATTTTTTAAATACAGTTAAGTTTTCTAAAGCATATAACAATTTCACACGATAAACCTTCTTCATTTTTTCCAGGATAATTTATTTCTAGTCTTCATATTCAAACTAACAGAAACAAGCAAGTAATGAGAGGAATCTTTTGAATTTCCTTACTCATTAAGATACATTAATTCCCTATACTGCTAAATTCCTTTTATTTCTTTTTGTTACAGATAATATGGTGCTTAGTGAACAAGTAAGTAATTAAAAAAAATAACTCTTTCAGCTTTCTTAACTTTTATAGTTACCAATTCCCTTTTTAAACAAAATTTCTTGTTTCTTTTACAAGTATTTTCCCATAAATGTTAGAAGCAGATGAAGTATCGCTCAGACATATTTTCTCTAAAGTGACGCTTCTGATAACACTAGTTAATTACTTTGTTTTCCCTATGGATCGCTCTGAGATTTGGATCCTTTCAACAGAAGTACTGCAAAGTAAAGAAATATCAATAGGCTTTACTTGTGCTTAACTTAATACTTCTGGTCAGAATGTGTAGATTTCTGTACTGTTCGTGTGATTGCAAAGTGTCTCTTGACACAGGAGCAGGATGAGACATCCTCTGAAGAGTCAGGAATGTTGAGTTGTCCCTTGGAGTAGGCCTCTGAAATCTATGCAATTCTTGGAGGGCTACCACTTATAAGGATGCTAATAAAAAATGTGATTTTCCCTGGACCTTATAGACAGCTGCTTTATGCCCAATATAACTCTCCCCCTGAAATCAACAACTGCCTGAAATCATCTGTTACAGGGAACTTACTATAAGTCATCCGCCTACACTAAAACAAGTAGTCACCTGTCAACTATAAGATAGTACAGGAATCTTTTTGCTTTGAGTATCTGGGTCTCCTCTCCAAGTATGAATGCAGGTGTGCACAGCAAAGGAAAGCATCATGTCAGCAGCTCCATTTTCAGCACTGAAATGAGTGGGGCAGGAAGAGGCAGGACAATCGCAAGTGCATTAGTCTGTTGATGTTCTGCAAAAAAGTTAACTGTACCTCTTGAAGTGCAATTAACTTTTACTGTTACCTGGCAGATTACCATGAATCATATGGCTTAATGCAATTTGTGATAATCAATTTTAATATTAATGAGCTGCTTTGCATGAATTTCCATGCAGTGGAGCTCATTGAAACATGCTTTAATAATGTCTCTTTAAAAGCAGCCAGAGAGAGCTCCAAATGTTTTGGGGTTTTTTGCAATTATTTTCTTTGATCTTTTTCCATTTCCATTTCAATGGAATCTGATAGCATGAAAGGAACAAGTGTAGAATGGACAGATTTCCAGGCTATTCCATGGAAGGAGCAAAAAAGAAAAAAAAAGTTTCCTGGCATAGGATATAATTGGAGTTCTATTGACAAAAGGGAGGCTGTCAGGAGTACTCCCAGTCTGAGCTGGAGTAAATGTATTTGGGATAGAGGCTTCTGGGAGGTGAATAAAAGCCATTCATCTGGGTGGGTATCTGTGTAGTTATGAGCAGAATAGGAGCTGAAGCAGAGACTGGTAATGGAGAACAAAGGCAGGTTCTGCCTCCTGCACATGCCAAATATCTTTAATCTGGTCTTCTGAATAACTCTTTGAGAGTTTGAAAACTGACCAAATAATGGCCTAACATCCTCGTTTACAGTATTAAACTAGTATTGGAGTCCGGCCGCTGTAAACCAATTCACATTTTTTACTTCAACTATTTTTAGAATCCTTATTATAGAAGCATTGTGCCTGCAAAATCTGAGCTACATCTGAATAATGCAAAGTCCTCAGGGTAAAAAGTCTGATATTAATGGTTAAATAAAATAGTAAGCAGGATTAAAGACCAAAACGTTTCAGTGTTATTATGGGTATGTACTAAGGTTTCTTGCTATAAACAGAAATTTTGGGGCAAAAAATCCATTTAGCACATCAGGCTGTATATGTAATTAGAGTTTTTTTGAAAATGCTAATGTCAAGACATTGCTCACTTAAGTCAAATAACAAGTTGTCCTGAAATTTCCTATTTTAGAACAGTAGATATTTGGGAAAACAGAATATTTGACTACTAATCACCTAGTAAAGATCCAAACCTCTGTGACTAAATCTACCTCATGTACATTTGTGCCCTATAATACAATTCAGATGTAATTTCAGGTATAGTCAACACATCAACAAACATTAGTTGTGTTGAAAACAGTTAGGTACTACTCAGTAAAGCGATAAACAGCGATTACATATTTGTTAGGTAGTGGCAATGTTTGACATGAGATTTTGCAAACATCTAATTACATGTGGGCATTATGTATTAAAAGTTTTTTTTCCCATCTTAAAAGTGAATTTTAGAAGGCGTATGCATGCCAGAATTAGGAGATATGCAAGCATGTAGGATATGTGTTTATATCCACCCAATTTTAAAGGCACCCACATGTGCGCATTAGTTTCGATGCACAAATATCTCAATTTGAACCAAAAGAGTCATGGTTTGAGTGTAATGTGGGCATGACATGGGCCAAGAGATGTACTCCTAAGTAGATAGACGCCTGGAGATTGATTCTACGGCTGAAAGAGATCTATTCTATAGTCATAATAATAAAGTTAAGTAATTAATCCTTCATATACTGTATGTTGGGAGAAAATCATCTCAAAGTCTCGGGATCCAACCACCTGGTGGTGAGTCTTACTCCCTCAATGAGAAGAGGTGCCATACTCAGTAAAACTGTTCAGCGCAGGCAAGTCTTTTGCTGGAAGCCTTCTTTTAGTGGTAACTAACCTATTTCTTTTAACAGCATTAGTTGTATCCACATAAAACAAATTGCTGACTGTGAGGACAATATCAGAAAATACAAACATTCTTTGTTAATTGTAGCAAAGGTTAAAAATGATTGAGTGCATGGGATTTTTTTTTTCTTCATAGTCCAACCGTGGTTGACAAGCAGGCTGGTTTCCCTCTGGGTACCAAATTGCCCCCATGTCAAGCCCAAGCCTCATTGTTACCGAACTACATCTCAGCAGGATATCTTAAAGGTCCACCTGCCAGCAAACTAAGAAGAGGGTAGTAAATGAAGTAAATGAACAAGTGCCAGCGTCTGAATAGGCTATTAGGCTTATCTCGGATAAGACCTTTCCTAATGAATGCCCTGCACTGTGTTTTGGACACATTCAGTTACTGTTTCCTTCCTACAGATGATATACAATTACTGTTACCCATTTCAAACACCATTGAAGAAACAATGAAACTAGCCAATATGTATCTAGAAATAATCAAACAGCTCCTAAACCAGATGGAATTGGTTATAAACATTGACAAAACTGAATTCTTACATCTTGAATGTAAAAACACTCACCACACCCAACATTCACAATCAAAAATATTCAAACCACCGAGTTAGCAACAAAAGTTAGGAATCTAGGAGTAATAATTGACCCTGAGCTAAACATGAAACAACACATCTCACAGAAAATAAAAGAAGGTTATGCAAAACTAATGATCCTAAGAAGACTAAAACCTTTGAGGTAGATTTTCAAACTTACGCAATCGCGTACTTTTGTTCGTGCCACCGGCGCGAACAAAAGTACACCAGATTTTATAAGATACGCGCGTAGCCTATAAAATCCGGGGTTGGCGCGTGCAAGGCTGCCCAAAATCGGCAGCCTGCGAGCGCCGAGCCACGCAGCCTGCCTCCGTTCCCTCTGAGGCTGCTCCGATTTTGGAGCGGCCTCGGAGGGAACTTTCCTTCGCCCTCCCCCCACCTTCCCCTCCCTTCCCCTACCTAACCCACCCCCCCGGCCCTATATAAACCCCCCCCTTACCTTTGCGCGCTTCGGCCGGCTGCCCCGCTCCGTGGTCTGGTCCCAGAGGCTGTTCCGGAGGCCGCGGCCACGCCCCCGGAACGCCCCTGGGCCGAAACCATGCCCACGTCGCCACCCCCGAAACGCCGCGCCCTGCCCCCGAAATGCCGCATCATCCTGCCACGCCCCGCCACGCTCTCGAAGGAAGCCCCGGGACTTACGCGCATCCTGGGGCTCTGCCCGCGCTGGCGGCCTATGCAAAATAGGCATGCCGGCGCGCGAGGGCCTTGCGTGCATAAATCTGGAAGGATTTACGCGCGCAGGGGTTTTAAAATCCGCCCCTTTATTAACGATTAACAATTTTCGCACAGTTCTACAAGCAATGATATTCGCTAGCACAGATTATTGTAACTCCCTGCTGTTAGGACTACCTCAATCTACAATTAGGCCTCTGCAAATTTTGCAAAATTCCGCTGCCAGAGTTTTGACAGGCAAAAAAAAGAGTGACCATATTACAGGAACACTTGCTGAACTCCACTGGCTTCCAATTGAACAAAGAATACAATATAAAGCACTTTGTATAATCCATAAACTAATCCACGATGATAAAGCCGACTGGCTTAATACGGCACTGCGCGTGCATGTACCACAAAGAAACCTGAGATCTGCAAATAAAGCTCTACTAACTGTCTCCTCTGTCAAATCAGCACATCTCACGCAAGTAAGGGAAAGAGCACTGTCACTGGCTGGTCCTGTACTCTGGAATACCATGCCACTCGAAATAAGACTACAGAGAAATCTGAAATTATTCAAAACTAATCTGAAAACCTGGCTTTTTAAACAAGCATTTTATAAAGATAAAGAAAAGGAGAAAAATAGTTGAGCGATAAGGATGCACCAAGCTAGAAGTTTTTAGTAACCTACATAAGCATATTAATGTTAAAATCAAACTGCCTAATTTGTTCCTAACAATCAGGTTTAATTTACACACCTAGTTTATTATTTTACATTGTTACCGTACTATGATGGCACACGAGTAATTTGTAATCTATACCACCCATATTTCTCTTTATCGTGCCCTTCTGTAAACCGTTGTGATGGTATTTAACTTAACGATGGTATAGAAAAAGTTTTAAATAAAATAAATAAATAAATACTTGATGGACCCACACATACCAAGAAACAAACCAGCCAATCATTCAGTTTTGCAATGAGCACACTGAAGAGATTGCGCGTTTAAACCTAATTCATCTAACTTGTCATTTTTAAGTGTAGAGGCTCACCCAGCATTTCTTTAATGCTCTTTGGCAGTAAATGTTACTTTTAAACTCAGAGTTTCTAGTGTATGCTATACTATTAGTATGCCACAGCCAGTTGGAAGCTTGCTTTTAGAAAGTCTACGGAAACTGTGTTATTTTAAAATTATTTTTTTTTTCATGTTTCATTTTATCACACGAAAAGTGTTTCTGTTCCACGAATCACAGTCATTTTGTTTTTTGTTAAACCATAGCCAAGCAATAAGTTCAGCTGTACATGAAGTTCCATGGTATGAGATCAGTGAAAAATCCTACACTATAGCTTTTTGTTTAACTCCCTGTTTTCCAGGACTTCACTAGCAGATGTATTTTTCAGGAGATGCACCAGGAATATGCATGAAACATGTTTGCATGTACTGGATCTCCAAATTATGCAAACATATTTCATGCACGTGCCCGGTATATCAATAGAAAACCAGACCTGGCCGGTGAAGGTTCAGGAACAGGTTAGGAAATACTGATTTTAGCTGATCTATAGTTAAAGGCAATGTGATGCGAATGATCAGTTTAAAACAAATTTGCTTGCTGCAGACACTAGTTTTGTTGTTAGGGTTCCCTGGCAACATTTCTAAATCGTATTTATGAAAAATAATTGGTTGGCTTGAACGATGAACATCTATTACCTGCAGACATAGTGGTGCAATCATTTCTCTTCAGTAAATACTTACAGCATATTCAAATAAAGGTGCAACACAGTCACCCATGGACAAAATCAATAGTAAATCTAAATTAAATGTAAAATCCTCCATGAAGTAATTTGTCACAGAAGATGCTAAGGATAGCTGCCAAGCTAATGTTAAGCTACTATTTAAAGCCATGGGTTACTTGATATTTTCTTCAGCGTTTCAATCGGTATTTTACAGTGAGAAACCATGAGAAATTATTTTGGAACTGCCAGGTTGCTTAAAGTGCGGCATCTGTCTCATGCTGTCACAAAGCACCGACCTCTTCTTTACTTTTCTACCGCTGTTAAGCGAACTGTTGGAAATAAAACAACCAACCAGGGAATGCTATGAACTAAAATGTTTCATTCTTGCATTCTTTTTTTTTAAACTTTCTTTTTATTCAGTGTCCACAATTGCCAAAGGTACAAAGAAATCATGTCAATATTTTATTATTTCTTTTTAATTTATTTCAGGATTTGTAACCTGCTCAATCAAAAGTACTTGGTGAGAAACACTTATTAAACAATAATTAAAGAAAAAGGATAATCTTACACAGGCTTCCACATCATTAATTATCCAAACAATGTCCACTCTCACTTTGTAGGAAGTAATAAGCCCCAAAATATTTGAATACATAATGTTGCTGTATAAGCATCCTCAGAGTGATATTAAACATTTTAAGCCAAGCAAGTTATTAAGAATAGATCCATTACAGACCCTGGAAGGGAGAGAGAGTCTCAGATAGCTGACAATGGCAGCCCTAGTGGTTAGGCTCAAGGTGTGCGCGTGCTGGGCTCATGTAAAACCCCAGGACTGACCTTCCTCACTGCTGAGCAAAATGGCTTCTTTAGGCTTTTGCCTGCATTATCTCTGCTCTTGCAGAAGCTTCAAAGTGCTTCTGCTGCCTCTGTCCGAGCCTCTCTCATGTTCTGGGTTCCCCAACCCATCCCCAGTGCTGGTGCACCGCTGCAGAGATGCTTCTCATCTCACCAGTGCTGCCCTCTCCCATGTGGTTCAAACAGATCAGCTGTCTGAACCACAGCGGCTGGTGGGGGTGGGGGAGAAGAGGCAAAACTCATGGCAACTGCTGGGGGGGGGGGGGTCCAAGGAGAACAGGGGGGTTCTCAACCCCTTCCTAGCCAATTGGATTTTCAGAATAGGCACAATGAAGATGCATAAGATAGATTTACATATAGTGGAGGAAGTGCGTACAAATCCATCTCCTGCATATCGGTTGTGGATATCCTGAGAACCTGACTGGCTAATTGGTGAATTTTTAAAGCCCGATGTGCACCAAAGATGGGAGATGCGCGAGAGTGTGTCCAACCGGCGTGCGCCATGCAGGTTTTAAGAGGTGCCTATGTATGCGCGTTTCTCCCGGTAAGCACGCAAGTGAGAGAGCCCAAAAAGAGGTGGCGCAAGGGCGTAGTCTGGATGGGGCAAGGGCAGGAAATTCTGGGACTTGACCATAAAATATGCGTGTAAGTATTTATGAGCTCAAGCGCAAGCCGGGGTCCCTTGCGTGAAATTTTACTACTGCTATGGATGGTGTGTAAGTAATAAAATAAAAGAAACTAGGCTAGTAAGCAGAATTTTAAGGGGTGGGGCTAACAGGGGGAAAGGGAGGCTAATAATCTAGGAGGGAGTTGGAAGTCCTATCTCTTATCTGGGCAAACTGGGAACGAACTGGGAAAACTAGTAATGGCGTACATCCCTTATAAAATTCCTCCACTTACGTGGTAGAGGCAGCATTTGCATGCACATGCTTGCATCCATATAAAATTGTGTGCACATGTACGCGCATTCAGACTATTTTATACCATGCGTGCATTATACGTGCGTATGCTATAAAATGGCTGCGTCCTTTGGTGCCAGTCATCTAGAGCAGGCTTCTCCACCCAAGGACTGGGTGGAGAAACCTGGATGGAGAAGCCTGCTCTAGTTGACTGGCAAAACATGGGCCTTGGAGAAAGAGTCAAGGTGGATCGTGGGGACCTGGTACTGGGAAGCTGAGGTGGATGCCGGTAATGGAAGAAAAGGAGAGACTGGAGGTAGAAAAAAAATCTGGGAGCAAGGATTGTGAAATTGGGGAAGAGTGCCTGGGAAGGGCAAAAAAAGAAAAAGAAAATAAAAAAAGATAAGTAAGTTAAACAAAAATACTTGTAAAGACAAATTTTCCCCCAGAGACAAAAAATAAAAGGTTAACTGTCAAAACGAACAAAGGAGCAAATAAATGGAAATAATTTGCTCCAGCTCTTGCTTGTTTTTAGTTGGTGAGTAAGTTTTATAAATATTTTTTCATCCCTACATGTTGAAGAGTGCAGTACTCAGGGACTCCGTATCTGCGGGGAAGGAGATGTGAGAAATCGATTATTTGATGGGGGTAGAGTGGGGACTCAGTGACTGGGAGAAGGGCAGGCAGGGGAAAAAAGGTATGGGTAGAAGGGAGAGGAGGCCCCACATATTTCCATATCCTCCCACCCTCACCTGTCACATACAAATGAAAACATGAATCAATTATTTTATTAATTTTTAAATAAAGCATTATGAAAGTTTTAAGATAATTGGAAGTAAGGAGGTAGATATTGAGCCGCTGTGAGGCTCAGCTACTTTGACTCATAAATTTATCAGGTTAACTCAGCTCATATGTTATGGCTGCACTACTGACTATATCTAGCTATCTGAAAGTTAGCCAGATAAGAATATCCACCTAACTTTAGGACAGCCCTTCAGGCCAACTCTGAGTACCTTAGTTAGTCAGATAACATATCAGGCTAAGTCAGCTCCTCCCTGGAATGCCCTTAGCCACTTAGCTGACTTACTATTTGGCCGGATAACTGGTGGCCTGTAACAATTCTGGCTGTTAGGCAGCTTCCCTGTCAACAGAGCTCCTTATAGAGCCACACTTTCTCCTATTCTAGCCACCTTCTTGATGGTCCCATTACTCAGCAAGGACAGCCCTTTTTAGCCCTGCCTTTCCCACAATTTGGTGCCTCTTCATTAAGTCACTTCAGCTCTTTGCATTGGCCTACCTTGCCTTGCTTTGTTTCTATGTGGTCCTTGAGGTTTTGTCTTGCCTTGTGGCCTTCTCGGCTTTCTTTTCTTGACTTGTTAACTTTTTGGCTTTTCTGTCTTTTCCTGTGGCCCCCTTCATACTTCTTGCCTTGTTCTGTGGCCTTCTTATCCTTCTAGCCCTGCTTTGTGGCCTTCAGGCCTTCTAATCTTGCTCTGCCTTGCCTTGTGGCCTGCTTAGGCCTCCTTGTCGGTTTCTCCTTTGTCTTGCCTCAAACTGTATGTACCTTGCTTTGCATTAGTTTCCTGTTTGCTTGTGTTGTATATTCCTTGCCTTGTTCTTGTGGTCCTCTCCATTCCTAGTCCTGCTCGGTCCCCATCTTGTCATTCCTGGTCCTTCCTATCACCTCTGCTCCATGTGGGCCTTCAATTTCATCCTTTTTCTATCGCTATTGCTTTGCCATAGTTCTAGTGCCTGTCTCCAGTCTCAGGCTTTTCCTCCTGTCCTAATCCTTATCTCCAGCCCCTGCCTGCCTTTAGTATAAGCCTGTGCCTCCAGTTCGAGCCTGTGCCTCCAGTTTCAGCTTTGTTTCTGGGTCCTGTCTCACTGCCTTTGTCTGCTTTGCCCCCCGCACCTGTCTTGCTTCCAGACCTAGCTTGTCTGCAGCTCCAGCCAATGTTCTGCCAGCTTAAGGGCTCAACCCAAGGGGGAGGTGGTCAATCAGGTGGAAGACCTCTCTCTGCCCTGCCTTGTACCACCCCTGTGTGGGAAATCCCAGTATCTAGACAGTTCCCCAGTTCTGACATGGTCTTTCAATGGGGCTAGATATTCAGGCACAGCTACTTAGCTGGATAAGTCCTAACTTATCAGGCTATATAGCACTGAATATCTCCTTTATTCTTTATTAAGCTGATCTAACTAAAAAAAATGCACCTAGCAGTATTGGTTGTGCTATAAAAACACTATTAAATACCAATTTTCATTATCTTCCAAAAAGAATTAGCTGTAAAATAAACACCTAAAATTACAGTTCATAAATACCTAGACTCAGAATACCTAATTACAATATATAAAATCCAAAAATATTATTACCAATATCAAGTCAGCCAGAAACAATTTTAATATGGACTCACAAATTTAACTGGCATGTTTAAAAAATCACTCAACCAGTGTGGCAAGCTACTATATACCATGTTCCTTCCCCCATGAACTTATCATGTATTAGAGCCATACAATGTAGACTGAGCTGTGCTTGGATCTGAGCAATATTTTTTGGACCTGTCAAATAGGGGTTTTCAACTCTGCAGAGACTGCAAGCCGCTGCAGCCAAGGCGAAGGAATATAAAAATACATTAAAAAAAAACCCTGTGTGCTTTCCTGTGAATTACAAATATTCTGCAAGAAACATTTTCACACTCACAGTGTTAAGAAGTTGTGAAAAGGGCTTTACTGTTTAGGCTGCCTGGAGAACAACACTACCTAGCCAACAGAGGAGGAAGCCAGAGGAATGCTGGGAGACCATATAAAGAGTCAGCCAAAGGCAATTTGGCTGACTCTGTGTGTGGGGGGGCAGGGATGGCAGGAATTGGAGCCAAGAGCCAGGAAGAGAGGAGTGCATTTCGCAGCCTTGCAATCAGTTCTTCTCCTGAAGAGCTAATCATTGAGAGGAAGAGACAGAAGTCTGCACTCTGAGAAAATAGCGAGACAGCTGTTCTGACTTCATAGGCGAGTTACATGTAAAATCCCAACAAGGGATAGAGGAGCCAGGAGGTGAGAGACTGAGAGACTTCCTTTCCAGAGATATCCAGGCCCAGGAGCACATGGCTGGATCACCCTCCTAAGAGACTGAGTTGAGGAAGATAAATTTTGCATAGAGAGTATCTTAGCATTTTTTTGATTGTTTTTTCCACATTATTTTGTTTTTGGGACAGGGTGCCCTATTACAAACTGGGGCGGATCTGTTTCCCCTTCCCCCTTTTTGAATACTCGGGAGTAAATTTTTGAAAGCTGTGTACTTCAATGCTTTCCCCCCCAACCTTCCTCTATTAGCGTTCCTTATTATTTTTTTACTATCCATATGAGTATGCAGGCTGCCCTGCCTGTGTTATTTTTGCATTGCTTGATTTAAAATAAGAAAACTGCAAGTTTATATTACATTCAGTACTGAACTTTTCCCATTTAATGTTCTGGTTGGATTTACTGTCTACTTACACAATACTAGTAAAAGGGTTAATTACTGTTTTATTCTGGTGTGATGACCTTAACTTGTCTATGGTTGTTTGGGAAGGGCACAGAATTCTGGTTTTGGTATAACCGGGGCCCTGTCTGATTCCCCACTTAAGCTATGAACCTGAATGTCAATCATATTAGTAAATACTTTTTCATGTGGTACGCCCCACTCCAAGCCAGTGTTAGAAAAAGATTTAGCATGGTTATGCTATTCTTACAAACCTCAAAATGTACTGGCTAAGCAGTGTGAACAATGAATTTATTACTTACCGAGGGCATGCTAATTAGTTTGAGAAGACGGAACTGAGCATACTGAGTTCTCTTTTCCTTTTGCTTTCAGTTACTGGCTTCCGAACATTAAGCAAATACGTCCCTTTCACCCGGACGCTGCCGAGGGGAGAAGACGACTTGGAGCGGTGCAGGGCCTGCGCGGTCGGCGCCGGAGACCCGCCGGGGTAAGGCCTACTTAATTCACACTTACCCACGACCGCCTCCGACCCCGACCACGAGGCAGCCCCTGCCTTCCTCCGGGAAGCGCAGACGTCATCGGCCGACCTTCCTCCGCCTCCGAGGGACACGCTGCCGACGCACAGCCAATCAGGGGACAGCCCTGATTGGCCTTTAAACCCGAGAGACGCCCGGACTGAGCCCCTTTCACCCGGACGCTGCCGAGGGGAGAAGACGACTTGGAGCGGTGCAGGGCCTGCGCGGTCGGCGCCGGAGACCCGCCGGGGTAAGGCCTACTTAATTCACACTTACCCACGACCGCCTCCGACCCCGACCACGAGGCAGCCCCTGCCTTCCTCCGGGAAGCGCAGACGTCATCGGCCGACCTTCCTCCGCCTCCGAGGGACACGCTGCCGACGCACAGCCAATCAGGGGACAACCCTGATTAACCCTCTAATTATAAATATAGCAGTCTTCCAGGCGCCGCGCGCCAAGCGTCGCGCGCCGAAGGAGCACGCCAAAGGAGCCTGCTCCTTTGTGCGCTCCTTCGTGCACTCCCTTTGTGTACTCCCGTATGCCCTCAACAACTACCAGCCCCATTATATTCTTCCCAACACTCAACATATGAATCTCTGAAAAGTAATCATCCAACTCCCAAACAACCTAACAACCCCTACCACCATTCACTCCCCACTCAGCAACCAAGCAACAACCTTCTCACACAAAACTCACACAATGGCCTCAGCCCAATACATCCCCAAACTAACCCATCGCCACAACAACCACCACCCTCCTAAATCCACACCCACCACTAGACGTCTCACCAAAATTCACCCCAACCCTAACATACCCTATACCACAATCACACTCATTACTCTACTCCTCATTAATGCACAGTCAATCACCAAAAAAATCCCAATCATCCATGACATACTCACAGATGACCAACCAGACATATTCTGTATAACCGAATCTTGGCTGAAACATTCTGACACAGTCCTACTCAATCAACTGCCCAAAAACACATACAATATTTTCTCCATACCCAGAAACAAAAGAAAGGGAGGTGGCCTACTATTCCTAGCTCACAAAAAACTTAAATTCTCTTCCCACTCCCTAAACTTACCACCCCCTATCGAGACCAAACTATTCAAATCAAAACATCTCCAAATTCTCCTCCTATATGCACCTCCTGGTTGCCTACAGCACAACCTTTCCCCCCTGATTGAATCCATCACAACCCACATAAACTTACAAGAACCAGCTATAATACTAGGAGACTTTAACCTCCACATCGACACCCACCCTCCATCCCCCACAAGCGAACTGCTCCTATCCACCATGTCTGCCATCGGATTCACCCAAATCATCAACTCACCCACCCAAAAATCAGGACACACCCTGGACTTAATATTCATAAACAACAAAATATCTGCAACTGAACCACCATCTACAACCCCCACCCCATGGTCTGATCACAGCCTCATCCAAGCCAAGCTTCAACTCCAATCAATCCCACTACAAACAAACAACCGAATCATCGAATTCACCAAACCATGCTCCAGTGAAGACATCGCCAAACTGTTACCTGAGGCACTAAAAACAATCAACTTAAATGACGCCAACACAGCCACAAACTCCTGGATATCTATCAACGCAGACATAGCCAATACATTATGCCCCATGATAAAAAAGGAAATAAAACAATCCACAAAGCAAAGAGCACCTTGGTACACCCCAGAACTGAAAACCTCAAAGCGAACACTGAGACAGACTGAGAAACAGTGGAGACGAACCCCCACCTCAAACCTGAAAGACAAATACAGAACACTACTACACAACTATACAACTGACCTTAACACAGCAAAGCGTAATTTCCACACATCAAGAATTCACGATTACCAATTTAACCCAAGGACCCTCTTCGCCTATGTCAAAGACCTTACCAACCCCATCCAAAATGACAATACGCCAAACCCCAGCAACATCTCCAGTGAAAAACTAGCACATTTCTTCAAGGATAAAGTCAACAACATCATTGCCAAGATTCCGCAAACCCACAATGACTTAATTGACACCCCCCCTCCTATCCACTCATGGTCACAATTCACTCCTGTTGCTACCACAGAAATTGAACCTATCATCAGAAAAACCAACCCTGCATCCCATCCCTTAGACCCCATCCCCATCAAAACCCTAAAACTCATCAGAGAGATTATTGTCAAACCAATAACCTACATCATCAACCTATCCCTAGAACAAGGAATCTTCCCAGAAAAACTCAAAAACGCCATCATCAAACCAATCATCAAAAAGCCTCAACTCGACAAATCCGACCCAGCAAACTACAGACCAGTCTCCAACCTCCCATTCCTAGCAAAAATCATCGAAAAAACAGTCAACAATCAACTCACAGACCACCTTGAAACCTTTAATGTTCTTCAGCCTGCACAACATGGTTTCAGAAAAACTCTTCAGCACTGAAACCCTCCTCCTCTCCCTCACCGATACCATCCTCAAAGGCCGCGACAAAGGCAAATCGTTCCTCCTGATACTTCTTGATATATCAGCCGCCTTCGACACCATCAATCACAGAACACTCCTCACCAGACTTAAAGAAATTGGTCTCCAAGACACCACAATCAAGTGGTTCAAATCCTACCTCTCAAACAGATCTTACATCGTCAAGATGAACTCATCTGAATCCTCACAAGTGCCCCTCACTCATGGAGTCCCACAAGGTTCTTCCCTATCATCAACCCTCTTCAACATATATCTCATCCCACTATGCAAATACCTATCAGAGGCAAACCTCACCTACTTTGTCTATGCAGACGACATACAAATATTACTCCCCATAAACAACTCCATTCAACTCACTATGGAAAAATGGAACAAACTCAGCTCAAACTTATCCCATTTACTATCTCAATTATCACTATGTCTCAACCAAGCCAAAACAGAAATCATTCACATCCACGATGACCATCCCTCCTATCCACTCAAGTGCACCCCCTCTGACCACCCAGGAAACTCAATCAACCCGGGAGTGCCACAAATCTCACAAACCTCACTCACGCCGTCCACAAGAAACCTAGGCGTAACAATTGACAGCCAACTCAACTTTAAACGACACATCTCCAATACAATCAAAGATGGATTCTTCAAACTGCAGACATTAAAAAAACTCAAACCCCTTCTCCAAGAGCACGATTTCAGAACAGTCCTCCAATCAATTATCTTGTCAAGACTCGACTACTGCAACTCCCTCCTCCTCGGACTACCAGAAATACACATCAAACCCCTCCAAGTTCTACAGAACGCTGCCGCCAGAATCATCTCTAACAACAAAAAATCCCCTCACATCACACCCACGCTCAAAGAACTCCACTGGCTACCCATTACACAAAGAATCCAGTATAAAACCCTCACCCTCATGCACAAAAAAATAAACAACAACAAAATGGACTGGCTAAACAACGGAATACAACCTTACCCTACTCAAAGAACTCTCAGATCCACCAACACTGGACTCCTAGCCGTCCCCAATCTCAAAGCTGCACACCTCAACGTCACCCGCAAACGAGCCATAACAATAGCGGGCCCCACCTTATGGAACACCCTCCCCACCTGTCTCAGAAACGAACCTTCACTGCAAGTCTTCAAAAAACACCTCAAAACATGGCTATTTTTAAAAGCTTTCCCACCCGACACATAACCCGCCCAATTCGCACCATCCACTCCATGCCCCCTCCACAAGCATCTCGCCCCACACCTTTCCCTCCCTACACAAGCATCTCCCACCACCCTTTCCCTCCCTATCACTACCTTCCTCCCACTCACCCCTTCCTCTCCCCTACCCCCTCTACACTCCCTGCTCTCCTTACCATAATTTATCCTCATCAACAAGCCAGTTATGTATATATGTCTATAGTCTAATGTTCCATGTACTCCTGTTAGTTCTGTTACAACTTGTTATATTTATTACCATGTTATAATGTAAAATATTCTTGTTATATTTATTACCATGTTATAATGTAAAATATTCTTATATCTATTTAATACCATGTTATAATGTAAAATAGGGCTGTTACCACCCTATTCCTTTAGTTATCTGGAAACCGATGTGATATCTCGATCGAATGTCGGTATACAAAAGAAATAAATAAATAAATAAAATAGTACCTTGAATTTGCTTTCCAATGCAGAGAGAAGTGGGAGACTTCCTACACAGCAGATAAGGAGGCCTTAGAAGAGTAGAGTTAGGGAGCAGACAACTGATGTGTGTGTTTAGAACCCTTTGCCTGCTTTGTCAGTAATGATTTTCAAAGAGCAGTGTCAGAGGATATGGTTGGGGGCAGAAGGGATCATTCAACGGGAGGCTCATTTCTCTTATCTGAAGAAAGGTGGATTCATTTTTTAAATAACTGAAGTAAACGCCAAGGTGTCTCCACTATCCCTTCTCTTTTTCTATGTGTTATTCTCTTCCTTGCCTGTATGTCTCCCTTGTCCAGTTGCAGCTCTATGAAAGATTTTAAGTTTGGGGAAGGGGGAAGAACTGGGGAGGAGGAGGCACTGGCTAGTCATTTGCTTCTGGATGAAAGCCTCATGACTCTGTGACTGGCCAAGGTGGTGGGCTGAGAAGTTTACACACATAAAAAAAACTGCATGAATAGACGTTCAAATACCAGAAGAGGAAGGTACTACCTGCCAGACAGATACAATTGCTTGATAGTTTTTGTTATCTCTTCACATTTTTTTCAACTAAGAATTATCTATGTGTTGAAGAGGACATGAGATAAAGACAAAGAATCCTTGTTCCAAAAAATGGGAAGAGGTAGAAGAATTATTATCAGTTGGATATTTCTCACAGGATACACTTTTCTCCTCTTATTCTTTTGATATTTCTATGTCTGTCCTTTACAGATATTTTTATGGAGGCAGCCCAGCCTCACTCCCTGGCTAGTCACAAAAGCAGGGGACCTCTGATGCAGAAGGGGCCTCCACAGGTGCTAGTGACTATCCAAAGAGACCCCTGTCCTTCCCATCCTCAAAAATATACAAAAAGACCCCTTTTAGGGCATCAGAAGAACAAGGAGACATGGAACAGATGGAAAGAGTAGCAGAGAGAGAGAAAGGTTGGTGACAAAGGAGACACACTGACACAGATTGGGCACTTAAAAATAGATCCACCTTTCTTTTTCAAAAGGCAAATGTATTTCCAAACAGTACGTTTCCAGAGGACAAAGTTCTTTGCTGTCATTGACATTGTTAGTGCCTCCAAAGACCCCATAGGCATTTAGAGGCTTGAGGTTGATGAACATTCTGAGCTTGAAAAGCTTTCTTAGAGCTGACCCTTTGCTTGGTCTGAGTGCAGAACTCTTGTCAGTGAGCTTTGAGGCAGTAGCAGACTTTGTGATGCAGCCATTGTAGTGCCTACACCATAGGGAAGAATGGTCAGAGGCCAGTGCCAAATTCCTCCCTGGGACTCTTCCTTGCATACCTTTCTTCTTTCTCCAACCTTGTCCTTAGACATCACTCACTGAAGAGAATTGCTGAGTGTTTTAAACATACATGCATGCCAATTTTCTGCTCTGCTGGAACTCTCTGCTCTCCTTTCACCTCCTTACTTGCAATGTAATACACTTTTACCCTCTGCACTGATATTAAATTACATCATGATGTACTTAGTTAAATCAGTGATTCATCCAAAAAGCTGTTTAAAGATTCAGATTCACTATTATTATTGTACTGACATCCCTTTGCTAGTTATTTGACTAATAATAAAGCAAAAACAAGCTCTTGAATTAACAAGCTTAGATTATTGCAATTCTTTATATCTTGGGCTCCCTCTATCAGTGAATAGACCTTTACAGATTGTGCAAAATTCAACGGTGTGTGTGTTAAATGGTACTTAAGATGTGTCATCCTATCAGTACTAAAGTCTCTCTGCTGGCTTCTAATATGGTACAGAATTCATTTAAAGATTGCTATGCTTTACCATAAAACCTTGAATACACCCAAGTGTTACCTCATTAAATCCCATACTGTGAATCTATCACCCAGAGAGATCATTACGCTCTGATACTCGAGGGCTTTTAGAAGTCCCCTTTGTCTGCCATGCACAACTTCAGAGATACACGCAACAGAACATTTTCTCTCGCTGGCCCAATTATTTGCAATTCATTACCTGAGCAGCTCCAGCTGATCCTCTGCCATAAACAATTTAAGAAGCAGCTAAAGTCTCGTCTACTTAATTTGTCTTATGTTAACTCATAGCTCTGCAGATAACGTTAATGAGCCATGCATTCCATCTTGCCATGCTTATATTTGATGATTGTATTCATACAAGGTAGCCTCATCTGTTGAGGAGGTCTTCTAACCTTTGAGATTTGTTTTGTACTTTTTTTTTTATTGTATGTTGATTTTAATCAATATGTATGCTTATCGTGTAATGTACCATGAACTAAGGATATGTGCAGGATATAAATTTCTAACAATGAATAAATAAATAAAATCATAAGATATGTATTTTACATCTTCTAAGATAACCGCAAACTTTGCTGGGCATAGCATAACCATCTTTAATTTTTTAAAAGGCTTTAAACAGAGAAGGAAACCCGCTCACCTTTGCTGGGTCAATCTTGAAATATCTTGAAAAATATGAATTCTGTGGTTATCAGACATTAAAAATCCTCTTTTACACCCTTTTCATAGTCTGATCCCTGATCATATTGCAAACATGAAAACATTTTCAGTGCAGAACCTGAGCTAAAATGAAACTCTTGAACAAAATACATGGTATCAGCTTGATTCTCCACCTCTGCTGCTTGTCAGAAAATACCTCAAAAGCAAATGGTGCTTCTTCCTAAAATTCTTAATTCTATGAGCATTATATGTCTTCGATGGTTAGAAAATTTCTACTTAAAACATTTACTCAAAAAAGCTGCATGTTTTTTCTCTAGTAATCCCTGTAAATGGCTGGGCCACATTGACAGTAGACCTAGAAATCTTAAATGTTTAAATTCTGAGTTTGTGCAGAAGACTCAATTTGCCTCTGTAAGCTCAAATGTTTTTTAGTCAAAGCATAAAGCATAAATAGTTAAATACCTACTTTATTTGACTTGATTCAAAGATTCAAATTCTTACATATATGATCTCATCTCCATTTCCACATTATTTACCTGGTCAGACTAACTTTTTAACTTCTTTTCTATCCAATCTAATTTATCGGTCTTGACCCCAAGACCTTGAATGACATAAAGAAGAGTTTTTAATCTTCTCTTCTTGAAATATATTAGAGAATGCTCCAAAGCAGAAAATATTGGACTTGTATGCTCTTTTATTGGGAGGCCCTGAGCAACTGCTTCTTATTTATATCGGGGTCACCTGCGGGGAGATCTCCACCTCTTATTGTAAGCTTTCATTCCAAAACATGCCCCTGGTTTTCTGGTATTTGTGGTATTGAAGGATCATCTTGCTGCCTGCTCAGGCCCCTCCAGTAATAATCCCCTTTTTAACTTCTGTGGATCTGGTAGTAGTAATATGTTTTCACAGTGGGATTATACGTACGTGCTTTGGCTGGAATCAAACTTTGAAATCATTATTTTCTCAGTAGTATTGTTTCTGTATTATTTAACATCTTTTCCATAGAATATTTCAGGCATTCTTTCTCTATTCTCCTTTGGTTCATATTGATTAGTGGATTTTTTTTTTTTTTGTCCCTATTCATTATTGTGCATTTTTTCAGCCATTGCTTTGGATGCCATGGGCACTGAATCTGTGCTACCAGACCGAGAATGATTCTTCCAACCTTGAAAAGCAGTAAGATACAAGCATAGCTCAGACTAAATGCTGTTACCTGATCATTGCCTAAGACTTGGGGAGTCAAGGGATTCATTGCAAACGTTATAAGACAGTGACACTGCTTGTGTCAAAGGAAGTTCCTTGGGAAATATAAACAGCTAGTAATTAAAAAAAAAAAAAAGATAAGTCACTTGATTATCTTCAGTTGCTGTCAATACTGATTTAAAAATGTGCTGTATAGGTTCTTAAGAACAAGAGAATAGGCTAACATCTGAAATAAAGGTCTTAGTGTCTGAAATCATTTCTATTGACTAACCTTCCTCTCTTTTTTTAGCTTATTTAAATATTCCTGAAAGTTGGGGCATCTTTGCCATTTTCAATTTAGAAAAAGGGGAGAAGGGACTGGGATTTATCCACCTCAGATTCCATCCCAATACATGATGGCACTTATTAGAGATTGTACTTTGAACATAATTTGATTTGATTTATATGCCACTTTTCATGACACTTCAAAGTGGATTGCATTCAGTTACTGTATGGATTTTCCTGTCCCAAGAGGGCTTACAATCAGGGAGCCTAACTTTCAAAGTTATCCATGGTAGAGCACTTATGTGTGCATGTGGATGCACAGAGATTTAAGCTAGTATTTTATACCCTCTGCAGCAAGCAGTATACAGTGTAGCTTTGCTCCAAAATTAGGCGTGGATGTTTCAGTATGCACGAATAGTTCCAATGCCAAAAAAACGAATGCTTACTCTACCTACTTTAGAACATATGGGGTAGATTTAAAAAAAAATATGCATGCACGTCCATGTGCGCTCACTACCCAGCACGCAGATGGATGCGCAATTTTATAATATGCACGCACTGGCGCACACATGTTATAAAATCTGGGACAGTGTGCGCAAGAGGGGGTAGAATTAAGCAAATCCATGTGGCGACGAGATCGGGGCACCTCCAGTTCCCTCCCAGTCTGCTCCAATTTGGGAGGGAACTTTCCTATCCCTACCCTAACCTCCCTCCCCTTCCCCCCTCCTCCCCACCCTCTAAACCCCTTTTTTTTTTTACCTTTTATTTTGCAGGTTACTTCAAGTCCCAACCTAAAGTAACTTGCACATGCCAGGAATGGCGCTGTCCCGGCCCGCCCCCTGGCCCACCCCATTCCACCCAGAACACACTCCCAGGCCTGCCCCTTGCAGAAAGGCCGGCACCTATGTGCATACCGGCCTTTACGTGAATGGCCGGGCCTTTTCGAAAATAGGCTCGGTGCACGCGTAAAGGCCGGATTTTACATGTGGGGGGGGGGGGGGATTTAAAATCCGGCCATATGTGCGTATATTCTAGATGAATAAAATAATATAACATGTATGTGTAATAACTTCGATTTATATGCGGAGGCAGGTAATTATGAAGTATGCACATATACCGTTTTGAAAATACTTGCACACCCACTTGAAATCACCAGTTCGTCAATACCTCTGCCAGTTAGCCCAGTTCATCTCCAGTTCACTTAGATCCTCTAGCACCCCACCAGTTCACCCAGACCTCCCACCCAAAGACTGCACATTGTTACACGTGCCACCCACGGCAGACCCGCGGCGTGGACCTCTCACATTCTTACATGGACTCCAGCTCCTGTTCCTCTTCACTGGCAGCGGTGGGCCGCCAGCTCCGACCTCGGGTCGCCTCCAATGCTTCCAGCTCTGCTATGGTCCCCAGTGTTGCCAACCAAGATGCCCTTACTCGTTGGGTCTCTCCACGTGGCCTGCGTAGAGATGCCGCCATCGGCGCCACGCCCCTCTCTAGGCGCACGCGCATCGCTAATCCTTTTAAAGGGCCCGTGGCGGGAACCTGGCTGCGACCCAGATGTTGACATCAGACTCTTCAGTGTAAATAACCTCAGGCCTCGCTCCATAGTATTGCCTTTGCAACAGGTCTCCTCATACTCCTCATACTCATTGCTGATAGAGAATCCTCTCAACGTCGTGTTCCTGACTCTCATGGTTCCCGGTTCCTGTCTTCCTCATTCCTGCCCTATCTATGTGTTGGACTGACTCTCTGGATTTCGACCCTGCTTTGTTTGACTACTCTTCTGCCTATCTCCAGGCCTGGACATCTGCTATGCCCGACTACTCTTCAGCCTATCTCCAGTCCAGGACCTCTGCTACACCTGAATATGACTGCCTTCTCCATGCCCTGACCATTGCCTTGATTGACTATGTCTGCCTTCTCCGTGCCCTGACCATTGCCTTGATTGACTATTTTTTCCTTTATTTTCTGGTTAGTGTGCACAAACTATGATCATATACATTGGTACCTGTAATAAGCAGTGACATACTACCTGCCTCCCTTCAGCCTTTATAAAAATTGAGTACATTGTTTTAGTCACCTCCCAAACCTGCCTCTCTCTCTCTCTCTCTCTCTCAGTCACTTCCCACCAATCTCTCTTTCGCTAAACCCCCAGTAACGTCCCTCTTCTCTCTCTTTCTCACAACTCATTTTCTCACTAGTGTAGTCAGTCCTACTTCACAAGCCTTTTTCTTTCTCTCCTTATTCACCCTCATACTAGTCTTTCTCTCTCTCACCTGTCACTCCACACATCTATCTTTTGCTCTGTTAGCAGTCACTTCCCTCACCACTCTCTTTCTCTCATCAGTCACTCTCTTACCAGTTATCCTCCCATACCAGTCCATCTCTCTTTCTAGTCACTCCCTACTCCAATCTCTCTCATCCCTACTCCATTCCCCTTTACCAGTCACCCCAACCAGTCTCTCTCTATTACGAATATCCTTCATACCATTCCCACTCTCTCACCAATCAATCCATGCTCCAGTATTTCTTTCTTTCTTTCTCTCTCTCTCTCTCTATCACTAATCACTTCCCCAACCAATCTCTCTCACTCTCACCAGTCACCTCTCATGCCAGTCCATCTGTCTCAAAAATGAGAGGGGCAGCCAGAGAGGAGTACCCATGCACAAACTGTCAGTAAAGCCAAGTCATTGTTACAAAGCCTTGAACATGATGGGTTGGGGCCAGTTTTGAAGGCCTTCACTTTCTCTGGGTCCATGCACAGACCACACTGGCCCTGTGTCAGGGCTCAGAATTGGTTTCTCTGGAGGACATACTGCAGAGCAGGCAGGGACATTCGCAATCACACTATGAGGTACCATTTTTTCACCTAACACAGGTGTGACAGCTGTTATGTATTGCTTCAAGGTTGGCAGATTGCTACACACCAGTAGCCTTAGCTCAGTTGCAAGGAACTGGCACGCAATTGTTGGAATACCCAGATGCGATTTAGTAGTCTGGAAGAACAGAGCTACTTTTGGCTACTGCTATCCTGCACATGTACTGGCTCAGAACAATGTGACATGCACTTAGGCTAGGCAAATCGGTCTTTAATGTTCAGGGAAAGGTACAGTCTTATAGGATGCTGTGGTTTGCAAGCCAGATCTGCAAGTGACAATGCTATGATTGATGGCTTAAATCTGTCTTTGCTGCAGGAGATTCTTGGTATGGTTGCAGGACCTGACTTCTCAACCCCATTTCCATTCCCAACACTCCAGTAGAGACGAGGTACAAGAGGCCTTATGTGCTACCTGCTGTGTCATTGAATGCATTTTCAGAGTTCTCAAAAGTCGATTTCACTGTTTGGACAAGACAGGTAGAACTTTAATGTATGCCCTACCCAAAGTTGGAGATATAGTGCTGCTCTGCTATATATACATAAACTCGCTGCTCTGCTATATATACATACATAAACTCGCCCTATGCCATGGACTATGAATGGATATACTTCTGGATCTCCCCCAGATCCCCCATGTGTCCCCGCACAAACTGAGGACACCATGCTGAGTGGCAGCCAGCTTCGACATAACCTTTGTCTCCCCTCCCCGCAGCCGTGGCTACAGGGGCCTGCCTTTGTTATGCAATTGACCTCCCTCCTTCCCTCATCACCGTGGCGGCAGGAAACACCCTCTCTCTTCACATCTCAGCTGCATGAAGCCGCGCCTTAATCTCTGCCAGGGAGCCTCTCTTTGCCCAGGTATTTTCAACATTAGACCCCAGAGCTTACGTCTAACTCTTAAGATGCTTCTTTGCTCAAAGCCCCTTTCTTGAATCTGGGCAACCAAAACAACAGCAGATTTCAGCCTGGAAGTGTCTGCCAAAAGGATTTTTTTTCTTCCATAGTTCCACTGAAGCAATTGGAGACAAAGCCACAAACGGTGTGACTTGCTTTACAAGTATAATGACTCCCCACAGACCAACTGACACGCATGCTTCAAAGTTTCAAGGCAAAAATGTTATAAAGTTCAATGCTATATTATATAAAATTCAAAACAAATTTTCATAAACTCTGATGCAAAATGCTACAAAGTTCAATGTAAAATGCTACAAAGTCCAATCTAAAATGTTACAATGTTTGAATGTAAAACCAGAAGTCGACATTGTTAGACTCCTCTGTTACACTGTAAACTGGTGTGATATGTACGATGAACATCGGTATAGAAAAAAACAAACAAACAAATAAATAAATAAAGGTGCTGTTCTTTGTAATGTTGCTTGCATCAGAAAGAGGAACATACTGCATTAAAAAAAAAAATCCACAAGAAAGCCCTGTGACCTGTAACTTACCTATTACAATAAAAATCATATGTTAGAAAAACTCACTGCTGTTTATATTTTCAAATAGCCCCTTAAAAAATATGAAAATAAGAATTATATCTGCTCTGACATAGTCCAAACATGAACTATTCCCCTGGGAGGAGACATTCCTGGAAATGTTTGTGGCGCAGTTGTCCTGCAGGGAGGAGAAACTCTGACCTCTATATAAAACAAACAGATGTTTACTGTCCTGCTCTTGTGATAATGCTAAAATGGAGTAATAATAATTATGAATGCTAAACAGAGCTTCTGCTGCCTAGAAATTGTACCAGCTGTGGATTTTTGCCAAGCTAGAGGCAGCTGGCTATCAGGATATAACGATATAAGTTTATAGTATGATTTAGGTAAGATCGGGTTCATCCCTTATGGGTACATTCCAAACTGATTCTTTTGGGCAAATCAACTCAGTGTATTCATTGTAACATAGTAATGGCGGCAGAAAAAGACCAAAATGGTCCATCTAATCTGCCCAGCAAGCTTCCCAAGGTAGTAACTGCCACTCCGTGCAGGTTAACCCCACGTTTCTGTTAATAACTGGTGCTCTGTGCAGGTTACCTCCAAGCTTTTTTATTTATTCCCATCCCAGGGGTGGATTGGCCTATTGGGGGATCGGGCTTCCCCCGGTGGTCCGGCCTAGCTGGTCACGTGGTCTTGACTCCGAGGTGGCGCCGAGTGGCTGTTAGTGCAGGCTGCAAGAGACCACTATCTTCCTCAGCCCTGCCTGCCCTCCATCAAGATAGGTGGCGAGGCTGCAAAAAAGTAGGGAAGAGGCCCAGAAACAGTAGTTTCAGTACTCCCCCCTGGAAGTGAGGCCCCACCAGCGAAGAAAAGTGCTGGGACTCGAGGCCACTGCAAGGAAGTACTGCTGGGAGGAAGGCCAGGCCCCAACAAGAAAAAAGATTGCTGGGACTCGGGCCGCTGCAAGGAAGAGCTGCTGGGAGGAAGGCCAGGCTCCAAGAAGAAAAAAGAGTGCCGGTACTTGGGCTGCTGCAAGGAAAAGCCGCTGGTAAGAAGGCCAGGCCCCGGTCCCGTCCCCGCTCCCCCCCCCCCCCCCAGCGAAAGACAACTGAGTTAAGGAAGAAAGGAAGGGACAGGATGAGAGAGGATGAGAGAGGAAGCAAGGTGAAGGGAGTGAGAAGGTTGAGAGAATGAGTGGAGTGAATGAGAAAGGGAAAAGAAGGCAAAAGGTATGGAATATGAGGCTTAAATGAAGAGAGGGAGAGATGAGAGGGAAAGGTTGGAAGGAAGAGAATGTGTAGGAGGGAATGTGAGAGGTGAGTGGAGGGAGAGAACATAAAGAAGATGGGTGCTAGCAAGGCTCTCTCCTCCCCCCAGCAGAAAGACAACCTAAGAAGTGGAAGAATATTGGATGAGTGGGGGGGAAGGAAAGGGAAAGAAGGTGTGTGGGTGAGTAGGGAGGACAGAATTAGGCCTGGCTTGGAGAGACCTGGTAGGGGCCATCACAGCCAAAGGAAGAAGGGGAGGGGGAGAGAAGGAGGGCTGGTAGCCAAATTAATAAATCCCATCCAGTTGGTAGCAGAAGGAAAGTGAGAGAGAGATAACCCTGGTGAGGCAACATGTGTATGTGTATGAGAGGAGATGGGCATGAGAGAGTGCAGGAGAGAAAGGGTGATAGTGCTTGAGGAAGAGCATGTACGTGAATAGGAGGGAATGCATAAGAGAGAGAGAGCATGCGTGTGATTAGGAGAGGGAGGGCGTGCATAAGAGAGAGCATGCAGGTAAGAGTGAGAGAGATGCATATATGACAGAGAACATGTCCATGTTAGAGTGAGTGCCTGTGAGAGAGAAAGGAGCTAGTTTGTGGGTCTCTCCCTCCACAAGTTGCACTACATACAGTGTCTGTCTTGTTGCAGTTTCCTTTTCATTTTTTGTCTGCAGGTTTCTATTTATGCTTCATGGTCTCTTTTTTGATTCTGTATTTGGGACTAGGGATGTAAATCGGGCTTTGGACGATTGAAAATATCGTCGATATTTTCAAAATTGTCAGAAATCGGGGGTTCCCCCGAAACGATAGGAAAACACCACAATATTGATCGTGGGGGTTCTCTTATCATTTTGGGGGAGGGCAGGAAAAATGGCACACAAAAATAACCCCTAAACCCACCCCGACCCTTTAAAACTAATTCCTTTGCTTCCCCCACCCTCCTGACCCCCCCCCCAAACATTTTACAGGTACCTGGTGGTCCAGTGGGGGTCCCAGGAGCAATCTCCCGCTCCCAGGCCGTCGGCTGCCACTAATCAAAATGGCGCCGATGGCCCTTTGCCCTTACCATGTGACAGGGTATCCATGCCATTGGCCGGCTCCTGTCACATGGTAGGAGCACTGGATGGCCTGCGCCATTTTTAAAGATCTTACTGTGTTGGGCAGCTAGTTACTGACCATTTCATATACAGGCCCATGTAAGCAGGAGTTAGCTAAGAGTATGCAGTGAAGAGATGTGAATCAGATCTGGAATCAGTTCGGTTCCGGTTCCGATTCAAATCTTATAATTTTTATCGTCCGGCCTGATTGGTTTTTGGTTTATCGGCTGCGCCTGATCCGATAAAGAAAAAACCCACCCTGACCAGTGCTCCTACCATGTGATAGGGTCCGGCCAATGGCACGGATACCCTGTCACATGGTAAGGGCAAAGGGCCATCGGCGCCATTTTGATTAGTGGCAGCCGACAGCCCGGGAGCGGGAGATCACTCCAGGGACCCCCACTGGATCACCAGGTACCTGTAAAAAAAATTTTGGGGGGGTCGGGAGGGTGGGGGAAGCTAAGGTATTAGTTTTAAAGGGTCGGGGTGGGTTTAAGGGTTATTTTTATGTGCCATTTTTCCCGCCCTCCCCCAAAACAATAAGAGAACCCCCACGATCAAAATCGTGGGGTTTTCCTATCGTTTTGGGGGAGCCCCCGATTTCTGACGATTTTGAAAATATTGTCCGATATTTTCATTCGTTCGAAGCCCGATTCACATCCCTACTCTGTAGTGAGGATGGGCCCAGCAGGCTTTTTCCATCTAGCTGGCACAGGAACTCTGTAGAGGGGCCCACCTAGGATTGTTGTTACAAGTCTTTTTATTTGGCATTCAATGCCACCACCTTTGGTCCTTTATGGCCCCTTGCCATGTTGTGGCTTGCCACTTGGGGGCATGGCTTTTGGGGGTCTACCCCTTGGGTGACTGTCATCCTGGGGACTGCTGCAGGGTGTGCACTCCAGTGATGCTGGGGAAGACTCAGATGGCTGCTCAGGCATTCTTTGAAGGATCTGTGTTATCACATTGGTCATACTATTGACTGCTGCGGCCAGCATCGTAACATTCTGCATGTTTGTAGCAGTCTGTTCTCTCAGGATCTTGTTCTGCATGTTGATAGCCCTCCTGAGACATACTAGCTCTGCTCGTATGTGTCAGAGGTGTATCACATGCCTCTTTTCCGGCTGGTCCAGCTGCTCATGCATGGACTCCTCTGTTGGTGGCGGGGATGTTGTTGGTGCTGGTGCCAGGCCTGGTGCCAGTTATGGTGGTGGTGCTGTGATGGTGATGTGGAGTGCAGGAATTTGGACCTCCAAATTTGGCATGATGGGGCTTCTGGGCTGCTCCTGCTGAAGGTGTGGTGCTTCAGGCTGGCACTGTGTTTGCTGACTGGAGGTTGTGCAGAATCTATTGGCTCCCACTCAAGGCTAGGTTCCTCCATGAAGCCAGAGAGGTTGACGGACACATTGAGAGGGCTGGGTGAACCCAGGGATTGCAGCATCTGCAATGTTTCTCAAACCTGTGGTTGCTGTTGCTCCTCCTCCTCTTCCTCACTCACCTGGGTCTGGGCATCCATCAGGGCAAAAGGGCTGTTGCGCTGCTGCTCCCTGGGGCTTGCTGGCTTGTCCCTGGGGCTTCCTGGCTAGGCTCAGCAGCTTCCTGGCTGGGACAGGCAGCTTTGTGGGTGAGAGCTATGAAAACAAAACATAAATACCAATGGTAGCAAGTATCCTTTTTTCATTTGGCAACAGAGCTGCACTTTGCTTCTTAAGCGCTGTGAGCAACTTATACCAAATGATGTGTACACCTGTTGCACCCTGCCCATTTACAGGTGAGGTGAACTTACTGGCTACAGCTCATGTGGTGTCCAGCTGCTCAGCATTGCCCTCGAAGACATCTGGTCCCAGCCTTTGCATGAGTCGCTCCTCTATGGGGGTAAGGATGATGGGACAAGGGACTCCTCCTCCAGTCTGCTGTATATATTTATTTCTGCTAAATACCTTGGCGTTCAACTGTGCCTTGGTGTCCCGGTACCTGTGGGCCACCTTCTCCTTGCTTCATTGGACTCTGCTGTGCCTGGAGATGCCCTGGGCTATGTTGTGCCACATCTGGCCCTTGGCAGCCTTTGAGGTGTTGACTGCCCAGTTGCCGAACAGCATGTCATAATGCTCCAGGTCCATCTCATTGTCCTGCACACTGAACTTGATATCCCTGAAATGAGGGCGACTAGCTGCCTGCCTGCCAGAAGGGGTGCCACTTCAGCTTCCAGAGAGATGCCCTCCATTTCCTTACTCTTCAACCCACTCCCTTCTCTCCTCCCTTCCTCCCCCCTCCTGCCTCTGCCTTGCCAACTCCATTCCCCTATGTCCTCTCTCTCTCTCTATCCCTAGCCTGCTGTCCTCCTCCCTCTGTCCTCACCTGCCTATCCCCTTCCCCTCTCGCCTCCTCCTATCCCATTCCTCCTACCTATCTCTACTCCTGTCCCTGTCCCTACTCCTACTCCTCCTCCTAGCATTCCTGCCCTCTTCTTCTCACTTCTTCTCCTCCCTCCTCCCCTCCTCTCCTCACGCCTCTCCTCTCCTCTCTCTCCATGCCTCTGACACTCCATCCTCCTCACTACAAACACCACTCCTCCACACTCCTCCACCACCACTCCTCACTCCTCCACTCACACCACTCATCACCCCTCCACCACCACTCCTCCACACCAAAAGACATGCAAACTGGGCAAAAACTTTCACTCCAACAAAGAAGACAAAAGACCAAGTGAAAGGAAAACAGATGGCAACAGAAGACCAGACAATGCCCTCAGGTAATTGAATCAAAAAAGCTTCTACTTTCAGTAAACCACTCACTAACTCTTCTCTCCTCTCTCTTCCACACCTGACAAACCCTCAAAGAGGCAGCTACAGGAATCCTGGATATATAAACTGAAAAATTAATGCACCAAGCACTAATTTACGGTAGCCACATAAAATGAAGTGGTACGTGGTGAGGCAACGCGCGACATGGTTACTCAACGTGCAACGCACTGACACTGTGCACCATGCGCTGACTCAACACACCAAGCATTATTTACCTATGAGATGCGGGAAGCTGCAAATTACCCTAACCATGCCCTTTTTATCACAGGCACCAATTTTGCTATATTTATATCTTTTTGATGAATCTAGGCCTAAAATTGTTAGCAGATTCAGACGAGGGCAATTTACGCCAAAGCCGTTCACAATGCCTCAAAGCACGTCAAAATGAAATCAGTTGAGGAAAGAGCCAGGGTTGTGTTTTCCTTTTTAAAGATTTCATGAATTTAAAAAGAGCTAGATCATCAAGTATAATAGTAATAGTATTGTTCCAAAAACATATTAAATTGTCAAAAGTATCAGTAAGAGTACAGGAGACGTGAGATGAAAAGGAATCAGAAAATTGTACGCTGTCAATGAAGCCACGACATACTGAAGAAGGACCAGTTGAGGATTCAGACTTCAAAGTTATACAATGAAAAACTGAAAATGTAATAATGAATGGTTAGACCATGGGACATTATTATATAGTAATGGTGTCTAGGCTATGGGCTTTAACATATTCATTTACAAAGGCAAGTTTCAAAATATGATCTTGTTGATGAGTAGCTTTCTGGATTAGTTGAAACCAATCTAGTGATTCTAAAATTTATGAAGAAAGACTAGCATTAGGAACTGGAGAGGAGCTATAAAGGTCTAAGTTAAAATCCTCTAAAATAATCAAATTATTGAGGTTGATTTTGGACATCATTAGTTGCTCAAAAAAATAGAAATATTAGTAGATTAAACTTTGGGTGGACAATAGGATAAACAGATTGAAAAACCAGAAGTAGAAAGCAGGAGAGTTTCATATAAGGACTCCCCGTTCAGATCTTCAAATTTGGGTTTCCAAATTTCCTTAAAAATAATGAGTAAACCCCTCCCCTGCCCTTTTTGCTCGGTTGAGAAAAACAAGCATAGTTGGGTGGACAGATTTGATTTAGAATGACAGAGTCAGAGTTCAATAACCAGGACTCAGTCACACAGAAAAAATCTGTTTTTTTCAACTGCAATTAGATCAAAATTAAGTTTAAACTTGATTTTACTTGCTTGAACATTAATCAGCATGACCAAGATATCAGATGGAGTAGAAGTGAAAGAAATGTTAGAGAGAGATGGAAGGTCTTCAGTAAGGGCTTCCACCTGCTTATCATGCTGGTTGGCCTTCATTGCATCTTCAGTGCATATTAGCTCTTTCACTTTGTGATGCAAACTGTTGCAATACGATTTTGCCTTTGGTCTACTCTAAGCAGTATTCTTTGATAGGGATTTAAGTTATGCATTGAATAATGTAGTACCTGCTTGCCTGGTTGTTTGCGATCTTGTTCTACTGATATTTCATTATGAGTTTCTAGCATAAATGATAGAAATTCATATGATGGCTCTTCATTATTATTGATTGACTTCATTATATCTTTTCAGTATTTTATCAATATGATAATATCCAGTATTCTCATCACTTGATCATATTTCCTTAAACTGTCACCTCCATTTTTTATAATTTCAGTGTTATGTTTGCTGCTTGTGGGATAGCCCTGCAAGAGGCCGCACTCACCCAAAAACTGCCAGCCATGCTCTGCTGCTCCATGCAGGGGAAAATGCTACCACTTCTGCTCCGATACTAGGCGGGCATGCGCAGCATGCACTGAGCTAAGAAGGCCTCACAGCAGGAACCCATGCACTCAACACCTCCTGATGATGTCACATGACTGGGCAGTGCCATAGCCAGGCTATTTGGCACCTATGGCCAAGTGAAAAATTGTGCCTTCACCATGAACACAACTTACAACATCACGAGCTGGAAGACTCTGTTGAATTCAGGGGGCTTTAATTTTTATTTTTATCACCACCAAGCAAATTCCTCATGTTTCTTTGGGCTTCCAGCTCAACTGGAAACAGTATGATTCTGGCACCATAAGCCTTCATGCAAAAACTGAACTAGAAACCATGAGAAGCCAGAAGTTGCATGTCATACAACCCCACAGAAATGTATTTATTTATGAAAATGCATTTCTATTTCCATGAAA
Source organism: Rhinatrema bivittatum (assembly GCF_901001135.1). Classification (NCBI taxonomy): domain Eukaryota; kingdom Metazoa; phylum Chordata; class Amphibia; order Gymnophiona; family Rhinatrematidae; genus Rhinatrema; species Rhinatrema bivittatum. The sequence continues at coordinate 355,086,765 of NC_042617.1, read as the reverse complement.
TAAAAATTTATATATATTTCCTCCTTTATTGTAGGGATTGCATTTGTTTGCGATGAAATAGGAAATAGAGATGATATTTTCTATTTCGTCAAGTTTCGGGAGGGTGACAAAACGATAAGAAAATACATGAAATTTTGTATGGTTTTCTTATCGTACTTCGGGGGGGGGGGGGGGGGGAGAAAGGGCACATTAAAAAAAACCAACAACAAACCCCTCCCCAACCCTTCAAATTTAATTAATTGCAACCTCCCATCCTCCCGACCCCCAAAGACTTGCCTGACCCCCTCCCCCCCCAAGACTTACTGAAAGTCCCTGGTGGTCCAGCGGGGTCCTGGGAGTGATCTCCCCCTCTCGGGCTGTCTGCTGCCACTAATCAAAATGGCACCAATGGCCCTTTGCCCTTAACATGTGACAGGGGCTATCGGTGCCAATGGTCAGCCCTGTCACATGGTAGGAGCAATGGATGGCCCATGCCATTTTTTAAGATGTGCTTTATTGCTCCTATCAAGTGACAGAGGCCGGCCAATGGCTCCGATAGCCACTGTCACATGGTAAGGGCAAAGGGCCATCGGTACCATTTTGATTAATGGCAGCCAATAGCCCGAGAGCAGGAGATCTCTCCCGGAACCCCCGCTGGACCATCAAGGACTTTCAGTAAGTCTTGGGTGGTCAGTCGGGCAAGTCTTGGGGGGTCGGGTGGGTGGTAGGTTGCAATTAATTAAATTTGAATCATTGGAGTGGATTTGGGGTTTTTTTTTTTTTTTTACAACCCCTGTCTTCCCCCCTGGGTTTCGGGGGACATACGAAATAGAATCAGCCTGAACCACGGGAAAATGAAATTTCCCACAGCAGGCCAATAACAAAGGCCAAATCACATCTCTACTGTATTGTGCAACATAAAATATCATGAGTCACACATTCCCAAAGTTAGCATATTCTGTTCACTAAACTGTATATAAAATAATTTTTTCTACCCTTGCTGGCTGGACATTTTATTTTTCTAATCACTTTGGTCCTATTTGAAAAACAGAAGAAACCAGGCTGCTATAGATCCCTACATTGAAACTGCATCCTAGCAGAATACCTTATCTTTGTCATATGTACAAAATACAAACAGACCCTCACCAAATTAAGAATAAAATGAGACCATAAAGTATAAACAGAAACCTGCAGACAAAAACTGAACTGGAAACCATAACAAGCCAGAGTCTGTATGCAGTGCAACGATGGAAAAACAAAACTTCATAAAGCATCAAACAGTAAAATCAACAAATATAAACCATCAATCAAAATAGTTAACTATACTAATACAAAGAATAAATATTTCAAAACAGTTGACCAATGAAACATTCAAATTAGAAACTATTCTAAAAATATTCCAAATGGCAGTAAAATATTCCAAATCATTAGATATTTCAAATAATACCCAATAAATTAAAACTAATGATATAAAAAATTACCCACTCTTCATACCTGGAAATTTTGATTTCCAGATGCCCTGAGATTGCCGTGGATTTAAAAAGGGGTAGGAGTTGTTGCACACAAACTTTCTCTTCTACCTCAAATGTTCATATCGAACATCCACATATAAAGACATACAGACACATATGCTCAATCATAAACACATGCATACACACACACATAATGATATACACACACACATGTTCTGTAATACACAGTCTGTTTTATGCTCAGTCACACACCCACGATCTGTCTCATGCTCAGTCACAAACACACACATGCTGTCTCTAATTATCAGTCATAGACACACACACAGACATAGTGTCTCATGCTCAGTAATACATACTAGGGATGTGAATCGTTTTTTGACGATTTAAAATACCGTCCGTTATTTTTTAAATCATCAAAAATCGTTAAAGAGTGCGATACAATAGAAATTCCCCCGATTTATCGTGAAAAATCGTTAATCGGGTTTGTGTCCACTAACGGGAGTTATTTGGGGGGGGGGGGGGGCCGGGAAAACTGGCACACCAAAACAATCCCTAAATCCATCCTGACCCTTTAAAACTAATCCCTTACCTTCCTCCACCCTCCCAAACCCCCCCAAAAAAACATTTTTAAATCACCTGGTGGTCCAGTGGAAGCCCCGGAACCGATTGCCCGCTCTCGGGCCGTCAGCTGCCACTAATAAAAATGGCGCCGATGGCCCGATAAAAAACCCCCCACCCCGACCCTTTAAAACTGACCCCTTAGCCTCCCCCACCCTCCCGACCCCCCCAAAACGTTTTAAAATTACCTGGTGGTCCAGTGGGGGTGCAGGGAGCGATCTCCCTCTCTCGGGCCGTCGGTAAGGGCAAAGGGCCATCGGTGCCATTTTTATTAGTGGCAGCCGACGGCCCGAGAGCGGGAGATCGCTCCCGGCAACCCCACTGGACCACCAGGTAATTTTATAATGTTTTTTGGGGGGTAGGGAGGGTGGGGGAGGCTAAGGGGTGAGTTTTAAAAGGTCAGGGTGGGTTTTTTGTTTATCGGATCAGGCGCAGCCGATAAACAAAAAACCAATCGTGCCGGACGATAAAAATTATAAGATTTGAATCGGAACCGGAACCGAACCGATTCCGGTTCCGATTCACATCTCTAATACATACACGCATATGCTGCCTCATGCTCAGTCACACACACACATAGTCTCTCATCCTCAGTTACGCACACAGAGTCTCTCATGCTCAATCATATATAAAAACACACAACACCGTTTCATGCTCAGTCATATATATACATACACACATGCTATCTCATGCTCAGTCATACACATACACATTATATTCATTTACCGGAGGACTGCCATACTCCAGGAGTTCAAAGGATCATTATGGAACTCTCTCTGAAGAGAGAGCGGTTTTAAGCGGTGTACCGCAAGGATTGGTGTTGGGACCGGTCCTGTTCAATATCTTTGTGAGCGACATTGCGGATGGGATAGAAGGTAAGGTTTGTCTTTTTGCAGATTATACTAAGATCTGCAACAGAGTGGACATGCTGGAAGGAGTGGAGAGAATGAGACGGGATTTAAGGAAGCTGGAAGAGTGGTCGAAGATATGGCAGCTGAGATTCAATGCCAAGAAGTGCAGAGTCATGCATATGGGGAGTGGAAATCCGAATGAACTGTATTCAATGGGGGGAGAAAGGCTGATGTGCACAGAGAAGGAGAGAGACCTTGGGGTGATAGTGTCTAATGATCTGAAGTTGGCGAAACAATGTGACAAGGCGATAGCTAAAGCCAGAAGAATGCTGGGCTGCATAGAGAGAGGAATATCGAGTAAGAAAAGGGAAGTGATTATCCCCTTGTACAGGTCCTTGGTGAGGCCTCACCTGGAGTACTGTGTTCAGTTCTGGAGACCGTATCTCCAAAGAGACAGAGACAAGATGGAGGCGGTCCAGAGAAGGGTGACCAAAAAGGTGGAGGGTCTTCATTGAATGACTTATAAGGAAAGATTGAAGAATCTAAATATGTACACCCTGGAGGAAAGGAGGAGCAGAGGTTATATGATACAGACTTTCAGATACTTGAAAGGATTTAATGATCTAAAGACAACGACAAACCTTCTCCGTCGGAAAAAAAATCAACAGAACCAGGGATCACGATTTGAAGCTCCAAGGAGGAAGACTCAGAACCAATGTCAGGAAGTATTTCTTCACAGAGAGGGTGGTGGATGCCTGGAATGCCCTTCTGGAGGAAGTGGTGAAGACCAGAACTGTGAAGGACTTCAAAGGGGCGTGGGATAAACACTGTGGATCCATAAAGTCTAGAGAATGTGAATGAAGAGTGGGTGGCTCGCGGGAATTACGGCTACTACCTGGAGATAATACCCTTATTCAATAAACATATACACGATTAATGTGACTCCAACATTGCTCTAAGCTTCAACTGTAAGAGGAAATGTGGAAAAAAGGATTTGCATTCACAAAAAAGTGGGGAGTAGCTTGCTTGTTATGGCGGTTACTACCCCAAACCAAATAAGCCTGATACTTCACTTTCAATGCATATCCAGCATAGCTCTCTGCTTCAACGGCAGGGGAGAAAGACTGATACTTCACGCATATCCAGCATAGCTCTCTGCTTCAATGGCAGGGGAGAAGGTCTGATTCTTCATGCATATCCGGCATAGCTCTCTGCTTCAACGGCAGGGGAGAAAGTCTGATACTTCATGCATATCCAGCATAGCTCTCTGCTTCAACGGCAGGGGAGAAAAGACCGATACTTCACGCATATCCAGCATAGCTCTCTGCTTCAACGGCAGGGGGAATGAAGAAAAGTGGATCTATATACAGACAACAACCAACAAGGACTGAATTACATAGTCTGGGTAAACAAATAAGCATGGGTGTAGCTTGCTATTGTGGCGGTTACTACCCCTAACTAATTAAGCTAGATATTTCACTTAGATGCAGTTCCAACACTGTTCTCTACATTAATGGTGGGGGTGGAAGGGAAATAGAACCAAAAGGTTACTAAGAGCCAAGAGTAACAGATAAGTATGAGAAAAAAAAAGTGCGAAACTTGCTGGGCAGACTGGATGGGCTGTTTGGTCTTCTTCTGCCGTCATTTCTATGTTTTTATCTGTGTTCTCCACGCACATAGAAAGTTCAATTCCGGAGTCTATGATCTGGGGCAGAAGGCCTGCCCTTCTGTAATAATCCACAACTTCTTGACATAATGAATAATTTTTATTAGTAAAATGCAAGAAATGAATATATAATTAGTCTTTCTTAGAAGCATAGTGCCTCTAACAGCGAAGTACTACCTAGCCTGTTCTGCTGTCTCTCTTCCCCTCTAATACAAGATACATTATTGTTTTATATACATGTATGGCTGACAGCATTTTTTTTCCTTTTTTGTTTTGGGATGGCTCCCTTATTTGGAGTGGAGAATTACTGAAACCTTTACTAAAACTAATGATGTCAAACTACTGCTATCTTGGTACACTCCCTTTTTTCCCTGCTCAGTAGCTAGGCCTTGAAGCATCAGCAAGTTTCTGTACAAACTGCTTCTGCTTCCCCATCCAAGGTCTGTCTTGCCTGCTCATAAAAACAAAATATATTATTTTCTCTTGTGCAAAACTGTTCCATTAATTTCATTATTTAATTATTTAATCCAGGTTATTATCATTCCCCTCTTGAAGAATTAGCGCTACTAATTCTTCACTCCGGATGGCCCGTACCTGGCATTACCTATCCTAGTGGTGGGCTAACCAAGTCTTATACAAAGAAATCAAGATAGTGGAAACTGAAAGAATGAGATTGTGCCTGAAAGAAACATCATCAGCCTTCCACTCCCTCCCCTCCCTGGCAGTCAGAAGAAGTGCAGCCATGGAGCAAAAAGCAGTAACATTGGCCTGAGGCCTTCCAACCCCATTACTCATCTCAGCAATCAGAAGGAACACAGCCTGCAAGAAGCATCAGCCTCCCCACTGCCTCTCAGCAGTTAGGAGCATGACCTGTGGGGTGTAAAAAGCAGCATCAGACTCCCCTTCCCCTCCTCACAATCATAAGCAGGAGAAGCAGGGCTTGGAGTCTAGAAGCAAAAAGGAAGGGTCTAGTGACTATACAGGCTAGAGAAGGAGACTGCTGCTTCTTCTCCTTGTTCTTCCAGAGGGGGAAACAAATGAAAGAGCCTGAGAGACAGAGCTATGTGCTAACTAAGGCATCCAGTCCTCTTGTACTTGGATTAAGAACATAAGAAATTGCCATGCTGTGTCAGACCAAGGGTCCATCAAGCCCAGCATCCTGTTTCCAACAGTGGCCAAACCAGGCTACCAGCACCTGGCAATTACCCAAACACTAAGTAGATCTCATGCTACAGATGCCAGTAATAGCAGTGGATATTCCCTAAGTCAACTTGATTAATAGCTGTTAATGGACTTCTCCTTCCAGAACTTATCCAAATCTTTTTTAAATCCAGCTGCACTAACTGCACTAACCACAACCTCTGGCAGCAAATTCCAGAGCTTAATAGTACTTTGAGTGAAAAATAATTTTCTATAATTAGTTTTAAATGTGCTACATGCTAACTTCATGGAGTGCACCCAAGTCCTTCTATTATCTGAAAGATTAAATAACTGATTCACATTTACCCATTCTAGACCTTTTATGATTTTAAAGACCTCTATCATTTCCCCCCCTAAGTCTTCTCTTCTCCAAGCCCTAACCTCGTTAGCCTTTCCTCATAGGGGAGCTGTTCAATTCCCTTATCATTTTGGTTACCCTTCTCTGTACCTTCTCCACTACAACTATATCTTTTTTGAGATCTGGCAACCAGACCTGTACACAGTACTCAAGGTGTGGTCTCACCATGGAGCAATACAGATGCATTAATGCATTTTCCATTTCAATCACCATTCCCTTCCTAATAATTCCTAACATTGTGTTTGCTTTTTTGACTGCTGCAGCACACTGAGCTGATGCCTAGTTCTTAATTCTGGGTGGTAGCTCCTAATATGGAACCTAATATCATGTAACTACAGCATGGGTTGTTTTTCCCTATATGCATCACCTTGCACTTGTCTACATTAAATTTCATCTGCCATATGGATGCCCAATTTTCCAGTCTTGCAAGGTCCTCCGGTAATTTATCACAATCCACTTGTGATTTAACTGCTCTGACAAATTTTGTATCATCTGCAAATTTGATTACCTCCTTTCTAGATCATTTATAAATATATTGAAAAGCACTGGTCCAAGTACAGATCCCTGAGGCACTCCACAGTTTACCCTTTTCCATTGAGAAAATTGACCATTTAATCCTACTCTATGTTTCCTATCTTTTAACCAGGTTTAATCCACGTAAGAACATTGCCTTCTATCCCATGACTTTTTAGTTTTCTTAGAAGCCTCTCATGAGGGACTTTGTCAAACCCCTCATGAAAATCCAAATACACTATATCTACTGGTTCACTTTTTTCCACATGTTTATTAACCCCTTTCAAAAAAATAAAGCAGATTTGAGAGGCAAGACTTCCCTTGGGTAAATCCATGTTGACTGTGTTCCATTAAACCATGTCTTTCTATATGCTATATGATTTTGATCTTTAGAATAGTTTCCACTATTTTTTCCAGCACTGAAGTCAGGCTCACTGGTCTATAGTTTCCTGGATTGCTGCTGGAGCCCATTTTAAATATTGGGATTTACATTGGCCACCATCCAGCCTTCAGGTACAATGGATGATTTTAATGATAGGTTACAAATTTTAACTAATGAATCTGAAATTTCATTTTTGAGCTCCTTCAGAATCCTGGGGTGCATACAATCCGGTCCAGGTGATTTGTTACCCTTTAGTTTGTCAATCTGGCCTATTATATCTTCCAGGTTCACTGTGATTTGGTTCAGTTCATCTGACTCTTCACCCTTGAAAACCATCTCTGGAACCGGAATCTCCCCAACATCGTCACTAGTAAACACAGAAGCAAAGAATTAATTTAGTCTTTCAGCAATAGCCCTATCTTCCCTAAGAGCCCCTTTAACCCCTCGATCATCTAACTGTCCAACCGACTCCCTCACAGGTTTCTTGCTTCGGATATATTTTTTAAAGTTTTTATTATGAGTTTCTGCCTCTATGGCCAACTTCATTTCAAATTATTTCTTAGCCTGCCTTGTCAATGTTTTATACTTAACTTGACAATGCTTATGTTATTTCTTATTTTCTTCAGATGGATCCTTCTTCCAATTTTTAAAGGATTTTTTTTGGCTAAAATAGCCTCTTTCACCTCACCTTTTAACCATGCCGGTAATCGTTTTGCCTTCCATCCACCTTTCTTAATGCATGGAATACATCTGGACTGCATGTCTAAGATTCTATTTTTAAACAATGTCCATGCCTGTTGTACACTTTTAACCTTTGCAGCTGTACCTTTCATTTTTTTTCTATTTTTCTCATTTTATCTGTTTTCCCTTTGAAAATTTAGTGTTAGAGCTGTAGATTTACATATTGTCCCTATTCCAGTCATTAGTTCAAATTTGATCATGTTGTGATCACTATTGCCAAGTGGCCCCACCACTGGTACCTCTCACACCAAATCCTGCATTCCACTAAGAATTAAATCTAAAATAACTCCCTCTCTCATTGGTTCCTGAACTAATTGATCCATGAAGCAGTTGTTTATTCCACCCAGGAACTTTATATCTCTCACATGTCCTGATGTTTCATTTACCCAGGCAATATTGGGGTAATTGAAATCTCCCATTATTACTAGGGATGTGCAGCCAAAAGGTTTTCGTTGCATTCGTGATACGTATTCGTGGGGGGTCAATTCCGTTTCATGCGAAAGTATGGAGAATTCCATAAGTTGTCGATCTGTCAATATGTTACTACGGCGAGTTAAATTCCTGTCCCAGCTAAAATTAAAATTAATTACAACCCCCCACCCTCCTGACCCCCCCAAGACTTACCAAAACTCCCTGGTGGTCCAGCGGCGAGTCCAGAAGCCATCCCTGCATTCTCACACCCACATTTGCTGGTTTCATCATGACGCCGATAGCCTGTGTCACAGGGACTACCGGTGCCATTGGTCAGTCCCTGTCACATGGTCACGGTGCCATCTTGTGCTCCTACCATGTGACAGGGGCTGACCAAAGGCACCGGTAGCCCCTGTGACATAGTATGGGCAAAGGCTATCGGCGCCATTTTGAGTCCTGGCATCGGATGGCAGGTCGCTCTGGGACCCCCGTTGGACCCACAGGGACTTTTGGCCAGCTTGGGGGGGCCTCCTGACCCCCACAAGACTTGCCAAAAGTCCAGCGGGGGTCCGGGAGCCACCTCCTGCACGCCGGCCGTCACTTTGAGTATTGGCATCGGACAGCCGGCGTGCACGAGGTCGCTCCCGGACCCCGCTGGACTTTTGGCAAGTCTTGTGGGGGTCAGGAGGCCCCCCCAAGCTGGCCAAAAGTCCCTGTGGGTCCAACGGGGGTCCCGGAGCGACCTGCCGTCCGATGCCAGGACTCAAAATGGCGCCGATAGCCTTTTCCCATACTATGTCACAGGGGCTACCGGTGCAATTGGTCAGCCCCTGTCACATGTTAGGAGCACAAGATGGCACCGGTGACCATGTGACACCGGTGCCATCTTGACCAATGGCACCGGTGTCACATGGTCACCGGTGCCATTGGTCAATGGCATCGGTAGCCCCTGTGACACAGGCTATCGGCGTCATGATGAAACCGGCAAACGTGGGTGTGAGAATGCAGGGATGGCTTCTGGACTAGCCGCTGGACCACCAGGGAGTTTTGGTAAGTCTTGGGGGGGTCAGGAGGGTGGGGGGTTTAAATTTTTATTTAGGAGGCCGAGTAAAACAGAAATCTGTTTAATACGTGGGGAGTCGTGATGCGTTTCGCCTCCCCATGTATTTAACAGATAGGACAAAATAAGTTGCGGATTACAAATACGTGGAAAACGGATGCACACCTCTAATTATTACTGCACTGTCAAATTGGTTAGCTTCCCTGATTTCTCTTAGCATTTCATCATCTGTCTGATCATTTTGGCCAGGTGAACGGTAGTATACTCCTATCACTATACTCTTAAGCCAACGTAAATGGGATTTCTATCCATATAGATTATACTGAGCATTTAGTCTCTTGTATGATCTTTATCCTGTTGGACTCTATATCCTCCCGGACATAAGGTGCTACCAAATTGATACTCCCTATCATTGTGATATATTTTTACCCTGATATAGCACTGTCTCATTGGTTATCCTCCTTCCTCCTCCTTCCTCTGACTCAGCCTCCACCAATCATCCATCGACTGGAGAACCTTACAGTTCAACCACTGCAGTCCATCTTGTAATGAGCATTGTACTGTTTCATTCTTCTATCTGGGCACTCCTCTCTCGGCCACCTTACCTGAATTTCCAAGTCTACTGCTCCAGTATACCCCCTGCTCCATCTTTTGCCATGAGTCACAACCAGGAGCCTTAGCATCTTGCAATCTTCTGATTACTCAAAATCTCTGAAGTTCACCATCATGGACGTAAAAGCCACTGTCAAGACAACAGGGGCTGTCCTTTTCCAACACAATGATTTTGGAACCTATAATTCATAATTTTCCCCTGGCAAAGGGTCCTTGTCTGTGGTACAGGACTAATCAGTAGATGCTTCCTCAGTTCATCTTCAAAACCAAAGAATCCCTGGACATCATGTTGAAACCACTGAGTTCCCCAATAGCAAAGAGGTAACTTCTATGTTTCCCCAGAAGCCGAAGATAAGAGGCCGCTCACAGGATAGCTCCATGAGAAGCTGTAGTCACCCAATTGCCGCCAGCTATGCTCTGCCTCTCCATGCAGAAGGGAAATTCCTCCACTTCTGCCCTGATCCTAGGCACACACTGAGCTATGAAAGCCCCACAGCAGGAACCCACATACTTGGCGTCTCCTGATAATGTCACAAGATCGGGTATTTAAACCCTGGTTGTGCAACACAGAATTGCCTCAGCAACAGGTCCATTTTGCTGCTCCAAGTCTGTCTTCAGCTTCAGTATTCATTCAAGCCTGTCTTCAGTCAGCCTTGCTCCAAGCCTGTCTTCAGCTTCAGCTTTGCTCCAAGCCTGTCTTTGGCTTCCACCTTGCCTGGCCCTTCAGTCTTGTCTGGTTTCCAGCCTTAGCCTATTCCTCAGATCTGACTATAGTCCCAGCCCCTTGGACCTTGTCATAACCTAGCTTGTGCCAAGATTTGTTCACCTACCTTGGGGGCAGAGTCCTTAGGACTCTGCCCCCAAGGTTGCGTCAATCGCACCACAGCAAGAGGGGCTCACGATTACGTTGCATACAGCATTCAGCTCATTTTCTTGACTCAAGAAGCTTTAGATCTCTGCTTGTTAGAATCTTCATTTTGGGATCATACAAGCAATATCTTTTCCTGATTTCTCAACATCCATTGAAGACTGTAGGTTTGCTCTTCGCATTTAATTTCTTCCTATAATGCCTGGAAATCCAGTCATATATGTGATATCCAAACATTTTCAAGTATCCTATGGTTCCCTCTTGCCTGTCCATACTTCTATAGCTGATTTTTCTTTTCGGTAACTTGTTGTTACAACAGTTTCTTATATAAGCAGTAGTACTTTCTGCTTCCCATAACTTGACTGGTAGCTTAGATCTTACCAACATTTTTCTTGCTGCTTCTAATAGCATTTGATTAACACATTCTGCAAGTCTGTTTTGGGATGGTAAATATGGAACTGTCTTCTTATGATGACTTCCATACTCTTTCATAAAATTCTCAATCTTATCTGTGATAAATTCACTTCCATTGTGGGTACAGACTCATTTCAGCAGTTCTTGCCTGTTTGGCATTTTAAGTACTGAACATATGTCAATGAAAATATTTGAGGACTTCATTTTTGTGCTTACAGAAAATTGCTTAAGCTGCTGATGGAAGTCTTCTATTTGCAATCATAACTAACAAAAAAACACACATTTTTTTTCTTATTTATGCAAAACCTCAATAGCACAAAACAGTGAAGTACTATCTAACTCAATACAGTCCAGCACAGTGACAGAGAGCATATTTCCAACAGCATCTTCTGAGGGGGGTTGGCTCCATGAGTGACCTATTGCAGCCTTTACTAAAATAGCACAAACTGTCATCACTTTTACTGAAAAAGACAGCACACTCCATCACATCTACTGACACACATAGCACAGACTGCCATCACATGTACTGAAACAGATAACACAGGCTGCAGTTACAGGAAAGTGGGATGTAGAGCACAAACTCCCATCTCAGCAGAAAAGCCAAATTGAGACTCTCCAATTTATCTCATATATGTAGAGATGTGATGTCTGAGAGCTTACACTGGCCTCATAATGTACCTATATTTCAGACTCATATATTACTTTTCTTCTGTCATTCTTCACAGACACACTTTCACATTTTGAACTTCAAATTGATCAAAAGCAACTTATGATGTGCATTTCAGATGTGCCATATTTGAGATTTCAGTCACATCCTCAACAATAGCACAGCTTCTAAGCATAAGATATTGTACTTGCAGAGTCATTCTTGTCCCATTGGGATAGATAAGGGCAATAGAGTAATTGGCCCTTTTCTCCAGATACTCCAGGAACAGAATATATGTAAGGCTATCAATAGTATCCCTTTAATTGCTCCCCTGTGATTTCACTGTCACAACTCTTAGAGAGCACAGTGAGCACCCACAAACTGCAGGCTCTGTATGCTGACATTTGGAAGCAATGATTAGAATGTCATTGCTTTCCAATACTTCATTGTCATTCAGGGAGCACCACAGAACATGTTTACCTTGTACAGAAATGAAAGGCACACGCAGAAACCAAAAAAAGAAAAGATGTAGATGTCTCTTTTTCTTTTGCCCCAGGTGTTTGACTGATAAAGGGCTTTGAGCTGGATTTGTTCTAAATACCCTCTTCTGCCTTTTTTTTTTTTTTGTGCTTTATCACATTCTCATTTCTCAGGCTAATGGAAGCACAGGAAAATCATTCCATCTGTCTGTAAGATGCCAGCATGCAGCGAAGGCAGAAGGCTGCAGAGTGTAACAGAGAAGTCATAAAGGAAGCAGAAGAGATAGGTGTAAGCTAGGCTGTAGGGCGTGAGGATGCATGCACGTAATCGTGTGCAGCATTCATTGCATGCATGTGGCTTGCTCATCTGTTGCAGTGCAAGTCTCTTTTTTTTTACCACTAATGACGTGAGAATCCAGTGTGCTCAGGGTTCTCGTCCTTGCCGTTAACCCGCTTAAAGGTGCTGCAGAGAAATGGAAAAGTTTAATTAGCTCTTAGTCAAAGAGCCAGAAAGTCGTTCATGTCTGCCATGGAAACACGGCGCTCCCTCGAACGTTCCTCCTTGGAAAAATCAGCAAAGTGTGCTAGTTTGCTTGTCAAATTCTTTTCACTGTTATTGGCCTTCAGCTATCTGAAATGAATGTAAGACTTGGTAGACAAGAAACCTAATACAATAAGTAGGATTTCATTATACGCAGAAGTCTGTAGCAAGACACATCAAACAGAACACCTTTTTTTTTTTATTACACCTAGCACATTTGCCTCAAATTTCCTCCCAGATGAATATGATTATTGGGAGTGCAAAAATTGGATTACTTAACCTGTTGAAATGTTGGGAAGTCTGTTTTGCCTTTCTGAGGCTGTAGATGCATCTTTTATAATAGTGTCAGCTAACAATGTCTTCTGGCTTCAAAATCTCACACTGTCTGTTCTTTTCTCTTAAAATATTGTACAGTATGGGCCAGCCCCATGGCTCGGCCACATAGCATGCTGAGGCACAGGGAACATGGCTCCAAGACTTCCATTTAATGGGACCGATAGGGCTTATGTGCATTAGAGAATTGATGCACTTGGACTCCAGGAAGGAAAGAGAAGGCAATTACTACTACTGTGAGATTTGAAAAGGAGAAAAATAGGTGGGCAGGGGAAGAAAAAAACATGTAAGACCACCAGAAATGTGTAATACACTTGGGGGAAGAGTGAGAAGGGGGTACCTCACATGGGTCATGAGGCCTCTTTAAGTCCCTGAGGTGGTTTTTCACCAGGAAAATTAATATATCTTGTTAAGATTTCATTATCTTTTTTGCAAAAATGGGTCTGCAACGCCTTTTTACACTGCCTTTTTTACACTGTTTTTGCAAAATACCACATTAAATAGCTGCCTTGCATGATTTTGCATCAAAGCAGCTCATTAAAGTGGTATTAGAAGAAACTTTTGAACATACTGGACTGCATGTGAAAGTTTACTACTACAAATGCCACTTATGACATTTTTTTGCAAAAGATTTCACCAAAATGCCTGTGATGTAGCCACGGATGGGCCGTGACCTACCTTTTATGCCTTAGACCAACCCAATCAGGGCTGTCCAATGCCAGAAGAGGCCTGAAGAATGGCAGCAGGAGATCCCTTCCCCATTGCAGTTGAAGAAGTAAAGTGCCACTGGAGCCAATCCCTGCTGTGGCAAAGAAGAAAACCTGGTGCAGCTAAGCAGCCACAGCAACCCAATCCTGTTTCCTCGAAGAAGAGATCTTGGTGCAGAAAGGCCACTAAGAATCCCATTGATATGTCCTGTTTGTGTGTGAGAATTGGAGCCTGGGTGATTGACAGAGGAGGTGGTTAGTGCAGTTAGTGTAGCTGGGTTCAAAAAAGGTTTGGATAATTTCTTGGAGGAGAAGTCCATTAATGGCTATTAATCAATTTTACTTAGGGAATAGCCACTGCTATTAATTGCATCAGTAGCATGGGATCTTCTTAGTTTTTGGGTACTTGCCAGGTTCTTGTAGCCTGGTTTTGGCCTCTGTTGGAAACAGGATGCTGGGCTTGATGGACCCTTGGTCTGACCCAGCATGGCAATTTCTTATGTTCTTATGTTCTTATGATCCAGGGGTGATCTGGGAAACTATAGACCGATGAGCCTGACTTTAGTGCCTGGAAAAATCGTGGAAACTGTTATAAAGAATAAAATCACAAAACATTTAGATAGACATGGTTTAGTGGGACACAGCCAGCATGGATTTATCCAAAGGAAGTCTTGCCTCACAAATCTGAAGATAGAGAAGCAGTGTAATAAGGCAGTGACTAAGGTCAGAGGAATGCTAAGCTGCATAGAGAAAGGCAGAACTAACATTAAAAAAGTATTTTATTTTTTATTATTTTTATATACTGACATTTGATCTCAATTGAGATATCACACCAGTTTACATTCAGGTACCATAGGTATTTCTCTATCCCCAGAGGGCTTACAATCTAAGTTTTTGTACCTGAGGCAATGGAGGGTAAAGTGACTTGCCCAAGGTCACAAGAGATCTCCTGTTCTATTTGAGATACAGTCTGCAGAACTGAGCACAGAAATCCAGGTGAGGCCTCACTGATAACCTGTATTGGGACATTATCACCTGCATTAAATAGGCGCTAATCCCCCTATTGCATTAGGGGGTGGATTAGTGCCTATTTAACCCGCGTCTGACAGTGGGTTAAACAGTGCGCTTGGCTGAGCGCACTGTATTGTGTTGGCTCCAATGTCAGGCATTAGTTTTTCATGGAAAGGGTGGGGAATGCCTGGCTTGCCCTACTGGAGGAAGTGGTAAAGACGAAGAAGATGACAGAATTCGAAAGGGCAAGGGATGAACACAGAAGATCCACTGTGACAAGAAAATGGAAATGTAACACCTGGGTAACCAGTAGTAACTTTTCTGTATGGGGGTAATCAGCATGGAACAGCGGATTACAAGAAGGTAAAGGGGTAACCAGAACGAAGCAGTGGTTACAACCTTAAGGACCTTACTGGACAGACTGATTGGACCATCTTGGTCTTCATTTGTCATTCCCACCCTTTTAATCATCCTCTATTTTACCTAGTAATTTATTTTACTATTTTAACTTTCACTGTTGAATGGGTGAACTGAATGCCTAAGCGGTGAGTGCCACGAGAGTAAGAAAAGCTGACGTTTCAATGAAGATGATATTGCTATTAAGTTCCAAATATTTTAATGTAATATAATCTTTCAAGAAAAATGCTGTATTGGTTGTACAGGCATCCTATCAGAAATGGCCTCTCGCTATTGTGGCATTGCGTACTCGGTGGGGCACATTTAGTAAAAAAAGTAAATTGGTGAAAGAATGATCGAGAAAATATGGCCTGATTCAACAAAGCTTCGTGAAATGCCGTCAGCAGCACTCAGAAAAAAAATCCTCCCCCAAGACCCCCCATTAGCATAGGCCTGAATAAAGCAAATACACAGAGTTATGAACTAGCAGGGACGCTGTAATTATTTTGTTCTCTTGCTTTCTTATCCTTTATGAAAAGAAATTAAAACAACCTTAGGCAAGATGAGGAAGCTGTGCGTAATAGCCTTAACAGAGAATCTCCTCTCCTTTTCAGATTCAGCCATGTACTTTCCAATTAGGAGCTCTGCAGCTGAGTGTACACACATATACCATTAATATTGCCTCTGATAGTATATAATTGTTCAGTGTAGCACATCTGCTCATTGTTCACAGTACCCAGCATCTGTAGTTTTTATTGGATTTGCGTGTTTATGTTCCATGATACCACACCAAATGCTACCGTGGAAGGAAGATACTGTAAAAGTGTTCTGGATGTCAAATACTGTAGAAAACATTCATAATCCAGTCAAAATCACTGTCCTTATGCTTCCTGGTTACCGTTCCATTCTGAAGAACATGCTGGCTCCTTTTCCCAAAATATTGCCCTCATATTTCTGGTTATAAAATAATAATTTTGCATTTTCTGGGCTGCCTTTCCAATTTTAACTGTAGTTGGTTTACATTATTTTTCAAGTATGATCATCTGAAATATTCTAATTTTCTTTCTGTATGCCAAATTTGGTGATTTTTCGGGCTCTTCTTTGGTTAGTTATCTTGCTTATAGACAGACAGACACAGAACTCATTTACATAATTTATTCCAAACATGCCAAAGCATAAAAAGTGGAAAGCATGCAGAGCCATGGCTTTGGGAAGGCTGTTCAGCATACAGTATATTTGTAGAAGGGGTGATGGGGTTATTGCATTACCATATAGAGTACATGCTATGCTTCAGTGTGATTATTCAGCTGTTCAAACATGTGCCATTTTTGGTTTAGCCATGAATTGTGGAGGAAGGCACAATAATATATATGTATTTGTGTCTGTGTGCCTATGTATTGACTCCACCTATGCATGTGTGTGTGGGTGAATATAGGCCTGATTTACTAAGGCTTTTCTCCTATTCCATGTCTATGGGAGAAATGCTTAGTAAATGACCCCCATGTATGTGTGTGTGGTCTTACATACAACTGTGGTGCTTATGGGAGGCAGAGTCTGTGAAACATTGGCAGGTGCTCAGTTCCAAATGCCCTCTTCAGAAGCATGACTCAGAGGAATATTGAAGTGGCATTCCAATTTCCTTAGTCTCCACAAAACATTCTGGTGGAAATTCAAGCTTTAGAAAGCAATCAAGGAAGAGTAAGTGACATACATAAACATACAAACATACCCCCCCCCCCCCCCACACACACACAAACAGACATCCATGTGCAGACACATGAACAACGGTAAATCTCATTTGTGTCTCTTGTGTGTGTGTTTGGAGGGTAAATATGTGTGGGAATTATTCGTGTGTGTGTGTGTGTGTGCAGGGGTGTGTTTGGAGTCTGCGAGGGCTCTTTCTATGGATGGATTGCATGTTTGTGTTTGGAGGGGTTTCTAAATATGCATACTTTTACTCATGGGGAAAAGGGGTGAGGTTGGGTCAAGGAGATAAAGTGTGCATAGAGATTTCATTTTACAATCTCCATATGTACATTTGGGCTTTGCAACTGCTCTAATGTACATGCAAAGCACATCGGTAATTTTTGTACTCACATTAAATATACAGTATACTGGCAGCTTTTGCAAATAAGCTTACCAGTCTGTGCATACAAGCTGTATGGGGTCTCTGAAAATTTCCCCCTTTTAGTGCATTTAACTTTCTTTGTAGAGTTTCACTGCAATCCATGTCCTATGTTAATTGGCTTTTCAGTGCTCATTTGCACATGCAAGTCTCTATGCTTCTCTGTTTCTTTTTTGTTCTTCCTTTCAGTATTCTTCTTCTGATCTCAGTCTTCTTTTCCTTTCTCTGGCAGCTGTGATTGGGTTAAGTGTCCTCCTTTTTTATAACATGGCCAGGTGTCAGTCAGCAATTATATCCCCTTTCACCATCCATCCCACTCCCCTCTAAAGACCAAACAGATTTTATGTGACTATGCATGGCTGGAGCATATATTAACACTGCAAATTAATTTCAAATACCGATTTACCTGGGTAAAAGGGCTGGCTGAAAATTGCCCACTTTTAATCCAGCTGAAGGCATTCACAGGTTTCCAAAGTGCATGTAGTTGCAGCAGGAATTAATAGATGTTCTTGGGGATGTTTCTTGGGTGCCATTAGCAAATAATACATATACGTGATATTTTCAAATGCATGCATGCTATTTCCCAGCCAAATTTAGCCTGTAGGAAAATCAGTGGTAAAGTCCATAGGCCAGTTGTACGCAGGGACAATTTTCAAAGTCCATGCAGGCTTTCTTTTTGAAAATGTATGCAAAGTGGGCAGACTGTTTTGAAAATCACGTGCACAATGTTAAAACTATGTACATACAATGGTGCCTAAGTTTTCTTCAAGGAAGGCCCATCCTTATCTGAGCACACCTGATTATTTCCAGCATGCAATTACATGCAGGGATGGTAACTTTCAAAACTGGGACGTGGGCGCACATTGGCGTGTGTGTGTCACCTGAGCATGTGCACATGTGCGCATTTTTTAAAGTTTGTGTATGCCTAGGCAAGTAAATTCCATTTCAATCGTGTAACTCAGGCTGTTTTCAAACTGGCACGCATCCATGCCAAGACCAGTTTCACAAGTTCATTTACCAGTTTGCCCACTTAAGAGCTAGGTCCTTCAAGACCCCCTGGTTTAATAGCCTGCACTTCTCCCAGTTACCCCAGACTTTTTAAACCTCTCCAAAATGGCTGTTTTGTTTTTTTTTTTTTTTACAACTTACACCTCCTCCATATCAGAAGTAAACTTATGCAGCAGTGGACCTGGGTGTGCACCAGAGCGCGTAAGTGTTTACATCTCTTGGCCTCACCCTGAAACACCCATGCCTCACCCACACCATGACCACACCACATCCCTTTTTGAAATCAAGTGAGATATGCGCACAATGGGAGGTACACACGCATCTGGGTGGCTTTTAGAATTCAGTGTACGTGCGCAAGCCCAACCTTTGCACGCATCTCCCAATTTTGGAATGTGTCAGGCTTTTAAAATTCACCTTTTAATATTGGGTTTTACATGTGTAAATGCACTTTACCTATGTAAGTGGGCTTTTGAAAAATGCTACAATATATGCCATTGAATTGGCCATAGGATATTCATTTGTGAGTGCACTTTTCACATGCAAATGTCTTTTTAAAATTGCTGCGATAGTATGTTATATTTACATGTGTAACTCCTTTTACCTCCTTAAAATTGGGTTTTACATGTGTAAGTGCACTTTACTTAAGTAAGTGGACTTTTGAAAATTGCTGCAAAATATGCCATTGAATTGGCCATAGGATTTACTCGCGTATGTGCATTTTGCTCGAATAAATGGCTTTTAAAATTTGCTATGTTAGTATGTTACATTTACGCATTCAACTCCTTTAAAAATTACTTCTTAAAAGACCAACCTTCAGAGCTTAGCCCCCTGCAATATGATTATTTTCAAGTCCTTTTTCAGATGCTGTTTGTTGTGTTCCTTAAAATTAACTGGGGAGCAAACAAAGCCACTGAAGAAACCTGCAGACATGCAACAAAAAAAATACTTCATTAAAATTCTGAACCTTATCGTAGTGGGAATTGACTTCCAAAGACTCACTGGTCTCATCAGAGATCTACAATTCAAAAGTAGTTTTAAAGATTTAACATAGGAACATAGTAACTGATGGCAAATAAAGACAGAAATGACCCATCTAATCTGCTCGGATTCTAGATGGGGTTAGTAATCCGTAAAGTTTAGAAATTTCACAACAAGACTATTTACCGTAAAAGAAAAGTATTATTTGGTTTAATTAATCCATACAAATAACAAGCCTGCCAAAATAAGGTCAAAGTGGCTGCATTATGAATTTAAACTTCGCCAGATTTCTTGATTTAGTAACAGAAACCATCTGCATTTCATATGTATTATAGTTCGCTTCTAAAGCATTATAATTTGCCAAATCTCCGAGAGAGCAGTAGAATACATTCCCCCTGGGATGCATCCTGGAGAACTGGAGAGTTTTGTTTTTGCTTTTACAGGAAATAAAATCTTGCAATAATACAAGATGAATATGTAAGTGCATTGTTTCTAGGTCTGTTTTTAAGAGAACAAACTACTTTTTACAGTTTGAAAATAATTGACCAGTTTAGAAGCTATTTATATTCTCTGGGGCATTTTTTCCCCCCACCACAGGGCTATCTTGTTAGCTGTTTGGACAAATTCCCTCATGGTTATCATCCATCCGGGATTATAACGGAGAAATGTTCTGATTAAAAATGCAAATATAAAATCATTGGCTAACTAAAATTCCAGCAAACCAACGTAACCCGTGGGCTGGTCGTACCCGGATAGTGGTACTAAAAGCCATATCTCAAATCACAGTTTCAGATGGGGAAACTTATCATAACATTAAAATATCTTAAATTGCAGGGTTCCCTGAGCTGGGGGAAAAGAAAATTACTTCTTCCCTGCTAATTTTCGTTCCTGTAGTACCATGGATCAGTCCAGATGGTGGGTTATGTCCTCCGTCCAGCAGATGGAGTCAGAACAGAGCTTCGAAGGGTGCAGCTCTATAAGCCAGTGCACCCTCCCTATGCTCTCAGTATATAGAATATCAAAGCCAAAGCCAGATACATACGAATAGTGATGAATCAAGTTGCAAAAGCCCCCTGAAAATGGGTAAATCACAAACCATCAATAACCAAGTCGTAACGCATGAACTTGCAAAGAGAACTGTGGAGCAAAGCCCCTAAACATAGGTGTGAAACAGGTGAACTGAAGTACTAGAGACTAGAGATGTGAATCGTGTGATCGATCGTCTTAACGATCGATTATGGCTGGGGGGGGAGGGAATCGGATCGTCGCGGTTTCGTTTTTTTTTAAATCATGTAAATCGTGTAAATCGTAAACCGGCACACTAAAACAACCCTAAAACCCATCCCGACCCTTTAAAATAAATCCCCCACCCTCCCGAACCCCCCCAAAATGTCTTAAATTACCTGGGGTCCAGTGGGGGGGTCCCGGTGTGATCTTCTACTCTCGGGCCAAGGGTGCGTTAATAGAAATGGCACCGGCGCTACCTTTGCCCTGTCATATGACAGGGCAAAGGTAGCGCCGGCGCCATTTTGGTTCCTGACCCCATCACGAGCGCAGGAGATCGCTCCCGGACCCCCGCTAGACCCCCAGGGACTTTTGGCCAGCTTGGGGGGGCCTCCTGACCCCCACAAGACTTGCCAAAAGTCCACCGGGGGTGCGGGAGCGACCTCCTGCATTCGAATCTTATTGCTGTATTGCAAAATGGCGCCGGCCATACGGCCATATGGCCGGCGCCATTTTGCAATACGGCAATATGGCCATATGTCCGGCGCCATTTTGTATTGCAAAATATAATAATATAATATAATATAAAGATATATAAATCACTAATCATAATTATAAAACCATACAAATAAGATCATTTCAAAACAGCTGATGAATATCCAATAATTAAAGATTAATGCACATTTTGAAAGCTTTACCAAACACCAATAAAATATTTCAAACAGCAGACACATCACATCATGTGTCGAGGAGCGGGACCCTCTGGCATCATTGGGCGGTCTTGGCACCAGCCCCGTGGGATACTCCGTCCCGGGCTGGCCTGCGGCCCCGAAAGGATCGAGACCACGACTGAGACCTGGTGGAAGGGGGCCGAGGCGACGACTGCCTGGTGGCATGGGACCTACGTTCCATCCAGAAACGGTTCCTGGAGGGAGTGAAGGACCTGGAACCCGAAGACTGAGGCCTATCCTCAGGCAAACGGTGTATGGCATTTTCTCCCAGGAGTTTAATGATCTGATCCAGATCCTCACCGAACAGAAACTTGCCTTCGAACGGCAGAGATCTCAACTGCGCCTTAGATGAGGTGTCCGCTGACCAGTTCCAAAGCCAGAGGAGCCGACGTGCCGAGACAACAGAGACCATGGATCTAGCCAGGACACGCACAAGGTTGTAAAGGGCATCAGCTCCATAAGCAACCACTTCTTCCAGCTGATCAGCCTGTGAGGCTTCCTCAGGTGGCAGCGCTTGTGAAGTCAACAGCTGTTGAACCCAACGGAGGCCCTCCCGCTGGGCCAGGGAAGTACAAAGTAGGGATGTGAATCATGTCCTCGATCGTCTTAACGATCAATTTCGGCTGGGAGGGGGAGGGAATCGTATTGTTGCCGTTTGGGGGGGGTAAAATATCGTGAAAAATCGTGAAAAATCGTGAAAAAATCTAAAAATCTAAAAATCGCAAAACCGGCACATTAAAACCCCCTAAAACCCACCCCCGACCCTTTAAATTAAATCCCCCACCCTCCCGAACCCCCCCCCAAATGAGTTAAATAACCTGCGGGTCCAGCGGCGGTCCGGAACGGCAGCGGTCCGGAACGGGCTCCTGCTCCTGAATCTTGTTGTCTTCAGCCGGCGCCATTTTCCAAAATGGCGCCGAAAAATGGCGGCGGCCATAGACGAACACGATTGGATGGCAGGAGGTCCTTCCGGACCCCCGCTGGACTTTTGGCAAGTCTCGTGGGGGTCAGGAGGCCCCCCACAAGCTGGCCAAAAGTTCCTGGAGGTCCAGCGGGGGTCAGGGAGTGATTTCCCGCCGTGAATCGTTTTCGTACGGAAAATGGCGCCGGCAGGAGATCGACTGCAGGAGGTCATTCAGTGAGGGTTCCGGCGCCTCGCTGAACAACCTCCTGCAGTCGATCTCCTGCCGGCGCCATTTTCCGTACGAAAACGATTCGCGGCGGGAAATCACTCCCTGACCCCCGCTGGACCTCCAGGAACTTTTGGCCAGCTTGTGGGGGGCCTCCTGACCCCCACGAGACTTACCAAAAGTCCAGCGGGGGTCCGGAAGGACCTCCTGCCGTCCAATCGTGTTCGTCTATGGCCGCCGCCATTTTTCGGCGCCATTTTGGAAAATGGCGCCGGCTGAAGACAACAAGATTCAGGAGCAGGAGCCCGTTCCGGACCGCTGCCGTTCCGGACTGCCGCTGGACCCGCAGGTTATTTAACTCATTTGGGGGGGGTTCGGGAGGGTGGGGGATTTAATTTAAAGGGTCGGGGGTGGGTTTTAGGGGGTTTTAGTGTGCCGGCTCACGATTCTAACGATTTATAACGATAAATCGTTAGAATCTCTATTGTATTGTGTTCCATAACGGTTTAAGACGATATTAAAATTATCGGACGATAATTTTAATCGTCCTAAAACGATTCACATCCCTAGTACAAAGTGCCGCCCGGAGCCCAAAGGCAGAGTCTTCAAAGACCTTCTTGAGGTAGACCTCCAGCTTCCGGTCCTGCAGATCCCGCAGCGCCATGCCCCCAGTTACCGGGATGGTCGTACGTTTCGTAACCACCGAGACTGCGGAGTCAACCGTCGGGACCCTATGGAGGTCCAGTACCTCCTCCGGGAGGGGGTAGAGTTTTTCCATTGCCCTGCTGACCTTCAGAGAGGATTCGGGAGTGTCCCATTCCCTGGCTATTAGTTGCATGAAGGTGGGGTGGTTAGGGAAGGCTTTCGATAAAGGTCGAAGTCCCACCAAGACGGGGTCCCCCTTCTTACCTGAAACAGAGGGCCCCGGCCCCGTAGGTGCTGGCACTTCCTGCAGCAGGTCAAGGTTGAGCTCCTGGAGAATGTGGGGAATGAGGTCATCTAGCTCTTCCTTCTGAAAAATACGCAGCACTCTGGGGTCGTCCCCTTCTAGGTGGGCTGTCAGGAGAGGGTCATCCAACCCCTGCAGGGGGTCCATGGGGGATGGATCGACCCCTGAAGTGCCCCCTGCCAACGGGGGGTGAGTCAACCCAATCCTGGAAGCCCCCACCGAGGATCCGGATGTGCCGGGCCCCGGGGTGTCCCCCACCCTGGGGACCTTGGGAGGTGGAGGTGCTGCCGCTGCATCAGGGTTATGACCCATGCTTGCCATATAGGCATGGTGCATTAGCACCACAAATTCTTTCGTAAAATAGGAGGACCCCGCGGGAGGCAGTGCAGTAGGGTCCTCAGTCAGCCCCCCGGGGCCCGAAGGCGGAACCGGGGTGAGGATCAGAGGTGAAATGTCGGGGAGATCCTCCATCTCCTTTTCCGTTGGTGCTGTACATGCTGCCTCCAAAATGGCCGCCGTTCCTGCCAAAGACGGGAGAGGGGCCGAACCCGGTTTGTTCGCGGTGCCTCCCCACCGGGGAGGCACCGCGAACAAACCCCGGCTCTCCACAGGTGGCGCATAGCTCGAATCGCGGCATCGGCACCGCGGTATCGGGCCGGGAGAGGGGGGGGCCGCGAGGTAACCAATGCCGCGGGCAGCAGGAAAACGCTTCTGCTGTCCCCGGCCCCACCGAGGGAAACTTGTCCTCCCCAGACAGCGGTGCTGAGGAATGCGCGTCTCGGGACTGTGGGCTGAATCGCAGCATGAGGGGGGGAGGGGCTGAACCCGCCAGCAATCACCCCCCAAGGGAAGACAGGCACCGAAGGAAACTGTAAAGGGAAAAAACCCCAGACTTACCCCAGAACCTGGAAACAAGGAGAAGAGAGAGAGAGATGAAGTGCTGTTTGCAAGCACAAAGGGGCAGAGCCTGGCTGACCTGCCTGCCTTTACCCTTTTTTTTTTTTTATCAACTTGATTTAACAACAAAGTAAAAAGAAACAAACTGTAAAGTAAGAGGGGAGAGAATCGAAATCCTACAATCCCAGGGGAGCTAAGGCTCCCCAGCTCCTATCTGCTGGAGTCAGAAGAATACTGAGAGCATAGGGAGGGTGCACTGGCTTATAGAGCTGCACCCTTCGAAGCTCTGTTCTGACTCCATCTGCTGGACGGAGGACATAACCCACCGTCTGGACTGATCCTGGTACATACAGGGAATGATTGCTTTCAAGGACCTTTGTCTTGCAACACTTAATTTCCAGGTCCCAGTCCTTGTATACCGCACAGATGAGTGTTCAAATCACTTTGCCGCAAAAAGCACACTGGACGCTGACCTTGGTTTTCAACTTTACTTTTACTGAGATGTTGTGAAATGATGAAATGATGAAAATGTTCTTTACAGCTGTTTATCACAATAATGATGTTATGAAGGCTTTAAATAAATTTGTGACTTCTAATAGTCTTGCTTAAGTTTGAGATGTTAAAGCCAATTGATTCAGTCTTTAATCTGATGCTTCTCCCATCTCATTGGCAGAGGACAAGTTAGTGTTTCCCTCCCAATGTTGGTGAAGAATTACACAGTCATTTATTTCCAACCTCTCCATGTAGTTTTCTTCTCTGAACTCCTTAGTTTACTCACAGCACCCGAATGGCACAAGAATATGCCTCTTCCCTCTTGCAGTAACAGAATTACACTCCCGTTACTCCTCTTTTCCAAGTCTCCAGAAGATATTCATGGGCCCTATAGGGGGGTCCATACCAACTCCCTTCTTTCTTCTCTCCTTCTTCTCCTCTGGATGGCTGTAAGTCATCATTCACCTCTGGATACTGAAGATCTGTAGGTTCTTTTTCTGGCAAGCAACCTCACCTTTTGATGTTAAAGGAGCAAAGAAAATAACTTAACTAAGTCCCTAGTTAATTGTCACCCAGTACTCAAATAAATCATCATAAAAAAATATATAAAAGGAATAGGGAGGGTAGACAATAACTCCCATATCCAAAATAAAATTTTCCATGGAGAAGTTAAGAGTCAAACAACAGAAAAAAGCAGAGGAAAGTCAAGACATGCTGCCTCTGGAAAATGAAATAAAATCCACACCCTAAGATGGTGGTCTGGCTTTATATACCAGAGGAACTCACCCAATGCTCTCTTCCACATGGGGGAGCTCTACACCCACACTAGAGTTATTATGATTCCACCCAAAACAAAAGGGGTTTGCTCCTACACCTATTCCCAGTAAGGATCCAAGGGATCTCTACACCACGAAACAAACTATGAATACAAGTAAATAACATATGCCTTTGGGTGTGATAGTCATTTTACATAACATGGGCAACACTTGTGGAATATATAATATATGAAATGATCCCCAGGGGTGTAAGACTTTACCAGATACCCAGTATTTTCCAAGACAGTGATGTTTCATTGAAGGTATTTTGATCAAGTGTGCATTAGATTTCATATTATTAATAATTAATCATATAAAAATGAGATTGAAGCTATTAAAATCACCATAGTGACTACAGAGACTCAGTTACAAACAACAATATCGATAAGCATGAGGCAACAGCATTAAAATTAATTTTAAAAAAAGTTAGATTATTTTGGCATGGTTATAAAACAGTCAGAAATTAAGAAGCTCCAATGGGATGAAATTGATTATAAATCTGATAATATATTTCCTTGCAAGAGGTCCAATATACGTAACTTTTCATGGAAGTACATGTTTTTTGAAAATTCCTCTTATTAGTTCAGCAGCAGCAGTGAAGGAAAAGAAGACAGTTCCTTCTCATTGTTTAGAGCAAGATCTTCAAGCCTGTCGTGGTCATTGTCAGATGCTATCCAAGAGTACCGGAGGGCGAGGTATGGCTGGGACCAAGTACATGATCCCATGTCAGACAGACTTGTCAATAATTAATAGGGATGTGCATTCGTTTTTAACAAAGTGCAATCCGCAACACATAAGTCCCTTTTTGTTTGATTCGTGGGTTCATGAAATGAATGGCGATCCCCCATGAATAAAACATATCATATTAGTTTCATTCTTTTGGTTCGCAGTGCTTTCTTAGCGGCCGTTTGAAATAGGAGAATGCCATGTGGGAGTATTCATAAAAAAAACCAGCCCTTTCCTGTGAATCATAAGCAACCTCACAGACTTGTCATAGAGTGGGTCAAACAGGTTAGCAAGGAAAAGAGAATGCAACCTATGAGAGCTAAGCATTTTTCTAATCAAGCCAATCGCCGCTCTCACTCAGTGCTCTGTGACGCTGTTCCTGATGATGCTGTACTATTTATACCTTAATCACGCGGCGTGCCAGGCTCTTTCTTTGCGGGGGTTGTCCAGGGGGATGGCTTTACTCCGAGCTAGTCTGAGTGTCTCAAATCGGTATTCACTTGCTAGCTACTTTGATTGAATTTTCCATTGAAAAAGATATGTGTTCGTTTTTGCTGCAGTGCCAGCCAGGGTTTTTTTGACTGCACTTTTTTTTATTGAACTCAGACTGTCTCTCTGTCTCTCCCACTGAGACAAGCTGCCAGCAGTGGAAATTTGCTGCTGATCTTACCCCCCCTGGGGAAGGTTGGTGCAGGCACAGGCAGGGTTTGGGTGGTGTGGGTGGGAGATACTGTGAGTTGGTATTCAATTGCTAGCTACTTTGATTGAATTTTCCATTGAAAAAGATATGTGTTCGTTTTTGCTGCAGTGCCAGCCAGGGTTTTTTTGACTGCACTTTTTTTTATTGAACTCAGACTGTCTCTCTGTCTCTCCCACTGAGACAAGCTGCCAGCAGTGGAAATTTGCTGCTGATCTTACCCCCCCTGGGGAAGGTTGGTGCAGGCACAGGCAGGGTTTGGGTGGTGTGGGTGGGAGATACTGTGAGTTGGTATTTTCAAACAAGAAGCAGCATCACTGGGAATTGTGCTTGCTCAGGCTTCCATTCAAGTCTTTTCTCTGCTGTTTCATTTTTTTGTGCACAAAGAGCAGTCTCAGTTGTAGTGTACATCAAGGCACTGCACTGCGTCTGTGGGCAGTTTTCCAGATTCACATATATTGGGACAGCAGTGCTCTTTTAAGCCAAATCCCCAGTAGGCCTCTTTTGTAGTTACAAGTTTGGTGCATGCACATACAGTGGTCTCAGTTGTAGTGTACATTAGGGGTGTGCATTCATTCCCTACGAATTGGGAATCCACAACGTAAAGGGCCATATTCGTTGTATTCGTGGGGAAGTGAAACGTATCGTGATTCCCCACAAATACAACAAATCTTCACCGAATTATTCGGCCGCCTAAAGGATCCAATTTAAACAAACCCCCCACCCTCCTGACTCCCCAAGACTTACCAAAACTCCCTGGTGGTCCAGCGAGGGGTCCGGAGCAATCCCCTGCACTCATACCCTCGGCTGCCGTATTCAAAATGGTGCCGATAGCCTTTGACTTACTATGTCACAGGGACTACTGGTGCCATTGGTCAGCCCCTGTCACATGGCCATCGGCCCCTGTGACATAGTGAAGGCAAAGGCTATTGGCGCCATTTTGAATACTGGCAGCCGACGGCCGGAGTGCAGGAAGTCGCTCCCGGATCCCCGATGGACTTTTGGCAAGTCTTGTGGGGGTCAGGAGGGTCCCCCAAGACTTGCCAAAAGTCCCTGGTGGTCCAGCGGGGGTCCAGGAGCGATCTCCTGCACTCGGGCCGTCGGCTGCCAGTAATCAAAATGGCGCCGATAGCCTTTGCCCTTACTATGTCACAGGGGCTACCAGTGTCATTGGTCAGCACCTGTCACATGGTAGGAGCCGAAGATGGCATCGATGGCCATGTGACAGGGGCTGACCAATGGCACCGGTAGCCCCTGTGACCTAGTAGGTCAAAGGCTATCGGCACCATTTTGAATATGGCAGCCGAGGGAGAGAGTGCAGGTGATGGCTCCTGGACCCCCTGCTGGACCACCAGGGAGTTTTGGTAAGTCTTGGGGGGGGGGGTCAGGAGGGGGTGTTGTAGTTAATTTAATTTTAGCGGGGAAACGAATAGGAATTAACGTATAAATGTATCGGTGGGCCCCCTTGCCGAATGCAACGTATCTGCCCCCCGATGAATACAAATCCCGAATGCAACATATGTCGTCCCTCTGCACATCGCTAGTGTACATCAAGGCACTGCATCATGCTTCTGTGGGCAGTGTGCAGACTCATATATTGGGACAGCAGTGCTCTTTTAAGCCAAATCCCCAGTAGGCCTCTTTTGTAGGTACAAGTTTGGTGCATGCACATACAGCGGTCTCAGTTGTAATGTACATCAAGGCACTGCATCATGCATCTGTGGGCAGTTTTGCAGACTCACATATATTGGGACAGAGGTGTTCATTCATAAATAAAGAAATAATTATTTTAATTGAAATCCCTAGTAGGCAGTGACATTAAATCCATGATGTCAGGGAAAGATAGACATGGTCAAGTAATTGGGACTAGCAGAGGAGGCACTTCAAAAGGCAGTGCCAGTTTCCCATTAAAATTAAAAAGGGAGCTGTTCCAATCTAAAATCTCTGGAGGGGCAGGCAATTCCATCCAAAAAAAACTGAAATTAAAGGATGATGCACTGCCACCACCCATTTCCTACCCTGTAGTTTTGGAGGTGAGGGAAGGGGATGCTGAGTCATACAAGACAAAAGGGCGAGACCCAAAAGCAGCAGTGCGACAGCAGACTTGACTTAGCGTTGAAAATGTAGTGTAGGCACAGTTTGCTTCTGATTCCGATGAAGAATCATCTTGTGTGGGATTCTCATCATCAGAAATGGAAGAAGTAATAGCTGAAGAAGGTTTAGGAGGATTAGTTAGTTCTGTCTTAGCCTCCACTTCAGTGCTGCAGAGGAGAGATGAAACTAATGATGATGATGAGGAAGAGCAGTCAGCGCAGGTACAGGGTGTGATTGATGCTCCTGGCATTGCTTCTCAGGGTGCACCCATTACTTCAACTCCAGTGCCAGCATCTACCCTGAAGGCTATAGAGAAGGGATCACGAAAGAAATCTGCGATCTGGAGCCACTTTAAAGTGACAGAGGACCCGCGTATTGCTCAGTGTAATTACTGTGCCAGGGCTATTAGCAGAGGCAAGCAAATGGGACATCTAATTAATTTTGGCATGATGCATCATATGCAGAAGCAACACCCAACAGTACTGCCATCTGGGGATGGTGGCAGTACCAGTCAGGGACCCCTTTTTCCAGGCAGCGTAAAGTTGTTGAAAAGGAGCAGAGTCACCCCATGCCCTCAGCCCCTTCTAGCAGACAGGTGGCAGGCCAGCAGCCCCCTGCCAATTGTCAGAAGTGACAACCCACCTTGGAGGAAATGGGGTGGTGTTCAGTAATGCTATCCCTGGGAAGGAGGCAGGTAGCCTCAAAAGTTGTAACCAGGAGCAACGGGGAAATGATTGTCCTTGATGACCAGCCCTTGCAGGTAGTGGAGAATGTGGGTTTCAAGCATTTACTGAAGGTCTTAGTTCCAAATTACAAAATCCCCTCCAGAACCACATTTAGCAGAAAGGTTATCCCCAGCCTGTACAACCAGTGTCACAGTCGCATCCAAGTGCTGCTAGCTAAGGCAGAGGGGAGTGTGCATTTCACCTGCGATATCTGGATCGCCATGAATGCTGCACACTCTTACCTCTCCCTGACAGCACACTGATGGGACCTGGCTGGGGCAGGGGCCGGCAGCAGCTCTATTACTGAACACGTATTAGGCTGGAGGTGGGCTTTACTGCACACCCACCTGATAGATGATGCCCATACCTCAGCCAATATTCTAGCATGCATCAGACAGATGCTGGCGGGCTGGCAGCTACACCAGCGAGACAGGAATATTAAGGCAGGTTTCTTTGTCACAGACAATGGTGCAAACATGGTTAAGGCATTATCCAACTTGGGCTTTCAGAACATCTGATGTTTTGCACACACTCTGCATCTGGTGTTGCGGCGCGCTCGGAGAGCGATCCCACTCCTGGGAGATGTGTGTGCCCTTGGGCCGCGGCTCGACGCCAGAGAGTCTGAAGAGGTGCCGCGGGAGGCGTGGCATGTCTGAGCATGGGCTGGATGGAAGCAAGCTGGAGAGAATACTGGAAGAAAGGCCCTCCTCCAAGCCTGCATGCTTCGGAAGACCCAACAACGCTATGTTGGTCTTGTGAACAGTCCTCCGACCGTTCCCAGCCCTTTCGGATCTGCCGCAGGGTACGGCATGAAGCGGCAGGCCGGATGGAGGCCAGGGCAGCAAAGACTGGAACATGGATGCAGACGAGACTCAGAAACGAGGTACTGGAAGTGCAGACGAGGACTCAGAGACAAGGTACTGGACGTGCTGACGTAGACTCAGGAGCAAGGTACTGGAAGTGCAGACGTGGACTCAGAGACAAGGTACTGGACGTGCTGACGTGGACTCAGGAGCGAGGTACTGGAAGTGCAGACGTGGACTCAGAGACAAGGTACTGGACGTGCTGATGTAGACTCAGGAGCAAGGTACTGAAGGTGCAGATGTAGACTCAGAAGCAAGGTACTGGATGTGCTGAAGTACTCAGGAGCAAGGTACTTAGAGTGCAGACGTAGACTCAGAAGCAAGGTAATGGACGTGCTGATGTAGACTCAGGAGCAAGGTACTGAAGGTGCAGACATGGAGTCAGGAACAGGGTATGATGCATACAGGAGACTCAAGGGCGAGGTACGAGACTGGCAACATGGAGCGCCCTACACAGCCCGCCCATGGGGCTGGTCATGGACCACAACAGGGGTTGCCACAGGATACCAGGCTTTCAGAGAGTTCAAGAACAAGGTAAGGCTTTTCTCAGAGACTCAGGAACGAGGTGCATGGCTTGCATCACGAAGCGCCCTACTCAGCCCGCCTATGGGGCTGGTCACGGACCATGACATGGCTTGCCACAAGACACCAGGACATTGTGAAGAACAGGAACAAGGTGCTAGCTTTCAGGAACAGGGTATGGCTTTCTCACAGACTCAGGAACGAGGTGCATGGCTTGCATCATGAAGCGCCCTACTCAGCCCGCCCATGGGGCTGGTCACGGACCATGACATGGCTTGCCGCGAGACACCAGGACATCTTGAAGAACAGGAACGAGGTGCTAGCTTTCAGGAGATATAGGAACAGGGTAAGGCTTTCTCACAGACTCAGGAACGAGGTGCATGGCTTGCATCACGAAGCGCCCTACTCAGCCCGCCCATGGGGCTGGTCACGGGCCACGACATGGCTTGCCGCGAGACACCAGGACATCTTGAAGAACAGGAACGAGGTGCTAGCTTTCAGGAGATTCAGGAACAGTGTAAGGCTTTCTCACAGACTCAGGAACGAGGTGCATGGCTTGCATCACGAAGCGCCCTACTCAGCCCACCCCTGGGGCTGGTCACGGACCACGACATGGCTTTGCCACGAGACACCAGGACATCTTGAAGAACAGGAACGAGGTGCTAGCTTTCAGGAGATTCAGAAACAGGGTAGAAGCAGGTTGCTGCACACCGGCAGCCTGAAGCAGGGTTTGCTGCACACCGGCAGCCAAAGGCAAGGCAAGGCATCAACTGGACTGGAACATGGGATCGGATTGGAAGACAGGCCAAAGGCAGGAACATGGACAGGCAAACATCAGGGCTAGAACATCAAGCAGACATCAGGACTGGAACAGCAGGTAGACATCAGACAGGACGAGGTGCTCCAACAGAGAACGAGTAACACTGGACCTTGCAGAAGGCTGGAACACAAGGCAGCTCCTGGAACGAGGATCACAGGAGTGACCAACTCCTTGCAAAGGCAAAGACAGACTGACTGCTGAGCCCTTTAGTAAGGCTGATGCTGACAATGCCCAGGGAGGAGCCAGCAGGGGGTCACACCTGGCTGACCCTAGAAGAGAAGTAGAGAGGCGCGCGCCCGCGCCCTAGGGAGCTGGAGAGGCAAGCTGGAAGCTGGTGGCGTCCTCCCAGCCACGTGGAGAATCCAAGAAGACAGGCAAGCAGTGGAGCAGCCCTGCCCTGAAGCTGGAGAGGTGGCAGGCTGCTAGCGGCTCCCAACTGCGAAGACTGAAGCAGGAGTGAGGTAAGCTGGCTGCAGGGTCCGAAGCAGAAAGGCAGCCTGCACAGCCCCGCCACAGGGCTGAAGGAAAGCAGCGATGGCAGGCTGCAGGAAGTTGGAGTGGCTGCACGCACCGGCAGGGATGGCCTCCCTGCCGGGCAAGGACCCGGACAGCAGCACGGGCACCGGCAGGGATGCTCGCCCTGCTGGCCGAGGACCCCGGGAGCGGCAGAGCATGCCGGGGAGAGCCAGAAGCAGCAGCAGGGGTCCCGACCGCGAGGGAGTGCTCGCGGCGGGTCGGCCCCGCTACAGGGAACAGAAGGCGGATGGAGGGAGACCCGGAGGCCGTGGAGAGACAGGCGCGGTGGCAACAGCATCAGCGGTCTGACTGGCCGTACGAGGTAAGAGCCTGCCCGCGCTCCTCGCGGGCAGGATCACAACACCTGGTAGTGAAGTCAGCTCTGCGGTTTGAGTCCAATCACCAAGAGAATGAATACCTGCATACGTTAATACACAAGTGCAGGAGCATAGCAGCGCAGTTCCACAGAAGTGTGAAGGTGGAGCAGGTTCTCCGTGAAAAGCAGACTGATTTGAGGATGCCTCACATGCGTCTCATCCAAGACATTGTCACCCGGTGGAATTCCACCTTTATGATGCTGCAGAGGTTAGTGGAGCAGCAGATACCCGTTCATAAACTTTCTGCAGAAATGGACATAGATATGCAGAGTGCCCTAGGGCATCATGATTGGTTATTCATGATTCAGCTGGTAAAAATTCTGCAGCCCTTCAAGGATGCCATCGAGAAGCTGAGTTCCCCTTGGCTGACATCATCCCTATAGTTCTGAAGGAAAATTTGGAGGGCTTAAAACAGGACGAGGGATTGACAGCAGAGGTGCTGCATTGTCTGGACTTGTTACAGAAGCAGGTGCAAGAGAGATTGCAACCTTTCACTAAAGACCGCATATACATGCTTGCTATAGTCTGTGATCCCCGTGTGAAAAGGAAACTTGCCCTACTGTCCAATTGTCTCACATTTATGAAGGACCTGCTATTAGGAAACACCCATGAACAGGAGCGCCATAGGCAGAGACAGATTAGGCATGAAGCAGAGGAGGAATCAGCGGGCACTTCAGAGAGTAGTGCAAGCCCAAGCAGGAGCAGCACTCTGTCAGTGACAGCTAATACTTCCTCCTCCACTTCAGTACGCCAAAGCCATGTTGTCCCTAAAAAAAGCATCTTTTCTGGAATGTGCTAGAGCAAAAGCAGCTGGCAAGAAGGACTCTCAGTCCACCCAAGCAAATAAAACACCAGCACAAATGTCAGTGACACGGTATCTCCAAGAGCCCATAGAGGACATGCAGACAGATCCTCTGGCCTATTGGGCACACAAGTCCACTGCCTGGCCACACCTAGCGAAAGTGGCTCAGCAATACCTGTAATGTCCACCAACCATTGTGCCCAGTGAACGTGTATTTTCAATGACAGGGGATATCATGAGCCCTCATCGCTCAAGGCTGGCACCAGAGTTGATGGAAATGCTAGTGTTTTTGAAAATAAACATGCTTTTGCTTGGGTTTCCAGATTTTCCCTGAGAATGGGAAGATGAATAAAAGCAATTGAAAGCCTTGCAGTAGCTCCAACTGCTTCCTATGCTCCAGATAATATCAGCACATGTACCTGACTTGAAATGCTGTGCCAGCCTGTCCACTGACCCTACAAGGGCCTGAACTGAAACGCTGTGTCAGTCTGTCCACTGTCCAGGCCGTACGTCCCTACAAGGGCCTGACCTCAAATGCTGAGCCTGTCCGTCCATGCCGTATGTCCTTACAAGGGCCTGACCTCAATGCTGTGCCTGTCCATCTAGGCCTTACGTCCCTACAAGTGCCTGACCTCAAACACTGTGCCTGTCCATCCAGGCTTTACATCCCTACAAGGGCTTGACCTCAAATGCTGAGCCTGTCTGTCCAGGCCAATTGTCCTTACAAGGGCCTGACCTCAATGCTGTGCCTGTCCATCTAGGCCTTACGTCCCTACAAGTGCCTGACTTCAAACGCTTTGCCTGTCCATTCAGGCCTTACATCCCTACAAGGGCTTGACTTGAAACACTGAGCCAGTCTGTCCACTGTCTAGGCCATACATCCCTACAAGGGCCTGACCTGAAACGCTGTGCCAGTCTGTCTATTGTCCAGGCCGTACGTCCCTACAAGGGCCTGACCTGAAATGCTGCAGCACTCTGTCCACTGTCCAGGCCATACGTCCCTATAAGGGCCTGACTTCAAACGCTGTGCCTGTCCATCCAGCTTGGTGCTTGGATATTTCATATGCTCAATAGTTTTCATGACCTTCATAATATGGGCCATTTTCCCTAAATCTTTCTTAGGTGCCAACATTAATGTTTCTTGTCCTATAGAAAACTGGTGGTAGTTGTACTCTAGCTCATCCTCTGTGTTCCCACAGTTTAATGAGGCACTGTAGGGTACAAAGTCAACATAGGTTGATATTGTAGATTTGGACTTGTGTAGCAGTTTTCTTATTTCTGAGAGCTCTTCAAGTTCCTTTGTCATCAGCTGAAGTGCATAAGTACAGTTAATAGCTTCTGGGTATTCACTAGATGCCAACGGAACCACCACACTTTCGGGGCCAATTCATTCCAGGGAGCCTTTTCCTGTTCAAAGGAAAGGGAACTCTCCCCGGGTGTAGCCAGCCTATCTCTTAATGCCCAACAACCCATGTTGAACTGCTGTTCACATGGAAACCTCCTCCACATCAACTCACCACATTTTGAAGGCTCTTGCTCCACTCTAGGGGCCAACCCATTCTAGGGAGCCCTTTCTTGTGCAAAGGAAATAACTCTATCTCTTAACTCCATCTCTTAACCTATCTCTTAACGCCCGCCGACCCATGTTGAACCGCTATTCACATGGAAACCTCCTCCACGTCGACTCTCCACACTTTGAAGGCTCGTGCTCCACTCTAGGGGTCAACCCATTCTAGGGAGCCCTTTCCTGAGCAAAGGAAAGGGGACTCTCCCCTGGTATAGCCAGCCTATCTCTTAACACCCACTGACCCATGTTAAACCACTGTTCACATGGAAATATCCTCTGCCTCAGCCTTCAAAATTCTCGTTTGTATATCTGCTACATCCACCAGATTTTAAAAGACAAGCAAGAGCTCACTAGACACCAATTGAAACACCCCACTCTAGGGGCAAACCCATTCTAGGGAGCCCTTTCCTGCACAAAGTAAAGGGAACTCTCCCCGGGGCCAGCCTGTCTTGCCCCTATCAAAACCACAGGGATCTGACTACCTCTGCGCTGCCAGCCTGTCTTGTCCCTATCAACTTTCTGCCACTCTGCCTTGCTGCCATACACCAGATGGCTCACTCTACTCCTTGTGGTGTTCTTGCCACTAACATAGTTCCTCAGTGTATTGGTGCTAGTCTTTCTGCTGCTTTGTGGTTTTTTCTGACACTCTTTCTGCTTGCTGTGTTCCCCCTTCATTGTGCTGTAGGATGTTGATGCCTCTTGTCTTGCCACTTTGCCTGTCGTGCTGTCTTTGAGGGTTCATGCAACTGTTACCGGTTCTTTCTTTTGAAGCTGTGGTGTGTTTTTTACACTCTCGCTGCTGTTAAAGCACTCTTGCCACTCCTGGTATCCTTTTTCCCCTTTACAGTGCCATAGGCTATTCATGCCACTTTGGTGCCACTTTGCCACAGTCTAAGTACCTTGGAGCTCTTTTCTTGTTCTGATGATTGCTCCCCAGAAATTTCATCAGAACTGATAAGAAAACCACAATTCTACAGCCAAAAATAGGCTTCAAATACTTCCCCCATTGACTTTAATGGGAAAATGAAAAACGAATAAAAATAATCAATGAATTGGTTTTTCCCCCTATGAAACAAATGCAACAAATTTGGGTCCCGGTGAAAAGAAAAACGAATCAAAACAAATTTTTTCCTTCTGCACATCCCTAATAATTAATTTATCAGATGAGCTACTTTCTGTAAGCTAAGAAGCAGTATTTAATAAAGAATTGGTTTGTTCCCAGCATTAGGCACAACACATTTCAGTGCTGAATATATGTTTTAGATTTCTTAGATCTCTCCAGCTCAGATTGTATTTTTCAAATAAAATTTGTTCTAAGAGCAATATGTTTGTAGTTAGGCTGAGAACATCTTGGTCATCTCTAGGTGCATTAGACTTTCACCTAGTGATTTGGTAATGAAAGACATGAGTACTTTAAAACAGCAGCAGACTCCTTTATTTTGCAGTATTTCAAAAATAGAGGCAGGAACCCATTAGAGATTTTACCCAAAATAAAAATTGAATAATTAAACCAGTTGATAATTGAGAAGGGACTGTGGTGCTGAGCCATACACAATACTTGGGAAAAGTGGAGAGACAACTATCCAATGGCGCATATTATAAAAAAAACATTCCTGCGATGCCACGTTTGAGATCCAGACAGATATTAAGAATCTGTTAAAGATAGCTTCAGATCAAGAATTCTTAATGAAAAATAACTAACATTCCTTGAAGTGTCTCATCTTAGAACTCCAGTTTTGTATAGTCTGCCCAACGTGCTTAAGACCATACAATCCCCCTGGGAGATAAACTGTATTGATGAAAGGGTCTGTTTTAGAACCTATTTCGATATTTGTAGATACATTTCTGCAACCTTACATTCAGAAAGCAAGATCTTTCATTTAAGACACTTTGCATACACTGTGCATTTTAGTAGAATATGTTGTATGCGCTGTTAGTCCTATTAGTCACTATGGACATTCAAGCACTCTACATAAACGTGCCCCACACAGCTGTGATATCTAGTCTCCTCCATTCTAGGAAAGAGAGAGAAGACTCAACATATACATCCAATTTTATTGTGGAATTAGAAAAGATAGTACTATGTCATCATTTCTTTTTTTTAAATCATAAGTTCTTTTTACAAATCCATGGGATCGCCATGGGAATGGGCATGGCACCCAATATAGCAATCCTTTATGTTTCCTCCTTTGGAGAAAAACATCTTTAGGCATCAGTATGTTTCACCCATATTCAATTACAGTGCCAGTAGATTGATAATGTGTTTTTCATGTGGACAGATTCACTGCATAAAATATAACAGTTCCATAAATGGATTAATTCCATAGATTCCAATATAAAATTCAATATGGAATTTTGTAATGAAGTTATAACTTTTTTGGACATATACATTTGCAAAGGGACAAATCAGGAAGGCCACTGATCATAACAATTTACTTAAATTTGAAAGTTTTCACTCAAGGAAATTGCCTTAAAATTTTCCCATTGGCCAGTTCCTTAGAATTTGTCATCTATACTCTGATCTTGCTAAATTTAAAGCGCACACCCAAATCCATACACAAACGTTTTTAGATCAAGGTTATCCACTCTGGATGATTACATCTGCATATAAAAGTCCCTAAATATGCATACCAGGAATTATATTTGTCATATAAACAGTCTCTTGAGAGTTATCTTCCAAAATGCATCTTACAAATATTCTGATAAATTGAAGACCATTGTCAGGATTATTTGTCAAAATTGGCACATTGTTGCACTTCAATAGATTTTTTGATGAAACTTTGTGTTTTGCATACCAGAGAGAGTGCAGTATTAAGGATCTTGTGGTAGAAGTGCTACTGTCTTTGATGTCCCAGCCAGGAGATGCATCAGTGGGTTTGAATCAGGGATATAATACATGTGGGAATTATACACATTGTGCCCAAGCTATGGTATGCACTATATGGACACACCTCAGTATGGGTTACCTAACAATGAGCCCTTTCGATTCATCCTCCTGGGCCAAAATCTAGATAAGGGAGTGGATTCATGTGATTCTGCTGGATCTTTCGGCTGCTTCTGACACCATAGACCACAAATGTTTACTGGAGTATCGAATGGCCCTCAGTGTCAATGGTACAATGTAGTCATGGTTCAAATCTTTTTTGACAAACAGAAGCCAAAGAATAAAAATTGCTGCACGGATTTCAGAACCTCAGGTACTTAGGTGTGGAGTTTCTCAGGGATCTGTTTTGTCTCCCCTATTGTTTAATCTTTATGATCGGCCTCTGAGTCAATTAATAAGG
Organism: Rhinatrema bivittatum; assembly: GCF_901001135.1. Lineage (NCBI taxonomy): Eukaryota > Metazoa > Chordata > Amphibia > Gymnophiona > Rhinatrematidae > Rhinatrema > Rhinatrema bivittatum. The sequence continues at coordinate 355,048,165 of NC_042617.1, read as the reverse complement.
AAGACGGGATTAAATTGCTTAATTTATGCTGATGATATTCAGATCCACGTGGAGCTTGGTAGAGACCATAAGCAGACATTAAGACAGCTCTCTGTTTTGGTTCAGTCAGTAAGTGGAAGATGCAGAATGATTTTAAACCCATTGAAAACAGATGGGCTCTGGGTGAGAAAGACCAATATAGATTTTCGACCCCAGTTGTTATCTTTGATGGCCATGCTCTGATTTTGAAAATCAAACAGAAGTTAAGGTTTTGATCTGTCTAAGCATCCTCATATAAATAAATTAGCAAAGTCTGCTCTTTATTAACTTTGACATACTTGGAACCTATGGTATTCCTTAACCAGAGATAATCTTCTAACTATTATTCATGATCCAGTGATGAGCAAGCATTGGTCGTATTGTGGTGAGCATAACTGCCTCCCATGCTGTTGACTTGGGTTTGAGTTTTGGCAATTGCATCATCTATGTCAACCATAAAAATCATTTTGTGGAGCACACAATCTGGTGAGAGAGGGAACAATTTGAGGGCATTTCACTTTTAAAAGGGAGGCTATGAGAACAATGGTTAGGACAAAATGAAAGGAGCAGCTGAAAAAGTTAAGAGTTTATATCAGGTGTGGATATTGTTTAAAAATACCATCTTGGAAGCCCAAACTAGATGTATTCCATGCTCATTACAAAAGGTTGAAAGAAGGCTAAACAACTATTGGCATGGTTAAAAGGTGAGGTGAGAGAGGCTATTATAGCTACAAGAACATCATTCAAAAAATGAAAAAGGGATCCAAATGTAGACAGCAGAAAACAGCATAAGCACTGGCAAGTTATATGCAAAGCAATGATAAGAAAGGCAAAGACAGAATTTGAAAAGAAGCGTGATGTGGAAGCAAAAACTCATAAAAAAATCCTTTTCAGTTACATTTGAAGCAGAAAGCCTGCGAGGGAGTCAACTGGACCACTAGATGATCCAGGGGTAAAAGGGGCACTTAGGGAAGACAAAACCATAGTGGAGAGACTAAGTGAATTCTTTGTTTCAGTCTGTATTGAGGAAGATATATAGGAGATACCCATGTCATAAATGATATTCAAGGATGACAATTCAGAGGAACTGAAACAAATCTCATCCTAGAGTGTTGAAAGAAATGAAAAATGAAATTTCATAAGAACATAAGAACATGCCATACTGGGTCAGACCAAGGGTCCATCAAGCCCAGCATCCTGTTTCCAACAGAGGCCAAACCAGGCCATAAGAACCTGGCAAGTACCCAAACACTAAGTTTATTCCATGTTACTGTTGCTAGTGGCTATTTTCTAAGTCAACTTAATTAATAGCAGGTAATGGACTTCTCCAAGAACTTATCCAATCCTTTTTTAAACACAGCTATACTAACTGCACTAACCACATTCTCTGGCAACAAATTCCAGAGTTTAATTGTGCATTGAGTGAAAAAGAACTTTCTCCGATTAGTTTTAAATGTGCCACATGCTATCTTCATGGAGTGCCCCCTAGATTTTCTATTATCTGAAAGAGTAAATAACTGATTCACATTAACCCATTCTAGACCTCTTATGATTTTAAACACCTCTATCATATCCCCCCTCAGCCATTTCTTCTCCAAGCTGAAAAGTCCTAACCTCTTTAGTCTTTCCTCATAGGGGAGCTGTTCCATTCTCTTTATCATTTTGGTCGCCCTTCTCTGTACCTTCTCCATTGCAACTATATATTTTTTGAGATGCGGTGACCAAACTTGTACACAGTATTCAAGGTGTGGTCTCATCATACAAACAGTCTAACTTCAGTTAGTCAACCAGAGTGACTCACTGCTCTCTTGATTAACAAATGTTGGTACCTAATCAAACCAAATCACACTACCTTAACACCTTTCCAAGGTGAGTGCTGAGCTTTTCAACCTTTTTACTTAGGTATACACTGCTCCTAGCTTATTTCTAGCTTCTGGCTACTTTTTTTTTTTTTTTAAATGCAAACACTCTAACTTCTGCTTATTAGCTGCCTTACAAATTATTAAAAATAAACACACTAACTATTGTGTATTAGCTGCCTTCTGACTGACTATTTAAAAATACAATCTAGCTTCAGTTTATTCCCTGCCTTACTGACTATTAAAAGCACAAAAGCACAAACCCACACTAAATAATATTCCCCAATAGTTAACTTCGTCCCAATACTTTTAAAAAAGAAAATTTCCCAAGCAAAAACTTACTGATTCCTTTCAGCCACCAGCAAGGTGATCCTCTCCTCTCAGTGCTCCCACTAAATTGTGGGTAGACATACTATTAGTAATTTGTAAACAATTGTTTCTTTAGAATAATCAATGGTACCTGAAGATTGGAGAGCTGCCAAAGTAATGCCAACATTAAAAACGGTTCCAGCATATGGTCCTAAAGAAAGGAGAAGCAGGCTCCTCTTTTGGAGCCTTCAGAAACTGGCATCCTAGGCAATTGCTTTTGTTGGCTATGCCTAAATCCAGGCCTGATTACTATCCCCTGATGTACTAGCTATTTTAGGATTTTATTGAACTGTAACAACTGGGACCTTTGTGTGTGTGTCATATGTATGCAAGAACATAAAAAAGGTGGTTGGACTCAACTGGAATGAATCCAGTAACGTTATTTTGGAGTCACATGAGGGTAGTCAGGGTGGAGAGACTAGGAAAGAGGGTACACCCAAAACTTACGAGTTCTGAGAGACAGTATATTGGCAGTTTACATAGGCATATGAGTAAACTATGGAATAAAGACTGGGACTGGGACAAAGTATGCTCCCAAGTATGCTCAGTGAGAGCTAGTATCTGGCTATTGCTTCCTTGTTTGAAAGTCTAGATTTCTACACTGAATTGTGGAAATAAAAATTGTTTAAATTCCTTATCTGGAGTCCCACAAATGATTATTGGGAGATGGCCCTCCCCAACCAAGTACCCAGTGTCCAAGCTGGCCAATGTGACCTTACAGTAGAAGAGGACCGGAAGGCTCATTTGCATACTGTTCCCAGCATTCCCCGGGAGAGGACTACAGAGGTCAGAGTGAGTAATCCAGGCTTTGAACTCTACAGCCCCAGCTTCCAAAGGCCCTGCATCCTTTGCGTTGAAGAGGACCAGAACACTCATCTGTTTACTGTTCCCAGCATCCCCCAGGAGAGGACTCCAGAGGTCACAGTGAGCAATCCAGGCTTTGAACTCTATAGACCCAGCTTCCAGAGACCCCGTATCCTTTGCAGTAGAAGACCAGAAGCCTTATCTGCATACTGTTCCCAGAATCCCCTGGGAGAAGACTCCAGAGGTCACAGCAAATGATCCAGGCTTAGAATTCCACAACTGTCAAACTTTTCAATCCTTTAAATGAAGATCAACTTAATGGTGGTTGAAGAGGATTGGTAAGTATAGCTTTGGGAAATCTTAGGACTTAAAAAAAGTGTGAAGAGAGGTGAAATAGTGGGATATATTCTTTAGGGTTTTGTGTGTCTGAGATAATAAGCAAGCCAGAGGGAGTTAATTCTAGTGTCTGTCTTTCCCTCCAACCTACTCCTAGCTCAACCATTGATTTTTAGGCAAGAGACACTTTCTCATTAAAAATCAATCAGGCTCTTATCTAAATCATACTATTACACCAGACCTTACTGAGAATTTAATCATCCCCTTGTAAGTCACTAGCAGATTAATTAATGAATACACCTATACATTTAAAGTACTCTAATTCCAATTCCCTTAGCAACCTAAACTTAACTAGGAATTAAAAAAAAATAAGATTAAGGCAGCAAGAAGGGGGCTTTCCAATTTTTTGAGTGTCACGTGTAGGATTTTTTACCTGCTGGTGAGTGATCATATGTGTGCACCCGGTGAAAAGAACTCCTGGCTCTAAGAGAACAAGTTCGATCTCTGGAGGCTAGAGTAGAAGACCTGGAGGAACTGACGCAGACAAAAAGGTACATTGATGAGACCTTCAGCGACATAGTAGCCAAGTCCCAAATCCAGTCTGGCAACCCCGGTGCTGCCTTGGATCAGAAAGGTCTCCCGGTTGGAAATACTCACCCTGGTGTAGCACAAAGTGATCCTGTAGCAAGGATCTGCTCTTCAGATGATGCATTGTCTTCTCACACTGAGGACAAATCTCCCAGGGCTACTGCCCAAGAGGGAATAGTTAGACCGGCCATCATAGTTGGTGATTCGATTATTAGAAATGAAGGTAGCTGGATGGCTGATGGATGTGAGGACCATCTGGTAACTTGCCTGCCTAGTGCAAAGGTGGCGGAGCTTGCTTGCCACCTAGATAGGATTTTAGACAGTGCTAGGGAGGAGCTAGCTTTCATGACACATATGGGCATCAACAACATAGGAAAATGTGGGAGGGAGGTTCTGGAAGGCAAATTTAAGATTTTAGTAGAAAGCTTAAATCCAGAACTTCCAGGGTGGAATTCTCTGGAATTGCTCCCTGTTCCACATGCAGGTCCCCAGAGGCAGGCAGAGCTCCGGAATTTCAGTGCGTGGATAAGACAATGGTGCAGGGAAGAGAGATTCAGTTTTGTAAGGAACAGAGCAACTTTTGGGGGGAAAAGGAGGTTTTTCTGAAAGGACGGGCTCCACCTTAACCAGAGTGGAACCAGGCTGCCAGCGCTAATATTTAAAAGGAGATAGAGCAGTTTTTAAACTAAAACAAGGGAGAAAGCCGATAGTAACTAGTGTATGGTTCAAGGAATTTATCTTTGAAGGATCCTAATGAAACAGGAGAGTTAGGGCATCCCAACAGAGAGTTTCCAAAAAATGCAAAAGTAGTCTATGTGCCTATAAGTAAAGAATCACCTGAACTAAAGAATTCCAAATTATCCCAATCAACTGAAAAACAGATTGTTAATAGAAACAAACAAAAAAATAGTTGGAAATGTCTGTATGCCAATGCCAGAAGTCTATGAAGTAAGATGGGAGAGTTAGAGTATATAGCAGTGATTGATGAGATAGACAGATGATTTGCAGATGATACAAAACTATTCAGGGTAGCTAAATTACAAGCAGACTGGAAGAATGGGCATCCAAATGGCAGATGCATATAGGGAAAAACAACCCATGCTGTAGTTACACGATGTTAGGTTCCATATTAGGAGCTACCACCCAAGAAAAAGATCTAGGCATCATAGTGGATAATACATTGAATTGCCTCAGTATATTGCAGAAGTCTAAAAAGCAAACAGATAGGAATTCTTTGGAAAGGAATGTTGATAAAACAGAAAATGTCATAATGCCGCTGTATTGCTCCCTGGTGAGACTGTACCTTGAGGACTGTGTAAAATTCTGGTTGCCGCATCTCAAATTAGATATAGTTGCAATGGAAAAGGTGAAGAGAAGGGAGACCAAAATTATAAAGGGGAACTAACAGTTTCCCTGTGAGGACAGGCTAAAGAGATTAGGGCTATTCAGCTTGAAGAAGAGACAACTGAGGGGGGATATGATAAAGTTGATTAAAATCATAAGATGTCTAGAATGGGTAAATGTGAATCGGTTATTTACCCTTTTGTATAATAGAAGGACTAGAGAGCAGTCCATGAAGTTAGCAAGTAGCACATTTAAAATTAATCGGAAAACAATTCTTTTTCACTCAACGTACAATTAAGCTCTGGAATTTGCTGCCAGAGAATGTGGTTAGAACCATTAATGTAGATGGGTTTAAAAAAGATTTGGATAAGTTCTTGGAGAAGTCTATTAACTGCTATTAATCAAGTTGACTATGGGAACAGCCACTGCTATTATTGGCATCAATAGCATGGGATCTACTTAGTGTTTTAGTACTTGCCAGGTACTTGTAGCCTGGATTGGCCACTGTTGATAACAGGATGCTGAACTTAATGGACTCTTGGTCTGACCCATTATGGCAATTTCTTATGTAATATCTGCATGGCTCCTTTTCTAGTGTTTTCTTGTAATAGAAAAAAATTAAAACTGTGCATTTCTAAATCATGCATGTGCTTCTATTTCATTGTTAGAAAAGTACAGGCAGCTAAAACATGTTCTTCCTGGTGGTTGTAAGGCCTAGAATATCTTTCTTTACATTCAGTATTATGAACTGATGTTAAGTGGAAATTATCACAATATTCATCTCATTATTTCATAGGGACAAGGAGCACTGTATATTTTACCTCCATTTTGTGAATGTCCCTGTAATCTGACAGGGCCATTCTGAAATGTATTCTGGAATTAGAAAATATAAACTGTAAGACCGAGTCATCGGTTTTCATGGACAATGATGTAGTGGACAGTCCATGAGTCATCAATCTTCTTAAGCACAAGTGTCTATCCTTTCTTGCTTCGAATCTCTATTTTGGCTGCCGTATATCCCTGCAGCTATTCTTAGCAGTGTGCTTGAATGTTTGCAGGACATTAGGATGATATCATCCAATGCTTGAGGCTCTCCAAAATAACCTTGGAAGACTAACTGGATTGGTGAAGCACAGCATGGTGCTATCTGTTAAATTTACCACGCTTGAAAGCATACATCACTTTAGATGATTATCTGGTGCAGGACAGCATTTAATGTGCTGTTACTATATCAGTGGCAAGAGCTGCCGTATAAATTATTAATAGCTTCATGAAAGTGAAATAAATATGGGACTGCATCTTCGTCTCGGTGTAAATGGGTGCTCTAGAAATTTTTTTTTGTAATGCATAGGATCATCTTGGTGTACCTGTTTCCACTCCATCACATAGGCTCCAATGCATAGCTTTACAGCTCTGAGAAAATTTCTTTGCCAATCAGGACAAACAAGAAGCCTGTAATGCAAGAGGCAGGACTTGTACCTGGGTATCTGTTGTCTATTTAGAGAGTAATTTTGATGCTGCCCATGGTGCCTGCAGGTCCATGGGTATCTGCATGCTCATGTTCAAAAACCAGGGAAGTGACTAAAATAATAATGGTAAATAAAGGGAAATTCCTCATCAAGTTTTCCTTTGAATATACATTGAAGCAAGTGCAAAGTCCCAGTTTCACAGTATGTGCAGTGATCTGAAAATGCAATCACCTCGACCTTCCCTCAACCTAGCCCTGCCCAGTTTGATTGCAGGCAAAAGTGTGCTCACAGCATGTGCACTTTTATTTATTTAAAAATTCACACCCTGCATGACCATAAATTTTCAGCAGCTAACAACAACCTTATATAATAACAAACACTATACATAATAACATAAAACAAATTAAAATTAACATTCAAAACTGACACATACTTAACATTGACCAAATATCCTTGGTTGGGTAAACAGCAAAGGTGTAACTTGCCGCATCAGCTGAATGACTGCACTAATGATCAAGACAGTTTCATAAAAGCTGTCACCTGCCAGGGAGTGGGGTCATTTTCAACAGCTTTTTTACATGGATACATACATTAAAAACTTTTGAATATTGTCCCCATCTAAGTATCACATTTATGTAATTTGTTTGTTAATAGTTATATCCTACCTCTCCCAAAGGCCTAAAACAGGAGAAAAAATATGAAAGAAACTACATTGTATAATAAAACAAATCCATATTAAAATATGATTTTACAAGGTAATCATAATAACCTATTGAGATATTTTGACTCATAAACTAACAAATCATACATAGCCTAGCAAATTAAAACACTGAACATGAGGGGTGTGCACTTCAATTTTTTTCATTTCTGTTGTTTTTGCTTTGGTTTAGTTTGTAGTTTATTTCCTTTCGTTTATTTGAAATAAAACTAAGTTAATAAATGGATAAACTAAACAGAAATAAAAAAATAAAAGTAAGGCATCAAGGTATCTCCTTCCCCATTGAAAAAATACCAGCGCTGGAACCATAAAATGTAAAAACCTAAGCCCCACCCCAGGCCTAGTCCTGCCCCCCCCCCCCCCCCCACTCCCTCCCTAGACCCATCTTACCCTGTTCTTGCGGTCTAAATGTCCAAATGGAACAGATGCGCTTCTCAGTTGCTGTTGCTCTGCCGGGTCAGCATTTAAATATGGGACCAGTGGGCCCTGAGGCCGGCACCATTTTGTTGTACAGAGGAATGATGAAGAGAAGCAGGAGACAGAGGAGGCATACTGATGCACACTTTAGACCTTCAAAAAAAAAATTACCTTTCTTCACATAAGGCAAATATATTTTGAAGTAAAATGTTACCAGAGGACAAAGGACTTTGCTATCATTGACATTGTTCAAAGGCTTTGAAGCTGAAGAGCAATCTAAAGCTCAAAGGCTTTTTTTCAGCTGACCAATTTTTTTGGTTTGAGAGCAGAGCTCTCTTTTGTGAGCTATGAGGCAGTAGCAGTCTGTGATCTACAGCCATTATGGTACCTACACTTACAGGATGGTAGTAGAGGAAAGAATGCCACTGCATGAAATGAGCAAGTTCTGAGCATCAGTTGCTTTAAGCAAAACTATTCAGAATTTTATTTATTTTATTTATTTATTTATTTAGCATTTTTTTATATACCGAGGTTCTGGTAACAATGTTACTAATCACTTCGGTTTACATATAACATGGAAATGACTTAACAAGTGAGTCTTACAGAGAACAAGGAAAATGAGGAACTTGGAGAAAATTGAAATAACACATTATAAAAAAACATCAGTTTAAATAACAGCAATCTTATATACTAGCGATTAGAATGGATCAATCATGTATCAAGTAGTTGAAAATTGGCAAGAGGGATTTGCAATTAATTCTAGTATTATTAAGCGAAGTGGGATAAAATGAAATTGTCCAGGAAGGGATGGTGTTGTAAAGTCCACCTCAGGCGTAGGCTTGTGTGAAAAGCCAGGTTTTAAGTCTTTTCTTGAATGTGATGGGGCATTGTTCGAGCCTAAGATCTGAAGGGAGAGAGTTCCATTGGTTAGGACCTGCTGTGGAGAAGGCTCTTTTGTTTGAAGATATTTTGAGTAGAGGAGGTTTTAGAGAGCCTTTTTGCGCTGATCTCAACAGACGGGAGGATGAATGTAGCTGCAGTGGGATCCTGAGGTCGAGGTATGAGGTTTTGTAAATCGATTTATGGATGGTTGAGAGGGTTTTGTAGAGGATTCTATATTTTATAGGGAGCCAATGGAGATTCTTTAAAATTGGAGTTATGTGTCTCTTTTTTTTGCTTTAGTTAGAATCCTGGCAGTGGCATTTTGGAGCATTTGTAGAGGTTTTAGGGAGATAGCTGGGAGCCCAAGTAAAAGAGAATTGCAGTAATCAATTTTAGAAAATATGATTGCTTGCAAAACTGATCTGAAATCGTGGGGGTGAAGTAAGGGTCTGAGTCTTTTTAGAACTTGGAGTTTGAAGAAGCATTCTTTCACAGTGTTACTGATAAAGCTTTTGAAATTCAGTTGGTTATCCATGGTGACTCCTAGGTTTCTGACCCGGGGAGAAAGAGGAGGTGGTTCTAGAGGATGAGTGTTGGAGAGCTGGTAGTTGCCATCTTGGGTAATTAGGAGGTATTCAGTTTTGTTTATTTACTTATTTACTTATTCATTCATAGATTTGATTTATAAATCACAGTTTGACAAAACATAATTCAATATGAATTACAAATTAAGGGGCCTACTTATTAAAGATTTCTCCCATTTTGAGCCCATGAGAAAAATGCCTAATAAATAAGGCCCTAAAGTTAAGAACCTATGAAGATATGAAGCTGCTATACTGGGCAAGACCAAGGGTCTATCAAGCTCAGCATCCTGTTGCCAATTCAGGTTGCAAGAACCCAAAAAGTACCCAAACATTAAGAAGATCGCATGTAACTAAAGCCGGTAATAAGAAGTGCCTATTCCCTAAGTCAACTTGATTAATACCAGTTATGGACTTCTCCTCCAGCAACTTATCTAAACTTTTTTAAAACCCAACTACACTAATTTCCTTAACCATATCCTCTGGCAATGAATTCCAGAGCTTAATTGTGCATTAAGTGAAAAAGAATGTTTCCCAATTTGTTTTAATTGTGCTACTTTCTAACTTCATGGAGTGCCCCCCAGTCCACGTATTATCTGAAAGACTAAATAATCAATTCATTTTATCCGTTCAAGTACTTTCATGATCTTATAGATATCTATCATATCCTTCCTCAACTGTCTCTTCTCCAAGCCGAACAGCCCTAGCATCTTTAGCCTTTTCTTATAGGGGAGCCTTTCCATCCCCTTTATCATTTTGGTCACTCTTCTCAGTACCTTCTTCAGTGCAACTATATCTTTTTGGAGATGCAGTGACCAGAATTGCACACAGTACTCAAGGTGTAATCTCACCATAGAACGATACAGATGTATTATGACATTCTCCGTTTTTTTCACCATTCCCTTCCTAATAATTCCTAACATCTTGTTAGATTTTTTGACTGCCGCAGAACATTGATCCAAGGAGCTGAATACATTATCTATCTACCATGATGCCTAGATATTTTCCCTGGGTGGTAACTCCTAAATAGTGTTAGATTTGTTGCTTGCAGGAGGATCCCACAAGCAGCTTTACTCATCACTGCCAGTCGGATGCCGACTCTGCTATCAGTGCTGCCTGTGTGCCATCACTCTTTGTGGCTGGAGATGCCACTGCACCATCCTGCATGGCCAAAAAGCCACTGATGAACGCTGCGCAAAATCGGCAGCCTGCCTCTGTTCCCTCCGAGGCCGCTCCGAAATCGGAGCGGCCTCGGAGGGAACTTTCCTTCCGCGTCCCCCCACCTTCCCCTCCCTTCCCCTATCTACTCCACCTAAATTCCCCCCCCCCCCCCCACCTTTGTTGGGCAAGTTACGCCTGCTTGAAGCAGAGCTTTTAAAATCTACCCCAGTATTTGTAAACAATGTCCACGTCTGTTGTACACTCTTAACCTTTGTAGCTGCACCTTTTAAACAATTAAAACAACAAATACAGAACACAGAAAACCAGACAGATAAAACAAAATACAGTACAATCAAGTAAATTACAGAAACAAAATAAAAAAGGTCTAAATAGCCCATACTAGCACATTATACAACTGATCAACCTCATAAAATATCTCAGCTCTAAGTTCATCCAATGTGCGTAAATGGCTGTTATAAAATCATCCATGGCTCTATGCATGTAAAGGTATGTGTGCAAAGAACTTTCATGCATACTTTTGTGTACACTAGAAAGAGATGCTTCGGGGGTGCAGTTGGAGCAGACTTGAGATTTAAATACATAAAGGTGAATTTTAAAAGAGTTGAGTGTGAAAAAATGAACATATGCGTGCCCAAATAGCTTATAAACGCGTAAGTGCTATTTTATAAACCTCAAACATATATGAGCAAGTAATGGTGCATGAATAAATTTACTCGTATAAAAAAAGAGGTGGGAAAGGAGCGTTCCCGACCAGGACCAACATTTACATGTATAAGGTGCTATTTTATTACCTGCAAAAGCGACATGTGTACGTATGTTACCTGCACCTAATTAAACCTGCTAATTATCTGATATAAGTCAAAACAGAATTCTTTATAGCTAAATGCTTACTGGGTGAGGATAAACTGGGGCAAAGTTCAGGCTGAAGATAGACTGGGCAAATTGGTGGACTAATTGGTAAAACTGGTCATTTCCTTCATGTGTGCATGTTATAAAATTTGATAATTTACATGTGCTAAAGCGAAATGCTAAGGGAAATATGCGAGTTAAGTTTCCTTATGTAAATGATTAAAATTAGGAGCAGAAATAGGTGTGCATGGCAGACATGTGCCTGTTACCCGGATATATGTTGACTTATCCAGTTAAGTGGTGGCAAAGCACTACTTAGCCAGAAAAGTAAGATAGCCGGCTAAGTCTTCAAACTCTAGAATATGGAAAATGGTGTTAAGTGAAGTGCCACAGGGATCGGTGTTGGGACTGATTCTGTTCAATATCTTTGTGAGTGACATTGCGGAAGGGATAAAAGGTAAAGTTTGTCTTTTTGTGGATGATACTAAGATCTGCAACAGAGTGGACACACCAGAAGGAGTAGAGAAAATGAGATGTGATTTAAGGAAGCTTGAATGGTGGTTGAAGATATGGCAGCTGGGATTCAATGCCAATAAGTGTAGAGTCATGCATCTGGGATGATAGTGTCTAGCGATCTGAAGATGGTGAAGCAATTGACAAAGTAATAGGCAAAGCCAGAAGACTGCTGAGCTGCATTGAGAGAGGAATAACCAGTAAGAAAAAGGAGGTGATAATCCCCTTGTACAGGTCCTTGGTGAGGTCTCACCTGGAGTAATGTGTTCAGTTCTGGAGACTATATCTCAAAAGTGACAGAGACAAGATAGAGGCAGTCCAGAGAAGGGCAACCAAAATGGTGGGTGGACTCCATCGAATGACTTATGAGGAAAGGTTGAAGGTCATAAATATGTATACCCTGGAGGACAGGAGGTGCAGGGGAGATATGATACAGACCTTCAGATACCTGAAAGGTTTTAATGATGCACAATCAACGACAAACCTTTTCCACTGGAAAGAAATCAGTAGAACTAGGAGTCACAAAATGAAACTACAGAGAGAATGACTCAAAACCAATGTCAGGAAATATTTCTTCATGGAAAGGGTGGTCGTTGCCTAGAATGTCCTTCCAGAGGAGGTGGTGAAGACAAAAACAGTAAAAGATTTCAAAGGGGTATGGGATAAAAACTGTGGATCCCTAAAGGCTAGAGGATGAAAATGAAGAAATGAGTGCATGGGGTTAACTTGCCGGTGTGGTGGTTACTACCCTTAACCAATAAGCCTTTGTGCTGCTAATGCAACTCCATCATTGATCTCTGCTTCAACGGCAGGGGTAAAAGAGGAAAAGGGGAATTAGATTCAGACAGCAACCAACAAAGACATTGAATTAAACAGTCTGGGAAAACAAATAAGCGTGGGAGTAACTTACTGATATGGTAGTTACCATGCTTAACCAATAAGCCTTGATGCTGTTGAAGCAACTCCAACATTGCTCTCTGCTTCAATGGCAAGAGGTATCAGGGAATTGGACTCAAACAGCAACCAACAAGAGTCCTGACTTTGACAGTCTGGAAAACTGATAATTATAAAGGTGGCTGGTATGGCCAGCAGTTACTACCATAAGCTCCGTATATGGGCACAATTGCACATGTTTTAAAGTTACCCTCATATTTTTTTTTAAATACATATGTGGAAGTTCACTCCCACACGTTATGCTCTCAGTAGAACAGGAGTAACTTTGTGCAAGATAATTATTTGTGATTGCACCAGGTCAATTACCTATGCTGGCTAAAATCTGCATGTATAAGTTATACACAGACTTTAGTCCTACCTGCCCAGTTATTAAATTTGGTAAGACCTCCAGACTTTGGCATGATATTTCAGATGTGGTCACAACAACAAATTGTACAGAGGCATTATTAACACCTCCTTTATTCTGCCGGTAATACCTCTTCCTTTGATTCTTGCCACTGCATTTTCTCTGTTTTGTGAAATTGAACTTACTAGATACAATCACTCCAGATCTCTTTCCTCAGCCTCCATCATATACTGCTCTCTATATTTTTGCATCCCAGATGTAGAACTGCCCTTTTTTGTATTAAAATCTTAGAGGTCAATTTTAAGATCCGTGTGTATGTGCACATGTGCACACGTTTTCTGGCTCATGCACATGGATGCAGCGATTTTATAACATACGCGCATATATGTGTATACATGCACCTGTTATAAAATCGGTTATATGTGAGTACATGTGCGCATGACCTTATATTGATACACTTCTGCGCGCAAATGCCACCTTGATCGCTTAAGTGTGGGAAAGTTTAGTAGATATACGCACCTTTGCAATTGCTTGTTTCGCCAGTTCACCCCAGTGAAGGAGGGGACTTCCTAAACCCCCAAGCTAACTTGCCTCCCTTTTACCCTATTATCCCTAACCCTTAAAACCCCGCTTTCAAGCCTAGTTTTTGTTATTTTATTACTTACACACCATCCATAGCAGAAGTAAAGTTACGCGGTAGAGTCCCCCGCGTGCGCTTGAGCGTAAATACTTATGCGCAGACTTCATGTTACAGACTCAGCCCGCCCATGCCCTACCTAGACCCTGCCAACACTCCACCCATTTTTGCACTTTTTGATTTGTGTGTATACCAGGAGATACATGCATACTGGAGTGACTTTTTAAAATCTTTGCGGTACGTGCTGGGATGAGTCACATGTGCATCTCCTGGCTTTGGTTTGTAGCACTTTTTAAATCGGCCAGACAACTGCCCAGTTCTTAACATCTTCTTCCTCTACAGCAGAGGTGGCCAGTCCTCAAGAGCCACAAACAGGCCTGGATTTTCAGGATATTAATAATGAATAAGCATGAGATATATTTGCATTCAGTGGAGGCAGTGCATGAAAATCTATCTCATGCATATGTATTTTGGATATCCTGAAAGCCAGATCTGTTTGTGGCATTTGATGACCGAAGTTGGCCACCCCTGCTCTACAGGCCATTCTCCTATTAAGACTCCCTTTATTTATTTTCCTGTGATATAGCTCTATGTAATTGCATTCCCCACTCTCCCTATCAGCTTATCTTCACCATTCCTTTTTGTTTTATTTTCTTTCAAGACTTTATTGAACATTTCAGATGATCTCATCTTCTGCTTTCCAAAATAAGGTTTCATTAATAACCTTACCTGGAAGGCGACCTCGGATTGTAGTCTTCGTATTTTTTACAAGGCAGAGCCTGAAATTCAGGACGGCACCATTACAATGCTGAGTTATTGAGAAGACTGCAACTGATACCAATGAAAAACAGTAAACAAACTTATCTCCTAGTTGCACAGTGCCATGAAGGCTAGGCTCATATTCTTTCAGATTCATCACAAAAACCAAGGCCTTGCAGTTGCAAAATGTTGACTGTTTACATTGGATTCTTATTAAATTAATGAGTTAATATTCTATGAAGGCTAGCTGATCTTGCTGCCTAGACATGTTTTAACTTTGATTGTTTTTTTTTTTCTTTTTGTGTATGTAGGTGTTCAGTTGCTTAACATTGTTGAAATTCACCCACAAGCAAACCCTAAATTGACTGATAGATTAGGCAGTGCACAAGTAATCATGGGATGTGTTCACTTTTCAAATGAATACAGGTGGATGAATTATACATGCAAATATTCTAATTATGCATTCATTTTATGAGGCACCTGTTACTCCAGCGAGAGACTGGATAAGAAAATAGGACTTGTCTGCTTTTTCATATTTTCAAACTATATGTTTGGGTTGAGAGGCAGAAGATATGTGAATAATGCATCTGCAAAACTCAAAAACTTTAGAACTGAATGAGAAAACTGGCTTTAATCAGGCTCACCATCTTCCTGTTCCTCTTTTCACAGCGTTTTAAATCCGATCAACAGGAATGCATGAGCAGTTTGCACTGGATGAGAAAGGTCCCATTCAATGAAACAATTTTCTCTTCATTCAGAGTTATATGAGTGCTTGTGCTGAACATATGGCAACTGACACGCAAAAGGGGTTGAACTAGCACACTTTTGAAGCTCAGGAGCATTAGCACCAGTCATCAAGGCTTCAGCCCTGGCTACTGCCCATTTGTATGTTCTTTCATAAACATTCATAATTCAGTTAGTTAAAAAAATACAAAATAATCTAGCAAAAGTGAGAGCACAGCTACATTTATTTACTTCACACCTAGATAAAAAGGGCCAAGTCTGGTGGCAAATTGCTAACTATCAATGGGGAAACAGGTTTGCAAAGGGAAGTGACTGTGAGAACTCGGTAGGTTGCCATTCTGCTCCACGTTCTAAGGAGCAGGCTAGCCCATCCTGGTTTTACCCTATGGTGTGCAGGGACTTGTAGTTCTGATTTTCTTAGGTAAATCAATGGGACGGTCAGAACTACAAGTCCCTGCATGCAACAGGATACAACCAGGGCTGGATTTAGGCTATTTCCTTATGACATGAAGCCAGAAACTTGAGGAGATGCATGCTTTTAATAAAAGCAGATGGGATACTGACTCAGAAGGGTTAAAATTGCAAAACATATAGTAGGAATCATACTTTGTCGCAGATCCTGCTATATAAATTTCAAAGTGTGTCTAATTCCGTCTAGACTTTCTGACTGACCAGTTTAATTAAGGGGCAATCTTCTGTAGCTTGCCTAAGTGCATGGTCCATGAGTACTTTTTTACTCATGTAACTTGTGGCAAATTTTCAAAGAGTAACTGCCTAGGTAGTCTTTGAAAATTAGTTGAATGCATGTGAGCACGTACTTTGCTCCTGCTCTACCTGCGGATGCAAGAATGAGGGCAAAACTGTACCATGTAGATTTGAAAATTAATTTCTATGCAGGTAATTCCTCCCCTGACCCAACCATTTCCCTCTTTTTATTTTTAATTTGGCAGAAAGAGTGCATGTTGTGAAAGTATTCCTGGACTTTTAACTGCTCTGCGGCTGTCAAACTTCAAACTCTTTGACCTTGTAGGTTAACTCCTTCGTTGCCTGGCTTAGATCCCTTTTTTTTTGGGGGGGGGGGGGGGAAGGAGATTTTCATAAACAATGCAGGTTCCTTCCAAGTTCACAGGTACTTCAACCCGTTGATTTTGCCCCAGTTCTCAAAAGGAAAGCGCATCAAACCGTCTATCAGACTCGGAGGGAGTCACCACAGAGGTAAAGAGGGCAGAGTGAGGGCGTCGAGCAGCGACGGATGCAACACCTACGGGCTCCTCCTGGGGTGACCTTGGGCTTCCAGTGGTGAAGCTCATCCTAGCCTCTGTTTCTTCCAGTGCTCCGCCCCCTGGTAGGCACTAGGAAGCACCTGGAGGCAGGTGCTTCCTAGTGCCTACCAGGGAGCCATTCTCCACTGCTCCAGGACAAGGGTCCACCCCTGAGCTCAACAGGTTCCAGCGGTTCTGCCTTTAACAAAGCCTACTTAGTTCTTTGAAATAATCTTGGGAAGGATAAGGCTCATTCTGTCTGACAATATTTTTATGAAAATCTTTAAATCATAATTTAATAACATATAGGTCTGTAAGAGGAAGGCAGTAATGGATCTTTCCCTGGTTTGGCTAACCCCGTGATATGTGCTCTATTAAAGTCCTGCAGAAAGGATTCCCACTGCAAAGCATCAGCATAAAACTGACTCATTGGACCTACTATCTAAGATTTCAAAATTTCAAAATAAACCTATGAAAACCCATCAGGGCCTGGTACCTTTCCAGATACACTAGTGCTGATTACATTTAAAATCTCATAGGCTTGCATAGGTCTATTAAACAATTCTAAATGTGTCTCCATAATCTTGGGTAAAGTTAAGTCAGTGAAAAAAATTATTTTCCTCCATAAAACCTCCTGTTATATCATATGTACATAAAGATTCATAAAAAGATTTGAATCCTTCACAGATCTCTGCCTTCTTAGATACTACAGAGCCTTGCATAGTTTTCAATCTTTTAATGAAAGTTTCCCCCTCATACCTTAACTGCATTTGCCAAACATTTCCCAGTCTTATTTACAAATTGGAAGAAGTTATATTCTGAGAATTGCAATGTTTTTTGTGTCCTTAGATGGAGACAAGGATTCAAGCTTTCTAAAATAACATTATACTCTGCCTTATTTGCCGGAGTTAAGTTCCTGATAAATGTTTCCTCAACCAATTATAGTTTATCTTCCAATTATAAGATGGTTTTATTTATCCGAGAATTCCTACTAAACAAATAGGAAATTATCTCTCTCCTTAAGACTACTTTGCTCGTTTCCCAAAAGAGTTGTGGCATTTCCTTATGTTGCTTATTGTATAGTTCAAATACTTTCCATTTATTCTGGAGAAAAGACTGAAGTCGAAGTCATTTTTCAAATAACTCGGAAATTTCCAAATATGCTCACCCGTCTCCTATCCTGATAATCACATGTCTACCCAAAGTTGTACATGGTCAATATTGTCTGCGAGCCAATCTCCACCAAGATAACCATATGAAAAACTTCTTGAGCTTTGAATATATAATCTATTCTGGATAAGAAGGTATGAGCTCCTCATATATGAGTGAAATCTTTCACCTCTGGATGGAGAACTCTCCAGATATCTAAGGTATTTAGCTTTTGACACAGAAAGGCAATCCCCTTTTCCTTACAATTTTCAGTAAACTGGGGAAAAGATTTATCCAATCTTGGGTCATGAGGATTGTTAAAGTCTCCAGTCACAAATAAGAGATTCTGCATGTTAATTATTAACTTTAGAATCTGAATAAAAAAGGCATGTTTATATTCATTAGGGGCATAAAGATTGCAAATGGTGATTTTTTTCTCACTCAGTTTACCAATAATAATTATAAATCTCCCTTCAGTGTCCTGAATCACTTTATCCACTTTTAAATTCATAGGTTTATTTATCAGAATGGCTTTTCCTGTTTTCTTACCTTTCACCACAGAGAAGAAACTCAATTTCTGGTGAAATGTTTACTCTCACTTTCTGACAGGGGAGTTTCTTGAAGGCAGGCTATAGAAACCTTATTCCTCCTTAATGATTGAAGTACCTTTTTCCACTTAACGGAGGACCCTATACCATTTATATTCCAGGATAAAATTCAAGTAACCAACCTCCCCCATTTCCAAAGTATTGATTCAAATCTTTTATTTTCCATAAACAAATGCTGGACACCCAGCCTTGCTCCACATTCCTACTACTATTAGGTATCCAATATACTTGACCATTACATAAACAAATTAGTCTCATAAAGTAAACTATTGCTACCCACTTAGAAATTGCCCCTTCGTTAAAACCTTCCTTTCATCTTATCCATCCTTCCCTTCTCTCTCCTCATTTTCCTTCCTGTTCGGTCTCTTCTCACCCCCAATCCTACCCCCTTCCAAATCCCAAATATCTATCACTTAGCATCCAATTTTCCAATTGTGGGAGACCAGGAGCCACGCTTAACATGAGCAAGTGACACCTCCATGTGTATCTGTATCAATGGCTCTCAAATCATTTCCATTGTTTTCTCAGTTGCAAATTTACCCTATTTAATAAAAGAAAAAAAGAAAAAAATGCCTTTTAAGCAAAACTGTCATGCTTGACACTCTGTAGTGTAACCATGCAGGAAAAACATTTCCCGTGTTAAGCAATCATAAAGATATTGTAGCTTTAACTACACTGACTGTTCAAAAATGTCTCACTTCCTCTATTATAATCATCTATGTAGGGTCTCCACATTTTTCTGCCAACAAAGTGATTTTTTTAGTCACTCTCCCAATTCTTATCATGCATACTTTTCTCCACGGATCATCTTCTGAACCCCTCATAGGGTTTCTTCATTGACCTGTATAATAATCAAAATGTAGCTCGCTGAAGCTCATTCTCATATGAATCCTTTCATGCTGAACTGTCTTTTGATGCATCTCAAAAGAGTAGCAGCACCATAATTTACAGCTGCATAGTGATAACTATATAAACAGTTTATAAACTATATAAACTGATAAACGGTTAACAAAAACCATCAAAACCAAGCTATTTTCTAAGCCTATCAGTTGTAGATAGCTACAAATAATAGCTTAATATGTTCTTTCCAGATGAGGTCACATAATCTTCTCCTTGTGCTGCAGAAAACATGAGTGACTGAAAAAGCAAGAACGACCCTTAGCAGGAATGTGATAAAGAACAATTTCAGCCTCCTCCATTATTCTCTGCTCCAATCTTTCCAAACAGCCATGAGCAATTTATTTAAGCAGTCCATCTACAAATGTCTTGTCACTGCTTCTACTCTTTCAAAGACATGCATTTGGTTCCCCTGCCAGATTCGTAGCTTAACCAGGAATTGCAATGTGAATCTCATTTGCTTTTCTACCAATTTTGAGCAGATGGGGACAAATGTTTTGCACCTGGTGGATACCTTAATAGAGTAGTCCTGAAATATCTGAATGGGTTGATCATTATATTGCAGGTTAGGCACCTTGTAATATGCTTGCTCAATCTCTTGTTTTTGCCCAAAATTCATTATTCGAGTGATAACCACTTGGGGATGAGTATAACATCTTTTTTCCCTCTGAGTCTGTGTGCCCATTCAATAATTACGGGGCCTTGCAGTCCTGCGTCCCCCCGTTTCTCCAACAATAAATTTGCAACTGTCTTTGCGAGTTTCTGCTCTGCCACTTCCTTGGGAAACACAACAAATCTTAAGTTATTTCTCCTGGAGTAATTTTCTAAATGTCCTTCCTGCTCACATCTTAATTTCTCTAATATGTCCAGCCTTCTTGCTACTGCCAAGTAATCATATTCGACCACCAACACTCTCCCTTCAACAGTGTCTAAACAGAGCTCAAATTCAAGCAGTGAAGTCTGTAAATCATCAGCCTCTGTTATTTCCTGTACAGTTAAATTTTCCAAAAAGCACTCGGGGTAGATTTTAAAAGGAGTGCGCACGTGACCTTGTGCACGCAGTTCCCAGCGCACACTCATGGATGCACCAATTTTATGATGTCTGCACCAGCATGCACATGTTATAAAATCCGTTGGCCGTGTGCACATGTACGCGGGAGTTTAAAATCTGCATATGCATGTGGGACGGCACACGCAGGTGGGGTGAATTTTAGTAAATTACACACAGTGACACAATCGGGCTTTCCCCAGTTATCTCCCAGTCTGCTCAATTAAGGAGTGGATTGGGAGGGAACACTCCTATTGTTGCACTGGAAGTGGACCCTTGGCCTGGTGCAGGATTGGCACAGCCCTCTGGTCGGACCTGGAGAGCGCCTGCCACCAGGAGGTGGAGCACAGGAGGAGACAGAGGCTAGCTGGAGCTTCATCAATAGCAACCCAGGGTTCCCTCAGGTTGAGCCCTTGGTTACCTGGGCCGCCTGGTCTTAGGTGGGCCTTGCAGGGTCTCCTAGAGAGGAAGCGCAGGGGCGTGCCCACCATGAACAAGGGTGTGTGGTGAATGTTCAAGCAAGAGTGTCCAGAGATCACAGGATCTCTGGACACTCTGGACATCTCTGGATGTCTCTAGAGAAGAGAGAATAAAGTGTCCGAGTGGATAGCGAGGATCAAGGCCAGAGTATCATTCCAGACTGGTCAGCCGAAGTAGGGGTCAATACCTTTAGTCAATCTGGGAGTCGTCAGGTCAGGCAGAGGTCAAGTTCCAGGCAGCGGTCAGACAAAGTCAGTGGACAGGCAGAGGTCAGGTTCCAGGCAGTGATCAGACGTGGTCAGTGAACAGGCAGAGGTCAAGATCTGGGCAGCAGTCAGACGAGGTCAGGAGCAAAGCAAAGGTCAGTACCGTGAGATCAGTCCAAAGGGTACTACCAGGAATGGAGAGACAAAGGAGCAGGAGATGCAGGAACAGGAGACACTGGAACAGGAGACACAGGAACAGGAGACGCTGGAATAGGAGACACTGGATCAGGAGACACTGGAACAGGCAAACTAGATAACACCGGAGTGTACGACCCGATTGCCAAGGCAGGGATCATGGGTTTGAGCCCTGCCTTATATATGGAGTCTCTGTGATGTCATCAGCGTGCGTCTCTTGGGGTTTTCCCGCGCTTGGCCCTTTAAAGGGCTGCAGGTTGACCGAGCATGCACCTAGTGGCAGGGCCGAGGACGTAGAGCCCTGATGGGAGCTCCGCTGTGAGTCCTGCATCGGAGACTGAGAGCAGGGGAGCTGGGGATGCCGCGAACTGGCTGCGGAGGAGGAGGAGGAGAGCCCGGAGCTTATGGATGGGAGAGTGAGGTGAGCAGGGCCAGCTGCGGAACGGCCACGGCCAGGATGCGCAACAGTACCCACCCCTGCTAGGCCTCCCCTTTACCGGCCTGGGTTTGTCAGGGTGAGCCTGATGGAATTCTGACAGGAGGTCCTTGTCATAGATGTGGTGGGAGGGCTCTCACGAGTTCTCCTCCAGTCCGAAGCCCTCCCACGACAGGAGGTATTCCCAATGACCCTTCCTTCATCTGACGTCAATGCCTCTTTCACTTGTAAGGTGTTCTCTGGTTCAGTATCATGCTGTGTGGGTGCAGGAGGCCTTCGGGAAGGCCAAGACAGGATTAGCAGTTTTAAAAGGGGCACGTGAAACGTGTTGTAGATCCCCATGGAAGTGGGAAATTGTAGTTGATATGTGACTGCTTCTATGTGCCGGATGACAGGGAATGGCTCGATGAATCTAGGGGCCAGTCATTGTGACAGAAGGCATAACCTGATGTGTTTAGTGCTCAGCCAAACCTTCTGGCTGGGTCGGAACAGGAGTGCGGTGCGACGATGAGCATCCATGAAGTGTTTGGCCTGCTCGGCCACCTGTGTCAGTCTTTTCTTGACTTGATTCCATATCCGGCGTATTGTCTGTTCAGTAGACAGGGCTGCAGGCGAGGGAACAGAGAGTGGTACAGGTAGAGGCAGATGTGGCTGGTGGCCAAAGACCACAGAGAAGGGTGAGGCGTCAGTGGCAGAGGCAACATGAGTATTGTGGGATAACTCAGCCCAGGGCAAGAGGTCGGCCCAGTTATCCTGCCAATCATTGACGTAAGATCTCAGGAACGTTTTCAGAGAGCGGTTTGTTCTCTCGGCTTGTCCATTCGCTTCAGGGTGGTAGGCTGATGTCAGATTTAAGGTAATGTCAAACTTTTTTCAAAGTGACTGTCAATACTTGGCGTCGAATTGCAGCCCTTGATCAGAAACAATCTCTTTGGGTAACCCATGTAGGAGGAATATGTTGTTTAGGAAGAGTTTTGCCAGTTCTGGAGCCGAGGGAAGACTGGGTAGTGGAACAAAATGTGCCATCTTTGAAAAGTGGTCGATAATAACCCAAATGACTGTATTGTCCTTTGATGGAGGCAGCTCGACGATGAAGTCAGTAGAGATGCTTGATCAGGGTTCAGTGGGAGCCGGAAGAGGTTAGAGGAGTCCCTATGGATGACCAGTCGGGGGTTTTTGCAGTGCACAGATGGGACAAGAGTCCACATAACTACGGGAGTCTTTAACCATGCAAGGCCACCAGTAATGTCTTCTTAACATCTCGAGGGTCTAAGCCCGACCAGGATGGCCGGCCAACTTCGAGTCGTGGGCCCAGCGAAGGACGTGCTCCCAGAGTCGGCATGGGACCACTGTCTTCCCAGCTGGTACCATGTTGGTAACTGAGAGGGATATGCATGCTGGGTCTATGATGTGTCTAGGAGTCTCGGGCGTATCTTCTGGCTCAAGAGAGTGAGAGAGAGCATCCGTTCGGGTATTCTTTGCTACTGGACGGTAGCAGAGTTCAAAGTGGAATTGTTCGAAGAACAGCGCCTAGTGAGCCTGTCTTGGATGCAAGAGCTGGGCTTCTTTTAAGTGTTTGAGGTTCTTGTTGTCTGTAAATATCATGAATTTATGCTGCACTCCTTCTAACCAGGGGCACCATTTTTGAAGGGCCAATTTCACAGCTAAGAGTTCACGGTCCCCAATCATGTAGTTATACTCTGCGGCAGAAAACTTGTGCAAGTAGAAGGAGTAGGGTACAAAGACTCCCTTGGAAGAATATTGGCTCAGAACCACCCCGGCCTCAATGGCGGAGGTGTCAACTTTGACGATGAAGGGACGGTTGGGAACTGGGTGTCGTAGACAAGGTCCAGTGCAGAAGGCCTCTTTCAAGGTGTGGAAAGCAGATTGAGCCTTGGGGCTCCAGACTTGGAGGTTACTACCTTTCCTAGTCATGGCCGTGAGTAGAACAGCTAGTGTGGAGTAGTTAGTGATGAAGTTCCTGTAATAGTTTGTAAACCCAAGGAATCTTTGTAAGATGCGGAGGCCTACTGGCTGAGGCCAATCTCAAATAAACTCAGGGTCCATGGTGAAGCCACTATTGCAGATAATGTAGCCCAGGAATGGAAGGCAGGTTTGTTCGAAGATGTACTTCTCTAATTTTGCGTAGAGGTGACGGTCTCTGAGGCGTTGGAGGACTGTCTGAACATATGAGCGGTGGGACTTCAGGTCTTTGGAAAAGATCAGTATATCATCCAGATATACCACGATAAATGAGTATAGTAGGTAGGGATGTGAATCGTGTGATCGATCATCTTAACGATCGATTTTGGCTGGGGGGGAGGGAAATCTGATCGTCATGGTTTTTTTTGTTAAAAAATCGTCAAATCGTAAATCGGCGGGAAAACTGGCACACCAAAACAACCCTAAAACCCACCCCGACCCTTTAAAACAAATCCCCCACCCTCCCGAACCCCCCAAAATGTTTTAAATTACCTGGGGTCCAGTGGGGGGGGGGGGCCCGGCGCAATCTCCCACTCTCGGGCCACGGCTGCGTTAATAGAAATGGCGCTGGTGGCCCTTTGCCCTTACCATATGACAGGGCAAAGGTAGCGCCGGTGCCATTTTTGTTCCTGTCACCCGACATCACGAGTGCAGGAGATCGCTCCCAGACCCCCGCTGGACACCCAGGGACTTTTGGCCAGCTTGGGGGGCCTCCTGACCCCCACAAGACTTGCCAAAAGTCCAGCGGGGGTCCAGTAGCGACCTCCTGCACTCGGGCCGTATTGCCAATATTCAAAATGGCGCCGGCACTACTTTTGCCCTCACTATGTCATACGGGATGACATAGTGAGGGCATAGTGAGGGTATTCTCTCCACCGATGAAGCCAGAGCTTCTAGGGTTCGCTGTTGTTTTTGGACATGAGGAGCTAGGCCAGGGATGGCCTGCATGGCGGGAGACTCTGCCGAGTCCATGGCCTTGGCAACCTGTTGCACTGGAGGTGGATCCTTGGCCTGGTGCAGGATTGGTACAGCCCTCCGGTCGGACCCAGAGAGCTCCTGCCACCAGGAGGTGGAGCACAGGAGGAGACAGAGGTTAGCTGGAGCTTCGTCAATAGCAACCCAGGGTTGCCTCAGGTTGAGCCCTTGGTTACCTGGGCCGCCTGGTCTTAGGTGGGCCTCGCAGGGTCTCCTAGAGAGGAAGCACAGGGGCGTGCCCACCACAAACAAGGGTGCATGGTCGATGTTCAAGCAAGAATGTCCAGAGGTCACAGGAGACCAGAATAGAGTGTCCAAGTGGATAGCGAGGATCAAGGCCAGAGTATCAGTCTAGAATGGTCAGCCGAAGCAGTGGTCAATACCTTTAGTCAATCTGGGAGTAGTTAGGTCAGGCAGCGGTCAAGTTCCAGGCAGCGGTCAGACAAAGTCAGCCGACAGGCAGAGGTCAGGTTACAGGCAGCGATCAAATGTGGTCAGTGAACAGGCAGAGGTCAAGATCCAGGCAGAAGTCAGACGAGGTCAGGAGCAAAGCAAAGGTCAGTACCGTGCGATCAGTCCAATGGGTACTACCAGGAATGGAGAGATAAAGGAGCAGGAGATGCAGGAATAGGAGACACTGGAACAGGAGGCACTGGAACAGGCAAACTAGATAACACCGGAGTATACGATCCGATTGCCAAGGCAGGGATAATGGGTTTGAGCCCTGCCTTATATATAGAGTCTCTGTGATGTCATCAGCTTGCGCCTCTCGCAGTTTTCCCGCGCTTGGCCCTTTAAAGGGCTGCAGGTTGGTCACGTGCAAGCCTAGGGGTGGGGCCGAGGACGCAGAGCCCCGACGGGAGCTCCGCTGTGAGGCCTGCATCGGAGACTGAGAGTGGGGGAGCCGGGGGCACCGCGAGCTGGCTGCGGCTGTGGAAGAGGAGAGCCCGGAGCTCGTGGATGGGAGAGCGAGGTGAGCAGGGTCGGCTGCGGAGAGGCCGCGGCCGGGACGAGCAACACCTATCCCTATCCCTACTCTTCCTACCCTTCCCCTCTCCACCCCGACCCCTAACCTAACCCAACCCTAACTACCCTCTTTTTTTTTTGTTTTTTTTACTTACTGCTCCATTGGAGCAGAAGCAACTTCCACACACTGGCTGGCTGCCAGCTTCCCAGAAACAGCGGCTAATGGCTGCTCTCTCAGCCGGCCTCCGTCCCACCCTGCCCTGCCTGTCCCTGCCCAGACCACGCCTCCCAGTCCTCTCCTTTTTCAGGGCCTGTTACTTGTGCATGTATCGGGTCTTGCATGCGTGGCCGGGCCCTTTTGAAAATGCCTGCGCAGGGCCCATCCACGCGCATAAGTACCTATTTTTAAACGTGCGGCCCTTTAAAAATGTGCCCTTATGTGTCTTGGTTTTTACCTGCGGCCATCTTATCCTCAGAAGATTTTGGCTTCTCTTTCTCTTTTTGACCAGTTTCCCTGCCATGTCTTTCTTCATATATTAGTTGATTGACATATATATGTTCCCAAAATGACTTTAAAAGAACTATGAAGTCACAGATGGCAGCAATTTTTATGGATATACAGGCAGAGGCACCCAGAGCTCAGAGATCCACGCAAGATCACCACATCATGTGACTCTCAAAAACCCCTTTTATTTGGATAAACAACCATTTCCCTGGGTAATTGGTTTTTGAACACTTCCCTCAAAAAAGAAAAGCACATATCTCGACGATCTCAGCTGTTCAGGGGATCCATTTCCTGGAAAATTCCTCATTCAGCAATGCCGGTGTTATCCTACAGTTAAAATAGTGTAGAGCTTCTCAAACCTGTCATGGGGACCCCACAGCCAGTGGGGTTTTCAGGATATCCACCGTGAATAAGCATGGGATAAATTTGAATATCATGGAGACTCAATATATGTAAATATATTGACAATTTTGGGAAGCCCTGTTTGGGAAGCCCTGGAATAGGAACTTCATCATTTCATTTCCAACCTTCAAGGTAAGAATTATCATTGAATGTATTCTTGTACTTTTGAATGTACCCAAGGGTGTGGAGACAATTCATTGTTCATACGTGTACATCAGATCCACATTATTCAACAGCAAATGACGTGTATTGATATTTTTTCTTTGTCCTGCTGTGGCCTTGATCTGAACTCATTGCTTAATCAATTATATGTGCCCTGGTATTCATTGTCTGTTATTTCACAGCGTGATTTTAATTGCCTTTCACTAAATTAAAGAGCTATTACAAACTTATTATTGTTTGATTTGGTGACTGTAATTTCATTTTTCTTTAATCTTTGGAGCACTTTCGATTATCAATTAGCATAATAAAGCAGCATGGAATTCAGTTACTACACAGGATAGTCTATAAAGTTAACTATCATAGTTTTATGACATGAACATATATAGCAAGCAGTATGTGCTTAAAACTGAATTGTTACAGTGTATATTTATGCACTATTCCCCTGTGTCTCTTAAACTTACTTACAGAAGTAGGCAAGTAAAATAGTCAAACATCCTTAGAAGGCTTGCAAATACTCTCTCCCGTCAATTTGTGACCATCATAAATTTGTTTTAATGTGAATGCACCTTAAAAGCTTTCTAGAATTTAAGACTTGAAGTATCTTCTATTACTTCCCTCTATTTGTTTTAACATCAAGAGGTAATGTTAGATTTCACTTGCCTACAGAGTCTATAAAATCTGACCTTAACAATTCTGCTGTTATTGATATCTCTGTGCCTTTGTGCTCTGAAAGCTGGTAGACCAGTGTTAACCATTAATATATAGCATGGTTGGTTTCTATAATAAGTTGAAAAAAAAACCACAGTGCCACTCATGAATGTAAGAGCTGGGAATGGAACATGTCTCTGAAACGACTAGTTTCAATGTTTACCTTGAATACAATTTTTAAAAAATGACTAGATCTCCCATATATGCTATCCAACCAGATTTTAGCTTCGAAATCCTTAAACATTTTTTCAAGATTAAAAATATAATAAATATAATGGGCCTGATTTTAAAAAGCAATTACACATTTAAAATTGGATTTTACATGTGTAAATGCACTTTACCTGTGTAAGTGGGCTTTTGAAAATTTCTACAATATGTGCCGTTGAATTGTCCATAGGATATTCGTATGTAAGTGCGCTTTATCTGGTAGATTTTAAAAGCCCTGCGGGCGCCAAAGCCGGAAGATGTGCACCATGAGGATTTTACGCAGCACCCGTGTACACACATATCTCCCAGCGTGCGTACAAATCCAAAAGTTCAAAAAAATGGGTGGGGAAAGGGAATGGTCTGGGTGGGGTGGGGGGCATGTCGGGGGAAGACCAAGAGATGTGCAGGCAAATATTTACATGGACAAGTGCGCTGAGCATCCCCACCACGTTACTTTACTTCTGCTATTGCTGGCTAAGTAAAAAAAAACAAAAAACAAACAGGGCTAGTCAGCGGGATTTTAAGGGTTGGGTCTAACAGGGGAGGAGGGAGCCTTTAAAACTGGGGGGCTTGGGAAGTCCTTTCCCTACACTGGGAGAACTGGGAATGAACTGGGAAAAATGTAAGTAGCCTCGGTGCGCACCCCTTATAAAATTCCCATTTATACGGTAGTTGTAGCATTTGCATGCGAATGTGCGCATCTATATAAAATTGAGTGCACATGGGCACACATACAGCCAATATTATAACATACATGCACATGTACGTGCATACTGCCGATTTAATAACATATGTGCGTATTTTATAAAATCATGTCCATGTGCGTGAGACGGCAAGTGCATTTACATTTTGACATGCACATGGGTCTTATAATTTACCTGTATGCACATAAATAGCTTTTTAAAATTGCTACGATTGTTACATTTACACATGTAACTCCTTTTAAAATTACCTCCAATATATGTTTCTGGAGCTCTATGACATTCCTTTGTTTTATTTCTATTTTACAAAAGCAGTCACCATGGCTGGCTCTCAAACCTTGCAATCAACACGCAGCATGAGAAGTCCCACAATTTGATTGTGTGATCATATCGTGATCAAAATGATAGGACTGGCAAGGACCTATTTGCCAAGAAACAAAGAGGAGACTGCTCTTTGTTTGGGAGAAAGTGTTGTTTGGAAGAAAATGGCATCTCTCTCCTTGGCAAGAGGCCTAATCTGAGAGTTCAAGATAGCAGGCTAGTGGGTAGGATTAAAGGAGCTATCAGGAGGCACTTTAACCTCACTCTGGATGGAGGAACCCTGAGATCACTTTTCCAGGCCCTACTTCTATATCTTGAGAGCAGAAGCTGTCAGAGAAGGGGCCCTGATGGAAATGTATACTGCTGGTATTGCAAAGGCTATCGGCGCCATTTTGATTACTGGCAGCCGATGGCCTGAGTGCAGGAGGTCAATCCTGGACCCCCACTGGACTTTTGGCAAGTCTTGTGGGGGTCAGCAGGATCTCCCAAGACTTTCAAAAAGTCCCTGGTGGTCCAGTGGGGGTCCGGGAGTGATCTCCTGCACTCAGGCCGTCGGCTGCCAGTAATCAAAATGGCGTTGAGAGCCTTTGCCCTTACTATGTCACAGGGGCTACCGGTGCCACTGGTCAGCCTCTGTCAGATTGTAGGAGCACAAGATGGCGCCGATGGCCATGTGACAGGGGCTGACCAATGGCACCAGTAGCCCCTGTGTCATAGTAGGTCAAAGGCTATCGCGCCATTTTGAAACCGGCAGCCGAGGGTGTGAGTGCAGGGGATGGCTCCTGGACCCCCCACTGGACCACCAAGGAGTGTTTGTAAGTCTTGGGGGGGTCAGGAGGGTGGGGGGTTGTAGTTAATTTAATTTTTGCGGGGAAACAAATAGAAATCGATGTATTAACGTATAGGGGCGCATTACAGCCGAATGCAATGTATCTGCCCCCCGACGAATCTGAATCCCGAATGCAACGTATGGCATTCCTCTGCACATCCCTACTTAGCTCTACAAGTCTTTTAAGCCTGGATAAGTGTCACTATTCAGCCAGATAAGAAATTTAGCTAGGTAAGTGCAATAGACATTTGCACATTTGTTTACATGAACATACATGTTTTATGGTACATTTACACATATTTTATAACCTGCACATATCATATATATGCAAATTATAAAATACAGGAGTAGATGCATGCATGCATGTATGGGAGTGTGCACAGCTGTTTGAAAGTTATGCTCATATTCAGCAGAAGGATAGCAGTAGGGATGCAGAGAGAAAAAAATAATTTTGGTTTATTCATTCATTTTGTAGGGCACTCCAATCAGTTCATTAGTTTCAATGAAAAAAAAATTGGTTTTTTTTGTTTATCCGTTTAGCATTAAAGTCAATGGGGGAAACATCACAGCCTATTCTGGACTCCAAATTTGGGATTTTCTTATCAATTCTAATGAAACTTGTGGGACAACATTATCAGACAGGGAAAAGAACATCAAGGTACCTAGAACTATGGTAAAGTGGCACCAAAAGTGGCATGAGTAGCTTCTAGTACCATAAAGGGAAAAATGGGTACCAGCCAAGGCAGGAGTTCTCTAAGGCACCAGGTGAGGCGCAAAGAAGCATAAAAAATTAGAAAAACACCCCAATACTTTAAAAGAGGACATCAACAACAGTGGAAAGAACCCTCAAAAATAGAATGAGAGGAAAAGGGGCACCAAGAGTGATATCAACGTGCTAAGGCACCATTAATGGGAAACAAAGAAGAAAAAGTAACAGCTAAAACCTCAATGCACCAGTAAAGGGGAAACGCAGCAGAAGTAGTATCAACACACCTAGACACTATGAGAGGTGCAAAACAGCCCCTTACACAACATCCCAAGGTGTAGAGTCTGGGTATGACAGCAAGGCGGGAACAGCAAAACCCTCAAGATGCAAAGTCTGGGAATGGTCTCAATGCTGAGTGGAAGAAAGGCCCCTAAGGTATAGGATAAGTGGTATAGCAGCAAGCATAGTGACATGGTTTACTAATTAAGCACTTGACACTTGTAAAGCTTAGAGTATTACTTATGTGACATAAGCTTTTATTATATTCCTTATTTGAACTTGATCTTGCTGCAGGGTGGAATTTTGTTTTTTTTTTTGTGAATCTTGCTTTCCAATTGAAACTTTTGCCACAATCAGAACATGAAAATGGTCTCTTATCAGTGTAGCATTCCTGGTAAGTTATGAGGTTTGCTTTATTAAGAACGTTTTTCCCATATTTTGTAGCTGAACAGTCTCTTCTCTTTGTTGATATTCTGGTGTTGCATGAGTTCTCTCTTTCTACTGAAAACTATACCAAATTTAAACATGTAAATGGTGTTTCATGTTCCTGCATTTCTTCTTTCTGACTGAGCATTTTTGGGGACAAAACACCATAATATCACCAAGAAATAAGGATGAAGAAACTAAGCTGAAATCCTAGAAATTTACAACAAACAGTAAGATAGAGAGCCAGAAAAGAAGTGACTTGGGAGGAGAAACATATTTTCTTTTTCAATTTTTTTCTGGGGAGAAAACACCTCAATATAACCAACAAAAAAAACAGACATGGCATAGAACTAGTCTGAGATCCAAGCAGAAAAAACACAGAGAGACAAAAACTCCCATGATGGTATATAATAGGCATGACAGGTAGGCATAGTAACAGCATGACCCACACAGTGGTATCAGGGGCAAGGCAGGTAGGTACAGCGAGGGGCATTGCTGATTACTTAAAAGATCAGGGGCACTGGTCCATAGGTCCTTAAAACCACTTCCCCTCCCCTCAGGATTTTGATAAATGCAATGAAGAATCACAATTACTTTCTCTTTTCATGCACATTGTATGGATTCAAAAGCTGACTGCAACAAGTAGAAAGGCAGCCTCAGTGGCAGGAGGAGTGGGTTAGAAGCAAAAGGCTGCCAGTGCTACTCTTATCCCAGATGGGGCATACAATTAAAAATTATAAATGTATAATAACAGATTTTACATAAAAAGCACATTCAGAGTATAGTCTTCTGAGGTTAAAATATCACTTACCAAATGTATATTATATTTACATGCCCTGCTGTAGTGTCAACAAGAAAATCCTGTAAAAAGGACACCTTGAACTGATATGGTCCTCACAAAGCTATGAGTAAACTGAACTACAATATAGTAAAACTCCCATACCAAAATAGTACTATCTGCTGGCACTCAAACAGTAATAAAATGACCATAACGTTTAAATAGAAACATGTAGATAAAAACTGAACTGGAAACTGCAAAAAACAGACTTTTTATCCAGTGCAATAATGGAAAAATAGAAACATCAACATTGTTTCTCATAAAACAGTCAATAAAATCAAGAAATATAAAATAATCAATCATAATAGTATAAAAATTCTAATAAAAATAATATTTTAAAATAATTGACAAATAGAACATCCAATAATTAAACACTCATAAAAATGCTTAATAATTTCCCACACCACCAATGAAATATTTCAAAACAGCATACACATCAATTAATACCCAATAATTGAAGCTAAAAGGATAAAAAATAAATTTCCCACTTTCCGTAACTGGTAACTTTTGATGTCAGGTAACCCAGAGATCTTCATGGATTAGTAGGGTAGGAGAGGTGCAGAAACCATCTCCTCGGTCTCATACAGACACACACACACACACACACACACACACACACACACACACACACACACATACACATAGACACACACACACACACATGCTGTTCTCTTTCTCATATATATGCAAATATAATGCCCCCTTGACTGATTACCTTGCAGGGTGTTCATGTGGGCATCTTGGCACCTGTACCTCTATCTGGGGAAGAAGGTGTTCATGGGTGGGTATGCAGGTTTATTAGTCTATATGATTATATACATTTTTACTTGATTATGTATCTTGCTAACAGGATATCAGACAGACAGACAGAACATGTATCCACTTGTGATTATTAGTCTCAGGCCATGCAACTATATATATTTCTACAAGATAGCAAGAACATTTAATATTTGGCTATTTGGGATTGTTGGTCCCCACAGCATATCAACATATAGAATAGGAGGGACTTCTTGCATTCCTGCTTAATCAAGTATTAGCATTATCTTCCCAAAGTCTCACCCATGTGAAAAAATGCAACTGGGAAGTGGGAAGTGCTGGTCAGGGGAAAGGTCTGTTGTGTCTAAACTGCTGTTATCTCCTCTGTGCTATGTCCGCTTCATTGACAAGTCTGTTTCCTCTTTAGGAAACTCAACTCCACCTTCTGGTCCACTATTGGGATCTGCACTCTCCTGGAGGACCTGACTTCGTTCTGGTCCATACCCTCCTGAGGAACCAGACTCTACCTCTGCCTCCTGGTCCACTCCTCCTGAGAGACCTGATGCTGCTTCCTGGTCCATGGCCCCCTGCTGGACATGACTCCACATTCTGGTCTACCACTGCGGTCCATTCTCTATGGGGGGTGAAACCAAACATCACCTCCCAATCTTCTGCTGGGGTCCCCTTCCTTCTGGGGAACAGAATGTCCCTACCCCATCTACTGCTGGGATACTCTTCCTCCTGGAGGAGCCAATTTCATGTACTGATCTGATGCTGGGGTCCCCTTCCTCCTGGGGGAGCTGAGGTCACCTCCTGATCTGCTGATTCTCTTAGGATCTTCTTCCTCAGTAAGAAGGTTATTACTTGCTGGGTTTACAGGTCTACTAGGCTCATGGTGTGCTTATTTCTCAATGATTCAGGCTCTCAGCAGTCTCAGCTTTCAGTAATTCTACCTCTGCTAAGCTCATGACCAGTCATTCATTGTCACCCAGCATGGAGGGATCATCTCTCAGCCAAAAAGGCAGGACGTTTGAAAGAAAATATGTGCAAACCCTTCCATCCTGCCTGACCCTTTTTTTCTCTTTCTCTTGTCTGAGAACTAGGTACCCAAGGGTTCTGACTCCCTTTATCAGTCAGGGTGAGAATCTGTTTCCTTCCTAGGACTGTTTTTCAGTATATTTCTCTCACAAATCCCTCTTTCAGTCAGAATTCTGCAATGTAGGACTTTTGAAGTTAAAATTCTATAACTTATCATCTTGCCTTCTGTTGCAAATGATGTGAGCCTGAGCCCCTCTTCAGTGTAACAGTGAACAGTGCCTCCGGCTCCAGTATCTATTAAAGCTTCAGTGAAAACTGATTATTTCCTGAAGGTGAGGATGGAACACTGATATCCTCAGTTGTGTAGAAGAAGCAGGATGGTGAAGAAGAGCCCTACCAACTAAATGTGTTTCTTCAGAATTTCCCAGACTCTTGGGACACCAACTAACAAAATGTCCCTGTGCTGCACAGTATAGGCAGAGGTTATGCCATCTTTACTTTTGTCTTTTATCGATTGAAAGTCTGGTATTACCCAATTGCATGGGTTCATCAAAGGCAACAACCTTTGGCAGTTCCTGGGTAGAGTCCAATGACTTAGGAACTTGGGAGCTATGGGAATAGCCCAGTGGGAGGATTTCCTCTCTCATGCTTGTTCCTAAAATCTCAGATCTATTCAAATAGCCAAGGCAATAAGTGCTTCAAGGGACAGAGGAAGATTTCCAAGCTGCTAGTTCTTCTTTATTCTCCCAGATAATCCTTGAAAAAAAATGGAGGTTTAGCTATTTTGACCCTAACCAAGTTCAGAAGCTAGTACAGAATTCTACTGCATACTAGCCAAGTGAGTGAGTGCCTTGATGAATATGAAGGAGTCCTATGGCAGCAGATGAAAAGCATCTGGGTTGGTCAGAAATCAAGCAAAATTGTTTCATGAAGTTATCCAAGTTCCTAAGAAGTAAATCATCTGCACCCACAAGGTGGAAACCCAGGCAAGAGTGGGACTGTCCAACAGGGAGTGTCTATACATAATCTTGATACAATCAGAAAATAAATGGGCTAACTATAACTTGAAATGCATCTTTCAAACATTGAAGAACCCTCTACACCCCTCAGGTCACCACTATACCTCTGAGATGGTGGGATTTGTATCATGGATTCCACAGTCTGAAAGGGTGCCATTACAGAGTTCACCAGAGCTGGTGCTGGGACTGAGGCCAGACATTGGTCTTGTATCAGATCTAGGCATTGAGACAATGTCTGTAGTAATCCATTTACTTGATCAAGTTGCTCCTGGGTTTGCTGCATGAGCCTGTTCAGGAGACCATTTAATTACGTATTTTATTCCTGCATCTGGGAGGTCAATGTAGCAATGGCCCATCATGGAGACATGCTCACTGAGCTCATGGCCTCAGCAACATTGTGAATGACATGAGTGTGAGCCCCTCTTGCTGTGATACATTTTATGAAAACTTGGGTCAGGGCCCTAAGGCTTTCACCAGTGGCAGAAGCCAGGTGGAGACTGAAGTCAAGCTGTGGCTGAAACTGAAGACTGGACGGAGGTAAGACTATGGTAGAAGACAAGCTGTGGCTGAAGTTGAAGACTACAAAAGCAAGGCTGGAGTGGAACAAGGCTGAAGACTTGAAACCAAATGACTTTTGCTGAGGCAAGGCTGAAACTTCTGAGAAGCCTCTTTATAGGGCAGAATCTGTGACATCATTCAAGGGTGCTGTGAGCTTTTCCTGCCATGGGCCCTGTAAATGAAACAATGTCAAACACATGCACGTCTAGAAGGACATCCGGGGACAGTGACTACAATGGTGTCTGCCATGCACTGGTGGCTTCCAGCCATGCAAGACTGGCGGCGTTCGGGGTGAGTGATGCCACTCACGGAGTCATCCTGTAAGCAGTAAATGTAACATCATCCTTTGTTTTTAAAATGTTGTTTCTCTGCAAGTTACCTGCATTATTTATGGGGGCTGTGACATGCAAATCCCCTACCTGAGTCTCTGACTCATCTATTCAATGGTCATTTAATCATCTTCTAAGTAAGGGGTCTGGCAACCTTTTCAATCTTACTCTGCTTTTCCAGACTGGCAGCTCATGTTACATAGCTGCATTGCCCATGTTTTTCTGCTGCAGTTCACTTAAATGATAGCATGCTCTTTATCCCCCCTCTTCCTTGGAGGGGTCTTTCACACATATTGTCCTCTCTCTCATACACATGCAGACACAGAGGCTGACCTGTCATACACATGCACACACACACACACACACTGCCCTCATACATACATGCATGCACTGCCTTCTCTCACACACATACACACACACACATGCATAGACACTTTTCTCTCTCTCAAACACACAAATATACCTATGCACACACACAGACACTATCCTCTCTCTTATACAAATGGAAAATGCCTTTCTCTTATACACCCACACATGCCGCCCTCTCTCTCATACACACACATATACAGATGCATCCCTCTCTCTCCTACACATGCTCAAACACACACACACACATATTCCGCCCTCTCTCTCTAATACACAATCACATGCACATACACACACACACACACACAGATTCTGCTCTCTCTCTAAGACACATTCACACACACTCACACACACACACACACACACACACATGCTTCCCTCTCTTTCATACACATCCAAACGTGGGGGCCCTCTGACCTGTGGACTTCCCTTGCCTGGTCTGTGACTTCTGCTTAAGAGCTTAAGTTGCTGCATTGTCCCTCTGCCTTGAATAAATTTACAATGTAGCTTACAAACAGGCAGATCTTGATAAGTATCCTTCAGTTCTGGTTTAAAGTTCCCATCTGGGCAAAGTTTATTTTCTTTATCTGTAACAGTATTCTGCCTGTCAGTATACTTGTCTACATACTTCTTGGTTATTATGATTCATATTGGGTGCTTTCAGTGGTTAAAAATGGAATATCTCCCTACAATGGGGCCAATGCAATACAGTATGCTGAGCCCAGCACACTGTATAACTCACAGTTGGACACGGGTTGTAGAGGCTTTCAGCGCAAGTTTTTTGCATCAACCCCAATCTCTTTAGGGTGAAGAACCACAGGAAGCATAAGAAGTACATAAAGCAGCTTAGGAAACAATACCATCCTTATCAGAGCTATCCTACCCTGGAGAGGCAAAGGAAAATGTACCTAAGTTTACAATTTTTTAAAAAATAATTTATTTATAGAATTTTCAATGTTTTAAAAAGTATCACATCAATCAAAACATGAAATATTATAAAGGCCTACAGAAAATAAAAAAGAAGTAAAGTACAATTAATATTTAAGCATTTGGCACATCACATAGTTAATAATAAGCCGAAAGGGGGGCATGCAATAAAAGGGATAAAATAAAGAAATGTTACAAACTTTCCAATTTTTTATTAAAAATGTTATACAGTTGCAGAATATTAGGCCTATTTAAATAAGAATTCCTAAGAACAAGTATTTAAGCTTGTCTGTTGCCCAGTTTAATGGGACGGAATCCCAGTTAGAAACCACTTTTCACAGAATATCTAACTCTTCCAATTACTCCAAATTTTACTTGAGTCCTGAAAATGATCCATAAACCTTACATATTTCAAGGGCGACTGTCAGGGATCGCTTGGCATTGGATAAAAGTAATAAAATATCATTCACAAATAGCAAACATTTAACATTCAAAATGCCCATTCCTGTGACAGTAGATTCTTGCTCAAAACCTAGGACTAATGGCTCTTAAGATAATATAAATAGAAAATAGTTCAATGACATCCCTGCCTAGTGCCTCATAACATAAAGATTCAGATAAGCACCCATTGACTTACATACATGCCGTTAGATGGAGATAAAGGACCTGCAAATAATTTAGTATAGCTCCATTGAAACCCATTCTCTGCAAAATGGAAAAAAACGCTGACCAGGAGACCACATCAAGAGCCTTCTCTATATCTAACTCCAGTATGAGAGGATCTCTGACCTCCCCTACTCCCCTCAAACAAACTTCCAAGACAGCCAAAAGTGTCCGAACATTAGCACTAGAGTGATGACCCTCCCATGAGCCCTAACTGGGAAGGAGCACTAATATGGGGAAGATATATTTTAATCTATTCACCAAGATCTTAGCATAGATTTTTATATCTTGGTTCAAAAAGAAAATAGGCCTATAGGAAGCAAGATCTTGCAGATCATGTCCTTGATTATGTTCATATGATCGAATGTTAATTGTTCCCTGTAAGGTCTGAGGCATTAATCCCTGTTCCACTGTTGCTAAATAACGAGTACATAGAGGTATCCTGACAAGCAGCAGATGACAAAATCCAATTTCAATATAGCCGTGACACATGCTGCCAATAGAAATCATGGAGTTGCTGAATTTTTTTTTATCAAAAAAAAGGCATCAGCATGCAAAATTAAACAGAACCCAGTCAATCACCATCGTTAGAAGACTGAAAGTAATCGGCAGCATCTGATGTAGTAGCAAAGAACTTAACTTTCCCTTCATGCCACACCTTTAATTTAGCTGGATACTGCAGACTGAATTTTATTTTCTCGTTAGATAAGTCAGAACAAACTGCCGAGAAGGACCTGGGTGTAGTGACACTTTTGAGGAAAAATCTTGGAATAATGAAACCTTTGGTTTCTTAAATAATAGCAATAGGCTTGAAAACATTCTGACTTGTGTGCATAATTTAATAATCATGCAACCACAACTCAGGGCCTACTTATAATTTAGTGTTTTGATGACTTCAGGTATCACGATGTTTAAAATTCCAATTTTATCAGACAGCATTGCAAAGTCATCTTTCAATGAACATCTCTAGAAAGCAGTGTATGCTGCATTTAATATGCCACCTGTGGGTCAAAACAAATACTGGGTATTTATTGTAACATGAAAAACCCTAGCTACTAATGATCTATTTCAAATTGCAGCATGCCATTGGCATCAAGGGTACAGATGTGAAAATGGAAGACGAAGCAGAAAAAAACGAGGCCAGTACAAGGAGCATAGATGACAGAGATAAGATCAGAAATCCCCTGTCAAAGAAAAAGAGAGACTTTTTAAGAGGGGGAAACCAGCTAGGCAGGCAGGATTGAGGTAGTAACTGGAAGAGCAGCTTTCTGCTCACATCTCTACTGTTACTATGGTGCAGGGGCAGAAGAAGGCAGTGTCAATGGAGGGTGGCAACAGCAATTTTGAGGCATCAGTAGGCATGAGCCAAGTCAGCACAGTGTCCCCTGTTTATTTTCGAGGAGTGCCAGAAAAAGAAATTTGTATTTATTTATTTATTTGTTTATTTATTTATTTATGTATTCATTCATTCAAATTTATTTTGTGCTCAATATTAAACATCCCTGAGTGAATTACAACATTCATACATGTGCAATTAGATTTACATAAAACTGTTACAAAATATAAACACACTTAGGAGAAATCTTTTTTTTTTTTTAATAAAAACATACTTTTGCATCTTTTTGAAACTTTGAATAATCTTGGCACATCTTCAACTCTAGGGGCAAGCTGTTCCACAATTTAGGGCCAGTAAATTTAAAAACCCTCTCCAATATGGTCATCAAATAGGCTTCCTTTAATGGAGGAATAGCCAACAAGCCTCCCTACGAGGACCATAAATTCCACCCTCATTCATAAAATCGCAGCTACTCTTTCAAATAACCCACTCCCATCTCTCATACCACCTTAAAAACAAAACATAAAATCTTAACAGAAATTTGATAAAAGACTGGGAATCAGTACAATTCCCTTAAAATGCACCAAACTTAACCTCAGTGATTACCTGTAGTGCTGCATTCTGGACAAACTGTAAGACAGTAACATTGGTAACCCTACTAAAAAGCTGTTGCCATAGTCCAGACTTTGTCAGTAGCAGCACTTAGACCATAATATAGAACTCATCCTTATCAAAAAGTGAGAGCAATCGATTAGTCAAAGAAAGCTGTAAAAAGCAAGCCTTGCAGGTTGCTTTAACTTGCACAATCATATCCAAGAATCCATCAATGATCTCCCCCTCCTAAATTCCTCACTTGATTACTGATAGCATTATTCAATTATTCTCCAAAAACTAACCTTTCCGATCTTCCTGAACCAGGTTTCCATACATAAAACCTCCATTTTTATTGAATTAAGACAGAACCTATTCTCTAAAAGCCATGTCCTAACTGCAGCAGGACAAGACTCCAATCTATCCAAGGTTGGGCATTGATCCTGACCCAATGCCACATACATTTGAAGGTCATCTGCATATAGAAAACACTTGTTAAAAGCCCTAATCACCTGCCCCAAATAGAGCATAGTAAACAACAATGACAAAACAATTTGATTCCTGTGGAATTCCCAACGCACAGCTGCCCATAAGAAGTGAGAATCGGCACAAAACTGTATTCCCCAATCTCATCCCCCACAAGCACTGAAGAAAAATTCCGTGATCCACACTACTGACAGTGGAAAGAACGACCACCCCTCTTCAGTCCTACTCCAAGGTCATCCAACAGGGCCAGCAATGTTGTCTCTGCACCATAACCCTATCTAAACTCCAACTGAAATGAATTCACTTGATCATTCTCCTCCAAGTAAGATTGGAGCTAGATCTGCATCACTTTCTCAATTATCTTAGCTAAGAATGGAATCTGTGAAACGGGACTGTAGGTGACTAAATTAACCTGATCTAAACTTGATCTCTTAAGGGGCAAATAGTGGCCTGCTTGAACTCATGAGGGACATTTTCTTCTACCAGAGAAGCATTTACTGTAACTGTCGCTGTCTTTGTTAAACCTGCCTGTGATACCTTAATAAGCACCTTAGGACAGCAGTCTCCTGGGCTGGTTGAACTGCATAGAGATAAAGTAATATACTCAATCTCCTCTTCTCCCATTCTCTGAATCACTCTCCACCCTATTTCCTCCTCCTTCCCTTCTCCTGTCTCAATTCTAACTAAAGCTTTCCACCTGTTGTCCCTTTTAACTGGCTCATCTCTATTCAGCTAATCTCAAATCATATTCATTTTCTGCATTAAAAAAAACTAGAACAACTGGTCACAAACTGTATTTGTAGTCTCTTGCCCAAAAACTTCAAGCTTTGCTATTAATAGAGAGTTCCCCATTTGGAACTGCTAGCTAGGCTTATTCAGTGATCACTCCAACTGTTCTTCAGCATATTGCTTTTCACTTTCTTTAATCATTTTTTGCTTCCACAGCTGCCTATGCTCATCAACTGGCCTTTTCTGCCATTTTCTTTATAATCTCATCAATTGTGGTTTCTGATCCTGTATTGCCCTGGAAAACAAGGGGGGAGGTAGTTCTTATGAGACCTTGGTATTTTCTTTACTGGTACAAATCAAATCCAAAGTACTCTGAAGTTCCTTATTCCACTCCCCTGCCATTTCCTCCACTGAGCTTCTCAAAATTTACTATTCTAATGGACTTAAATTAGCCAAACATTGTTGTGGATCAAGTGCCTTTGTATGGTGAATTAATCTAGTTTCCCTTTTTTTTTCTTTCTCTTTTTTGTATGAGCTTGCACTAATGCAAATGTGCCAAAAAATTGATCTAACCAAGGGACTGGTGTGATAACCATTTCTTCTAACTAAGGGCCTTTTCTCTGAAAAACAAGAGAGCCAGTTTGCTATGTAAATTCACTCGTCTTCAGGACATAATGCAACAATTCCGTAAACTAACAAATCTAAAAAGCAAACAAACAAAAGTAAAACTATCTGGGAATTCCTACAATCCACCTCTATATTCAAATTCTCCCAAATCAACAAAACCTTAAATCTGAGGGTCACTGCAGCAATCAAATCCATTATCAAAGTGAGCAAAATCTCTCTCCTCCCAGAAGCCTGATAAACCACAGTACCCATAAACCTTCCTTTCTTCTATGTTTAAGAAGTAAACATTCAGAATCCTCAATTACAGCCAATGCAACCTTATAGGGATGTACAGAGGGACCGCATACGTTACATTCGGTTTTCGTATTCGTGGGGGGGCAAATACGTTGCATTCGGAAAGGGGGGGCCCGATCCGTTCATGTGTTCCATTCTTATTCGTTTCCCGGCTAAAATTTAATTAACTACAACCCTCTCCCCCCAAGACTTACCAAAACTCCCTGGTGGTCCAGTGGGGGTCTGGGAGCCATCTACTGTACTCACACCATCGGCTGCCGGTATTCAAAATAGCGCTGATAGCCTTTGACCTTACTATGTCACAGGGGCTACCAGTGCCATTGGTGGGCCCCTGGGACATAGTAAGGGCAAAGGCTATTGGCGCCATTTTGATTACTGGAAGCCGACGGCCCGAGTGCAGGAGATGGCTCCCGGACCCCTGCTGGACCACCAGGGACTTTTGGCAAGTCTTGTGGGGACAAGACTTGTGGGGACAAGACTTGCCAAAAGTCCCTGGTGGTCCAGCGGGGGTCCGGGAGCCATCTCCTGCACTCGAGCCATCAGCTGCCGGTATTCAAAATGGCGCCGATAGCCTTTGCCCTTACTATATCAAAGGGTTATCGGCGACATTTTGAATACTGGCAGCCGACGGCATGAGTGCAGGAGATGGCTCCCGGACCCCCGCTGGACCACCAGGGACTTTTGGAAAGTCTTGGGAGGGTAGGAGGATGGGGGATTTGTTTAAATTTGCTCCTTTAGATGGCCGAATAATTTGGTGAAGATTCATTGTATTCGTGGGAATTGCGATACGTTTCGCTTCCCCATAAATACAACGAATATGGCCCTATACGTTGCGGATTGCCAATATGTTGCAAATGAATGCACACCCCTGCAACCTTAACCAGAGGCACTGACTCACTGGCCATATACCTAACTCCTCTTCTTTTGACTCCCTCACCTTTCACCCCAGATGGCTGACAAACTGTGTACCCTGGAGGGATCATTAAAGACACATTAATCCCCTCTATCTCTCGAAACCATGTTTGTTCCACCAGCAAACCATGCAACATGTGCCAATTTCAATTAGCCAATTTTACATTTATCAAGGCTCTAGGACAACTCCAACCATCTTCACCCACATCGTTATTACATGCAGCATATTTTCACAAGGTAGGTTAGAGATAAAACCCCAGTCATTTTGCTCCATCTTTCATAGTAAGCAGGCCCTAAAAATATGAGAAAGAGTACCCCTACTGGTAATCACCATAATCTCACCCCCCCCCCCAAAAAAAAAAACACCCCCTTTCAAACCAGCACACTAACCTCCATAACAGACTCACAACCTTCCCCAAATTAAAAGTTGTAAGTGCTCGTACAGGGGCTATCCACATTGGATTAGGTATTTAACATTAGTAGAATGCGACATATGATTCTTTTATAGAAACAGAGAATATGATGAAAGATTTGCAAGTACTTCTTTCACTGAGCCTTTAGTTATAGCTGTGGTCGCTGCCTGAAGTGGGGAAATTGGTCTTTGCCTACAATCTTTCATGCTATAGCTAGGATTTGCTGTTTTTCCATCTTTTTTTGCCTCTTGTTCTTTTTTTTTTTAAATAAGATTTCATGCTTATATTGGGATTTGGATTCCCACTTAATGATGGACTGATTTCACAGCAGTTTAGCTTTTCCTTTTTCTTCCTAAATGTTTAGGATACTACAATGTTTGTTTTTTGTTTCATGCTAAATTGTGTGTTTTTCTCTACAGGATTGTTACTTGGATGATTGCTTAGAAATTAATACATTTAAAGTTTAAAAAAATGTATTTGATGGCATATAAGGAACATAAGAATTATCCGATTTGCCCTGTTTAATTTGAATTACATTTCCAAGGGATTTTATGCAATACAGGATTCTCTATGTTTATCCCATGCCTTCTTGAAGTCTGTTACTATTTTTCTCTCCTCTACTTCCAAAAGGAGACTATTTTATGTATGCAGGATCCCTTTTATGAAGAAAGGTTTTCTGATTTTAATCCTGCATCTCCTCTCTCTGTACTTTATATCATGACCATGTTTCAGAATTTCCTTTCCACTGAACTTTTTTTTACTTCTTA
Source organism: Rhinatrema bivittatum (assembly GCF_901001135.1). Classification (NCBI taxonomy): domain Eukaryota; kingdom Metazoa; phylum Chordata; class Amphibia; order Gymnophiona; family Rhinatrematidae; genus Rhinatrema; species Rhinatrema bivittatum. The sequence continues at coordinate 355,004,696 of NC_042617.1, read as the reverse complement.
TGTATTATTTATACTTTTGAGACACTGTATTTGAATGTTTCTATCATATTGTCTCTGTCTCTTCTCTCCTGTTGACTATGCATATTTTGGTTCCTAAATTTCATCTCAGAGGACTTTAAATGCAGACCCTGAATCATTTTGGCAGCCTTTCTTTGAACCAACTTTATTCTGTCTATATCCTTTTGGATAGATGGTCTCAAACTGGATACAAAACTCCAGATGATGTCTCCTGAATGACTTGTATGGAAGCATTATCACCTCCTTGTTTCTACTGCTATGCCTCTCCCTGTCATTCCTCTGGCTCTTGTCTCTGTTTTGTTGGTCTCTTGAGTTCATCAGATATGATCACCCCAAGGCCTCTTTCCTATCTGGTACACATCAGTATATCATCCTTAACAGAGAGTACATATATGCTTCTCCCTTGGAATTCTGTATCCCAAATGCATAACACTTTATACTATTTTGCAAGAAAACTTAGCTGCCAATCACTCAACTAGTCCTTCAGCTTTCTTCGATCACTTCTAATTCGATTTAATCCATGAAATGGGTCTACTCTGTTGCAGATCTTAGTGCATCTGTAAAAAGATAAACTTTTCCTGTTAAACCCTCTACATACATATCACTAGTGAAGATATTGCTAAGAACCTGGCCCAGATTATTATATTCATAGCATCATTGTCTTTTGCTAATTTTTTTTCCCATACACCGATGATCTCCATACTCTGCTAAAATTAGCATAAACAATATCCCCTGAGGCAGCCCAAGCCAGGTGAAACGCGGCTCGGGGATGCAGTTGAAGAATAATCCTTGAATTACTTACCTACATCACCTGCAGGTTTGAACATACCACTTTTCTTTTTCTCTCTAGCCTTCACATATTGTGATGGCCAGCTTCTCTTGCTTTTTAAGTTTAATTCAATCACCTTGAGGCCTCTAAACTGCTCAGTTTATTTATGAGCTCCTTGTGTGTCACAAACTGCTAAAATCCATGCCTCTGATCTAATGCAGATTAAAATCTCCTACCAGCAGCATGGGCCCCATCATATGGTTTCAGCTTGTTTCTTTAAAAAAGGATATACTTAGTGGCATATAATTTTTCTGTATAATTTAACTGAAACTCAAGAATCAAAACTCCCTTTTATTCCACTTATCTACATCAGAAAATTATTTTTCTTTTTTGAGTTATTTTATTAAAAACTGGATTTCTCTGTTACCAACTCTGCATTCACTTCTGCTGGTCAATTCTGTCTCAATCACTGAGAACAATCTATGGACTTGAACAATGATACTGAGCGCAGAATTAGTTCTTCAGTTTCTCAGTGCATTAAGATTCAACATCTACATGATTGTCAAACAGAAAATGCTGTCAGATATTCTTAAGTTTGGGAAGGTTGGAATGAGAAGAGTAAACTCACATATCTAATTGTAAAACAGGGGTGTAGGCAAAAAGAACAGAATTTTTGTGGGGACCCAAAGTTAACATGGCCAGCCCTCCCACATTCCCACCTCTTATCCCATCCTATGTGGGTCTTCATGGCAGTGACTAAAAACCCCTTATCATTTCTGACAACATTTAGTATCTGTCTCTTCACTGTCAACCTGGCCTGTCACTGGTAATATTTCCTCTAAGGATTGGGTAGCTGTGTGCAAATATTTTTGCTCGTGAGCAAAACATTTTGGGGCGGATTTTCAGAGCCCTGCTCGCCTAAATCCGCCCAAAACCGGGCGGATTTAGGCGAGCAGGGCCCTGCGCGCCGGTGAGCCTATTTTACATAGGCCTACCGGCGCGCGCAGAGCCCCGGGACTCGCGTAAGTCCCGGGGTTCTCCGAGGGGGGCGTGTCGGGGGCGGGCCCGGTCGTCGCGGCGTTTCGGGGGCGTGTCAGCAGCATTTTGGGGCGGGTACGGGGGCGTGGCTACGGCCCGGGGCAGTCCGGGGGCATGGCCGCGCCCTCCGTACCCGCCCCCAGGTCGCGGCCCAGCGCACAGGAGGCCCGCTCGCGCGCGGGGATTTACTTCTCCCTCCGGGAGGCGTAAATCCCCGGAGAAAGGTAAGGGGGGGGTGTAGACAGGGCCGGGCGGGTGGGTTAGGTAGAGGAAGGGAGGGGAAGGTGAGGGGAGGGCGTTAGAGGATTCCCTCCAAGGCCGCTCCGATTTCGGAGCGGCCTTGGAGGGAACGGGGGTAGGCTGCGCGGCTTGGCGCGTGCCGGCTATACAAAATCAATAGCCTTGCGCGCGCCGATCCAGGTTTTTAGCAGATACGCGCGGCTCCGCGCGTATCTACTAAAATCCAGCGTACTTTTGTTTGCGCCTGGAGCGCAAACAAAAGTAGGCCTATTCGCGGAGTCTGAAAATCCGCCCCTTTGGGGCGGATTTTAAGAGCCCTGCTCGCCTAAATCCGCCCAAATCCGGGCGGATTTAGGCGAGCAGGGCCCTGCACGCCGGTGAGCCTATTTTACATAGGCTCACCGGCGCGCGCAGACCCCGGGACTCGCGTAAGTCCCGGGGTTCTCCGAGGGGGGCGTGTCGGGGGCGGGCCCGAACCGCGCGGCGTTTAGGGGGCGTGCCGGGAGCATTTTGGGGGCGGACCCGGAGGCGTGGTTACGGCCCGGGGCGGCCCGGGGGCATGGCCGCGCCCTCCGGACCCGCCCCCAGGTCGCGTCCCGGTGCGCAGGAGGCCCGCTGACGTGCGGGGATTTACGCCTCACTCCGGGAGGCGTAAATCCCCCGACAAAGGTAAGGGGGGGGCTTAGACAGGGCCGGGTGGGTGGGTTAGGTAGGGGAAGGGAGGGGAAGGTGAGGGGAGGGCAAAAGGAAGTTCCCTCCGAGGCCGCTCCGATTTCGGAGCGGCCTTGGAGGGAATGGGGGTAGGCTGCGCGGCTCGGCGCGCGCTGGCTATACAGAATTGATAGCCTTGCGCGCGCCGATCCAGGATTTTAGTGGATACGCGCGGCTCCATGCGTATCTACTAAAATCCAGTGTACTTTTGCTTGCGCCTGATGCGCCAGCAAAAGTAGGCCTATTCGCATAGTTTGAAAATCTACCCCTTTGGTTTCATTACTCTGTGAGCATTACTTTCTTTGATGCAAAAAAACTATCAATTTTATGCTTTCAACAACCCAATCCTTAGTGGGAACATTGGTAGTTACATGCACTAGGGATGTGAATTTATTGGGCCATTCGTTTCATTTATTTCGGTCATGCGCACATATCTCCCATTCAGAAGGTACGTGCACAAAACTGATTGTGCGCAAAAGTTCGGGTAGTTGCCCACATGCGTGCATATTAGTGGTTTTGTGTGCGTATATGCCAATTGAGAGGTACAGGCACATAGTCCAAAACAAATGAAATGAATGGCATTAAAAAAAACAATTAATGCATATCCCTAGCATGAACACAAGCTTTCTCATATACACATACATACTAACATATTTGAATATTCACTCTCATACTCTTTCACATGCATACATGCTTATTCACACAAACACACACTCATACACTCACTTCCATTCCTCTTATTAACTCCCCAGACTCTCATAAAATGAACACTCACTCAGTTCTCCTCCTCTTCCACACATACACTCAGTAACTGCAGGCATCTCAGTAACTGCAAATCCTTCACTGCCAAAGAATTTGAGAAGTAACACAATCCCTGCAAAAAATAAAAAAGACACCTAGGACCTTGCCATACCATACCATACCAGCACTATCTCAGGATTCAAACAGCAGTAGCCTTATATATGACATGGCAGCAATGCAATTATACCATGCCATAGAATACTAATACACCATCTACTGGGGTTAACAGAACAAGCAGTACTGCTACAAAGACATATAGAAAAATTACATGCCAGCAGAAATACTGTACCTCAGTTACACACACAGAACACAGACAGACCCTTACCTAAAACAGAATAAGGGACGACAAATTAGAAACAGAAACATGCAGATAAAAATAAAATGGAAAACCTAAGAAACCAGATTCTGAATGCTGGAATACTGAAGAAAGAAGAAAATAGTGCACATTCCTCAAGATAGCATATGTCAATCACGTGGTGCGAAAGGATTCAAGTGCAGGAGCCCAGTCGCTGGAGAGAGAGGGAGGGGAAGAAGTACTACCCTCTCTCCCTGGCTCTTTATCACCTTTAAGCCCTGCAGAAGGGACTCCCCCGTGAACCCAGCAGTAGGGATGTGAATCGTTTTTTGAAGATTTAAAACATCTTCCGATATTTTTTAAATCGTCAAAAATCATTAGAGTGCGTGATACAATAGAAATTTCCCCAATTTATCATGAAAAATCATAAATCGGGGATTTGGGGGGAGGGCGGGAAAACCGGCACACCAAAACAACCCCTAAACCCACCCTGACACTTTAAAACTAAACCCTTACCTTCCCCCACCCTCCCGAACCCCCCAAAACTTTTTACGAGTACCTGGTGGTCCAGTGGCAGCCCCGGGACTGATCTCCCGCTCTCGGGCCATTGGTGCCATTTTGATGCCACTAATAAAAATGGTGCCGATGGCCCGATAAAAAAACCCCACTGACCCTTTAAAAATCGACCCCTTAGCTTCCCCCACCCTCCCAACCCCGCAAAAAATGTTTTAAAATTACCTTGTGGTCCAGTGGGGGCACGGGGAGCGATCTCCCGCTCTCAGGCCATTGACTGCCACTGATAAAAATGGCGCCGATGGCCCTTTGCCCTTACCATGTGACAGGGTATCCGTGCCATTGGCCAGCCCCTGTCACGTGGTAGGGGCACTGGATGGCCCGCACCATCAGATTCCGGTTCTGATTCACATCTCTACCCGGCAGTAAGCTGGAGCTCCCCCGTTCAGGAAGTTACATCGGCAGACCAAGGAGTTTTTCGATGCAGCCCGGTAGGGCTGGACGGAGGAGAAAAGGAAAGCCCAAAGGAGACAACGGGCCAGACCGGGGGAGAGGAGGATTCGATACTGGAGTAGTCTGGAGGGGCAGTAGGAGAAACTGATATACGAACTGAGCCAACTGTGGTAAGACCAGCTATCTTTACTTTGGAAACAATTTGGAAGACAATCGTGGAAATGAAATCGTCTATCCTCTCTCAAATGAAATCTGTGAGTCATTCAGTAAAAGAATCGGAGCAAAAAGTAAATGATGTTACAAACTTTAATGCCGATTTAGAGCAACAAATAGTAAATAATAGAGACCAAATTAGAAATATCCAAGAAGTGCAAAATGCTATGCTGAAAGAGAGAAAAAGTGTTGCTTTAAAAATGGAAAATATAATCAGGAATAAGAACTTAAGATTCATTAACTTTCCAAAGATCTCGCTGATTTCACCTCGAGATATTTTTAAAAGATATCTTCCGGAAGTGTTAAAAATAACTGAAACTGAGTTGCCACTGATATTGAAGATATTTTATCTCCCCAAAGCCAAAAGATCTATGGCACAAAATGAAGAAGGAATTAGAGATGTGCAGTCTTTTATCACGAATTAGGCAATTACAACAAAATTGCCTAATTCGTAGTGGTTCGGGGGCCCCGAAACCTGAAAAGAATTTTCCCCGAACTTCGGGAATATTTCGTTTTTCGGGTTTGCATGTGGAGAGGGGCACATTTTTTTTAAATTAAAAACCACCCCAAACCACCCCAAACATTTAGATTAACTATAATACAACCCCCCCCCCCCATTGGTCAGCCCCTGTCACATGGTAGGAGAACCGACCAATGGCACCGAAAGCCTCTGTGACATAGTATGGGCAAAGGCTATCGGCGCCATTTTGATTACTGGCAGCCGACAATGAAATTGCTCCCGGACCCCCGCTGGACCCCCAGGGATTATTGGCAAGCCTTGGGAGGGTCAGGAGCCCCCTCCTGTCACATGATAGGAGCACAAAATGGCGCCGATGGCCATGTGACAGGGGCTGACCAATGGCGCTGGTAGCCCCTGTGACATGGTAGTTCAGAGGCTATTTGGCACCATTTTGAGCAAGGCTGGCAATGGCGCACATGGGCACGGAGGAACAAATGGCACCCGGGACCCCGCTGGACCACCAGGGATGTTCGTAAGTCTTGGGGAGAGATCGGGATGGTGGGGGGAGTTTGTATGTATGTACGAAAATGATTTTAAATGCTTGGGGTGGGGGTTTTTTTAGCTTCGTTTCTCGCTTCGTTTTTTGACCCGGTTTCGGGTTTCCTCGTTTCGTTTTTCAAAAAAACTAAACGAGAAAACCCGAATTTTACCACAAAGTATCCGAGTCAAAAAACGACCCGGTAGAAAAAAACGAAGCACATCTCTAGAAGGAATAACTAATTTGGTTCCAACTAAAGAACAATCACTGGATATATCAACATTTCTAGAGACTTCCGACACTGAATTAGAGATACCAACTGCCTTGATAGTTAATCTATCCTTAGAGATAGATGGAGAATGGCTATTGAAACGTTGTCTAAAATATAGAAATGAGCTTTTCTTGGGGTGTAATGTAAGAGCATTCCCGGATGTAGCACGGGAAACTCAAAAAAGGAGGAAAGCTTTTCTCCTTATGAAACCACAGGTATTGCAGTTTGGAGGGTCTTTTTTCTTGAAATTCCCAAGTAAATGCTTAGTTAAGCATAATAGTAATTCTTATGTATTTTATGACCCTCCACAGTTATCGCAATTTTTGGCAGGGAAAGTTCCCCCAGGTCCCTCAGAATCCAGGGATACTGAATCCAGTTCCCATTAGAATATGTAAATCCTTTACGCTATGGAAGCAGGCTTAATTTTCTTCTATTGATATATGTTATCATTTCTTTAGGTTGTGTTATTACATTCCCCCTCCCAAATGGTAGGCTAAATATCACAGAAAGGGAAAAATTCTTTATACTGTTTGAAATTATTTCCTATAATTTGTATTGTTGTGTCTTTCTCTGTATTACTCATTCAAGATAATTTATCTTGTTTAAATAATTTGTAAAATTGCATAAATAAAAAAAAAAAAGAAATATCAGTTCAGTACAAACACTTTCATTAAGGTAAACATTCTACATATACATTTTTAATTTTGTACTAAGCTTTAAATAAAGGAAATATGGGGAGGCCCTAGGATATGGGCGATATACCTAATAACCACAAAGAAAAACAAGTAAAAAAGGACACTTGAGGAGTTAGCTCACTACTCAATTACCAAGCCTACTTGAGAAATTACTTTAGGTGTGTGAATCCAAGAAAGCTCTAAGTTGGGGAGGATCAAAAAAGGTGTAACTCTGGTTTAAATATTTAATAGTACATTTAGAAGGGTAGAGCAATGCAAATTGCGCCCCTTTCTGTATTGCCTCTGTACGCATGGTTAGAAACATTTTTCTTCTGGTTTGAGTAACTTTTGTAAGGTCTGGGTATTCCCAAACCTTTTGGCCATAAAATAAGGCATCTTTATTACAGAAGAAATATTTAAACACATTATTGCGATCAGATAGAAATGCAAAGGAGATTAAAAGAGGTCTCCTTCTAGATACCTCAGTCTCCAAAGACATCTCTAAAAGCTCAGAGACGTCTAAAGAAGGCTGGGGTGCATTCAACTCTTCATGGACAGCAATTGAAAGGATGTTCATCAAGTACAAGCTTGAAATATTAAAAAGTTGATTAAAACATTTGGCTCATTTGAGTCGTGCCTTACAGAATTTCCTCCAAAAGTAGCTATTTTGTTTGTTTGCTATATGCTCCACAATATCACAGTTAGGTATAGTACAGTTTATTAAAAAGTTCAGAAGATATTTGCATTCTCGAAAATCATATACCCCATCTGTCAGCTTTGCTGCTAGAACATGATCACCTACTTCAGCAATATATTTTCATATTTTTTATTATATGCCCTTTGTTTTGACACTCCTCAAGTGGTCACCATCAACAGAGTCTATCACAAAAGAAGCACATATTTGGAAACTGCATATCCGATCTCCTGAACTTAGATCACTGTACACATGCTATGACTTTCCATTTTATCAGTTTGAACTTGACCATCAATGGAACTTATATGCTCCTTTGCTGAAGCTTCTGTAATTAGGTGTTGTTGAACTTCAAATGGCATGATTCATGACATTTCACATTGTTTTAAACTAAAGTGTCAGTGAGGCTTAAGTGCCCTCCTTCCAGCGATTTAAATTAATGTTACTTGGAAGTGCTGGAAGCTCTTGAAACTATACATGATTAGTTGTCACTTTTTCATACCTAGCATTCCAGTCAGTAGTTATATTATTTAAAGTAGGACATACCAGAGCTATTCATTTCTTGGCATATTACACACAGAGACCAATTCAAGGGTTCCATTAGTTGACCTATACTGTCTGCCTCATGTGCAAATCTGAACTTCCTTTAGGTTGCCAATAATTGCTTCTCTTGCATCTGAGAGCAGTGACAGAACAGTTGCATTAATGCCACTGAAAAACACAAAGAACACGGACACTTAAAACAAGATATGTATTTATGTGACAATTACAGTCGAAAACAGGTCAAAGAATAAGAGCAGCAAAACAGAACTGGGATCCCTGAAAAGTGCTCTTGAATACAAAGACAAGCATAAAAGTTTATCGCACAGTTACAGTAAGTTAATTCTGAAGATATGAAGCAATACTAAAAAGTCATGCTGATCTCTTTTTCAGTTTGAAAGGGCACAGAGTTGAAAATATACACTGCATATTACACAAACTGGTGTGCTGCTTAGGGTGCAGGCAATTATATCTTTGGAACAGATTGAAGCAGAAGTATGTTGTAGAACTGACTTGAAAGGAAATATCATTACAAAATCATTTTAAAAAACAGCTAAACCAATACACTTTTACCTCAGAGGATTCTATTACTCAAAAACAAACAGGCCTAGATTCATCATTTTGCTATAATTAGGAATAGTTCTAGCAAAATGATCATCCATGATAGGAAAAGGGATGTGGGCAGACAAATGAGCAGCCAGCCACATCAATGCATACGGTAACGCATGTGGCACTGCAATATTGTATGAGGCGATATTGACCGCGCTAGTCATTTTCGCCTCGTAGCGCCCCGGGAAAAGCTGTACCTATTGTTGCGAGCACGTCCTCCACGCTGCTGATGAACCGAGGGCTTGGAGGCCTTTTGGATTCTGCTACGAGCGCGAGGAGCGCGGTCGCCTCTAGAGCAGGTGTAGTGAGCCCTTGGGCCACGGCGAGACTCAGGGAGGAGCCCCAAGCCACACCGTGGGAGGTCAGCCGGTGCAAGCATGGAGAGCTAGACGAGGCAAGGCTGAAGCAAGGATGAGAGAACAAGGTCTGACCCTCAACCGGACCTGCACGCCCACGGCAACCAACAACGCAATGTTGATTGATAAACGGCCCTCCGACTGTTCCAAGCCCTTTCAGACCTGCCGCGGGGTAACGGCATTGGGCAGCAGGCCAGACAGAGGACGAGGGCAGACAGAGTCCTTGGAACACAGACGACATCGTAGATGAGGGCTGAAGCGGAGACATCATAGACGGCTGAAGCGGAGACATCATAGATGAGGGCTGGGAAGGAAGACATAGGCACTGACCCTCAGGGTGCCCTACTCAGCCCACCGACACAGGCAGACCCAATGGGCTGGTCGCGGACCACCCTTGGAACACAGAATACATCACAGACGAAGACTGCAGCGAAGACATCATAGACGAGGGCTAAGGCGGAGACATCATAGACGAGGGCTGAGGCGGAGACATCATAGACGAGGGCTGAGGCAGAGACATCATAGACGAGGGCTGAGGTGGAGACATCATAGACGAGGGCTGAAGCAGGGACATCATAGAGAAGGGCTGCAGCAGGGACATCATAGACGAGGGCTGAAGCAGAGACATCATAGACAGGGGCCGAAGCAGAGACATCATAGACGAGGGCTGGGAAGGAAGACATAGGCACTGTCCCTCAGGGCGCCCTACTCAGCCCACCGACACAGGCGGACCCAATGGGCTGGTCGCGGAACACCCTTGGAAGACAGAATACATCACAGACGAAGACTGCAGTGAAGACATCATAGATGAGGGCTGAAGTGGAGACAACATAGACGAGGGCTGAGGTGGAGACATCATAGACGAGGGCTGAAGCAGGGACATCATAGATGAGGGCTGAAGCAGAGACATCATAGACAGGGGCTGAAGCAGAGACATCATAGACAGGGGCTGGGAAGGAAGACATTGGCACTGTCCCTCGGGGCGCCCTACTCAGCCCACTGACACGGGCGGACCCAATGGGCTGGTCGCGGACCACCCTGTCCTACACCTGCAGGAGCGGGACCAGCACAGGAAAGGTAAAGCGCTGCACAAGCAGTCTGAAGAGGGTTACTGCACTCCTGGCAGTCTGAAGCGGGATACTGCACTCCTGGCAGTCTCAGGCGGGATATTGCACTCCTGGCAGTCTGAAGCGGGATACTGCACTCCTGGCAGTCTGAAGCGGGACACTGCACTCCTGGCAGTCTGAGGCAAGCTGGAACATCAGGAACTGGAACAGGAACAAACATCTAGGAACATCCAGAACCAACATCAAGGAAACAGTCAGAGACACAGGACAGGGAGCCGTCAAGACAAGTGAGACCACGGAGGACCTGGATCGAGGAAGAGGCACAGACAACTGTGAAACCCAATCCAAAGGCAAACAGGAACTGAAATGAAAGTCCTTTTATACTGCTGTATGCAGGCAACTCCCTGGGAGGAGTTCACCTGGACCGCCCCTCACTGGCCCTATAAGTGCGGTGGATGGCTGCGGGCCGGCCCCTAGGGAGAAGGGCGTGGCCGAACCAGGAAGTCCAAGCAGAGCCAAGCAAGCCACAGGCAGGCCTCAAGAACAGCGAGGCCTCCCAGGCCCTGGAGCAAGTCCTGGATAGTTCGCAGGCAAGGCCCTGGCTTCGGAGCGGCCTCCAGAAGAGAAGGTAAGATGCCCCCTGTGGCGCAGCTATAGGAGGGATCGCAATAGTACCCCCCACCCCTCAATGGGGGTCCCCCCCTTTCAGAAGGACCAGAAACACAAGGCAAGCGAAGACGAAAGCAAGCGAACAACACAAACAAGCGAGCAGGCAAACAACACAAACAAGCAGACAGCACAAACAAGCAAACAGCAGGCACAACGAGAGACCAAAGAGCAGACGAGACCGAGGGAATACGGGACCAAGCGAACACGAGACCGAGGGAGCAGCGACCGACAACACAAAAAACACAAAAGAGGGAGCAAGGGAACGGAGAGCGAGGGAGCGGATGGCAAGGGAACAGAGAGCGACGGAGCAGAGAGCAAGGGAGCAGAGAGCGAGAGAGCAGAGAGCGAGGGAACGGAGAGCGAAGGAGCAGAGAGCAAGGGAGCCCAAGAACGAAAGAGCGAAGAGGAAGAGACAGGAAATGAGGGAACGAGGAGCACAGGAACTCACAAGCGGGAACAAAACAGGACAACATCAAGGAAACAGGCAGAGACACAGGACAGGGAGCCGTCAAGACAAACGAGACCACGGAGTACCTGGATCGAGGAAGAGGCACAGACAACTGTGAAACCCAATCCGAAGGCAAACAGGAACTGAAATGAAAGTCCTTTTATACTGCTGTATGCAGGCAACTCCCTGGGAGGAGTTCACCTGGACTGCCCCTCACCGGCCCTATATGTGCGGTGGAGGGCTGCGGGCCGGCCCCTAGGGAGAAGGGCATGGCCGAACCAGGAATTCCAAGAAGAGCCAAGCAAGTCACAGGTAGGCCTCAAGAACAGCGAGGCCTCCCAGGCCCTGGAGCAAGTCCTGGATAGTTCGCAGGCAAGGCCCTGGCTTCGGAGCGGCCTCCAGAAGAGAAGGTAAGATGCCTCCTGTAGTGCAGCTACAGGAGGGATCGCAACACCTATTTCCTGCAAAATTGCCCACCTTCATGTGCGATGGTTTATCACACACAGCGCTGGCAGCCCCTAATCTCCTTAAATCCAGCCCAAACTCCTCCCTGTTGAATAATACATTTTAAATTTGCATACACAGTTTACAATAGGCCGTTATCATGCACATTACGGTGTTATTACGTGCGATGACACCGTAATTCTTGCAATAATGGCCTATCACAAAATGATGCATGATCCCCTTAGAATGGTAGCTGTCCAGGCAGCCATATTGTAATTTGTTGTTATTTTGATTTTTCAACCTAAATGGAAATGTCAGCATATCTGCATTTCATCAGCAACGTATTACCTATGTGCATGGAAATGGGCACATTTCTTTCAAAAAGGGCAAAGTTCCTTGTAATTACCATTCAGTAACTATTCCTCTTAAAAGTGCTGATATTTTAAGCATCTGCTGTATGCTGCTCAACACTCCATATCAGACATAATATACCAGCTGAATCAAAAGAGTCCATTTTTTGTTAGCTGTATTCTATACTAAACGAATGGAGAAGGACTGAGATAATAAAAAATTTTGTTTCCTTTCCTTTTCAGATCCATTAACATTTATGGAAGGAGCAAAACCACAGGGATTATTTTTCTACTAAAGCCAAAGTGGAGCCAGGAAGGGAAGGGACAAGGAAGGATCAGATCCAATATCAGCTTATCCCAGCATGACTTCTTCATCCTTTTAAGCCTGAAATTGAAAGGAAAACTGAACTTTGAACAGTCACCATTTTGTTCTGAATCATTTCTCTGTTAGATTTCAGACAGAAGATAGTTTCTAAATATCTATGTGTGTCAGAATGAAAGGAAAGCTTTATAAAAAGATTTACATATGTGAAAGGTAGGTGGGGTGTTGCCTCTTGCCAGTATGTCATAGAAGACACTGTAATCTATCAGTTGACTCTTACAGGATCATAGTACCACTATCAATAGGGCTTAGAGGGCTACAAAGAAACACACACAGTGTGTCACTGTCTACATCATATAGGAGAAGTCTGCAATTCTCTGTAATTCCAAAGGATGTTATACAGCAGCTTTTCCTCAAGCAATGCAGCATTTGTATATGTTATTTTGTGTAAGTCCGCAAGAGCACTGCAGTGTGTGCTTTGTTTCATATTAAAAGTGATTGACTGCAGTATGTGTGTGTGTGTGTGTGTGTGTCCATATTACTGAATGTATTGTAAAACTAAAAACCTCTGAGCCAATGCCACTAGTGATCCATTTAAAATTGGCATTGAAGACCAATTATGGCAAAAATGGAAGAAGAAAAAAATCTTGTTTCTCTACAGGGACCTAGGGCCACTACAAGCAGCACTGATTAAAGCAGTTATCAGATCTGTAGTGACCTCAACCAACATAAAGGGAGATATTTATAGGATGGGGAAACTAGATAGAATTAGAAAGGCAGGGTAGGCTAAGAAACTGGATCAGCAGCTGTCTGCTCCCATCTGCAGTGTTCCTATGGTGCAGGGGCAGAAAAGGCAAAGTCACCGGAGACTCAAAGTAGGATCAGCAGTGGGGTGTTTAAAACTGTTGAATCTCGAATAAGAAAGACAAATAAAGACCAGCTCTAAAAGTCAAACAGAAAAGTTTAATGTGAATAAAGAAAGGCGTGGTTTCTTTAGGAGCAGCAAGCGTTACAAGCAAGTGGTGTAAGCTCAAACCTGCTCGGTATTTTCACGTACGTGCACAGCATTACAAGGGGTTTCCTTCAACCAGTCACCAGGTGCCTGCATCACCCCACCCCTTATCCTTTGTCCAATTATCAATTTTTTCTTGTTTGTACATGCCTTTTTTTCTGGGAGCGTCTGCCTTGCTCTCTGTGCTGGCTTTTACATACACGGAAGCTGGTGTCTTCTTAGGTTTCATTTTCCCCATTCTGACGTCTCTTCTTTCGTTATCATACATACATTCCCCCCTTGAAGGGTTTCACCTAGGAACCTTTCACACCTACCCGCGTTGCACATCACCTGCCTTAGGTTGTTCCGTCCATTCAGGGCTGTTCCCTGGAGGCTGGAAGCTTACCTGTCTTCATACCAATGTACTATTTATCACAGATGGCCATTTATTGGGGAGGGAAGGGCGATCCGTTGATATCGCTCGAGTGAAGGAGCATCAGATTTAGGGTCTCTGCTTGGTTTACCATGATCCATGCGCTGGTCTGCATCACCAGCATCTCAGACACTTGATCTCGATATTTCTGCAGACATATACAGAGGCATGGTAGACATAGGCAGACGCAAAGTGCTAACAAGGTGATTGTACATACGGAACCAATTAGAATTTTCAATCCCGAGCCTAATTCTGAGAACCATGATCCCAGGGATCTGAAAGGATCACTGACATTGAAGCCTTTCCATGTCTGCACAGGTACGTGAGGGATAGACATCATATTTTGGATGATTTCTTCGATCACTTCACCTTTGTCGTATATTTGTAGACAACAGTTACTGAGGTTTAATTATCCGCATAGCCCTCCCTCAGAGGCTAGAATGTAATCCAGCACTAGGTGGTTCTGGTATATGGCATTCCAGAACCCTTTTGCTGTGCGGCTAATATTCGCGATGCCTTTGCAGTCTCATTCCTAATTATCTCAACAACAGCTTGCAATCTTAGGTTATGGTTCAGCATATATACATGGGTTCGGTAACCCCAGGAGCCATCCTGAGCCCAGGAGGCAGGATCATAATAGGCCACTATTTGCTCTGGAGGCCATTCATTATCTTTCCAATTACCTAACTTAAGGGCTCTTCTTTTCCTCGATCCTGAGTATATGCTATACAGGGGCATTCCTAACAGTTGACCCATCTCTAGAGGGATCAGAAAAAATGAAGGGCATATAGTGCCCATAGTGCAAGTCCCAAACCATCCCTTTGGTAGGGAGGAGTGTGCATAGGCGCCACAGATCCAGTATAATCCATGTGGGACGAGCCAGTTCTGGGGAATTGACCCATTTACCAAGCAACAGAAAGGCTCGTTTTCCCAATCAGTAAAATTCGGGATTACAGACGAATTGGGCCAATGGGAGATCATCATTGTGTGTCAGTTGTATAGCTGAGAGAGGATTGTGACAGGCAAGAGGAATTACCTACCGCTATGGTATGTAATGCTGTATAGGGTCTATGTATGCACCAAGTTGCTACAATCGAGTGGGCCAATATCCATCAGACTTTCCCAAATCTGGGTGGCAATTGAACGCTTGAGGCGTTATAAGGTGTTTTCTAGTCCCATTCTTTCACCTCCCAGGACCAGTTATCCCCCATGTTAGTACCTCCGCAAACATAACAATTGGAACATTCAAAGAGGTCGTGATAACATTGGCAAGATTTATAAACAGATTTCGTGCACTCTGGGATATGGGGAAAGGCTCTTGGACATTCTGGTAAAATTCCTTGAAAATAGCAGAATGGTCCAGCGGACTCTTGTGGGTAGTAACCGTATGTATATAAAAATGCCCTCCTAGGTCGGTTCCTGTGGCGTGAATTCAGATACCGAAAATGTTACCCCAAGTTTGGAGGAAGTCAGATGGCTTAAATAGGGTGTTCAATGCATAGTTTGACAAGCCTGGTACCGGTGTTAGGGAAGCTGATCTAAAGTTAGTGTGCCAGGTAGCAAAGGCGATACAATCCCAATTTCCACAATAAAAATGGGTCTCACCCAATGCGCAATGGAATTTGGTCGTGTACGAACTGGGCCACTTCTTTGGACTTATGTATTTGTGGTTATGCACATAAGTGTGGTGCCATGCCAGGGAACTGCCACAGATACAAACCAAGACCCATTCCGAGGTCAAGGAGCATACTTCGAAAAGGAGGGAGACTGGCTTTTCGGGTTGGGGCAACAGGACTGATACCAAAAGCTGTCTTTGGGGTGAGCCCCCCTTGTGGACTTGTAACCATTGTTGTGCAGGATTTTCAGTGAGATCAAAGCAAGTAATCTTCGTATTTTGGGTGCATACACTGTATCAGATGGAGTTATGGGTGCAATGCGTGACACGTCCTTCACACTCGTACCTTGTCTTATACAGTAATGTGAAAGTTTTAGTCATGCCATCGATGGTGATCGTGATGCAAGCATCACTTGGGGTTGGATTGGTCCCTACACCTATGGGTAGCAAAAGTACACTAACCAGGAAGGACAATCTAACAAACCAATTAAACATCATCCTTGATTATAAAACGTGTATTCCAAACTGGAAATATAAAAGTAGACCAAGGGTGGTAAAGATAACAAAAAGAATCAAAATAACACACATCCAGGTAACAAAAGAAAGAAACAGGGGTTGGTGAAACATTTCAGTTCTTTCAGTCCAGGTCGTCAAAGGGGGAGTCTGTATCGCAATCCAGATCTGTCAGCTGTGGTTGGGGGCGGATGTCTTTAAGATGGGTCCACACTGTGTCCTGTCCTAATTTAACGGTCGTCGGGGTAACGGCAGAAATGGTAAAGGGTACGACGTACACGGGATCTTTCCAACTCTTATGCGTGTAGTTCTTTATCCACACTAGGTCGCCGACCTTGATAGATGGAAGGTGTCCCGAGTCGGACAGTTTCTCCTCTGAGGCACCTGCAAGGAATGAATGTAGGTTAGAGCAGCACATAAATTCTTCCAGTATGGGGGAGATGGTCTATTACGGCCGTACTGGGAGTTACCTAAGGCATAAACCTACCTGTCTGTAACTGGAACGGGGACAGATGCAAATTGGAGATAGGCACGTTTCGCAAATACAACAGTGCCCATGGCAAACAGTCCAGCCATGTACCTTTGGTCTGCTCCATGAGCAATCGCAATTGAGTCTTCAACAGTCCATTATATCTTTCCACAAGGCCGTTGCTTTGGGGCCTGTAAACTGCAACTCTGCGGTGATGGCATCCTAACAATTTAGTAATAGCGTCGACTAGTTTGTTGACAAAGTGGGTACCATTATCGGTAAGAATGCAATGAGGGAATCCGTGTCGTGGGATGATTTATTGGCACAGTGCCTTTGCCATAGCATCGCTGGTTTCGTTTCTGCAAGAAAAAGCCTCTATCCAGTGCGACTATCTGTCCACGCAAACTAAAAGGTACCGGTGATGTCTCTCTCTAGTTCCCATATCAGTGAAGTCACAATGCCATTCTATACCTGGACCCTGTGGTCATGGGATATGACCAGGGTTAACAAGGGGCCCTCTTCGTGGAATGTTTCCAATACAGATGTAGCACATCTGCACAGTTTCATGGCATATGGTGCAAATTTTCAGGTTCCACCACGCAGACAGTAGTTCTATGAGCTGTGTAGCAGGCTTATGGGCTGGTAAATGTAGACTGGAGGCGATCTGTCTAATTACTGTTAGGGGTAAACAAGGTTTTCCTGACAGATGGGTGTACAGAAAACAGTCCTCACTAGGATGGCTGACGGGAGTGGCTCCCGTATTGGAGAAGGAATGCCATCCTTCGGATACCATCCCGCACTGGAAAATATAAGGCCATCTTGACCTCCTCTGCCACTTCCTTACAACCATGGGGCAAGACTGTCCCCACCACCGCTGCTTCACTGGATAAGATCTTAATGGCTACTGATTCCTTCACTGACTAGCCTCATACTTGTACCCGTCAAATTCCTGAACCAGATGACCTCCCTTTATTTGCTACCCCATTAGAGGTCGGCGAATACTGGTTCACGGATGCAGTTTTGCCGCTCTCCACCTCCTGCCGCAGTCTGGAATGATAGTGGAAAAACATGTGTTCTCCTTGCCTCAAGACACAGGCGTACAGGAAGGGGAGTTGATTGCAGTAACTTGGGTCTTGGTTCATTTGCTGGAAACTCGCTCCCCGCTAGTCCCTATGACCATTTATACAGACTCCCACTACGTCTTCTCCTCATTACATCAGCACCACCACAAATGGAAAAAGAGAGGGATGGTTACAAGTACAGGTGCCTCCCTCAACAATGTGCAAATATGGCAAAAATTATTTGCATCCTTAGAAGAATTCAGCAACAGAGGAGAATCTGTCGCCATAACCTGGGTTAAGGGCCACCAGAAGCCGACAACTTCCTGGGAGGCCTTCGGTAATCATCTGGTTGACAGGGAACTCCAGGACCAAAAACAAAAACAAACTGATAGTATGTCCAGCCCGTACCGTATCATGGTCACCACCCACTCAATGGCAAGGGACGCTCATCCACATGGGCTTGATGGACCCTTGGTCTGTGTTGGGTCCATCGCTGCTCGACGTCCTCACTCTGCCCTCTTTACCTCTGTGGCGACTCCCTCCGGGTCTGATGGATGGTTAGCTGCCACGGCATCTTCTTGTCGTCTCCCTCCTGCATCCCCGGACTGGCTCAACGCTGCAGATCCGCCATGTTGCCCGATAATGTAGGGCGTGTGCATGCGCTCCGATTGATGTACCAGCAAGGGCGCAAACCTCGGGGGCATCCCCCTGGGATGACGTCATCTGTTTCCAATATAAAAGGTCTCAGTATTCGCTAACGAATCGAGTTAGCAAGGGGATTGCTTCGGCTTTACTCCAAAGCTAATCTGCCTCCTCGGACTTACCAGGGGTACCCACTCCTCGGGGGCCTCGCTCTCTTTTCTTTATTTCAGATTGCAGATAGGAACCGGTATTTGCTCCTCGAGGGCCCATGTTTTTGAACACTCTGAAGATTCTCTACTGCCTGGAAACTATCGCAGATATAGACATTTGTGAGTTACCATCGCTCTCTCAGAGCTTTCCCTGGAACCTTTCGCTCCTCGAGGGCCTAACCCTTTCCAGCTACTGAGCTTCCTTAAGACCTTATGTGAGTTTTGTCATCCAGTTCTGGCTATGTACACACATACCCTACCAGGCATATTACCTCACTACTGCCACCTCTGGTGGTTCTACTAACCTGTCTAATAAAAGAATTATCTGTGTCTGTCTCCATACCCAAGCCTAGCCAGTGGTCCCTCTCAGGATATCCTCCTGGGGGCGCAGTCATCTGCCATCGGCCCAAGGATCCACCTATCTACATTCCTCTACAGCTGAGTGCCCTATCCAAGCACTCCGCTGGTAACAGATTGCTACTCCTTCCCATCAGGAGCCTCCAGCAACAGATTCATAACAGATTGCAACTCCGCAGTCTATACCTTAACAGATTAGGGATGTGAATCGTTTTTTGACGATTTAAAAAAATGGTCAGATATTTTTTAAATCGTCAAGAATTGTTAGAGTCATGATACAATACAAATTCCCCCGATTTATCGTCAAAAATCGTTAAATCGGGCACGGGAATTATTTGGGGGGAGGGTGGGAAAACCGGCACACCAAAACAACCCCTAAACCCACCCCAACCCTTTAAAACCAATCCCTTACCCTCCCCCACCCTCCCGAACCCCCCCAAAATGTTAAAATACCTGGTGGTCCAGTGGGGGAGGTCCCGGTGCGATCTCCCGCTCTCAGGCCATCGGCGCCATTTTGGCTGCCACTAATATAAATGGCGCCGATGGCCCGATTAAAAAAAAACCCACCCGACCCTTTAAACCAACCCCCCTTAGCCTCTCCCACCCTCCCAACCCCCCCCCAAAACCTTTTAAAATTACCTGGTGGTCCAGGGGGGGTGCGGGGAGCGATCTCCCGCTCTCGGGCCATCAGCTGCCACTCATAAAGATGGCGCCGTGTCTAAATATTAGACTTTAATAAGACGCTTGTCAGCACTTTTTCAAACAAAGATATGAATCAGAATTTTATTTAGAACAAATATAAATTTAATATTCCATATCTTTGGAAGCACATATGCTAACCTTGCAAGACAGGTAGAGCATCAATGTGTCTTGTAATCTCTAGGGGTGTGCATTCGTTTTGAACTTAAATGTAAAACGCAACTTTTTTTTTTTTTAACTTAAAAAAGTGATGAGGCAAAAACGATCGGATTTCCAACTTATTCAACATAGCTATGTTGAATACGTTGGAAATCACGATTGTTGATCCTAAATAAAAATTTAAACCCCTCACCCTCCTTAATCCCCCCCCCCCCCAAGACTTACCAAAACTCCCTGGTTGTCCAGCAGGCAGTCAGGACGCCATTTCTGAACTGCTTTGCGAGGAGCACGTGACGTCGGCGTCACGTCGGAGTGACGCGGCGTCACGTGATTCCCCGCGGTTCGCTCCGGGACCCTCGTTGCACCCAAAAGGAACTTTTGGCCAGCTTGGGGGGGTCAGGAGGCCGCGTCACTCCGACGTGACGCCGACGTCACGTGCTCCTCGCAAAGGAGTTCAGAAATGGTGTCCTGACTCCCCGCTGGACCACCAGGGAGTTTTGGTAAGTCTTGGGGGGGGGATTAAGGAGGGTGAGGGGTTTAAATTTTTATTTGCACGTATGAACATAGACTCAACTTATGGAATTCTCCATATGTCCATATTGACCGAAATTGACCCCCCCCTTTCGACTTATGGACTTATGAACATAAACTTTTGGTCTGCACATCCCTAGTAATCTCTGGTACACGCTGTTATTTTATACTTTCAACTATACATAGAAAATGCTTGTGAGAAAGTCCTTCACCAATTTGAGAGTATCACCAACTAAACTTGTCTATCCTGAAAACAACCTCCTCCCACCATAAAAGTTCCTTTATCAACATGGCTTTGATTCATCATGTTTCTTCTGATCTCCTTTTGATCTTCTGTGTTTTGTAAATAGATAGTAAGTCTGTGTTCTGAATAGATAGTAGGCCTGAATTCTGTTGCTGGTGCCAGACCTTTCATTAAAGCTGTAACCTCCGGGAATCTTCAGTTCACCTGGCTTCTTTCAATGAGATAGGAATCTGTGAGAAACAAGCTTCTATTATGGTTTCTGTGAGAACCAAATTTATATTATGGTCCTTGTATTATGATTTAAATATTGCCATTGATGCCCTCCTGGCCTTTAATTATAGGCTTTGCAGAGCCTACAGGTTTCCCAGATCTTCCACATTCTTGAGTCTGAAGTGGTCAGAAGTTCACTGTACCTTAACAGGTTCAGTGTGAATCAGCCAGCTGAGGATTCTGGGCCTGGCTGAATGAGCCAAAGTTCTGAACCATCATATCAGCCGATGGCCCTTTGCCTTTACCATGTGACAGGGTATCCGTGCCATTGGCCGGCCCCTGTCACATGGTAGGAGCACTGGATAGCCGTATTGCCAATATTCAAAATGGCGCCGGCGCTACCTTTGCCCTCACTATGTCATAGGGGCCGACTGTCGGCATATTGCCAATATTCAAAATGGCGCCGGCGCTACCTTTGCCCTGTCACATGGTAAGGGCAAAGGGCCTCGGCACCATTTTTATTAACGCAGCTGATGGCCCGGGCCCTCCTGGACCACCAGGTATGTGTAAAAAGTTTGGGAGGGTGGTTGGGAGAGTGGGGGAGGCTAAGGGGGTAATTTTAAAAGGTCGGGCACACAATTCACATCCCTATAACAGATTGTTAACTACTCCCTCTACAGGAGCTGAGCATATCAGATTGCTAACTCCTCCTTCCACAGGAGCCAGTTCCTTAACAGATTTCTAACTCCTCCTTCCACAGGAGCCGATTCATAACAGATTGCTAACTCCTCTTTCCACAGGAGCCAATTCATAACAGTCTGACCCAGTATGGCAATTTCTTATGTTCTTATGTTTTTACAAGGGATGTGCAGAGGGACGCCATACGTTGCATTCGGGATTAGTATTCGTCGGCCGGGGGGGGGGGGGGCAGATACATTGCATTCGGCAAGGGGCCCCCCCGATACATTTATCCATTAATTTCTATTCGTTTCCCCGCTAAAATTAAATTAACTACAACCCCCCACCTTTCTGACCCCCCCAAGACTTACCAAAACTCCCTGGTGGTCCAGCGGGGGGTCCGGGAGCCATCACCTGTACTCACACCCTTGCTGCCAGTTTCAAAATGGCGCTGAAAGCCTTTGACTTACTATGTCACAGGGGCTACCGGTGCCATTGGTCAGCCCCTGTCACATGGCCATTGGTGCCATCTTGTGCTCCTACCATGTGACAGGGGCTGACGAATCTCGGCAAGAAAAGTTCCAGTTTTGAGAAAACGTCGATAAGTGCCATGCTGCTTCAATAAATTAGCCCTTGATAAAGGACTTCAATCGTTACGAAACATGGCACCGTGTCGGGCATAGGTACCGTAACTGGGTAAAGGCATCACAATTGAAGCAATTTCGGGCATAAGAAGAAATCTTTTGGAAACAAGATAAGTTCCAGTTTTGAGTATATTTCTATGGACTAATCCTAAAAACAAGATAAATTGAAGTTACAAACATACATATCAAGAATTGTCACATTTAATTTTCTAATTTTAATGGGTGAAGGACATCACAAGATGCACATATTCAAAAATACTTAAAAAAATTCTACAGAGTACTGACCTATGATTAAAGATAAGGCAGAGTAATAAAGGCTGAACAGCACTATACGATGATGCCTATTATGATGGTCATTACTAGGGATGTGAATTGGGCTTCGGACGATTGAAAATATCGTCAATATTTTCGAAATCGTCAGAAATCGGGAGCTCCCCCAAAACGATAGGAAAACCCCACGATATTGATCGTGGGGGTTCTCTTATCATTTTGGGGGAGGGCGGGAAAAACGGTACACAAAAATAATCCCTAAACCCACCCTGACCCTTTAAAACTAATCCTTTTGCTTCCCCCACCCTCCCAACCCCCCCAAAAGTATTTTACAGGTACCTGGTGTTCCAGTGGGGGCCCCGGGAGCGATCTCCCGCTCCCGGGCCATCGGCTAACACTAATCAAAATGGCGCCGATAGCCCTTTGCCCTTACCATGTGACAGGGTATCTGTGCCATTGGCCGGCCCCTGTCACATGGTAGGAGCACTGGATGGCCCATGCCATTTTTAAAGATGGCGCCAGCCATCCAGTGCTCCCTCCATGTGACAGGGGCCGGCCAATGGCACAGATACCCTGTCACATGGTAAGGGCAAAGGCCATCGGCGGCATTTTGATTTGTGCAGCCGATGGCCCGGGAGTGGGAGATCGGTCCCGGGACCCCCACTGGACCACCAGGTACCTGTAAAATTTGTTTGGGGGGTTGGGAGGGTGGGGGAAGCAAAGGGATTAGTTTTAAAGGGTCAGGGTGGGTTTTTTGTTTATCGGCTCGGGCGCAGCCAATAAATAAAACCGCGATCTGGCCCAATGAAAAAACCCCACATGTGAATCGGAACCTGAATCCGAACTGATTCCGGTTCCGATTCATATCTCTAGTCATTACACATACATCTATATGATCGTGGTTATATTGGGAAGTTAGTTGTTTATAAGGCATTGTACTATTGACCAGCAATTCCCATTTGCAAGAAGTGGTCATTCTGAGCATATATTGTTGAGTATTATAACAACTGTCACAACATAACATATATGCAAACATAAATAATTGTTTATTCTTCTTCTATATTATTACATTCACATACATACTCACTCATACCATTCACCAACATTAAAATTAATTATATAGGACCCCTTACATAGTAGGATCCTCTATGTTTCACCTATATTAGGATTCCTCTGAGGACTTCCAAACCTACATTAAGTTTTTTCAAAAAAACTTTCACAATCGTTCTTAGTAATCTATAACCTCAATACTATATATAGCTATTAGTCCATTGATCTTTCAAGAGATTATAAATTATTATGTCCACCATGGTTGAATTTCCACATAAAAATACTAATGTCACAAAATCTTTCCAAGTCAACATATCTTCCATGGCATTTCAATTCCACACTCCAAAACTAACGATATTCCTTCCGATTATTTTCAGGATCCTCATTTACATCTTTTAAATAGGTTATAACGTAAGACTCTTCAAAACTCACAGTTCCATCCCCGGCTTAAATTCTATACTCCAAAATTAATAATATTGCTTCAAATTATTCTTAGGATCCTCCTTCTTAAAAAGCGGACATATAAATATGCTATTAGTTCAAAAGCGTCTGCCAAAACTCACTAAACCACTGTTGGTATATATCCAAAAACTTACTTTTAAACAGATTACAATGTGAGTCTTCTCAAAACTCACCATTCTGTCCACGGCAGATGACTCCAATATCAGGTTATTGCAAATGACTTTTCCTCTGTTAAAGCTATATAAAATATATTACAAAAAACATGGTAAGAAATCAGATTTAAATAGAGTTATATACTCTATACCATTTTCAAGTAATGTACTGAATATCAAGAAAATAATTTGGAAGCACTGTGATATTTCTACAGTGTTCTCTTGCACTAGCTTGATGGACTCTATAACAGGGTACCATCAAGCTAGGGTGAGATAATATAGTAGAAATCTCATCTTTGTCAGACTTTTCTCACTCCAAATGATGTCAAATCTTCACCAAGGTGTACTGTGCAGTTTGTACGACTCACTCTGCATGTAAAACTGGCCCTTAAACCCTAAACCACCACCAACACCTCACCTCAAGCTATTAGCTGGCCCTCCTATAGTCATATAATTAGTTGAATACTGTGAAGGCCTGCATAGAGATGCACTCTCTCTCTCTCTCTCTCTCTCTCTCTCTCTCTCTCTCGCTCTCTCCCCCTCCCCCCAAAACTACCTAACTTACCATGTGGTAATTCTAAAATTACCCTAAACATGTCTCTTACTGTGGGCATTATCCATGCAATATTATAAAATTTTGATGAATCTAAGGGTAGATTTTGAGCTCTCTGAGAACACTGAACAGAGAAATAACTCCAGTATGTAAATGTAATCTGACTTGAAGTGCTGGAAAGCAGAATCTAAATAAATAAAACCTGGGAACTATATCCATAATTATAGTTTTGGCATTGTAGATCATTTGCAGGTTGAGGGAGTAGAAGCCCTTGCAGTTGTGCAATATGGCTTCTTTACTAGTTAGTGTCCTGATAGCTATATATATGTAATTGATAGTCCCCAAAACCAAGGGGAGATGTTTAATTTGGCAGAAATCTGTCATAATTTGCTGTCGTTGCTCTCTGCTTTGTGGGAAGGCTATATATTTTTGTGTTCTCTTAAGAAAGGTAGCTAATTGGTGGCTGACTGGCTTATTCCTGCCATAACCTCTACAAGGGTCTGAAAGGTATTGTTTGCAAAAGTAGCAAGTTAGGTGCCTATACTGAAAATTTGTGCTAGAGACCTAACTTCCTCTTCCCAACTTGTCCCCACTCTTGGCTAAACCCTCTTTTAAGGTTCCCAAAATTAGGTGATTTGTGAATGAAGACAACTGAATTTAGGTACTCTGCTGGAAAAAAAAAAAAGTAAAGTACCTGAGCTAGACTCTCTTAAAGTTTGGTGCCTAGATCTTTTTAATATTGTGATCATAGTCTGTCTAATTTATTTATTTAGACATTTTATATATCATTGTTCCATGTATAGATCACAATGGTTTACAAAGTGACATAACTCAACAAAAAACAATGATTGGTTAAAGATGTGGTCTTCATAGACAGGCAATTATATTTATCAAGTGACATTTTCTAGTACATATTAATAATTGATCTAGTACTTAAGGCAAAGAGTATTGAAAATTAAAAACAAAATAATAGCTTTCACATCTTAGTCAGTGGGTTGTTTTGAGAATCTTACATTCTCTTGTTTGATTTATTCTTCATGATTCGATTATTATCTTTTGTACTTCTTGTCTTTGTGGCTCTGTATATTCTGAAATTTTTAAGTTAATTTATATGCATTTTTGAATAGCCATATTTTTAGCTCACATTTAAATCTCTTTCTATCTGGTAATTTCATTCCTGTTGCAATATTGTAGATTTTACTCTATTTATTTATTTATTTATTTACATTTTTTTATATTCTGCCTGTCAGCACTTCAGAGCAGATTACATTCAGATGGCTTTCAATTTAATTTGTTCACTGCCTCTATTTTTAATTTCTCAAACCTAGGAATTCTCTATGCTTTTCCCATGCCATCTTGCATTCTCATACCACTTTCATTTATTTATTTAAAAACATTTGAATACCGAACTATCAAAGGTCCTAAGTGGCTTACAAAGCTCCATTCACAAAAGAAAATAACAGACAGCACAATAAAACTAAAGTACAATTAACACAAATAAAACAACAATTTTACAACACACCATTTCTACCGAACTAAACTCAATTTCCTCACATCATCAAAGTGAAGATCGTTTCTCTAATGCATCCTGTAGGGATGTACAGGGAAACAAATTTATTTTTGTTTTTCAGTTTGTTTTTGGGAGATTATTTCCCCACAAATTTGGTTCATGGAATATTTGGTTAATTTAGTTTGTGTGAAAAAAACAAATCAAACATAAAAAACTCCCCTTAAAATGGCCAAAAAAATGAAAACTGGGCCTCCACTCACTTGGAAAAAAAGCCTGGGCCAGGATCCCCCTTGATTCCCACATACTCGGTATGATGAGGATCTGCCGCTGGGCCTTGGCATAGATCCAAGGCCTGATACTGCAGCCCAGTCCAGAAGCCAGGTCCTGATGCTAGGGCCTCAGCCTAGATGGGAGACATGACCCAGGCACGACACTGTGGCTGGTCATGGAGTCTGGGTCCTGATGCCAGGTCCTTGGCTTGGACCTAGGCCAACTCAGAGACCAGGCCCAAAGGTCAGGTCCTGACATCTGGCCCTAGGCCTAGGCCAGAGCCTGGACCCAGGTCCGATGCCATGGCCCTGCCTGCAGGTCGGGTCCTGATGCCATGGCCTTGGGCCAGACCCAGGCCCTATGCCAGGGCCTAGCTGGGTCTCAATGCTTGCCCATAAGCCTAAGTCAGGCTCAGGCCTGGAGCCTGGGTTGCCATCTTTTTCATCTTCTTTCTTCTTTCGTTTGATACCATGCGCAGGGGTCGCACTGAAGTTAATTAACTCCTTTAAATATAAAAACTAATACCTTGAATTTAATTCTTTGCAAGCTTGGTAGCCAGTGAATGGGAGTAATGTTCATACCTCTGTGTATTAGTAATAAGACGGGCAGCAGAATTCTGTAAAATCTGCAGTACCTTTAAACAAGAATTCAGCAACCCAAAATAACTTTCCTCAACAACAGAGGCTACAAAGTGAAAATCCACAATAAAGAATCCTCCCGTCATGACGCACCTATAGGAGTCCCACAGGGATCCTCCTTATAACCCACCTTGTCCAACATATACCTACTCCCGTTGTGCCAGCTCCTAACAGATCTTAAACTCAAACACCTTATCTATGCAGATGATGTTCAGATAGTAATCCCTCTCAAAGAATCCTTCACCAAAACCCTCGAATATTGGGAATCTTGCAGATCAAAAATCAATGACCTACTCTCCAGCCTGAATCGCATTCTAAACTCCTCAAAAACCGAACTAATACTTATTGCACCAGAAAACTATAACTATTCCAGCCACTCATCAAACATCCCTTTATCTTCTCAAGTCAGAGACCTAGGAGCCATAATTGACAATAAAATGAACCTGAAAGCTTTTGTAAACCGCACCACTAAGGACTGCTTTCACAAACTCCAAGTGTTGAAAAGGATAAAACCACTCTTCCATTTTCAGGACTTTAGAACTCTTCTACAAGCAATAATCTTCGCAAAATTAGATTACTGCAATGCCATCCTTCTGGCCCTTCCATCTTCATACACCAAACCCCTACAGATGGTACAAAACACGGCTGCAAGAATTCTCACAAACTCCAAAAGAAGAGACCACATCACACCTATCTTAAAAAATCTTCACTGGCTCCCCATTCACTTCAGAATCGTCTACAAGTCCATCACCATCATATACAAGTCCATTCATCACCTTACAGCTCTGGACCTTCAATATCCGTTTAGCCTACATGTCTCCCACAGACCAACCAGAGAAGCCTACAGAGGATCCCTCCAGGTACCGAACACAAAATCCACCCGGCACACAACTTCAAGAGACCGGGCTTTCTCGACTGCAGGGCCCTCACTCTGGAACTCCATCCCCACGAATCTGAGCCAGGAACCCTGCTTACCAATGTTCCGGAAGAGATTGAAGACTTGGTTATTTAAGCAAGCCTTCCCAGACAACTCTTAACCACCTCCAGTTCCACCCAATTAATGCAGCCTCCTGGCAATGTAAATAATTAACTTATGTTAACCTATACTGCTCTCCTCTTCTTCTCCCAGTTTTATTACCTTGTTTCATTGTAACTGCAACCCTGATGCACCAGTTTATAGTTTTATTGTTCTATGCACCCCTTGTACGAATGTAAACCGGCATGATGTGATCTGTTCATGAATGCCGGTATAGAAGAAACCTAAATACATAAATAAATAAATATAATGAACTGCTGTAATTGATACATGTTAAACTATAAGCCTGCAAAATAATTTGAAAATCCTCAGGGTCAAGGATAGATTTGACATAACTTAATCATCTTAACTTGTGGTAACCACCTTTAAGAAGCTGCTGATTCTGAACCTTAAATGCTAATGTGCCATCAAAGGGATCTCTAGATTTTGAACCGATTAAAGAAAATCCTTAAAGAGAATGGAATTTCCTAGGACAGAAAAGGTGGAAAGATTATGATCAGTCAAATATGTCTTAGATCGATTGTGCCAATTACTATCACTGTTTTATTCTCTGCTTCTTTCATGCCCATAGTTAATTCAGCTTTGATTACTTGCAATTAAATCTGTTTCTTCTAATGGCTAAGAGAAATGTAAAAAATATAACACCATAGTCTGACCCCACTAAACTGTGATCATTTTTTGTTTCCTGACTTTTTCCACCTGCTTCAATCCAAATTATTTTTTCTACTCTAATCTCATATCTATAAATCTTCCAGTTTCCATCTATGTAAGATTGTCTGCATCTTTGCTCCCTCTCAGCTTGATTAGATACATCTTTTACTATGTGACCATCAAGTCATAATTCTCCAGTAAAATACCTCCACTTTATAGCACCTTCTCAAATAGATACTGTATGTTTTCTTCCTCTACCCTTGCAGTCATAGCTGAAAAAGGGACCAATTTAATCTTGAAAGTGTTGTACAATTTTCACGTTGGTCAAAAAAAGGCATAGAGTTCTGGCAATGCAATAAGAAAGAACTAAATAATTGCAAGCTTTATCTAAATGTAATCAGTGGTTTAAGGTCACAAAAATAACAGGTACAGAGAGCATGCAAAGGCTGGCACCATTTTCTTGTGCGGCCATACAGAGTTCTGTTTGTTATGGGTTTTTGTTTAGGATTTGGTGCATTTAACTTTTATTTTGGTTTGGTTCACTTGCCAAATCAAAGTAAACATTAAAACAAACCCCCTCTCAAAAAAAAAAAAAAAAATGCCACCCATGACTTC
This sequence comes from Rhinatrema bivittatum, assembly GCF_901001135.1. Lineage (NCBI taxonomy): Eukaryota > Metazoa > Chordata > Amphibia > Gymnophiona > Rhinatrematidae > Rhinatrema > Rhinatrema bivittatum. The sequence continues at coordinate 354,975,544 of NC_042617.1, read as the reverse complement.
TGCTATCCATTATCACTTCCCGCCACCCCCTTATCTTTTCCATAACACATCTAAAAAGGACAGGACTAACCTCCTATCACTCCTGACCTACCAGTTTCTGTTTAAAAATGGAACTGGCCTCAGGGCTGGCCAGCACCATGTAAGTTTATGGCCATAAATTAATACGGCCTTAAAACAATTCAGCCACATAACAAGCATTATGGCCATAAAGTTTTTTTTATGATCAAAAACCAATATATCACCAGCTGGCCCTGAGTCAGCACCATTTAAAAAGGGGAACTAGAAGGTCAAGAATGACTGGGGATTGTTCCTGACATTTTTATATGTAGACCACAGCTGAGCTACAGAAGTGTAAGGAGGCAGGGGGTAGAGGGAGGGTGACCAATGGTGACAGGGTTCACAGGTGTACAATTCTTTTTTGTTTCTCAGCAAACAGTGTACACTGTTTGCCATTAGCAAAAACCCAAACATTTTCAGGTTTTTTTTGACAACATAGTGATTTGGTTCATTTGAAAAGAACCAAATCAAGAATTGCCATTTTTTGTTTTGGTTTCTTATTCATCACAAAGAAATATACATCCCTAAGAAAGCTGAGCAAGAGATGTGAATGGGCAGACTGCATACGCCATGAGATCTTTATCTGCAGTCATATTCTAAGTTTCTATTAGGAGATGGTAAAAGTAAGGGAAACAAATGATAATAGATTGTATAGAGTTTGGGTAAACACAGTAGGTAGGAGAAAACTAAGACTGAGAGGGTCAAAATGTCTATCTGCCAACCATTATATATCTTACTGTGACAAGGGTAGCACCTGCCCTCTGGCTATTCCGCTTATTCAGATCATTGGAGATAGTAGAATTTCTCCACCAACCAGGGCTAATTTCATACAGTAAATGTAGTGATTTATTTATACAATATTTATAGGAACTACTAGAAATGTGCAGAAGAAAAAATGTTGTTGCATTTCATTGGGACCAAAATATATTTTATTAGTTTCCAAATGAAAAAAACAATTTATTTGTTTCATTAGTTCATTTGTTTTCCATTAAACTCTATTCAGGGTTCCAGAATAATGGATTTCTTATCAATTCTCATGAAACATATGGGAAAAAATCATCAAAAGGTGAAAAGAGAACTGCTAGAACATAAGAACATAAGAAATTGCCATGCTGGGTCAGACCAAGGGTCCATCAAGCCCAGCATCCTGTTTCCAACAGAGGCCAAACCAGGCCACAAGAACCTGGCAATTACCCAAACACTAAGAAGATCCCATGCTACTGATGCAATTAATAGCAGTGGCTATTCCCTAAGGGGCAGATTTTCAAAGGCTATGCGCGTAACAAAAATGCATAACCTGAGAAAATATGCCTCTGCGCACGCCGAGCCTATTTTGCATAGGCTCGGCGGCACGCACAAGCCCCGGGACGCGGGTAAGTCCCGGGGTTTTCAAAAGTGGGCAGTCTGGGGGCGGGTCCGGGGGCGCAACGGTGGTCCAGGGGTGTGTCCAGGGTCAGGGGGCGGTCCAGGGGAGGGTCTGGGAGCGTGACAGCAGTCCAGGGGCAGTCTGGGGGCATGTCCCGAGCCCTCCTCTGTTCCGGCCGTGCCAGGGGTTCGCACGCTGGCAGCCTGCCAGTGTGCGCAAGATACGCCTGCCTCTGGCATACTTAAGAAATATAATAAGGTAGGGGGGCATTTAGGTAGGGCTGAGGGGTGGGTTAGATAGGGGAAGAGAGGGGAAGGTGGGGGGGGGGCCGGAAAAAAAGTTCCCCTTAGAGGGAACGGGGACAGCCATCGGGGCTCCCCTCGGGCTCTGCGCATGCAAGGTGCACATGTGTGCACCCCCTTGTGCGCGCTGAGCCCGGATTTTATAACATGCTCATACATTTTAAATTCTGCCTCTAAATAAACTTGATAGCTGTTAATGGACTTCTCATCCAAGAACTTATCCAAACCTTTTTTGAATCCAGCTACACTAACTGCACTAACCACATCCTCTGGTAACAAATTTCAGAGCTTGATTGTGCGTTGAGTGAAAAAGAATTTTCTCCAATTAGTCTTAAATGTGCTTCTTGCTAACTTCATTGAATGCCCCCCTAGTCCTTCTATTATTCGAAAGTGTAAATAACCGAGTCACATCTACTCGTTCAAGACCTCTCATGATCTTAAAGACCTCTATCCTATCCCCCCTCAGCCTTCTCTTCTCCAAGCTGAACAGCCCCAACCTCTTTGGTCTTTCCTCATAGGGGAGCTGTTCCATCCCCTTTATCATTTTAGTTGCCCTTCTCTGTACCTTCTCCATTGCAACTATATCTTTTTTGAGATGCGGCGACCAGAATTATACACAGTATTCAAGGTGTGGTCTCACCATGGAGCGATATAGAGGCATTATGACATTTTCCATTTTATTAACCATTCCCTTCCTAATAATTCCTAACTTTCTGTTTGTTTTTTTGACTGCTGCAGCACACTGATTCAACGATTTTAAAGTATTATCCACTATGATGCCTAGATCTTTTTCCTGGGTGGTAGCTCCTAATACCGAACCTAACATCGTGTAACTACAGCAAGGGTTATTTTTCCCTATATGCAACACCTTGCACTTGTCCACATTAAATTTCATCTGCCATTTGGATGCCCAATCTTCCAGTCTTGCAAAGTCCTCCTGTAATGTATCACAGTCCGCTTTTGATTTAACTACACTGAATAATTTTGTATCATCCGCAAATTTGATAACCTCACTCGTCGTATTCCTTTCCAGATCATTTATATATATATTGAAAAGCACCGGTCCAAGTACAGATCCCTGAGGCACTCCACTGTTTACCCTTTTCCACTGAGAAAATTGACCGTTTAATCCTACTCTCTGTTTCCTGTCTTTTAACCAGCTTGTAATCCACGAAAGGACATCGCCACCTATCCCATGACTTTTTAGTTTTCATAGAAGCCTTTCATGAGGGACTTTGTCAAATGCCTTCTGAAAATCCAAATACACTACTTCTACTGGTTCACCTTTATCCACATGTTTATTAACCCCTTCAAAAAAATGAAGCAGATTTATTAGGCAAGACTTCCCTTGGGTAAATCCATGTTGACTGTGTCCCATTAAACCATGTCTTTTTATATGCTCCTCGATTTTGATCTTGAGAATAGTTTCCACTATTTTTCCCGGCAGTGAAGTCAGGCTCACTGGTCTATAGTTACCCGGATCACCCCTGTAGCTTTTTTAAATATTGGGGTTACATTGGCCACCCTCCAGTCTTCAGGTACTTAGACTGTGGCAAAGTGGAACCCAAAGGGTTCCACTTTGCCACATCCCCAGGAATTCCTAACCTTAATATCTTTTCTACTGTCATTGTGCAAACATTAGTTAAGACCCATTGGAATAGTAATACTCTTATTGGAATGTATATAAAGACTATTTGAAAGACTCACAAAAGGGTCTCAGGAGGCTTTTGAATGTAAAAGGGCAACCTAAATATCTTTTCCTACATTATGAAATGTTCAGGTGCTACAATGTTGAGTAGTATGTTATAGATAGTACCAATGTAAAGAATTTCATTCATAACCACATAACCTTCAAGTTTGCACCCTGTTGTGCCAATAAAACCAGATATGATATGAGAGACAGGGAAGCAAGAGGGAATATATTTGGGCCTAGCTGGAATCCTTCAGGGGACTGCATGGACAGACAAGTTGTTCATCTGTAATGTCTTTCTGCAAGGCAAACAAATCTGTTAAGGAAACTTGACAGGATCTATAATGACAGAAAACATTCATTAGTGTGAGCGGGAGTTAGTGCGCGCTACCTCCCGTTAGTGAGCACTAACAAAAATAACAAAAACTAACAAAAATAAATGTTTTTTTGTTAGCGCGCTCTAACTCCCGTCAGTGCGCGCTAAAAAAATGTTAGTTTTTACTATTCTTTGTTATTTTTGTTAGCGCGCGCTAATGGGAGTGCACGCTACCTCCCATTAGCAAACACTAAGCCGAAAAACAATTTTTCACGGAAAAAAATGCTGATATGCGGGAATGCGAGATTTTCCCGCAGCCGCATGAACCCGAAAGCGGAAACAATTGGGCACTCGATGCACATCTCTACTGTATACTTTACAACTTCCACATGTGAAGGAAGAAAGATAGCATGTGATAAGGCCTGGACATAAACAGAGTTTTTAATGGGTCATTCAAAATAATCAGAGACCATCAAAATCACATGCAGTACGAAAGGCATAATCAGAGTCAGTGTAAATCAATTCAGTTTGGTCTTGAGGCAAAAAGGTAGATATGTGTGGGAGCAAAAAACTCTGCCACTTGAGCAGAGAGGCCAGGAGAAAGCTGGCAGCCTCAATGATATCAGTGGATGAACAGAATAGACTACTACAAAAGATTGTGAAGACAGGAATCAGGCACAAGTAAATCAGGGGTCAGAATATTGTTAATATATTTCAGAGAAATCTGATCAAAATGTAATCTTAATTTGGATAGCTGCTTCACAATCATTCAGCATACTATCCTCCAGTGAGTAGCAAGAGAGGAGGGCCTTCTTGAGGGCAGCGAAGGCAGATTCTGCTTCAGAGCACCAGGAGGCATAACTTAAATAAATAACAGAGGAGTTAGAAAACCATAGCTTGTGTTTGGAAATGTCTAACCCTTTTGCAGTCATCCATACCAGAAGCTGCACTGTGTATGTGACAGAGACCTGAAAAGAAAAAGAACCTTGAGGTAATCTGGTCAAGTATAATGTTACAACTAATGGATGTATCTGCACGTACTTTCACAAAGTTAATACTCAGAGGACCACTTATTTCAAATTAACTTATATGAGGGACCATCATACTACCCTGCGGATACTGAAACCCAAGTTTTATAGGCTTGAGGTTTTCTCACCGCTCAGGGTACACTTTAATCATAGATCCAAAATATAGTTTTAACTTTTAAAAGTTTTGTAAAGTTTTTTATAAAACGAGATACATGCCCCATCTGGCATAGCCCAACATGACACCACATTTCGCATACGCTGCCTCAGGGGCTGCCAATGTAAACTCTTCAATTGGCGGAAAGGAACTAGCATCTCAAAGTTTTTTATGGATAACAATCCTCTGTAATGAAAAGAACAATTTCAATTGAGATAATGGCACACCTTTGGGACATATGCTTAAAATACACTTCACAAATATATTCACCATAACATATACTCACTATGTAGAATGTACTAATTAAATTTGCCACACTAGGAGCTGGTGGAAATGCTTGTCAGGCAGACTTGAATAGGACACTGAGCATGTGCGTTTGTTAAAGGTAGGCTCATGTATTGCATCACTGAAATGTCAGCTGTCAAAAGAGTATCAAAAAATGAGGGCAACAATTAGAGCAAACCATTGGAGTAAACTGAATTATAAAAATGCTGTCCATTCAACTTCACGATTTAAACCATGGGGGATAGCCATCTGAATTTGGAAAATCCATTGCTGTTCTCACTGCTTTAATTTTTAACATGATTAACTCCATGCCAAAAAGGTGGAATGAACTCCAAAATGGTCCATTGAATGTCTTCAAAATTATGCTGTGCTTCCAAAAAATGGGAAACCATTGGTGCCTCAATTTTTTCTGTTCTTAGCCAGCTATGATGTTCAATCAGATGAGTTCTTATCATGCGTTTTGTCATCCCAATATATTTTAAGTGACATGGGCAGACAATCATATAAACAAGAAAAACATTTTTTTTTTTTATATTTAATTTTGCCATTTCAGATATATTACAATCATATACCACAAGAATAGAGATTTCACATATCATTGTCAACAAAGGCATCATATTAAACATAATTCAAAATCCGTACCAAATCTCTAATTACAAAAGGAAATATTGGGAGCCAAGATGTAAATACAAAGTAAAATATAGGAGCTCATCATTCCCACACAATTTAAGGAATAAACCATCACATGAGATACCAACTCCCTACTTTTATTAGTTTTGCACTTCAGCCTTTCCCATCAAGAAAACTCCTCAATTGTTCCGGTTCAAGGAAAATATATTTCTCCTCTTGGAATTTTAATAAACATTTGCATGGGTACCTTAGTACCATACTAGCCCCATGGTTTATCACTTCAGATCTCATTTGAAGGAACTTTTTCCTGCGCTCCTGTGCAGGATGAACTATGTCTGGATAGATCCATACTTGTTGCCCATAATATTGGGCCGTTCTATTTCTAAAGAAAAATTTAAGGACAAAATTCCTGTCCTGCTCGAATGCAAATGAGACTAGTAAGGTACCCCTCATTTGAATTTCTGTCTGTAAGGACATCTCTATCATTTCAGAAATATTCATTGATCATTGTTCCTGTGTTTCTACCCCATTTAAAGGCATAGATTTGCAAGATACAAAGAAAGCTTTGGTGACCACAGGTATTATTTCCTTAGGGATTTTAATGCATTCCCTCATATACTTTTTGAATATTTCAACTAGGGGCATTTTCTTAATCAAAGGGAAATTAACAACCCGCAAATTTATGTAACGAAGAGAGTTTGCAATGTTCTCAAAGTTTTTCTCTGCAAAACTAGCTGATTTAATTAAATTGACTTGAACATTTTCCATTTTTGAAACTTTTTCTTCCAGTTTTTCAACTTTCTCTCTTTGTAAATTCACAGCTTTTTCGGTATTTAAACCCCTTTTATTGGTCTTCAGAAATGCTTGTGTCAAAGTTGAAATAACCGACTCTATAGAAACTAAAGCATTCCATAGCGAGTCCAATATTACAATTGATGGTTTTTGCAGTGAAAATACAGTTGCAGGCATTAATATTACTGGTTCCTGTAGTGCAAAACCCTCCTCGATGTCCCATGCTGGTTCCATCATTGGGGGTCTAGGAGATGAGGTAATTCCTCCAACCGGAGCTCCTTGATCTCCGTCTCTCACGCCCTCTCCACCTCCTCCAGCAGGCTCTGGGGTCGGCGTCTCTCTCCTCCTCACTCAAAGAGATCACGATGTTTCCTCCAATTCGACCCGCGCCTGACCTCGAGGCAGTGACTGCGTCTCAGAGGCCCCCGGACTCAGCGAGATCATCTTGGCCATAGAGAGAGAGCTGAGCTCCTGGCTCTTTCCCGCAGCGGCCCTCACTTCCGGCGTTTTTAGGGTTACCTCGAAGAAACTCTCAATCTTTGTTTGTAGGATTCCTTCATCTTTAGCAAGTAAATTATTCTTTAGCTTAGCTTTATGCTTTGTGTGAGGCATCTTGTAAAGAGTCCAACTTCAGAAGAAAAATTGCAGGAAATCAATAGCACTAAGAGAGAGCTCCTTCGGCGTGTCTCATGCCAACAAGTAAATTTAGATAGCAGTGAAAATTCTTGTCTAGAAAAAGACTAAATAGTAGGGTCAGAATATTTTAAAAGACAGAGGTTACAATCACAAGTATCCATATTGTAATGAAGTACTCGTGGAGGATTGTAAAAAGCTGAATGAACAATATGATTTCTTAAGTTTGGACCATGAGAAAAAGCAAATCGTACGAGTGCTTGAAAAATAAGAAGCACTTTCTGCAAAATAGACCAGTGTTTCAGGATAGCACTACAAATAGATGCAGAGGCAGTGGTATGCTGGTTTGAGTCCACCGGAGGCTTTTTATTGAAAAGTAAAAGGTCTCGATTAGAATACAGAGCCCATCAGTAAGCAGCTTTAATCAACTTTGTAGGATATTCACGTTGTAAAAATCTTTGAATCATTTGTTTGGCTTGAACTGTAAAGTCCACAGTATCAGAACACAAATGTCGTAGCTTTAAAATTTGACCGACTGGGAGATTGGTTTTGAAATTAGTAGGATGGAAACTGTCAAATCTTTAAAGAAAAATTTCGCTAAGTACTAATTTACTAAAACAAGATAAGCAAACCCACAAATTCCAGAATGCAAATCAATGGATTAGACATCACACATTCCACACAAGAGAAAAAAATCTGTTTTTAATCAATGAAACTAAATTAACATTGACAACTACTTAAAAATTAGCACATCTCTTTACCAGTAAATGCAGTTGCCAATACATTCCTATTTTTCCTTTCATAAAAACATAGAAAATTAGAAATGATGGCAGAAAACAACCGAACGGTCCATCTTGTCTGCCCAGCAAGCTTATGGTCATGGCATACAGGTCACCCCTAGAATGGTAGCATCTGTCATGCCATACAGGTCACTCCCACACTTAGGGCTAGATTTTCTATTTTTGCACGCCTTCCTGAATCGCTCGGTAATGGGGGGTGGAGGGGCAAAGCGGGGGGCGGGCCTGCGAAAGCCGGCAGTGATCGCACCACCACGATGTTATCGCTGCTGGCTTTTGCATCCAATAGTGCCATCGTGAAAGGAGGTGCTATTGGGCGCGCTACTGGCAGCGATAACGTGGCTTACCTTATCGCCGCCAGCGAAGTTTCCACAGCATCCGCCCCGACGCCACCCCGACTCCTCCTCTTCCGGTGCCGACGCCTCCCCAAATCTGCCCCTATTTAGCTATCGCACGCGAAAAGTCCCTTTTCGCGTGCAATATGCTTACAAAATGACCCCCTTAGTTTCCCAAACTGTCAAAGTCAGGGCCCTTGTTGGTTGCTGTCTGAGTCCAGTTCCCTGTTACCTCATGCTTTTGAAGCAGAGAGCATCCAAAGTATCAAGCTTATTGGTTAAGGGTAGTAACAGCCGCATCATAAAGTTACTCCCATGCTTATTTGTTTTCCCAGACCGTAAAATTCAATGTCCTTGTTGGTTGCTGTCTGAATCTAATTCCCCTTTGCCTCTTTTCCCTCTGCCATTAAAGCAGAGAGCAATGATGGAGTTGCATCAATAGTATGAAGGCTTACTTGTTAAGGTTAGTAACTGACACACCAGCAAGTTACCCCCATGCACGCCATATCTCACATCTCACCACAGAGCAAAACCCTTCCTTGATCAGAGCAAACATACAAAAAACTTTTGTAATTTTAGCATATCCTCAGAAATTAAGCATAAAATCTATTTTTTTATCACCTCAGTAGCAAACTTTCTGACTGCTAATAATGTACACCAATAATCATCACATACTATTACCTTCAAAAAGAGAGCAAAATCTATGAAGTAGAAATATGTAATACTTAAAATTCATTACTTTTACTTTAAGGAAAGAAAGAAATGTGATTTTAAATAAATATAGACTGAGAAAAAAATGCAAGGCATTTCAAAAGACATAACTAACATTTAAAGCCTAGAAAGATGGGTGTAAAATGTGGAATGGATTTAAGGTTTTATTGCCCACTGCAAAGGAGCATTTACAAAAAACATACCCTATAGCAAGAGTGAGTCATGATGCAAGGTTAAGTAAAAACATTCAAGGAAGTAGTATGAGGACCATGTGTTGATGGTACTGTAGCCAGTTACAATCCTTTAGCCTTTCTCCCACATGGCTGCACAAGATCGACCACATACATGCAAGATAAGTGATATTAAAGGCTTTCATTTTCTGGCCAGTTTTGATGCAATAATCATTCAATAATTTTTCAAAGTAGAAATGGACATTAAGTATCACGTGTAGTGGACATTAAGCAACAACAAGTCGTAGAGACCTGGTACCTAATGATTTTTGAAGTCCTAATCTCATGGCTCACAGACACGATAGCTAAAGAATTTTTTCTAGCATCGTATGAAGGTACACATGGTCTCTCATTGTCATTCCTCATATAACAGGTCATATATTATTTGTATTTAGTCACATGTTATATATAATTTTGGGTCTTTGATTTATAGTAGGATGAACTTTTTATGCATGCTGGCAGAGAAAAATGACTAAAGGCAGCTAATACAAATCTATATGCCATGGATGTGCTTCAACCAGTTAACATGGCTCCGTTCCTAGAGAGAACGATAACATAGTAAAAAAGTAAGATAGTAATGACCAAATGGTCCATCCAGTCTGCCCAGCCTGCTTCTTATGGTAAGATCTGCTGCCCTATGCAGGTTACCCCCAAATTTCTATTAGGGGTAGTCCATGCAGTTACCCCCAAGCTTTATAATATGAATATAAATATTTACAAAAACCTATTAACTAGCAAACCCATAAAAAAATTACTGCTAGCAACATTTTTATTGGGTGAGGAGCCTTCTTGAAAATCCAGATAAAGCTTCTTGACTTGCTTTGCCTTTGGACTTCACCATAAAAGCAGTCCTGTGCTTTTTCCCTTATCTCGGCATATCATTAACCCAGACTAGTTGCTGTATGAATCCAATATCACATTTTCCCCCCACCGTCAAAGCGGAGAGTGATATTGAAGTATTATGGCTTATTGATTGAGGATAGTAATCCCTATGCTTCTGTTTAGGGTAGTAACTGTCACACTGAGTGGGTTACCCCCATGCACCCTTTTCTTCATTTCTGTCCTCTAGCCTTTAGGGACCCACACTGTTTATCCCATACCCCTTTAAATTCTTTGACTGTTGTTTTTTTCTCCATCTCCTCCAGAATGACAATCCAAGCATCCACCACCCTCTCCAAGAAGAAATATTTCTTGATGTTGGTTCTGAGTCAACCCCCCTAGAGTTTCATTTCATGACCCCTAGTTCTACTGTTTCATTACCAATGGAAAAGGCTCGTGTTATGTTTCGGGAACACTAGGGAGCGATCCCAGCTGAGGGGTTTTAGTGTGTGCTTGGGCCTTGGCCCAATCCCAGACGAATCTAAGACTGAACCAAGGGTTGGCGGCATGTCCCAGCATGGGCGAAGACAAGGTCTGACCCTCTGCCAGACCTGCATGCTTCCAGAGCCCACAAACTGATGTTGGTATATGAACAGTCCTCCGACCATTCCCAGCCCTTTCGGACCTGCCGCTAGGATCGCATGAAGCAGCAGGCCGAACTGAGGATGAGAGCAGATGGAGGCCTTGTAACATAGAAGGCTCACGACGTGAAGACACTGGAAGTGGATGAGGATTTTGGAAGGCTCTCGACGAGATGGGGAACTTGGAAGACTCTTGGACAAGACAAGAAGCTGGGAAGGTTAGATATTGGCACTGTCTCTCAGGGTGCCCTACACAGTCCACCCGCGGGACTGGTCGCAGACCACCCTGTCCCACTGCGCGCCCTACACAACCTGAAGAGGCTGGTCATGGACCAGGTGGAGAGTGGGACAAGCACAGGAAGGGAATCCAGCCGAGATGAGACTCCAATGATGAAGCTGGTGTCATCCGGAGAACCACAGAAGCTGGCAGGTCAAGAAGACTCGGGAACACAGGAAACAAATCCAGCTGCGACAAGACTCCAATGACGGAACAAGGTGTCATCTGGAGGACCACAAGAGCTGGCGGATCATGAGGACTTGAAATGGTGAAGGAGGGCGGAACCTCGGAGACATCAGGAAGAGAGGAACGTCAGGAAGCAAGACATCAGGAAGCGAGACATCAGGAAGCCTGGGCGAGGGACCTCAGGAGACAAAGACATGGAACACAGGAAGCAGACAAGACATGGAGCTCCAACGAAGATGGAGACCTGACAGAGCACTGGAAGGCAGGAACCCCCAGGAGCAAAGTAACTCCAATGCAAGGCAATGCATGAGTGCTGGAGAAGAGCTTTTATACCCCAGAAGCAGGCAACTGCCTGGGAGGAGTCCAGATGGGCCACACCTCTCTGGCCCTACAAGAGTGGAGAGGAGCCGTGGGCCCGCCCCTTAGGAGAAGGGCGTGGCCCATATCAGAGCATCCAGGCTGCAGTGGAGTAGGCCTCGGGTAGGCCCTGCTGACACCGAAGGCCTCCCAGGCTGTGGAGCAAGATCCGGACGATTACTCAGGTGAGGCCCCGGCTTCGGAGTGGCCTCCAGAGAAGGTGAGAGGCCTCCCGTAGCACAGCTACAGAGGAATTGTAACAGCTCAAAGTTGGTGCATCATTAAAATCTTTCAGGTATCTGAAGGTCTGTATCATTTCTCCCCTGCATCTCCTCTCTTCCAGGGTAATCATATTTAGGTCTTTCAACCTCACCTCATAAGTCATTTGATGGAGACCCCTCACAATCTTTATGGGCCTTCTCTGGACTGCCTCCATCCTGTCTCTATCCTTTTTGAGATATGGTCTCCATAATTGAACACAGTATTCCGGGTGAGGCCTCACCAAGATCCTGTTCAAGGGGATTATCACCTCTTGTTTCTTAATGGTTATTTTTCTTGCTATAAAGCCCAGCATTCTTCTGACTTTAGCTATCATCTTTCCACATTGCTTTACCTTCTTCAGATTGTCAGACAGTATCACCCCTAGGTCCCTTTCTTGGTCCATGCACTTCTGTCTTTCAACCCCCATCACATATAACTCTTTTGGATTACCGCCCCCAGATGCATGACTCTGCACTTCTTTGCATTGAATCCCAGCTGCCAAATCTAAAACCACTCTTCATGCTTTCTTAAATCACATTTCATTCTCTCTAGTTTTCCATAGTATATCCACACTATTGCAGATCTTAGTATCATCCACAAATAGACAAACTTTACCTTATATCCCTTCTGCAATGTTGCTCACAAAGATATTGAACACAACCAATCCCAACACTAATCTCTGTGGCACACCATTTAACCCAGTTATCTCTTCAGAGTAGTTTCTATTTATCATTAAATACTGTCTTCTATCACTCACCCAGTTTGTAATCCATGCCACCACCTTAGTGCTCACTCCCAAGCATCTCATTTTATTCATAAGTCTTCTATTTGGGATTGTATCAAATACTTTGCTGAAATCCAAGGAAATCAAATCGATTACTCTTCCTTGATCCAATTCTCTTGTCACCCAATCAAAAAAGTAAATCCATGAATCCATGCTACGTCAGGTGATAGGAGTAGTACATGTCACACAGACCTTCACAGTGAGTTCTCACTCAGGCTTTGCCTCACAAGTTACTTCCAGGGGCAATTCTATAATGAGGGTTCCCATACCATAGATCCACAGAATGAGGTTCTGATGGGGCTCCCATTCTCTGCAGCAATAGAAAGATCCCCACAGTGACGGGTGCCATGATATGAAGTCCTGACAATGTTCCCATTCCCCATCAGCAAAAGATCCTGCAGGCACCACTGGATAAAGTGCTGGTATGGTTCCCACTCCCAGCTAGCAATGAAAGGACCCCATGGTCTCAGGCACACTGGATGATATACTGGCTGGTTTTCCACTCTCCACCAACAGGAAGATGACCCCGCAAGTGCCATTGGATGTAATGCTGGCAGGGTTCCCACTCCTCACCAGCAGGGGGATGACCCTATGGTGATCTCATCCCCACATGTCAATGATCAAAGAGAGAACAAGGGCATGTATGTGTGTGTGTGTGTGTGTGTGTGTGTGTGTGTGTGTGAGAGAGAGAGCTAGCAAACGTCTGTGTGTGTGTATGAATGAGAGGCAGCTTGCTTATGTGTATGTGAGAGGCAGCTTTCTTTAATGTGTGTATGTGTGTGTGCATGTGTGTGTGTGAGAGAGAGAGGCAGCTTCCTTTTGCATGTATGACAGAGGCAGTTTGCTTGAGTTTGTGTGTGTGTGTGTGTATGTGTGTGTGTGTAAGAGAGAGAGAGGAGCTTGCTTGTGTGTGAGTGTGAGAGGCAGCTTGCTTAAATGCACATTGGACTTATGTGTCAGTGGCATAGGAACTTTGGATTTTGATAGCACCAATGGTGCCAATGCACTGTGCATTGACATTTCCGATGCACATGAGACTCAATTCTTTCTGCATGCTGGTTTCTCTGGTGGTTTCAGAGTAGTGCCTCTTCTTCTTCAGTGCATATTGCTTATTCAGCCCCATGGATTCAGCCTGTTCTGCATTGGTGGAGACACTTTTAAGGATTTACTGACCAACTCAGTTCCCATGGAGGTAGATGATGCTCCAGAAGGAGCACCAACTACAGTTTTTGAGAGACTTGCTCAGTTCCTACATTTTCCAGGCTCTCATTTCTGTTAATGAAGGGATATCCATCCATAATGGTAATAGTTAGCCTGGTCATGGTCAGGTCCAAGGCAGTGGTAGCATAGTTCATGTTCATTGGTGATGGGCATCCTTCTACCACAATTATAGTTTTTGAACCCAGTCACAATGGATTTCTTCTTACAGGACACGATGAAGAAAAAAGTTATCTTTCTTTTTTTTTTGGAAGTTCTGAAAAATGCTGTTTGGGGGCTGCTGATGCAGTGAGGCAACTTTTTAAGAAAAACATTATGAAGTTTTCACAGAAAAAACCAGAGAGATAGAGTTATGCATCAGTGCTTGTGCGTGGATGAAAAAAGACCGAGGAGACTCATCTGATAATGCTCGAACAAGAATTCCCACACATACTCAACAGAGCAAAAGCTCTACTAGCTAAGAGAAAGAGGTCTACTAGCTAAGAGAAAGATGCAAAAAATTCAGCCCTGCTTAGCAATGGAAAATAAAGAGTTGTAAAAGTAATCATATCATTTTTGTTTACTTCGTTTCATTCTTTTTCATCAGTGAATGGGCATATTCTAAGCATTAAGTAGTGACATGGTATCTCTATGGCCCACTTTTTGCTAAGTACTTTTTTTTTAAGCTACAGCATATCTTCCATCTCTAGGGACCAGTTTTCTTTGGAAGTAAATTATGGGTGCCCCTTTCCTCTCACTAGACAGAAAAGTATTACTCTCAACCACATCTTAGAAGCATCTGTTTGCAGAATTAATTTTTTGTAAAAATCCAGGGCATTCAAAATTGGGCCATTGCATTGCATAGTTCTAATAATGACCTCTTAGCTTCCTCGGACCACTTACTGTGCAATTTCCAGTAGCCCACCTGGGTTCAAAATCCACAGTTGCTTTCATAGCCACCATCCTGGTAAGCAATTTTCAAAGAAAATGTACATATATAGTTTTTCTTTGAGATTTGTTTTAATGAGGGTACATGGGCATAGAAGCCCCCATGAAAGTAACACCTCCTTTTTCTGACCATTGAAGAAAGGGGGATAAAGTACACATTCTGATTTAAAAATGCAATTGTGTGCATATACTTCACTTCCCTAAACTAAAAAACCGACCCCAGAAATGCCCTTTTTTAAATGCAACTATGCTAGTATGTGCATCGTAAACCCTGCATGCACTTTTTAACTGCTCAGAACAGCAATATATCCAGATAGGCCAATTTACCTGGGTAGATGGCTCTGGGAATTGTCCTCCCCATCATATTAAGGACTTAACTTGGTTGAGTCTGTTAATGGGACGGTTGGATAGGGATGTGCATTAGTTTGAAGCAAATGGGGAAAACATGACGAATGAGTCAGTTTTCAAGTTTGGTTCATTGTTTCTATGTTCTATGTGGCAAGAGTTTTTTTTTTTCTTTTCTCTTCAAACCAAACAGAGCGGAGCTGGAGTGGGAAGGGAAAAGAAAGGAAGGAGACCCACCAGCCTATCCCAGCATGACTTTCTCATTTTTTTTTAAACCTGATAGTGAAAGAAAAACTTAAATTTGAGTGCTAGCTATTTTGTTCAGTAATTTCTCTGATGCATTTCAGAGAGGTTCTAATTCTAAAGTTCTTTCTCAGAGTGAAAAAAAGAAGTTTTGAAAAGGATTTATAATGGAAGAAGATAACAAGGCTGGCTATTGCCTTTTGTTACAGCGTCACTGTCAGAGGAGACAATGTAATCTCTCTGTTGACTGTTCCTGGGTTACTGTATTATTCAATGGGGGGGAGTTAAGAGTGTGCCTGCACTTTGCAGCAAATTAAAGAGAGAAATGTCCGTTTCACAGCAGTGATATACGGCAGTGTTTCTGAATGCCATTCAGGTAGAGCAGCCTTTCATCTCTGACTTTCTGTGTGTGGAAAAAAGAGTCAGTTACTGTGTGTATAACTCTTCCACAAACTATGTCACTTAGTAGTGTGATTCTGCATATAGGGGCCTATGCAAAATAAATCGCGGAAAGCGGGTGCTGAAAAGTCCATTATGAAAACTGACACCAAGTTTACCGGCGTCGGTCTTCATAAATCGGCGGTCTACTGAGTTATTATTTTTTTTTTTTTTACTTAAAAAAGTACAGAAAAGCATTTATTTTCTGCTTTTCTGTACTTCTTTTACCTGCGCTCAGCTATTGACACCTGCTCCAGGCAGGCGTTAATAGCTGAGTGATAAATGTGTGTCTGAGACGCACATTTATATTTTGGCATGCGGAGTGAATGAGTAATAGGCTCATTCACATGCATTTGCATTTGATGAGCGCTATTACATTCACTCCGCATCAGACGCTGGTTAAATATAGGCACTAATCCCCCTATTGCATTAGGGGGTGGATTAACGCCTATTTAACCCGTGTCAGAGTGCAGGTTAATCAGTGGCAGGTTATACAGTGGCATAGTCAGTCAGCAAGCAGACAGCATTGTGTTTATTGTGTGGCTCCCTTTGTTTCAAACAAAAGTGATAATGGCTGGTCTGCTGAGCTATTTGCATCCAAACTAGCATTTTGTATACAGTACACTACATTATAACACTGAAACCCCCAAGCCACTACTAATGAGCTGTTTTAAATTCCTTCATGCCACTGGCATCAAAGGATAGATGCATCAACAACAAGGGGAGAAGAAGAGGAAAGGCTTTTAATTCACAGGGAAGAATTAGGGCCAGCACCAGTGACACTACTGGTGATAGTAGTGATAGGACCAGAAATCACAACTAGGGATGTGAATCGTATTTCTGACGACTTTGAAAATATCGTACGATATTTTCAAAGTCGTCAGAAATCGGCGGCTTCCCAAAACCAATAGGAAAACCCCACAAAATTGTTCGTGGGGTTCTCTTATCGTTTTGGGGGAGGGAGGGAAAAATGGCACACATAAACAAGCCCTAAACCCACCCCCGACCCTTTAAAACTGCTCCCT
Organism: Rhinatrema bivittatum; assembly: GCF_901001135.1. Taxonomy (NCBI): domain Eukaryota; kingdom Metazoa; phylum Chordata; class Amphibia; order Gymnophiona; family Rhinatrematidae; genus Rhinatrema; species Rhinatrema bivittatum. The sequence goes on along the minus strand of NC_042617.1, from coordinate 354,958,697 downwards.
TAGGTTCCCCCACCCTCCCGACCCCCCCAAAACATTTTAAAATTACCTGGTGGTCCAGTGGGGGTTCCGGGAGCGCCATTTTTAAAGATGGTGCCGGCCATCCATTACTCCTACCATGTGACAGGGGCCGGCCAATGGCACGGATACCCTGTCACACGGTAAGGGCAAAGGGCCATCGGCGCCATTTTTATTAGTGACAGCCGGCGGCCCGAGAGCGGGAGATCGCTCCTGGGACCCCCACTGGACCACCAGGTAATTTTAAAATGTTTTATTTGGGGGGGGGGGAAGCTAAGGGAGCAGTTTTAAAGGGTTGGGGGTGGGGTTTTTTTTATCGGCTCGGGCGCAGCCGATAAAAAAAAACCCAATCGGACCGCATGAAGGAAAATTCACGATGTGAATCAGAACCGATTCCGGTTCCGATTCACATCCCTAACCACAACCCAGATAGAGAATGTTTTAAGAAAGGGAAACCAGCCATACAAGCCGGTTCAGGTAAGAAGCTGGAATAGCAGCTGCATGTTCCTATCTCAAATGAGTCTAAGAAGGTTGTCATCAGCATAAGCAGTGAGGGACAATTAGGAGTAGAACACTCAAATGAGTACAATGCTCCTTCAATGTCCTCAAGAGCAGCGTCTACAACAGATATTTAGCAAAACAACTGATTCAGATGAATCATGTCAAGGATTTTCAGATTCAGAGGATATTGAACTTCTTCTAGCTGAGGAGGATCTGGGGAGTCATATTACTAAATATGCCTGTTGCACCCATCAGTTGCAGACGGATGCGACCTCTGATGCTCAACTCTTTTTTCCCTGCACCAGCGATACTTGGAAGAATGGCAGCCTCCACCTGCAAACACCGCCTTCCCCGGCATCCCCAGAACGGCGTGGGCGATCCCGTCCACCACCTTGAATCGGGGATTACCTAATGCCAGGCCTTCTCTTAAACACGTCATGGCGGGAACCTCAGGGACGTCCGCTTCGCATGACATCACCTGCCAGTGTATTTAATAGGGATGTGCATTTGTTTGGAACGAATTAGGCAATTTCAACGAAATCCTGAAACAGATTTTTCAGGTTTGCGTGGGGGGAGGGGCAAATTTATTTAAAAAAAACAACCCCAAACCCACCCAACCCTTCTAATTTACTTAATTACAATCCCCCCAAAACTTACCAAAAGTCCCTGGTAGTCCAGCAGGGGACCCAGGAGCGATCTCCTCCTCCTGGGCCGTTGGCTGCCACTAATCAAAATGGTGCCGGTGCCCCTTTTCCCTTACCATGTGACAGGGGCTACCGGTGCCATTAGTTGGCCCCTGTCACATGATAGGAACAATGGATGGCCTGCACCATTTTTTAAAGATGTTACCCAGGTAGAGAGTCCATCAAGCTAGGTTGAGAGAACATTGCACAAATCTCATCTTTGAGTGAGTTTCCTTACTCCGAAGTTCATCAAATCTTCACAAGAGAGCACTGCTCTGTTTGTATGTCTCACTCTGAAAGTCAAAGTGGCCCCTAACCCCTATACTCCTACCTAAACCTCACCTCGAGTACCTAGGTGGGCTTTATATAGCGGTATAAATACCTACCTATTATTATTATTATTAGAAAGGGAATGGTGAATAAAACAGAAAATGTCATAATGCCTCTGTATTGCTCCATGGTGAGACCACACCTTGAATACTGTGTACAATTCTGGTCACCGCATCTCAAAAAAGATTTAGTTACGATAGAAAAGGGTGACCAAAATGATAAAGGGGATGGACCAGCTCCCCTATGAGAACAGGCTAAAGAAGTTAGGACTGTTCAGATTGGAGAAGAGAGGGGATATGATAGAAGTGTTTAAAATCATGAGAGGTCTAGAACGGGTAAAATTGAATCAGTTATTTACTCTTTTGGATAATAGGACTAGGGGGCAGTCCATGAAGTTTGCATGTAGCACATTTAAAACTAATTGGAGAAAGTTCTTTTTCACACAATGCACAATTAAACTCTGGAATTTGTTGCCAGGGGATGTGGTTAGTGCAGTTAGTTTAGCTGGGTTTAAAAAAGGTTTGGATAAGTTCTTGGAGAAGTCCATTACCTGCTATTAATTTAGTTGGCTTAGAAAATAGCCACTGCTATTACTAGCATCAGTAGCATGGGATATACTTAGTTTTTGCGTACTTGCCTGGTTCTTATGGCCTGGATTGGCCACTGTTTGAAACAGGATGCTGGGCTTGATGGACCCTTGGTCAGACCTAGTATGGCATGTTCTTATGTTCTTATGTTTTGTGGATTACAAACTGGTTAAAAAAAAGGAAACAGAGAGTAAGATTAAATAGTCTGTTTTCACAGTGGAAAACGCAAACAGTGGAGTGCATCAGGGATCTGTATTTGGACCAGTGCTTTATAATATATTTATAAATGATCTGGAAAGAGGTACAATGAGTGAGGAGATCACATTTGCAGATGACACAACATTATTTAGAGTAGTTAAATCACAAGTGGATTGTGATAAATTTCAGAGGACCTTGTGAGACTAGATGATTGGGAGACCATATGACAGATGAAATATAATGTGGATAAGTGCAAGGTAATGCATATAGCAGAACATAATCCATGCTACACAATGTTGGTCAATTTTAAGATTTACCACCAAGAAAAGTCATAGTTAATTGTCAGCTCAGTGTGCTGCAGCATTCAAAAAAGAAAATAGAATGTTAGGAATTATTAGGAATGGAATGGCAAATAAAACGAAGGATGTCATAATGCATCTGTATTGCTGAATGGTTAGACCGCACTTTGAATACTCTGTGCAATTCTGGTTGCCGCATCTCGGAAAGGATATAGTCGCACTGGAGAAAGTACAGAGAAAAGTAACCAAAATGATAACGGGCATGGAACGGCTCCCTTATGAGGAAAGGCTAAAGAGGTTAGAGCTGTTCAGGTTGGAGAAGAGGCAGCTGAAGGCAGATATGATAGAGATCTACAAAATCATGAAAGGACTTCAATGGGTAAATGTGAAATGGTTATTTACCCTTTCTGATAATACAAGGACTAGAGGGCAGTCCATGAGGTTAGCAAGTAGCACATTTAAAACAAATCAGAGACCTTTTTTTCACTCAATGCACATTTAAGGTCTGGAATTCATTACCAGAGAATGTGATTAAGGCAGCTACTGTAGCTGGGTTAAAAAAAGGTTTGGATAAGTTACTGGATGAAATCCATAAACTGTTCTTAATCAATAGAGAATAGCTACTGCTTTTTGCCAGCATTCGTAGTATGGGATCTATTTAATGTTTGGGTACTTGTGACTTGTAATGGCCGCTGTTGGAGACAGGATACTGGGTTTGATGGACCCTTGGTCTGTCCAAGTATGGCATATCTTATGTTCTTAAGGAATGGCATATGCAAATGAGGCTGCATTGTATGCATGGTAAACAGCATGATATAATCTCCTCATATGTTACCTACTGAGCAGGTGACTCAGGTGTTACATTTTTACCATGAATGTTAAAGCCTCAAGTGCCTATCTCCAACTGGAAATTGCCTTGTTAAGCAGCCGAAAGTGAAAGGGCATCATTAGCAAGGGAGCTTTCCTCTCTGACCCCCCCTCTCAGTTTCACCAATGAAAGCTGGTCCCTTCCCTATCCTTCTAGTCAGCAACATCACAATCTTCCTCCTAAAATGCCATCTTGCATCAAGAGTGCATCAGTTCTGTCGGCTCCATTAGAATTTCCCACCCCCAGAATGCCAGCATAACTTCAAAACACCTCTTCCCATGGCTTCCCTTCTGCAGGAAGCCCTGACCCACAAAGATCTTTGCCACCTCTCTGGAATGAAGACTTACTATTCCAGAGGGTTCTGCTGCTCACAAGTAGTAGGGTCATCAGAGTCCTCCTTCACGCACCAGCGCTGAATAATGCCATTAGGGACAATTCACCCATTCGTTCCATAGGGGTAGCAAGAAGACTGGGGCTTCCAGCTGGTGGAATATTTTTTGAGGGTAATGTGCAAGTGTTAAGGGAGCGCTAGGGAGCGATCCCGTTTCCAGGGAGAATTGTGTGTCCTTGGATCACAGCGCGACTGCAGAGAGCAACTCTGTGGAAGCGCCGAGGCAGGTGAGACATATACCAGCACAGGCAGACAGGCTAAAGACCAGGGACTCGGACCTCCACCGAACCTGATGCATCAGTAGAGACACAACAGCGCAATGCTGGTCTCTGGGGTAGCCCTCCAGCCACTCGATAGCCCTTTTGGACCTGTCATACAGGAACGGCAAATGCGCCAGGATGGACAGAGGTTGAGGGCAGATGATGAAACTGGAACAAGATTTGAAGACTGAAGACACAATCAGATGAAGACTCTTGAAGAGATGATCAGACGAGGACTCTTGAAGACATAATCAGACAAAACTTGAAGACAGGGTCAGACAATGCTGGATAAGGTTGAGGCAAGGCTGAATAGAACATCAGGGACACTGATGAAGACACTTGATGAGTGGATAGATGACAGAAGAGTTAAAACTCAGTATGAAGGAATATGGCCAAGTTGCGTAGCAGCAACCATCCTGGACTGAGCTTCGGGGATCCGTCGTGATCGGTGCAGGCCAACCTGAAGAAGTGACAACTTCAGACTCAGTGTTGAAGACACATCTGAAGGTCATCCTGAAGTTGGACAGAGGACAGCAGCCCACTAGGAGGTAGATCCAGAACCAAGACATCTGAGAAGAAGGCTACCCTGATGAGGGAACCAAAGAGTCTGAAGGCTACCTTGAATAAGGAGCCAAAAAGGGACTGAATGCTTAGCAACAAAAGAACTGAAGATGAAGATGTCAATAGGATATGAAGATGAAGACAACTTGACACGAAGATGTCTGGAACGTCAGGACATCTGGACTTCATCCCCCAGGGCACTGAGTCAAGAGCATCATGGAGGTGTTGAGAGAACTGGAGAGCAAGACATCAAAGACATCTGGACATCTGGACTTCAGACCCCCAGGTCACTCAACCAAGAGCATTGAAGAGGCTCCGAGAGGCAGAACAACTGGATGACGGACTTCAGGCAGGACAGGACATTAGAAGGCAAGGACTTCAGGAAGATCTGATGGTGAGGACATCAGGAGGGTCGGACGTCGAAGACATATGAAGACAAGGACAGGATCTGGTGAGAGACCAAACATGGAACAAAGTTGTAGACGAAGGATCAGGAATCACAAATGAAGACAAGGAAATTCCCACGAATAACAGAATGCCTTGAAGAAGCTGAGGAGGATAGGGGTGTGCATTTGTTTTCGACGTATTGTGAATCCACAACATGTATGCCATATTCGTTGTATTCGTGGGGGTTCTGAAACATATGACAAACCCCCTCGAATACAATGGATCACCAATGAATAGGCCCCCCACCCTCCTGACCCCCCAAGACTTGCCAAAAGTCCTTGGTGGTCCAGCGGGGTTCCTGGAGCTATCTCCTGCACTCGGGCTGTCGGCTGCCGGTATTCAAAATGGCGCCGATAGCCTTTACTCTTACTATGTCACAGGGGCTATCGGTGCCATTTTGAATACCAGCAGCCGACAGCCCGAGTGCAAGAGATCGCTTCAGGAACCCCACTGGACTACCAGGTACTTTTGGCAAGTCTTGGGGGGGGGGGGTGTCAGGAGGGTGGGGGGTTGTAGATAAATAACTTTAAAGGGTTGGGATGGGGTTTTTTGGGGGGAACGAATGTATTTTCAAACCTACCTCTAATGGCTAAATTAATTGAAAAAACAGTACAAAAACAACTTTCTGAGCACTTAGATAACAACAATATCCTTTACCCATCACAGCACGGCTTCCGTAAGCACTATAGCACTGAAACACTCCTACTTGCACTAACAGATAATATACTAAGAGGTTTCGACAGTGGAAAACATTATATTCTGGTATTACTAGACTTAGCAGCAGCATTTGATACAGTTAACCACAAAATACTAATTAAAAGGCTCGAAGAAATAGGACTACAAGACAAAACAATCACATGGTTCAAATCATATCTAAATAATAGAACATTTCAAGTTCAAATTAAAAACACTCTATCCGAAAAAATTACCCTAAAAACAGGAGTCCCACAAGGGTCAGCACTCTCAGCTACGCTTTTTAATATATATCTACTGCCACTATGCCATCTCCTCGCCGGATTAGGAATCATTCACTATGTCTACGCTGATGACATCCAATTAATCTTACCAATAGATTACACTATTGAAAAAACAATGGGTTTAGCCGTTATGTACCTGGACATAGTAAAGCAACTATTAAACCAAATGGAACTGATAATAAACATCGATAAAACTGAATGCATACACTTAGAAAGGAAAAGCATGAATATTACACAAACCCCAGTAATTCTCAATAACAACCTAAAAATCGATTTAGCCAAAAAAGTGCGCAATCTCGGAGTAATAATTGACAATGAACTGAACCTCAAACAACACATATCACTAAAGGTGAAGGAAGGGTATGCAAAGCTCATGGTTTTCAGAAAGCTAAAACCATTACTCTCGCTGCCAAACTTCCATACAGTGCTTCAATCGCTGATATTTGCAAGCACTGACTACTGTAATGCTTTACTACTCGGCCTACCCTATACTACTGTAAGACCCCTGCAAATTTTACAAAACGCCGCAGCTAGAATTCTCACTGGGAAAATTAAAAGGGATCACATCACAGATACACTCGCCACTCTACATTGGCTACCCATTGAACAAAGAATACAGTTCAAAGCACTCTGCACAATACACAAACTTATCCATGACGAAAAAGCAGAATGGCTGAACACAGCACTTCGAGTCCACGTTCCACACAGAAATTTAAGATCAGCAAACAGAGCACTTTTAACCATTCCATCCGTGAAAACAGCAAGACTTACGCAAGTCAGAGAACATGCACTGTCTCTGGCTGGTCCCATTTTATGGAACTCCATGCCCCTTGAACTTAGACTCCAGAGTAACCATAAATTTTTCAAAACACAACTCAAAACCTGCCTTTTCAAACTAGCCTTCAACAAAGAGAGTGATGCAAGCATGTAAACAAGAATAAGCGGACATGTAGCACCAAGCTCACAAATTCCAGTTACTACTGGAAATTAGCTCACCACTAATTTTAACTATAGTCAAACCACAGGATACACCGCTATAAAACATACAATCCCCCAATTGATTTTCTTCATATGCATAATCCTTATAGTAAATTATATTAGTCTATATTGTTTGTTACCGAATAGTACTGGCACCACCTATGTAAATTATGATCCATATTCACTTTGATATTGGTGCACTATTGTAAACCGTTATGATGGTAAATAACTTAATGACAGTATATAAAAACGCTTAAATAAATAAATATGAATGGATCGGGGGCCCCCGAGAATGGATGCAATGGATTTGGGCCCCTACGAATCCGAATCCCGAATGGGACGAATCGGTCCCTGCTGCACATCCCTAGAGGAGGACAACATTGGAGACTTCTGGACCGAAGAGCTGGAACGGAGGATCCAGGAGCAGTCCATCTCCATGACTGACTCCTTGCAAAGGCAACGAAGAGTTGAAGCCTGGGCCCTTTTGTAGGACTGAAGAGGAACACCCAGAATGACATCATGAGGAGGAGCCAGGAGGACTGGCCCTTTAAATCTGGAGGAGAGGTGCGGCCCCGCACCTAAGGAGGCAGGACCAGGGATAGCAGCCATGCTGTGAAGCAAGGAAGCAGGCCCGAGGCGTTGATGGCCTCCTGGCCGCAAGGAGGAGCAATGGTGGCGGCTCCCAGCCACGGAGGGTGATGCCTCTGGCAGGTGATGCCTCTGGCAGGCGTAACTTGTGAGATAAAGGTACGGGGTTTTTATTCGGGCTAGGGGGCAGGACAGGTAGGGGAAGGGAGGGTAAAGTGTGGGGAAGGTGGGGGGGGAATGGGGAAAGCCAGCTGGTCTCCCCGAGGGCTCGGCGTGCGCAAGGTGCACTAGTGTGCACACTCTTGCGCACACTGACCCCTAATTTTATAACATGTGTGTGGCTGCGCGCGCATGTTATAAAATCGGGCGTACATTAGTGCACGTCAGTTTGCGCGCACAAAAGTACGTCGCGCGCATACCTTTTAAAATCTGCCACTATATTTTTAGCGAGTCATATCCTAAATATATTTTTGGATGGGTTTTATTGTATAGGCTCCATAGTGTACAACATACCATTCATTAGGATGTTATATTTTAGGATAGATTTTTAATTAAAATAAAACCTTAGTTGACAAACCTAGAACATCTTTACCACCCTGATGGCAGATGCACTTCATTTGTTCTCAGTTCTAGTTTTTGGTCATGACAGTCAGCAATGCTCAACACACCTGCATGCCCTCCGAAAACTTGCTATAAATCACACCACAAATTAAAGGTCCTAAAGTCAATCTCTATATTTAATTATCATTTATTAACAAGATATTTCTTATAAATACATTCAATATGACTCTTACCTGAACACTCTAAAATCACACTCATGCATGTGTGTGATTTTAGAGTGTTCAGATAAGGGTCCGAGTAGGTAACATAAAGAACAGCCATATTGAATGTATTTATAAGAAATATCTTGTTAATAAATGATAATTAAATATAGAGATTGACTTTAGGACCTCTGATTTGTGGTGTGATTTATAATCAGCAATGCTCAGCATGGTCATTTTTAGAGGAAAACAGAAAGGATTCCTTGTGATAATTTTTTAAACAATAAGTAAAAACAGAAAATTGTAGAATATTCCAGATGATTTCAAATTACAGATAAACCTAGAAGTATGTCAGAGAGACTACAAAGTATACAAAAAGTCTATTTTGATTCATTACTTTCATCAAACTATTATTAGCTAATGGATAAATCCGTGCAATAACTAGCAATTTAAAAATGCTTCGGTTGCACATTTTTTGTACAAGATATTTCTGAATACCCAGCTTTCTCTGCTCCTTATGTCTTTAAGTGAGTGATAATAAGATTAAGGGAGCCTTTCTTAATATGACACTAATGCAGATTTTATGAGGTGCATTTCACTTATGACAATCTCCAGTAAATAATGTTTTGGGGATTTTTTTTTTTTTTTTGTGAACTCTAAATTGGATTTTTATATCAGTCCCATGGGAGCAAACAGGATAACATGCTGGTAAATAGTAACAATTAATTTTATATCCGAGACTCTCTAAAAAGAGTAGCCTAGTGGTTAGAACAGCAGGCTATGAACCAAGAAAATGAGAGACCAAATCCCACTGCTACTCCTTGTGACCTTGCATAAGTTGCTTTATCTTAGTTGCTTCAGGTACAGTCTTCACTGGTAAATGCACTGAGATTAAGGAAATACTTATACAGTCTGAATAAGTGAATATAATTTGCTATGAGGTATCAAAAAGCAGAATATTATAAATAAACAAGGAAACCAACATTTCCATGGGTGGGTGATCAAATATTTTTGACAATCAACTCCAGAGTTAGTAATTATTACTATGATCCTCAACGTATTGTCCATATGGGACATATGTTTTATTTTATATTTAGTTTATAACACCAATCACAATTTCATATCTGATATTATAATCTATACTATGCACGATATGTTGTTACAGTACAGTGTATATATAAAAGATTCCCACCAATGTTCATCTATGAAGCACTTAATTAAACTGGAGGAACAGCCCGACTATTGAAGACATCAGATGGTAGCATCTTTGTGTGTGTAGGGCTCTTAGCTTCATGTCACATCATGCTCAGCTCAGAACATCTCGGGTAATAATAATTTGTTCAGCCTGTCTGTGGGTAAAATAAATTGTTATGTAAACACAGAAGTACATAGCAGTCAAATTGCAAATGGCAAAACTACAGATATACTGCAGGCTTTGGAGAGGGGTATGACAGATGGCAATTAAGCCTGAAACTGGTAAAATATAACAGTTTTCCCATCACACAGAATATTCATTTCCCATTGTTAATAAATTTATTTCTAATGCACGTGGGCAATAGAAGAATGTACAGTATAGTGTAATGAACCAGGAGGTTCACACATGCTAAACCAAATATGGCAAATATGGTCTCCAGCAGACAGAGGGAGCTCTGATTGCCAACCAACCTATAGGGATTAGGGAACTCTATTCTTGAAGGGGAAAGAAAACTAAGCTAGATTTCCCTCGGGGATGATAAAACCCAGAGCAACAAGGGATATAGAACTGCTGGGAAACATAGTCTGCTGGGCTCTGGCAATGAACCAATCGGGATCAGGATAGCTAATGCAGAGAGCTGTGCCACTGATGGGGAAGAACAGCTGGAGGTAATTGAGAGGCTGCTACTGAAAGTCAGTGTGTGTTTTTTAAGCAAAGCAGCACCTGTGTTTCAATACAGCAGGGTGCAGAGTTGGAAGGGCTTACCCAAACTATGCATTGTTATGGCGATTGTTCTGGTGCACGGAAGCTGCAAGAGGTATTGTGAGGATGCAAGCACTAGGGAGACCAGGTGGGGCAGGTGCTGGCCTACTGTTATTACCCAAACACTGTAGAGTAAAACCCAGTATCTGAACAAAAGACCATAAAGCTGGAAGTGTAAAGCAATCCTTGGCACTTAGAATAAAATAGCTTTTCAGTGCAAACAGCTGTCTGTGGGCGTGTATCCTAGAGATTGTCAGCAGGTTGTGCAGCACTTGGGATAATAGTCCAGCCCAAAACTTTTAAAGGTTAAGTTACTGCAAAGTGCAAGCAGATCTTATTTTAATAATATGCTGACAAATTATCATTGTTTTTAGGAATGTGCAGAAAAAAATAATTTCTATTTGTTGATTTGTTTCATGGGCACCTTAATTCATTTCATTAATTTCATTACAAAACAAAATTTGTTTATTCATTTGTTTGTCACTAAAATCAATGAGGGAAGCACTGCAGCCTATTTTGGGCTCAGAATTAAAGTGTTCTCATCAATTCTAATGAAACTTGTGGGAAACATCATAAGAAGGGGGAAAGAACTCAAAAGGGATGTGGCAAAGTGGCACCAAAAGTGGCATAAAAGGGGCAAAGGGGTAGCATCAGTGGCAGGAACTTTCCACAGGAAGTCAGGCATAATAAAACTGGAAATAGTAATGTACCCCAAATAGAGTGGGATGCAGAGGAGAAGACAGATGCTGGGAGCCATGCTGGATAATCTCAACAGACCTCAGATTTCAGCAGTGGGACCTGGATCGCGAAGCAGGAGTGCATGCGGAGTATGTTCCGCTCCTCAGAGTGGGTTGCCCAATATATGTGAGGTTTGCTTTATTAACAAAGCTTTTCCTGTATTCTATAGCTGAACACAGGCTCTTACATTTCTTAATTTGAAAGAGTGATAGAAAGACCATAAAGCATCATGACAAGCATAAAGCAGCCACTCAGAATGGCAAGAACATGCCAAGGCTCCATGTTAGGGGCAAAGGACACCAACCAAGTTGTTAGAAAGTGCTAGGCAGGGAGAAGCCAGAGGAAATTCAAGGAGGAGGCCTGATGTCATTTTCTAAGGAACTGGTTGTTCGGGTTGGAGTTTGTCTTCACTGGAGGCTAACCACTAGGGATGTGAATCGTTTTCCATATCGTCTTAACGATAGAAATCGTGTGGCAGGGCAAGAAAATCGTCTTAGGCACGATTTTTTAGTTAAAAAATCGTTAAAAATCGTTTTTTTCCGATTAGTGCGCACTAACTCGAGTTAGTGCGCACTAACGGGAGTTAGTGCGCACTAACTGGGAGTTAGTGCGCACTAACTGAAAATGATACAATTTGACACTTTTCAGGTCAGTTAAGGTCAGTTTAGGAATGAATATGTATTCCTATTGGCTGCCCTCTTATTTATTCATGTTACCAAGTTTCCTACTGACAGTATATGGGGGATGGGAAATGGAAACAGTTGGTAGCTTGACAAAACAAGTAATGTGATCAGTCAATGTGACTAGAACTTGTGCCCTAACCCTGATACCAGGGGTATTGTGATCTTCCTGCACACAGTGCCCTATCCCTATTAATACCAGGAGTGTTGTGATCTTCCTGCACACAGTGCCCTATCCCTAATACCAGGGGTGTTGTGATCTTCCTGCACACAGTGCCCTATTCCTGATACTGGGGGTGTTGTGATCTTCCTGCACACAGTGCCCTATTCCTGATACCGGGGGTGTTGTGATCTTCTTGCACACATCCCGATATCAGGGATAGGGCACTGCATGCAGGAAGATCACAACACTCCTGGTATTAATAGGGATAGGGCACTGCATGCAGGAAGATCACAACACTCCTGGTATTAATAGGGATAGGGCACTGCATGCAGGAAGATCACAACACCCCTGGTATCAGGGATAGGGCACTGTGTGCAGGAAGATCACAAGACCCCGGAGGAGTGAGGGTCAGGCAGCTCCCCCCTGTCTGTGAAGCCAGCCTCTCACTAGTAATGCAGGGAGGGAGCTGTCTCAGACTTCACCATCCTCCCCCCCCCCCTTCCCCCACACACCATTCAATAGCTGGGACATAGGGGAAGTCAGGAGTGAGGGTCAGGCAGCTCCCCCCTGTCTGTGAAGCCAGCCTCTCACTAGTAATGCAGGGAGGGAGCTGTCTCAGACTTCACCATCCACCCCCCCCCCTCACCCACACACCATTCACTAGCTGGGACATGGGGGAAGTCAGGAGTGAGGGACAGGCAGCTCCCCCCTGTCTGTGAAGCCAGCCTCTCACTAGTAATGCAGGGAGGGAGCTGTCTCAGACTTCACCATCCTCCCCCCCCCCCCCTCACCCACACACCATTCACTAGCTGGGACATGGGGGAAGTCAGGAGTGAGGGTCAGGCAGCTCCCCCCTGTCTGCAAAGCCAGCCTCTCACTAGTAATGCAGGGAGGGAGCTGTCTCAGACTTCACCATCCTCCCCCCCCCCCCCTCACCCACACACCATTCACTAGCTGGGACATGGGGGAAGTCAGGAGTGAGGGTCAGGCAGCTCCCCCCTGTCTGTGAAGCCAGCCTCTCACTAGTAATGCAGGGAGGGAGCTGTCTCAGACTTCACCATCCTCCCCCCCCCCCCTCACCCACACACCATTCACTAGCTGGGACATGGGGGAAGTCAGGAGTGAGGGTCAGGCAGCTCCCCCCTGTCTGTGAAGCCAGCCTCTCACTAGTAATGCAGGGAGGGAGCTGTCTCAGACTTCACCATCCTCCCCCCCCCCCTCACCCACACACCATTCACTAGCTGGGACATGGGGGAAGTCAGGAGTGAGGGTCAGGCAGCTCCCCCCTGTCTGCAAAGCCAGCCTCTCACTAGTAATGCAGGGAGGGAGCTGTCTCAGACTTCACCATCCTCCCCCCCCCCTCACCCACACACCATTCACTAGCTGGGACATGGGGGAAGTCAGGAGTGAGGGTCAGGCCGCTCCCCCCTGTCTGTGAAGCCAGCCTCTCACTAGTAATGCAGGGAGGGAGCTGTCTCAGACTTCACCATCCACCCCCCCCCCTCACCCACACACCATTCACTAGCTGGGACATGGGGGAAGTCAGGAGTGAGGGACAGGCAGCTCCCCCCGTCTGTGAAGCCAGCCTCTCACTAGTAATGCAGGGAGGGAGCTGTCTCAGACTTCACCATCCTCCCCCCCCCCTCACCCACACACCATTCACTAGCTGGGACATGGGGGAAGTCAGGAGTGAGGGTCAGGCAGCTCCCCCCTGTCTGTGAAGCCAGCCTCTCACTAGTAATGCAGGGAGGGAGCTGTCTCAGACTTCACCATCCTCCCCCCCCCCCTCACCCACACACCATTCACTAGCTGGGACATGGGGGAAGTCAGGAGTGAGGGTCAGGCAGCTCCCCCCTGTCTGCGAAGCCAGCCTCTCACTAGTAATGCAGGGAGGGAGCTGTCTCAGACTTCACCATCCTCCCCCCCCCCTCACCCACACACCATTCACTAGCTGGGACATGGGGGAAGTCAGGAGTGAGGGTCAGGCAGCTCCCCCCTGTCTGTGAAGCCAGCCTCTCACTAGTAATGCAGGGAGGGAGCTGTCTCAGACTTCACCATCCTCCCCCCCCCCCTCACCCACACACCATTCACTAGCTGGGACATGGGGGAAGTCAGGAGTGAGGGTCAGGCAGCTCCCCCCTGTCTGTGAAGCCAGCCTCTCACTAGTAATGCAGGGAGGGAGCTGTCTCAGACTTCACCATCCTCCCCCCCCCCCCCTCACCCACACACCATTCACTAGCTGGGACATGGGGGAAGTCAGGAGTGAGGGTCAGGCAGCTCCCCCCTGTCTGTGAAGCCAGCCTCTCACTAGTAATGCAGGGAGGGAGCTGTCTCAGACTTCACCATCCTCCCCCCCCCCCCTCACCCACACACCATTCACTAGCTGGGACATGGGGGAAGTCAGGAGTGAGGGTCAGGCAGCTCCCCCCTGTCTGTGAAGCCAGCCTCTCACTAGTAATGCAGGGAGGGAGCTGTCTCAGACTTCACCATCCTCCCCCCCCCCCCTCACCCACACACCATTCACTAGCTGGGACATGGGGGAAGTCAGGAGTGAGGGTCAGGCAGCTCCCCCCTGTCTGTGAAGCCAGCCTCTCACTAGTAATGCAGGGAGGGAGCTGTCTCAGACTTCACCATCCTCCCCCCCCCCCCGCACCCACACACCATTCACTAGCTGGGACATGGGGGAAGTCAGGAGTGAGGGTCAGGCAGCTCCCCCCTGTCTGTGAAGCCAGCCTCTCACTAGTAATGCAGGGAGGGAGCTGTCTCAGACTGGTATCAGGGTTAGGGCACTGTGTGCAGGAAGATCACAACACTCCTGGTATTAATAGGGATAGGGCACTGTAAGAGATGACTGTAGTAGATTGAATAAAGATCTGATGTTTCTGCTCTCCTCACACCAAACAAAAACAACACACAAGCAGAGAAGCCCTTCTTACAAAGCTGAGCTAGTGAGTTAAGTAGGAGGAAAAGTAAACATACTGGTGCCAGTGTGGCTACTTAAAAAATACACTTACCAACAATCAATTACATATATTTGAACTGTGTACAGTTCCAGCCAGGACCACCTTTCTAAAATGCACAGTGATTGGCAAATTCAACATGCACTAGCATTTCAGGTGCCTGCTAACAAAAATAATAAACAAACAAGTTCTAGTCACGTGAGTGCTGATCATTACATTACTTTTTTTGTCAAGCTTCCAACTGTTTCCATTTCACATCCCCCCAACCATATTGGTAACATCAATAGATAAGAGCACAGCCAGCCAATAGGAATACATACATACATATTCATTCCTAAGTGACCTTTACTGACCTGGGAAGTGTGAACACTTTGTTTCATTTTCTGTTGGTGTTCGTTAGTTTCCAGTTCCATTTCCCATCCCCCCAACCATCACCTCAGTGGTAACCTTGGTAATATCAATAGATAAGAGGGCAGCCAGCCAATAGGAACACATATTCATTCCTAACTGACCTTCAGTGACCTGGAAAGTGTTTATTTGTATCATTTTCAGTTAGTGCGCACTAAATCGAGTTAGTGCGCACTAACGGGGAGTTAGTGCGCACTAACTCGAGTTAGTGCGCACTAACACGATTTAACAATTTTTAACGATAAATCGTTAGAATTTCTATTGTATCGTGTTCTATAACGATTTAAGACGATATAAACATTATCGGACGATAATTTTAATCGTTGAAAAATGATTCACATCCCTACTAACCACTAGCTGTTTAATATCTTGTTATTCAGGTGTTGCGACCATCACTTCCCGACGGCTTCACTCCGCCTTCCTTTCCTTTCTTGCGGCTCCTCCTGATCTTCAAGGACGTATGGCTGCTGCAGCGTCCGCCTGCAGTCCTCTCCAGCGTCCCCAGACCGGCTTGGGTGCGTGCGCCGCGCGGCCCTCATTCTTATTTCCTTATCGGCACGTTCCTCAGGGGCGTCCCCCTGGGATGATGTCACGCTGCCCGGATATTTAAGCCTACACTTTATTGCTAGCCGTTGAGTTAGCAAGGGGAATTCTTACAGATGGGATTCGCTCTCCGTACCCAGCTACACTGCCTCTCCAAATTCTATTGGACTCTTTCTGCTAACGGGGTACCTGCTCCTTGAGGGCCTCTTTTGCTTCTTTCAGGTCACTATCAGGTAACCAGTACTCACTCCTCAAAGGCCCATGTTCTCTGACCCGCTGCTTGCATCTATCTCCTCTTCTACTTGGAAGAATCGCTACAGACACCATCAGTGAGTACTACTATCATCCACTCCTCAGAGCTGTCTCCCTGGAACCAGGTACTCGCTCCTCGAGGGCCTGCCTCCGTTCCAGCACCAGTGCCATCTACTACATGGAACCGCTGTATGAGTACTTTGCCAATGAGTCTCTCTGCTCCAAGGGATCTGGTACTCGCTCCTCAAGGGCCATCTCTCCCTACCTCAGGGCTTCTCCATACTTGGGACTCTGTGAATGTTCTAATGTACTCATTTTCTCAGTTCTCTCCACTACAGCATTGCTACTGGAGGAACCGCTGTTCCAGCGCCCTGGGGAATACTAGCCCAGCCGGGCTACATCTTCTACTCACTACTGCCACCTCTGGTGGCTTCTTAAACTGTCTAAATAAAGATATAATCTGTGTTTGTGTGTCCAGAGCTGAGCCTGACCTGTGGCCCCTCACAGGACTTCCCCCGTGGGCGTGGTCAGCTGCCACAGTGTCCAAGGGTCCACCCAAACCTTACTAATTATAACAGATTGCTAACTTCATGGATCTGGCACAGCTCAATGCCTTGCAGGCCATTCCGGGCCTGGCCCTGCGCATTGCTAAACAAAAGACGATTTGGAGAAACTCACTTCTGCGTTCCATCAGCTGCATGCACAGAAGACTCAGGGCGCTGCTTCCAGTAATGATGGTCAGTTACCTGAAGTAACTATAAAGACTATGGTACCTCTGGCTGCTCCAGTTCGTTTCTATGGAGAGATTCAAAGAACTAGAGGTTTCCTAAATCAGTGCTGCATGCATTTTGCATTACAGCCTTCTCACTTCCTCACAGCCAATGCCAAGACTACTTATATTCTATCTTATCTTAATGGAAGGGCCTTGTCCTGGGCCTCAACACTGTGGGAACATACGGATAATAATAATAATAATGATCCAATTCTGCAGGATACTGATGGATTTTTGGATTTGTTTAAATCCGTTTTTGATGATCCTGCTCGAGTGACTGTTGCTGGTTCTGCTCTGGTGGACCTGAAGCAAGGCAACCAACCACTAGTTGATTTTGCAATAGAGTTCAAGTCTCTTGGTACGGAATTATGCTGGGATTCCAAATGTCTGAAAACCCTCTTCTTCAGAGGTCTGGATACTCACTTGAAAGACGAGTTGGCGCTCGTGAGACACCAGACTCACTGGATGAACTAGTGGCTTTGGCTACTAGAAATGACCACCAGCTTCATGATAAGGTGAAAGAACTCAAACCTAGTAAAAGACCGGTTCAGAAGGAGGTTTGTACTAAACCTGCACTTCGGTTGGTTCCAGCAATATCCATCGCCAGTGGAGAGCAACCAATGCAACTTGGTCACAGTCACCTAACTTCAAAAGAGAGAAGACTTCGAAAGAGGCATGGCCTGAGTATGTTCTATGGACAAGCTGGTCACGATGTCCCAACATGCCCAATTCGTCCGGAAAATGGATGGGCCTAAGTCC
Source organism: Rhinatrema bivittatum (assembly GCF_901001135.1). NCBI lineage: Eukaryota > Metazoa > Chordata > Amphibia > Gymnophiona > Rhinatrematidae > Rhinatrema > Rhinatrema bivittatum. The sequence goes on along the minus strand of NC_042617.1, from coordinate 354,941,021 downwards.
TGTGGAAGGACTGTTCTTAGGTCTTACTATGCCTTCTCTTCTGCTCTCCCAGTCTCCCTGATCTGCGGACCATCCAAATTTCAAACTCTTGCCCTGGTGGATTCAAGGGCAGGAGGCAACTTTATACCTTGACGCCTAGTGGAACATTTGAGGATTCCCCTCGTCACTTTGAAGGTTCCACTGCTTTTATCATCTATCCATGGAGAGTCTTTGCTGGGTGACATGACTGTCGCACTGAACCAGTGACCCTTTGCACCGGAGCCCTCCATACTGAGTCAATTCCCTTCTTTGTGTTAGAGAAGGCTATGCACCCTATCGTTCTGGGGTTACCCTTGTTGCAGTTGCATCAGCCTCAATTCGACTGGGCCACCTTGGAACTCTCCCACTGGGGTCCAGATTGTCATGGCAATTGCCTTAGGGAGGTTTCTCCTGTCCTCTGCATGCCTACAACTCCAGTGATGTCAGGACTGCCGCTTCAATAAGCATCATTCTGTGATGTGTTCTCCAAAGAAGCTGCTAACATCCTTCCTCCACATAGATCTTACGACTGTGCCATAAGGCTGAAACCGAACACTGAACCTCCTAAAGGACATGTCTATCCACTCTCTGTAACAGAAAATATGGCTATGTCCGAGTACATCGAGGAGAATTTACAGAAAGGATCCATTAGACCATCAAAGTCTCCAGCCGGCGCAGGCTTCTTCTTTGTGGGGAAGAAGAAAGGTACCTTACGTCCTTGTATCGACTATTGAGGTCTGAACGAGATCACAATCAAAGACCGATATCCCCTGCCTTTAATCTCAGAGCTGTTCGACCGGCTTCAAGGTGCCAAGATATTCTCGAAACTTGACCTGAAGGGAATCTATAACTTAATTCACATTTTCAGTGGCAACGAATGGAAAACAGCCTTCAACACTCGAGATGGTTATTTCAAGTACTTAGTAATGCCCTTCGGCCTGTGCAACTCACCCGTCTCAGGATGCATCTTTTCAAGATACATTTTCCAAAGAAGCCGCAGACGTACTCCCTCCATACAGATCCTATGACTGCGCCATCAATTTGAAGCCTAACACTGAACCACCCAAAGGCAGGGTTTACCCTCTCTCCGTGGTAGAAAATAAAGCTATGTCTGAATACATACAGGAGAATCTTCAGAAAGGCTTCATAAGACCCTCCAAGTTTCCTGCCGGTACAGGCTTCTTTTTTGTGGGGAAGAAAGACGGGATGTTGCGTCCATGCATTGACTTCAGAGGTCTAAATGATATCACTGTGAAAGACCGCTATCCCTTACCAATCATATCAGAGGTATTTGATAGACTACAGGGAGCCAAGATATTCTACAAGCTTGACCTCAAGGGAGCCTACAATCTAGTTCACATTCACTCTGGCGATGAATGGAAGACTGCCTTCAATTAGAGATGTGAATCGTTTTCCATATCGTCTTAACGATAGAAATCGTGTGGCAGGAGAAGAAAATCGTGTTTGGCATGATTATTTCATTGAAAAATTGTTAAAAATCGTTTTTTCCGATTAGTGCGCACTAACTCGAGTTAGTGCGCACTAACTCAAAATGATACAAATAGACACTTTCCAGGTCACTGAAGGTCAGTTAGGAATGAATATGTGTTCCTATTGGCTGGCAGCCCTCTTATCTATTGATGTTACCAAGGTTACCACTGAGGTGATCGTTGGGGGGATGGGAAATGGAACTGGAAACTCATGAACATCAACAGAAAATGAAACAAAGTGTTCACACTTCCCAGGTCAGTAAAGGTCACTTAGGAATGAATATGTATGTATGTATTCCTATTGGCTGGCTGTGCTCTTATCTATTGATGTTACCAAGGTTACCACTGAGGTAATGGTTGGGGGGATGTGAAATGGAAACAGTTGGAAGCTTGACATGTGATGATCAGCACTCACGTGACTAGAACTTCTTTGTTTATTATTTTTGTTAGCAGACACGTGCATGTTGAATTTGCCAATCACTGTGCATTTTAGAAAGGTGGTCCTGGCTGGAACTGTACACAGTTCAAATATATGTAATTGATTGTTGGTAAGTGTATTTTTTAAGTAGCCACACTGGCACAAGTATGTTTACTTTTCCTCCTACTTAACTCACTAGCTCAGCTTTGTAAGAAGGGCTTCTCTGCTTGAGTGAGGGTCAGGCAGCTCCCCCCTGTCTGTGAAGACAGCCTCTCACTAGTAATGCAGGGAGGGAGCTGTCTCAGACTTCACCATCCTCCCCCCCCCCTCACCCACACACCATTCACTAGCTGGGACATGGGGGAAGTCAGGAGTGAGGGTCAGGCAGCTCCCCCCTGTCTGTGAAGCCAGCCTCTCACTAGTAATGCAGGGAGGGAGCTGTCTCAGACTTCACCATCCTCCCCCCCCCCTCACCCACACACCATTCACTAGCTGGGACATGGGGGAAGTCAGGAGTGAGGGTCAGGCAGCTCCCCCCTGTCTGTGAAGCCAGCCTCTCACTAGTAATGCAGGGAGGGAGCTGTCTCAGACTTCACCATCCTCCCCCCCCCCTCGCCTTCACACCATTCACTAGCTGGGACATGGGGGAAGTCAGGAGTGAGGGTCAGGCAGCTCCCCCCTGTCTGTGAAGCCAGCCTCTCACTAGTAATGCAGGGAGGGAGCTGTCTCAGACTTCACCATCCTCCCCCCCCCCCCTCACCCACACACCATTCACTAGCTGGGACATGGGGGAAGTCAGGAGTGAGGGTCAGGGCAGCTCCCCCCTGTCTGTGAAGCCAGCCTCTCACTAGTAATGCAGGGAGGGAGCTGTCTCAGACTTCACCATCCTCCTCCCCCCCCCCCCTCACCCACACACCATTCACTAGCTGGGACATGGGGGAAGTCAGGAGTGAGGGTCAGGCAGCCCCCCCCCTGTCTGTGAAGCCAGCCTCTCACTAGTAATGCAGGGAGGGAGCTGTCTCAGACTTCACCATCCTCCTCCCCCCCCCCCCCTCACCCACACACCATTCACTAGCTGGGACAGGGGGAAGTCAGGAGTGAGGGTCAGGCAGCTCCCCCCTGTCTGTGAAGCCAGCCTCTCACTAGTAATGCAGGGAGGGAGCTGTCTCAGACTTCACCATCCTCCCCCCCCCCCCCCCTCACCCACACACCATTCACTAGCTGGGACATGGGGGAAGTCAGGAGTGAGGGTCAGGCAGCTCCCCCCTGTCTGTGAAGCCAGCCTCTCACTAGTAATGCAGGGAGGGAGCTGTCTCAGACTTCACCATCCTCCCCCCCCCCCCCTCACCCACACACCATTCACTAGCTGGGACATGGGGGAAGTCAGGAGTGAGGGTCAGGCAGCTCCCCCCTGTCTGTGAAGCCAGCCTCTCACTAGTAATGCAGGGAGGGAGCTGTATCAGACTGGTATCAGGGTTAGGGCACTGTGTGCAGGAAGATCACAACACTCCTGGTATTAATAGGGATAGGGCACTGTAAGAGATGACTGTAGTAGATTGAATAAAGATCTGATGTTTCTGCTCTCCTCACACCAAACAAAAACAACACACAAGCAGAGAAGCCCTTCTTACAAAGCTGAGCTAGTGAGTTAAGTAGGAGGAAAAGTAAACATACTTGTGCCAGTGTGGCTACTTAAAAAATACACTTACCAACAATCAATTACATATATTTGAACTGTGTACAGTTCCAGCCAGGACCACCTTTCTAAAATGCACAGTGATTGGCAAATTCAACATGCACTAGCATTTCAGGTGCCTGCTAACAAAAATAATAAACAAACAAGTTCTAGTCACGTGAGTGCTGATCATTACATTACTTTTTTTGTCAAGCTTCCAACTGTTTCCATTTCACATCCCCCCAACCATTACCTCAGTGTTAGCCTTGGTAACATCAATAGATAAGAGCACAGCCAGCCAATAGGAATACATACATACATATTCATTCCTAAGTGACCTTTACTGACCTGGGAAGTGTGAACACTTTGTTTCATTTTCTGTTGGTGTTCGTTAGTTTCCAGTTCCATTTCCCATCCCCCCAACCATCACCTCAGTGGTAACCTTGGTAACATCAATAGATAAGAGGGCAGCCAGCCAATAGGAACACATATTCATTCCTAACTGACCTTCAGTGACCTGGAAAGTGTTTATTTGTATCATTTTCAGTTAGTGCGCACTAAATCAAGTTAGTGCGCACTAACTGAAAATGATGAACGACATTCTGCGTGATCTACTCTACAAATGTATTGTCGTGTATTTGGATGACATCTTGATATTTTCCCAGGACTTGAACACTCATCTGGAAGATGTCAAAAGAGTATTGCTAAGACTCCGCAAGAACCGTCTATATGCCAAGTTGTCAAAATTTGAGTTCCACAAGGAATCAGTGCCTTTCTTAGGGTATATTGTTTCCAACCAAGGTTTCCAGATGGACCCACAGAAGCTGGAGAACATTCATAAATGGACACAACCCAGGTCTAAAGGCTCTTAGATGATTTCTGGGATTTGCCAACTACTACAGAACTTTCATTAAGAACTACTCCTCACTAACTGTTCCGCTTACAGCAATAACTAAGAAAGGTGCCAACGTCGCCAATTGGTCTATGGAGGCAGTAGCAGCATTCCAGAAACTGAAAGACACCTTCTTGAGCAAGCCATGCCTCCGACATCCTGATCCGACCAGGCCCTTCATCGTAGAGGTCAATGCCTCAGGCGTAGGCTTAGGGGCCGTGCTAAGCCAGGCCGGTGCCTCTAAGACCTTACACCTATGCTCATTTCTCTCCCATCGCTTCTCACCAGCGGAAAAGAACTACGGCATGGGGATAAAGAACTCCTGGCAATAAAGATGGCATTCGAGGAGTGGCGCCCCTGGCTTGAAGGTGCACAACATCAGATCACAGTTTTTACAGATCATAAAAATCTGGAGTACCTCTGCCACGCACAGCGCCTAAACCATAGGCAGGCAAGATAGTCCCTGTTTTTCAACAGGTTTGACTTTATGCTGAAATACCACCCTGGATATAAGAACATCAGAGCAGATGCCCTATCTCACTCATTTCTCTCCAAGGACGTACCTGATGAACCCCAACATATCATCGACCCGAAAAGAGTTATCTTGTCAGCTACTCACACAGTACCTGCAGGTAAGACTATTGTACCCAAGAACCTAAGGAAAAAGCTATTAGCATGGGCTCACAATTCTAAACTGGCTGGACACCCTGGTCAATGCAGAACTCCGGCAAAACTATAGAAGTGGCCCACCATGAAGGAAGACACGTTCTCCTACGTTGCTTCTTGTTCAAATTGTGCCTGACAGAAACCACCGCCTGGTCATCCTTGGGGCCTTCTCCAACCCTTGCCAGTGCCAGATGAGCCCTGGATACACATCGCTACAGACTTTGTGATAGACTTACCACTTTTGGGAGGAAACAACACCATTTGGGTAACAGTGGATCGTTTCTCGAAGATGGCTCACTTCGTGGCTCTCCCTGGCTTTCCCTCAGCCATGGAGCTTGTAAAGCTTTTCATCATTCACATCTTTCGCCTACATGGCATGCCAAAGCACATCGTCTCTAATAGAAGAACCCAATTCACAGCTAAGTTCTGGAAAGCACTGTGCAAGAAGTTTGATATCTCTCTTGACTTCACCTCTGCATACCATCCTCAGTCTAACAGGCAAATGGAGAGAATGAATAGGACACTCAAGCAGTTCATTCGTGCCTATGTGGGTACTTGTCAAAATGACTGGGCTGAACTGTTGCCCTGGGCTGAATTTGCCATCAACTCTCATCCAGCAACATCAACTGGATCAACACTATTTGAAGTGGTCTACGGATGACTACCATTACCACCCTTACCACTTCCACTTTCAGTGTCATCCCCAGCAGCTCAATCTACTGCCAAAGATATCCAACAACTATGGACTAAAACCAAAGAGATGCTCTGTAGAGCAGGACAAAGAGCAAAGAAAGGCTATGATGCTCATCACTGCAATGCTCCAGAATTCCAGCCTGGTGATAAAGTCTGGCCGTCCACAAAACATCTAAGACTCAAGCTACCATCAGCTCATTTTGCTCCACTCTTCATCAGACTTTTTCCCATTCTCCGATGACTAGGTACTCTTATGTACAGTCTGAAACTTCCACCAGCATTGAAGATTCATAATGCGTTCCATGTCTCACTACTGAAACTGCTAGTCCTTAGCGAGTTCTCAACTAAGACACCTGAACCTACACCTATTGATGCAGAAGATGACATCGAATACAAAGCAGACGGTATCCTTGATGTGAGAAAGAGAGGCAGAGTATGGGAATACCTCCGGTCATGGGAGGGTTATGGACCTGAAGAAAACTCTTGGGAACCTTTGGCAAATATCATGGATAAATAGATGCTTCAGCAATACCACAGAATGCATCCTCAGAAACCAAGACTAGGTAGGAGGTCTGGAGGGGGCCCTTTGAAGGTGGGTACTGTTGCATCCATCAGTCTCAGACAGCTTCAACCCTTGTGCCTCACCTTTTCTCTGCTCTCCCTGCTAGCCTTGGGAAGATGGCTACCGCCGCGTCTGCAAGCCGCATTCTACGGCGTCCCTGGAATGGCTGTGGCAAAGCCTCACGCCATGTTTCTCCTAAGGGTCTCCTAGGGTGCACACGCGCATGCCACCTACGTCTTTATCCATGTCATGGCAGGAACCTTGGGGGCGTCCCCCTCGAGTGACATCACCCCATCCGGGTAGTTAGCCTACGCTTGTTTGCTAGCTCGTTGCATTAGCAAGGATTGGATTCGTCCTGTCTAAGCTACTCTGCCGCTTCCGTGCTGCCACTGGAAGCTCTCTCTGCCCTTCGGGGTATTCATCTAACCTGGGTACCCGCTCCTCGGGGGCGCTCTGCTTTCTTTCAGGTGCCTTACTGGGATCAGATGCTCGCTCCTCAAGGGCCTGCTCTCTCTGCATCGGTGCCTGTTACCATCTACTTCTGCCTGGTAGAATCATCAACCTTACAGCTACCATCTAGTGAGTAATCTAACTTTCAGTCTGTCTCATCTACAGCTCTGCTGTACTGGGAAACCTACACCTGGATATCCCTATACAATCTTTAGTCTGGACTGCTACCTCTGAATCAACTCACTACTGCTACATCTAGTGGTATACATCAGCTGTATAATAAAAGACAAAACTCTGTGTTTGTGCATCCTGAGTCTAGTCCAGTACTGTGGCTCCCCACGGGGCTCCTCCCCGTGGGCGTGGTCATGTCCCACAGTACCCAAGAATCCAAATACCTCGAAACCATAACAGGCTGGCCAATGACACCGATAACCCCCGTGACATGGTAAGAGCAAAGGATCACTGGCATCATTTTGTTTACTGGCAGCCGAAGGCCTGAGAGCGGGATATCGCTCCCGGGACCTCCGCTGGACCACCAGGGACTTTAGGCAAGTTTTGGGGGGTCGGGAAGGTGGGGGATTGTAAATAATTAAATCTGAAGGATCAGGGTGGGGGGGTTTTCGTCTTGGGACAGTCGAAAATAAAACTGGTCAGAACTGCGGGAAACAAAATTTACCACAGTTCTATTAAAACGAAACTGGAAACGATTGCCGGTATGATGCACATCTCTAGATTATAGGCATCAAAAGCTCAAGGAGTGGTGCAGCAGAATTGAAAAGCAATGGATGGCCAGGGCAAGAGAAGGGATTGGGAAGGAAGCTCATAGACAGCCAAAGCACTGGAGGAAGCATCCTAAGCACTAAGCCTGGCTTTGAGTGATGGCAGCAGCGGAGATTCTAGTGATTATTAAAAACCGAAATGGTATGAGCAAAGCAATGCATTGAGAAAAGTAGCTGTAAAATTCTTAAGGTGTGCCTCAAAGGAATACAGTGCTCCTTGCACATGCTTAGAGCAGTGGAAGAAGCATTGTAATTTACCAAGACTGGCTTGAAGTGGCAGCAGCACACAATGGTGCTGGCAATTGTTAGAAACTGAAATGGTAAGAGTAATGACAGCAGAAAAAGACCAGATGTTTCATCCAGTCTGCCTAGCAAGCTTCTTATGGTAGTATCTTCTAGGGATGTGAATCGTTTTTCAACGATTAAAATTATCGTCCGATAATGTTAATATCGTCTTAAATCGTTATAGAACACAATACAATAGAAATTCTAACGATTTATCGTTAAGAATCGTTAAATCGTGTTAGTGCGCACTAACAGAAAATGATACAAATTGACACTTTCCAGGTCACTGAAGGTCAGTTAGGAATTAATATGTATTCCTATTGGCTGGCTGCCCTCTTATCTATTGATGTTACCAAGGTTCCCACTGAGGTGATGGTTGGGGGGATGGGAAATGGAACTGGAAACTCACGAACACCAACAGAAAATGAAACAAAGTGTTGACACTTCCCAGGTCAGTAAAGGTCACTTAGGAATGAATATGTATTCCTATTGGCTGGCTGTGCTCTTATCTATTGATGTTACCAAGGTTCCCACTGAGGTAATGGTTGGGGGGATGTGAAATGGAAACAGTTGGAAGCTTGACAAAAAAAGTAATGTGATGATCAGCACTCACATGACTAGAACTTGTTTGTTTATTATTTTTGTTAGCAGGCACGTGAAATGCTAGTGCATGTTGAATTTGCCAATCACTGTGCATTTTAGAAAGGTGGTCCTGGCTGGAACTGTACACAGTTCAAATATATGTAATTGATTGTTGGTAAGTGTATTTTTTAAGTAGCCACACTGGCACCAGTATGTGCAGGAAGATCACAACACTCCTGGTATTAATAGGGATAGGGCACTGTGTGCAGGAAGATCACAACACCCCTGGTATCAGGGTTAGGGCACTGTGTGCAGGAAGATCACAACACTCCTGGTATTAATAGGGATAGGGCACTGTGTGCAGGAAGATCACAACACCCCTGGTATCAGGGTTAGGGCACTGTGTGCAGGAAGATCACAACACCCCTGGTATCAGGGTTAGGGCACTGTGTGCAGGAAGATCACAACACTCCTGGTATTAATAGGGATAGGGCACTGTGTGCAGGAAGATCACAACACCCCTGGTGCCAGGGTTAGGGCACTGTGTGCAGGAAGATCACAACACTCCTGGTATTAATAGGGATAGGGCACTGTGTATACATGAAGATCACAACACCCCTGGTGCCAGGGTTAGGGCACTGTGTGCAGGAAGATCACAACACCCCTGGTATCAGGGTAAGGGCACAAGTTCTAGTCACATTGACTGATCACATTACTTTTTTTGTCAAGCTACCAACTGTTTCCATTTCCCATCCCCCATATACTGTCAGTGGGAACCTTGGTAACATGAATAAATAAGAGGGCAGCCAATAGAAATACATATTCATTCCTAAACTGACCTTAACTGACCTGAAAAGTGTCAAATTGTATCAATTTCTGTTAGTGCGCACTAACTCCCGTTAGTGCGCACTAATCGGAAAAAACGATTTTTAACGATTTTTCAACGAAATAATCGTGCCAAACACGATTTTCTTCTCCTGCCACACGATTTCAATCGTTAAGACGATATGGCACACGATTCACATCCCTAGTATCTTCTGTACTGTGCAGGATACCCCATGTTTCTCTTAAGGGTAGTAACTTCCGCTCTATGCAGTTATCTCCAATCCTTATGATAAGGGTAGTAATATTTACTATGAAAAACAAATAATTGTCAAACCCATAAAAAGTTACTGCTAGCAACAGTTTTACTGGGTGAGAAGCATTCTTGATAATTCAGACAATGCTGCTTGATGTTGTTTGCTTTTGGGCATGGCCATAGAAGACATCCTGTGCTATTTTCCTTATGTCTGTGTGTCAGTACCACAGTCCATAAGTCAGTACCCATGTTGGTTGTTGTCTGTATCCAATTTCCCTTTTATTTCCATCAACCCCCCCCCCCCCCCCCCCCCTCACACACACACACACGCACAAGTGGAAAGTGATGTTGCATCAAGGCTATTATTTATTTTATTTATTTATTTAAACATTTTTCTATACCGTCGCTAAGTTATATACCATCGCAACGGTTTACAAATAGGCACATAGACTAAGGTTAGTAAATCTAGGATATCGTACATTCTAACAGGTGCCAATAAAGTTCGGTTACAATTTCAGAAACAAAATCTTTATTTGAGTAATGTTGGTCAAGTCCAGGTATATTATTGGGTTACTATCTCTTTGAGATTTTACTTCTTAAATGTAGGATTGAGTAAATTCATTCTCATCTGCATTCCTTTGTACTTTCATTCTCTACCCTCCACACTCTTTAGTGAAGGCTTTTTTAAAGAGCCATGTTTTTAAATTTTTCTTAAAAGTTTTGAGATTATTCTGGAATCTGAGTTCGGGGGGCATCGTGTTCCATAGTATGGGCCCAGCCAATGATAAAGCCCTTTTTCTTACTTGGGTTAATTTTGCTGACTTTACTGAAGGGATTGTTAGTAGTGCTTTGTTTGCTGAGCGGAGGTTTCTTTGTGGAATGTGTACTCGTAAGGCTGTGTTTAGCCAGTCTGCTTCTTTATCATATATTAGTTTGTGTATATTAGTTTGTGAAGGTAGCAATCCCTATGCCTTTTGATAAGGGTAGTAACTGCTGCACAGCTTGGAGAAGATATGGCTGAGGGGGGATATGATAGAGGTGTTTAAAATCATGAGAGGTCTAGAATGGGTAGATGTGAATCGGTTATTTACTCTTTCGCATAATAGAGTAGGGGGCACTCCATGAAGTTAGAATGTAGCACATTTAAAACTAATCGGAGAACGTTCTTTTTCACTCAACGCACAATTAAACTCTGGAATTTGTTGCCAGAGGATGTGGTTAGTGCAGTTAGTACAGCTGTGTTTAAAAAAGGATTGGATAAGTTCTTGGAGGAGAAGTCCATTACCTGCTATTAATTAAGTTGACTTAGATAATAACCACCGCTATTACTAGCAACGGTAACATGGAATAGAGTTAGTTTTTGGGTACTTGCCAGGTTCTTGTGGCCTGGATTGGCCACTGTTGGAAACAGGATGCTGGACTTGATGGACCCTTGGTCTGACCCAGTATGGCATGTTCTTATGTTCTTACAGTGCAGGATACCCTCATGCGCTCTCATCTTCATTTCTGTCCTCTAGCCTTTAGGGATCCACAGTGTTTATCCCATGCTCATTTGGATTTGTTGACTCTTTTTTCTTCTTCACCACCTTCTCTGGAAAGTCATTCCAAGCATCCATCATCCCATTTGTGAAGAAATATTTTCTGAGGTTGGTTCTAAGTCATCTCCCATGGAGATTCATTTCATGACCCTTTTCTTTCCAACAGAAAAGGTTTGAAGTTTGTGCATCATTAAAACCTTTTTGGAATTTGAATCAACTAGCCCTGAAAATGGTTAGCCATGGAGTGTACTGCAAGGAAAGTAGATTTACACAAAGGCTCCAGGTATGTCCGTTATTTATTTATTTGCTTTATATTCTGCTTTTTAGCAGTTCAAAGCAGATTGCATTTAGGTTCTGCAAGGTACATCCTCCTCTGACCAAAGCTAGTGAGAGAATATACTGCATCTAGCACATGCTCAAACTGACTTGGAACAGCAACTTCATCAGTGGTGCTGGCGATGTGTTAATAACTGAAACGGTAGGAGTGGAGCATGCAGTGAGAAGAGCAGGCTGTAAAAAATCTAAGATGTACCTCAAGGACTCAGCCAGAGGATGAATGGTATGAAAAGCCTGAGGAGGGGTGTAGCACATGTGTAAAGCAACGGATGGCTGAGGCAAGAGGAAGAGTTGCCATCACTGTTCCCCCTAAGCTGTGCGCATGTGCACACACTCTCAGGTTGTAAATCTTGTGTATACAGCAAAACACAGCATACATAAGAAATCTCTATATTATTTGCATTATACTGGCTCATAGTGCACAGATTTCAAGTTGGTGCATAAAATGTACAGAAAGACAATGTTTACACATACAGTCTTTCAAAACTTTGAGGGAACATTGGTGGTCACTTTGTTCTCTCGGGGAACAAGGAATTGGAAGGAACCTTAGACAGCTGGATTGGGGAATGCCTGCCTGTCCCAGTCAGTAGTGCTATGGCTATCTGGCTGATCAACCAGTAGCATATGCTTCGGTCAAGTAGTAAAGGTTCAGCGGTGCCTGGTATGGCATGAAGAGCCCAAACAAAGGTGCAGCAAGCATGCAAAGCAATGGATGGCCAGGGCAAAAGCAACAGATGACAGGTACCATAGAGGAAGAACAGTATCAGAAGTCCAAGGAGCATGCAGCAAGTATACAATAGCCAGGACAAGACCAAAAGTCAGCAAATATTGTAGGGGAAGGGGATTTGGAATGAACCTTGAAGACAGCTGGAGCAGTGGTACCTAAGGTACCAAGACTGGCTTGGAGTGTAGGTGGCAGCAGTGGTGCTGGTGATTTTTAAAAACTATAACATTAGGAGCAGAGCAATGAAATGAAAAGAGTAACCATAAAATCTCTTAAGATGTACCTCAGGGAAAACGGTGCTTATTTCACATGCTCAGAGCCTCCATGTAGCTATTTATGGTTACTCATGGCTGCCTGCACTGTGCAGTCTTCTGCATCACTGCATCCTTCTGCCTTTATATCTCTCCACCTTTTCTCTTCTTGAGCTTGCCCCTTCCCACCCACCTTAGGTACCCTTCTTTTTTTCACATTTTTTTTTCTGGGGACAAAACACCCTAGTATAGAAACAACCAAACAAACAGGATGGGAGAACTAGGCTGAGATCCAAACAGCAAATAATATGAAGGCACCAAAACTCCAGGTCTGGTACACAATAAGCATGGCAGGTAGGCATATGAACAGCATAACCCCCAATGTAGTATATCAGAGGCTGGTAGGTAGGCAAAGCAGTATCAGAAAATGAGGCTGAGTGGAAGAAAGACTCCTAATATGAAGGATAAAGAGTATAACAGCAAGGTAGAGTGGCAATAGAGAAATCAGTCTTCCTATGGAAGCACTTGCCACTCATCAGATTTAGTAAAATAGAATCCCTTTTCTGATATGAGCTTTTTATTTCATTCTCTACTTGAACTTGATCTTGCTGCTCAGTGGCATTTTGGGTTTCTTCTGAAATTTGCTTTCTGTTTGAAACTTTATTCACAATCAGAATATGAAAATGGTCTTTCCTCAGTGTAGCTTTCCTGGTAATTTGTGAGGTTTGCTTTATTAAGAAAGCTTTTTTCATATTCTGTAGCTGAACACAGTCTCTTTCACTTCTTGATTTCCTGGTTTTGCATAAGTTCTCTCTTTCTTCTGAAACTTTTACTGCATTCAGAATATTTGAATGGTCTCTCCTATATATGTTTTATGTTCTGCCTGTATTTCTTCCTTCTGACTGAGGTTTTTGTGGGCAAAACACCCCAATACAACCAACTGGTGTTGTGGGGTCTGGAGCAAAACAAAGAACCATAAAATGGGTGGAGTAGGGAGGAGAAATTTGTAGTTTTTAAAAAATTAATGACAATTTTTTTCTGGGGAAAACAAACACCCCAGTATTACTAATAAACTTAAAACAGTAAACAATATGGAGGCAAAAAAACCTTCATGGTGATGCATATTATACATGATAGGTAGACATGTATCAGCAGAACCCCTGTGGTGGCATAAGGGGCTTGGTAGATAGGCATGTGTCAGCAAGACCCTATAATGGTATAAGGGGCATGGTAGTTAGGCATGTATTAGCAATATCAATGGTGATATAAGAGGTATACCTTAAAAAATATTGAACTGTAAACATTTTCACAAATTTTAAATTGCAACCATCTATTAAAAATTAATTTTTTATTAAACCAAAAATACTTTTGGAAAAAATATTTTGAAAAGTTTAAATGGCCTCAAATGGGGCTCAAAAGTGAAACACCTAAGCAAAAGCCCACACCTGTAATCATCTGCCATAAAAATGTTTACAATTTTTTTGATAAAGCATCGACTCAGTGCACCAAAAGTTACTCAAAATAACATTGATTCAATTTGACATCAATCTGCAAACATATCCAAATGAAGAAAACCAAAATAAATTGAAAAAACTACTTAGCTTGTGTTGTGAACCCCACAGTTCTAATACTGAGATGTATAAAAGGGCCAACTCTTAAATCTGTTCAACAAAGGTCCTTATGGTGGTGTAAGGGGTATGGTAGGTAGGCTTGTAGGCATGTATCAGCAAGGCCCCTATGGTGGTGAAAGAGGATAGGGTAAGCTAGCAAAGCAACAGCAGAAAAGTCCCATTGTTGGTTTTAAGGGGCATAGCAGATAGCTAAGTGGCATCAAGACACTTGTAGTGGTGTAAGGGGATTGGCAGGCAAGCACAGCGGTAGCATCAAGAACCCTATGGTGTGATAAGGGGATTGATAGGAAAGCAGAGAAGCATTAGCAAGAACTCTGTGTTGGTTTAAAGGGGCAGAACATGAAGGCAGATCCTTAGCATCAAGACCCCTATGATGATGTACAAGAATCAGCAAACAGGCAGAGATATGGCAACAAGAACCCTATGGTGGTGGCGTAAGGGGTATATCAGGAAGACAGAATGGTAGCATTAAGATCCCTGTGGTGGTATAAGGGACTGGCAGTCAGAGTAGTAGTATCAAGACCCCTGTGATGGCTTAAGGGGATTGGCAGTCTGGCTGATCAGCAACAGGAGTAAGGCAGGTAGGCAGAGTGGTATAATTAAGATGCTTATGGTGGTGTAAGGGGATTGGCAGACAGCAGGAAGAGCAGTAGCATCAAGACCCTTATGGTGATACAGGGCATGGCAGGTAGGCAGATTGGTAGCAGCAAGAGCCCTGTGGTGGTGTAAGGGGGTTGGCAGGCAGGAAGAACATTAGCAATAAGACCCCTGTGGTGATATATGTGGATTGGTGAGAGGGTAGAGCGGCAGCAGCAAGACCCCTATGTTGGTGTAAGACCTATGGCAGCAGGTAGGGAGAACAGTGGCATCAATATCCCTGTGGTGGTGTAAGGGGATTGGCAGACAGGCAGAGCAGTAGCTGTAAGACTACTAACATTTTATATCTGGGCATGTTAAGTAAGCAGAGCAGCAACAGGTGCTTTCATTCATCTTGCCATTCACATGGAAAATCTGGAAACCAAATCAAAGACAGATTTATTTTCCAAAATACCAGTTTTTCCATCAACTGTGGTACCAGCCTTGATCAATGAAGCTCATGATGTCCCTTGTCATTGGGACGACACATTCACAGGGGCACACTAGTTGAGGGACAGGAAATATAGCACTAAACCACTTTAGCTATGTCTGCCCAGACAATGGACTTGTGTGCCCAATATTCTAGTGCATTTCTATCCATGCCTCGATGGACTCTATAAGGCAGCATGTCAGATATTTATGCTTGTTTCTCCTTTGCTGCAGTGGAATAAGGGTTTTTCTTGTTAGCTGCTTTAGCTATGGCCTGTGCCTGGAGAAATGGTTCTTTGTGAGCCACATGGCTTTGGCCTACTGAGTGGGGAAGTACGAGTTAACTAACAGAGTGTTGCTGCTTCTGCTTGCACTACTTTCTGAGGTGACCACTTTTTCCTGAGCTATGTCCCTCCTCTGCCTCTGTTGCTCCTCTTCACTCACCCTCTCTATCGCATCTCCTTCATGGATGTGAGATGCTGGAACTGGACAGCGAGGCTTCCTTTCACCCATGGATCACAAAGTATAGAAAGAATGCATGTATGGTCTTCTGTGAGAGATTTTAGAATGTCATCCATCTGCTGCTGCAAGGAATCCAGAAACTGAAACACCTCTGCTGACAGAAGCCCTTTTATTTTTCCTCCAGAATATTTATTATAGGGATGATCCCCCTCTAGGGTGATACTTCTGGAACTCAGATCCTTTGTGGGATTTGTACCAGCTGCCCCCCCCCCCCCCCCCACATGCACCACTTATCACGTCGGTGGGAGGCTTCTCTGTTAAAAGCATCCCTCTTATCATTCCAGGCCTGCATGCTATGACTTAGATTGTGCCTCACATCAGCACGAGGAAATAGCCAATTTTCATTGGCTACCAGCAGGGATCCCAAGTGGGCAGCGTGGTAAAATTTGATTGGCATGCTGGTGGAGTCATCTTGACACTGCAGGCCTGGGAAGAACAGGAAGGTATGCCCTCACGGAAGTGTATGTGCCTGTGCCTGTGCACACAACTGGCTGCCTCTACATACGTACATTTTACAAAGTATGTGCACATTTGCGCACATTTTGCGAAATGCCCTCTTTTGCACATATGCATCCTTATACGTACGTTCATGGGCATGATCGTGCATATTTCAAAGTTATCGTCTGTGTGTATAACATGGGTCCTTCCTCACTTTGAAGTACCTCCAGATGAGGGATTTCTTGTTCCAATTCCTTATCTTCATTCTTGGTGGCAAATACTAGCACTGGAATTAAAATAGAGGGTGGACCCTGAGAAACAATGACAGGGGCATCAGTCTTGCTCTGTACCTGTGCTGTCTGCTCTTCCTTACCATCCTCAGTTTCCTCTGTCTCTCCTATCAATGAACTGAATGCTAAGATGCTTCTGTATACTACTTTCAAATTGTCTTCTTGTAGTAGCTCTTCAATATCTTCTGATTCAGGCAATCCAGGAAATGATTCTTCCGCTGAATCAGTTGATGAAAATACTGTCTTCATAGTTTTGAAAATAGTAAATAAAGAAGAATACTCTAATCTTTTATGGTATTGCTCTTCTACTACCCCTGTTGCCATGCTACTGATTGCCTTGGATAAATTTCCCACCTTCTTCTGCTCCAACACAGGAGAGACAGAAACAGTCTCAGCAATAAACTGTGGTAGTGCATGTTCTTCAGATTTCAATTTCTTTTGGATTGAACTGCCTTTCCATGCTTCCATTATGGCCTTAAAGAAGTCCCTTTTCAATTTAGGGACAGGTCTAGTATCTTTCTTACTGCTGCCAACCTTGCCATCATTTCCTTTCTTTCCTCTGCCATGCCCTGACATGATGGTATATGTAACTGGGATTTTGGATATTAAAAGGATTTTATATTTATTAGTAGTTATTTTAACTAACTGTACTAACACACACTGACTGTACCACTCTAATGTGTATGTGTATGAACTATTATACAAACACACACACACAATGTAGTATCATGCTGAGACTGCTGAGACACTTGTGCTGAGACTGCTGATAGGCTCAATAAAACATTGGGACCGGTGCCCAGAAATAGACAAAATCAATAGCACCATTGAAACTCTCCCCACTATCTTCCATCCATACCCAGACCATCCATCCTCCCCTAGGGAAGAAAAATATCAGCAGCAAAGTGCCACTAGCACGGCCTGTCTTTCTCTGTTGACCATCACAGTGGGTGAGATGAATGCATCAGACTAAAATTAGCAGCAGCAATAAAAACTTTTTTGAAAAGTTGAAAATGAAAACTGTGAGTGCGCCAAGCTATGCGTCCTTCTCAAAAAAGTCTACAGAAGAAATGCCCAGTACTTCTCACACATGTTCAGACTTCAGAGGCAGCATCATTTGATCCAGATGGCAGAAATAGGATAGTTTACAAAAAGTGCTTCACTTTAATTTGCTATATGTGTGGTTTCCTTATCAGCATGCCTTGCGTTAGCTCTGACAAGGCAAGTCATATATGTCACAGAGGGAAGGAATACTTATATAATTACTTATACCTGTTCTCCATCCATTTCTATGACCTATAGATTTCAATGGAAATGAATGGGATGAATAATATTTATTTTATTCGTGGGATCCCTCCATTTGTTTCAGGGACCCACAAGTGAAACTAATAGGACCTCATTAATTTCGAAATGACCATTTGTTCCAAATAATTGCATATCCTTAATTTTTGTTTTTTAGGCATTGTACATAAGTTGAGCAGAATCATTTCACTTTTACTTAGACTACATTTTGTTGAATAATGTAAAAGTTAGCCTTAGTATTTAACATTTGCTTTTCGTAAGCTAATTTATTTTGAAAATATACAATGTCGATAGCAGAAGATATACCTGTGTATGCAGCATGCCACATGTCTCTTTTATAAATGATAAAAAAAAAATGTTTTTACAGCTCTCGGGGGAAAAGTCTCCATAATATGCTTCAAATCACTAATAAAAGACATCAAATAGGATCCTATGTCATTGATTCAGGATTTGTTTTCTGCTTTTCACTTTCAGGAGAATAATATTTAATAACGTTGGCTATCGTATTTCAGCCCATCTTTTGAGCCTTCTGAAATAACTTTCATTAATCTTGGTATATATAATGTAAATGAATGGACTGAACTTCAGTCCATTACATATGTTTATCTTACCACTAGATATAGGTTCTAATTTGCTGAACATTACTTTTTGGGAGTATTATGACTCATTGCTGTCTCCTGTGGGTTTGCTACTTTCTGCCTGATTTAGTGGTTTTGTTGTTTTGGGAAACGTTTGTCAGCTGGTCTTTAATAGAAAACAGTTAGAACCTAACTTGGGTATGAAGATAAACAATCTCATACGCTCACTTGGATGTGGTACAGTCAGAATTGTTTAGCCATTTTAATCAGTAAATTTAGAAATCGGGAAACCTACTTTAAATGCTTTCCTAAATACTAGGAAACATTTCCAAAGATCTGTATCTTAATCTTAATTTCTGCTTGTTTGGGTTTTAAGTGAATGAGAGAGGAGAGAGCTTAAGAAATGCTTATCGCAGGAGCAGAGCAGCAGGGTTGGCAATTCATGTAGTGAGCATTGCCAAACCCTGTAGGGATATCTTAATGCCCATTTCAGTGCCCTTTTCAGAAAATACATCTCAGGCTTTTGCTTGCTTGCAGCCCATCCAAATTGTGATCTTAGAGGCTACATGTGCCTGCAAGAACTATAACCTTGTGAAATGTGAACTCTTTCTGATGTTAAAGGCACTTCATTTCACCATCAGTGTAACTAATTTCTTCAAAAATGTTTGTAATTGGAAACAAGAGGACTGAAAGAAGTTACCAAATAAAGTCTGATTTTTGTTTACGGAAACTGGAGGATCCCTCTGCTTATAAAAACGTGCATATATGGTTAGATAATCCTGTATTATGATAGGATAGAGGTTTGTTCGTACCATTTATTGAGAAGGATATTCAGATTTAAGTAGTGCACTGACAAAGCCCATATATTGTAATACAGCTCCAATCCTGGAATGCCACAAATAGTTCTGGTTTTCAGGACATCCATAATTATTTAGAATTTATTTATTTAGAAGATTCTATATACCCCTTTTTATCAATGAAACATCGTGTGATAGCCTTGGGTGGAACTTTCTTTTTGAGATTTCCTTGTTTATGTTATGTGAACTACAAAGGGAAAAATTTTGGGTTTACAGATCCAGCTCATTTGGAGACTTTCCTATTAGACAAATCAGAGTCTAATTTGGGGTTGATAGAGGTAAATAGGTCCTTAAGTTAAAGGTAAATCTCCTTCTCAGTTATATTTGTTTGTGATCTCGATTAGCCCTCTAAAATGGAGGGACATCTAGATTCAGATTTCCTTAAAAATTATGGAGGATGTTCTCCCTCAATTATGATTGGTATCACAAGATTATGTTTATGATGCTGTAAGTTCTTAGGATATTGTGATGTACAATATATAATTTCTTTTATGATTGTATCATTGAAAAAAGTAATAAAGAATAAATTAAAAAAAAAAAGAAGACTCTATATACCGATGAACGTTGGGAACATCCCATCGGTTTACATTAAACAAAATTATAGCTAACCGTGCTTTACAGAGAAAAATTGGAACCAATATACAAAATGCAACAGAACAAATAATTACAAACAGGAGACAATCATCACTTAACTTACAAAGGGTATCAGCTGAAAAAAGTAAGGAGGTATTTACAGGAATAGTGCGTGGTTAAATAATGATATGAGGAATTGAATTACAAATGGCAAGGTGCAGAGGGAAAGCTGCTAAGCAAATGCTTGCTTAAAGAGGAAGGTTTTTAGATTGTGTTTAAATTTTTTTGGGCAGTAGGAAGGGAGGGAGTTTGTTCCAAAGGACGGGCCCAGCTAAGGATAGTGCCCGAGCTTTGGTGGAAGCAAGTTATATTGCTTAGGTGAGGGAATAACAAGAGTAGCCCTGTGCTGTTGCCTAATTGGTCTAGTTGAATTGCGAAAGATGAGGTGATCAGAGAACCAGTGTGTGTCTTGGTTGTGGAGGGCCTCATGGATCAGTGTGAGAGTTTTATAAGATATTCTTTCGGCGACAGGTAACCAATGTAAGTTTTAAGAACAGGGGTGATGTGGTCGCTTTTATGTGTGTTAGTAGGTATACATGCAGCAGCATTTGTAGAAGCTGGAGCGGTAGCAATGTACTTTTGGGTAAACCTAGTAGTAGGGCGTTGCAGTAATCGATTTTGGATAGAATGAATGCTTGCAGTATGGTACGAAAATCATTAAGGTGCAGAAGGGGTTTAATTTTTTTTGAGAGAGTGCAGTTTGAAATAACATGCTTTGAGAGTGTTGTTGATGTGTTTTTTAAATGAGAGGTGGCAGTCAATAGTGATGCCAAGACTGCAAACCTGTTGGTTGAAAGCAATGTTATAGTCTGGGTTGCATCCTGGTAGTAGTGGGGGGTGAATACTGTGCGGAGAAATGTATAGTAGCTCGGTTTTGGCCGTGTTGAGTGCCAGAAAGTTGCTTGTCAGGAGAGAATTGATAATTGATAAAGTGGAATTCAAGGTTTCAATGGCTTTTTGAAGAGTGTCTTTAACAGGTATGAGAAGTTGCACATGATCAGCGTAGATGAAGTGCGGGAGGTCTAGTTCGGTTAAAAGCTTGCATAGAGGGAGGAGGTATATGTTAAACAGGATGGAAGAAAGGGAGGATCCTTGGGGGACACCATGTGATAGTGGAATGGTTTTGGAGGTGCAGTTGCTAATTTGAACACTGTATTGCCTGTCTTGCAGGTATGAATGGAATCATTGAAGAGCAGTATCTGTAATGCCAATATCTGAAAGGCGTTGGATCATTATATTATGATTGACAGTGTCAAAGGCGGCAGAAATGTCCAGGAGTATTAGGATATGAGAAGTGCCTGTGTCCAGACTTTTGAGCATGTAGTCAGCCATGGTAATAAGTAGGGTTTCCGTACTGTGGTGTCACCGGAAGCCATATTGCGAATGCGAGAGTATGTCATGTCGGGATGTGAATCGTTTTTTGACGATTTAAAAAAATCATCAGATATTTTTTAAATCATCAAAAATCATTAGAGTCGCGATACAATAGAAATTCCCCCGATTTATCGTGAAAAATCGTAAATCGGGGGAGGGCGGGAAAACTGGCACACCAAAAAAACCCCTAAACCCACCCTGACCCTTTAAAAAAATTCCCCACCCTCCCGAACCCCCCCAAAATGTTTTAAATTACCTGATGGTCCAGTGGGGGGGTCCCGGCACGATCTCCCGCTCTCGGGCCATCGGCGCCATTTTGGCTGCTACTAATATAAATGGCGCCGATGGCCCGATAAAAAAAAAAACCCCACCTGACCCTTTAAAATTACCCCCTTAGCTTCCCCCACTCTCCCGACCCCCCCCAAAACTTTTTACACATACCTGGTGGTCCAGGGGGGCCGCGGGGAGTGATCTCCCATTCCCACGCTATCAGCTGCGCTAAAAAAAAATGGCACCGATGGCCCTTTACCCTTACCATGTGACAGGGCAAAGGTAGCGCCGGTGCCATTTTGAATACTGGCAATACAGCCGGAGTGTAGGAGGTCGCTCCCGGACCCCCGCTGGACTTTTGGCAAGTCTTGTGGGGGTCAGGAGGCCCCTCCAAGCTGGCCAAAAGTCCCTGGGGGTCCAGCGGGGGTCCGGGAGCGATCTCCTGCACGCGGGCCGTATTGCCAATATTCAAAATGGCGCCGGCGCTACATTTGCCCTGTCACAAGGTAAGGGCAAAGGGCCATCTGCACCATTTTTTTTTAGCGCAGCTGATAGCGTGGGAACGGGAGATCACTCCCCGCGGCCCCCCTGGACCACCAGGTATGTGTAAAAAGTTTTTTGGGGGGGGGGACAGAAGAGTGGGGGAGGCTAAGGTGGTAATTTTAAAGGGTCGGGGTGGGGTTTTTTTATCGGCACGGGCCTCACTAAAAAAAATTAGTGATGTGAATTGGAATTGGAACCGATTCCAATTCACATCTCGTAACGATCAGATTCCCCCCCCCCCCCCAGCCGAACCCGATCGTTAAAACGATCGGGCACACGATTCACATCCCTAATGTCATGTTCAATCAAGTAATCAGATAGCTGTCGATTGACAGCTTTTTCAAGAATTTTAGCAATAAATGGCAGATTAGAAATCGGGCGATAATTGGAGAGGTCTGAGGGGGTTCAGTGAAGGTTTTTTAAAAATAGGTTTAATAATGGCCTGTTTAAGCTTCCGGGGGATGATATCAAGAGAGATGGAGCTGTTAATAATATTTGCAATGGGTTTGGCGATGATGCTAGGGATTGTAAGAAGGGTTTTTGTCAGTATAGTGTCTGAGGGGTGTGTGCAAGGCCTCATTTTTTTTAAAATAGAGTCAATTTTCATTGTGGAAATGGTATCAAGGGCAGGGAGCCTTGCCATGTTGCTAACCAAGTGATAATCAGAGGCGATTTGAGTGGAAGGGAATCGTGACATAGTATTGCTAATCTTCGTGTTGAAGAATGCGGCAAGGTCATCACATTTGCCCCGTTCATCAGCGACCTGGAGGCAGTTGGGAGTGGACTTAGTTAATGAGTTTACTAACTCAAAGAGGGCTCGCGGATTGAATTGCAAGTGATGAATTCTGAGCGCATAGAAGTCTCTTTTTGCTTTATCAATGGCTTTTCTGTATGCGTGGAGGTGAGTTTTGAAGGTGGCACGTAGAGTAGGGGTGGGTTTTTTTTGCCATTTTCTCTCCAGTTTTTAAGGCTACATTTCCTGTCTTTTAGCTCACTAGAGTACCAAGGAAATTCAAGAGAACCTAAATGACAAATCAAGGACTTAGAGAAGGAAAATGGGGTGTTTCAATATTCCTCAGTCCAAAACAAAAAGTACAAAGAGAAAAGCTGTATTTTGTCTGAATTAAGTTTAAAAATCATTTAGTTTGAAATGTTATGTACCTCTTCTCAAACAAGGTCTATAGAAGAAATCACAGTACTTCTCGCACATGCTCAGACTTCAGGGCCTGCATCATTTGATCCAAATGGCAGCGATAGGGTAGTTTATAAAAAATGCTTCAGTCTGACCTCAGGGGCAGCATCAAGCACTTTGATTTGTAATTAAATACATTTTTCTAAACTTTGCTTGAGTGTGTAGACTTTCGTCTTTGTCTTATCATTGGGGAAGTCAACAAGTGGACAAAGCCAGACCCCATCATTGAACCCAGGTGACAAAAAGTGGGTCCTGAATAGCAGGGACTGGAATTGTAATATTGAATTGGTTTTTATATTTTCCTGTGCCAGATTTTTCAATGGTACCCTGAAGAAAAATCATGAAAATGAGACATATGGTGCCTGTAAGCAGTTCCACTATTGAAAAATCGGTGATGATAGATATCTCAGCTAATTTGTCAATAAATGCTGCACATAATTTTCATAAAGTATATGGAAATATGTTCAAATTGAAATGTCTGAAAGGGGCAATGTCAGTAAGAATATTATGTCAAATGCAGTGTATTCCTTACAGCTGCCCTTTCTGACAGCAATCCATATGCTTAATTGTGAATTGGAGTGCCTGCTAGTTTTTCCAACACAAAGAAAGTTGTTAAGGAGAATATTGCAGTCACTGACACGTTAGAAAGTAAGTAAAGGCCTTCATATGGCAAATCTGTTACCCAAGCTTTTCAGATGAAAGCAGGAGATATGAAACTCTGAGATTTGAAGCAAAATCTACAAAGCTCTTTTGCAGAATCACTGTATCTGCTCATTCTGCACTAACTAGTAATACCACACTTGCCAATGTAGAAAATGTATTTGTGGGTCACATGGTTAATACTCAAAATGTTAATTCTTTAAATACTGTTTCTTACAAGTTGCCAAGTGTTTTCTGCTACAGACCCTATGTTGCGCTGGAGGTGGACCCTTGTGCCGATGTGGGGTTGACCCTACCCGTAGGAGGGATCCTACGGGTCCTCAACATCGGCAGGCAGAGAGGGCTGATGGATGGAGACCGGCTGGCGCTTCACCAATACCAACTCTCATTCCCCGCGAGTTGAACCTTTGGGTGCCGGGGCCGGCTGGACGGTGGCTTCTGTCAGTGGTCGTCAATGGGTGGATCAAGGTCAGCCCAGAGGCAGCAACTAGTGTAGGTATCACTCTGTACTGGACAAGGCGGAGTCCTGGAGACCCAGGCGCCAATAGGAACACAGTCTGACAGGGGGCGCCCAGCAAGAGCAGGCCGAAGCCTGAATGAACCACGTCCAGGACAAAGGCTGAAGAGGTGTCTTTAAGCAAGCTGGGATCAGGGCTGGTGGCAGTCTGGAAGCAGCAGCAAGCAAGGCTGAGGTCTAGTTGAGGAGAGAGTCAAAAAGATGGTCAGATGAAGCAGATGTCCAGGGCTGGAGAGAAGCAACGGCGTAGTCAGGCAATGCAGAGGTCCGGGGCTGGAGAGAGGCAATGGAGTAGTCAGGCAATGCAGAGGTCAAACCAGGTTATCAATCCGAAGGAGAGACAAAGGAACAGGAAAACAGGAACAAGGAAACAGGAGCGAAGGCAATCAGGATCGTGAACCAGGAACTGAAGAGGCAACGAGTACTCGACTAGCGAGGGGACCTGTTGCACGACCTGTTGCAAAGGCAATTTGAGAGAGTGGAGCCCAGGCTCATATATCGGAGCTCTACCGACGTTATCATCCAGGGCCGCGGCCAGGTTCCTGCCACAGGCCCTATTTAAGGACTAGCTGTGAGCACACGCGGTGCCTAGGGAGGGGCGCGGCGCTGGTCGGGACGGCATCTCTCAGCGTGCCATGCAGAGATGCCCGACGAGGAACATCAGGAACTGCACCAGAACCGGAGGCCCCAGGGGCGGCCCGAGGTTGAGCCAGTGGCCCACAGCCGCCAGAGATGAGAGACCAGATGCTGGATCACTTTGAAAGAGGTGAGGGGGCCGAGCTGTGGGTCTGCTGTGGCCGGCGATCTTAAAACCCTAAACCGCCTGGGGAGGTTGATTTTGACCTCTAGAAAATGTAGATTCAGCAAGAATTTACAGATCCCAAACTGGCCTCTAATCTTAAAAAAAGAAAACTGATGAAATGTCTTTTTACCACCAGCATTAAATATTACCTCTTATTTGGATGTTATTCCTACTGCAGAGGAATGTGTTAGCGAGCAGAAAAAGACATATGGAGCTGTGTATACACAGTTCTTGAATACATAGCTTGAGTCCAGCAACAGCTTGCAGGGGAGAAACATAACGTAAAATAGCAACATGGCAATGATGGTAGATAAAGACCAAATGGTCCATCCAGTCTGCCCAGCAAGCTGCTTATGGTTGAAACTGCCGCTCTGTGCAGGTTACCCCATGTCTTCTGTTAAGGATGGTAATTCCAGCTCCATGCAGATACCCCTATGCTTTCTATTAAATTATACATTTTAAAATTGTAGAAAAGTCAAATGATTAATATTGTATTATTTTGTTAAGTAATTAAGAGAAAGCATATAAAAACTGAGGAAACCTTTGCATAAATTACATTGACAGTATATTAGACGTCTCTCATCGCCCAACTCCAGCAATCTCTAAATAACGATTGTTATAGAAGAAACTGTAAAAGCACTGGTTCCATTACTGATCCCTGAAACACTGCACTGTTTATTGTCCTCCACTAAGAGAACTGACTAGTTTCCTTTCTTTTAACCAGTTCATAAGAACATAAGAATATAAGAAATTGCCATGCTGGGTCAGACCAAGGGTCCATCAAGCCCAGCATCCTGTTTCCAACAGAGGCTAAACCAGGCCACAAGAACCTGGCAATTACCCAAACACTAAGAAGATCCCATGCTACTGATGCAATTAATAGCAGTGGCTATTCCCTAACTAAACTTGATTAATAGCCGTTAAGGGACGTCTCCTGCAAGAACTTATCCAAAACTTTTTTGAACCCAGCTACACTAACTGCACTAACCACATCCTCTGGCAACAAATTCCAGAGCTTTATTGTGCGTTGAGTGAAAAAGAATTTTCTCCGATTAGTCTTAAATGTGCTACTTGCTAACTTCATGGAATGCCCCCTAGTCCTTCTATTATCCGAAAGTGTAAATAACTGATTCACATCTACTCGTTCCAGACTTCTCATGATCTTAAAGACCTCTATCATATCCCCCCTCAGCCGTCTCTTCTCCAAGCTGAACAGCCCTAACCTCTTCAGCCTTTCCTCATAGGGCAGCTGTTCCATCCCCAATATCATTTTGGTTGCCCTTCTCTGTACCTTCTCCATTGCAACTATATCTTTTTTGAGATGTGGCGACCAGAATTGTACACAGTATTCAAGCTGTGTCTCACCATGGGGCGATACAGAGGCATTATGATATTAACCGTTTTATTAACCATTATTAACCATTCCCTTCCTAATAATTCCTAACATTCTGTTTGCTTTTTTGACTGATGCAGCACACTGAGCTGATGATTTTAAAGTATTATCCACTATGATGCCTAGATCATTTTCCTGGGTGGTAGTTCCTAATATGGAACCTAACGTCGTGTAACTACAGCAAGGGATATGTTTCCCTATGTTCAACACCTTGCACTTGTCCACATTAAATTTCATCTGCCATTTGGATGCCCAATCTTCCAGTCTTGCAAGGTCCTCCTGTAATGTATCACAATCCGCTTCTGATTTAACTACTCTGAATAATTTAGTATCATCTGCAAATTTGATAACCTCACTCGTCGTATTCCTTTCCAGATCATTTATATATATATTGAAAAGTATCGGTCCAAGTACAGATCCCTGAGGCACTCCACTGTTTACCCTTTTCTACTGAGAAAATTGACCATTTAATCCTACTCTCTGTGTCCTGTCTTTTAAACCAGTTTGTAATCCATGAAAGGACATCGCCTCCTATCCCATGACTTTTTAGTTTTCTTAGAAGTCTCTCATGAGGGACTTTGTCAAGCACCTTCTGAAAATCCAAATACACTACATCTACTGGTTCACCTTAATCCACATGTTTATTAACCCCTTCAAAAAAATGAAGCAGATTTGTTAGGCAAGACTTCCCTTGGGTAAATCCATATTGACTGTATTCCATTAAACCATGTCTTTCTATATGCTCTACGATTTTGATCTTTAGAATAGTTTCCACTATTTTTTCCTGGCACTGAAGTCAGGCTCACTGGTCTATAGTTTCCTGGATTGCCCCTGAAGCCCTTCTTAAATATTGGGGTTAGATTGGTCACCCTCCAGTCTTCAGGTACATTGGATGATTTTAATGGTAGGTACAAATTTTAATAACAGATCAGAAATTTCATTTTTTAGTTCCTTCAGTAACCTAGGCTGCATACCATCTGGTCCAGGTGATTTGCTACTCTTTAGTTTGTCAATCTGGCCTACTACATCTTCCCGGTTCACAGTGATTTGGTTCAGTTCATCTGACTTATCACCCTTGAAAACCATCTCCGGAACTGGTATCTCCCCAACATCCTCATTAGTAAACACGGAAACAAATAATTAATTTAGTCTTTCTGCAATGGCCTTATCGTCCCTAAAAGCCCCTTTAACCCCTCAGTCATCTAATGGTCCAATCGACTCCCTCATAGGTTTCTTGCTTCAGATATATTTTAAAATGTTTTTATTGTGAGTTTTTGCCTCTATGGCCAACTTCATTTCAAATTCTCTCTTCGCCTGTCTTATCAATGTTTTACACTTAACTTGACAATGCTGATGTTTTATCCTATTTTCCTCAGATGGATCCTTATTCCAATTTTTGAAGGATTTTTTTTGGCTAAAATAGCCTCTTTCACCTCACCTTTTAACCATGACAGTAATCATTTTACGTTCCTTCCACCTTTCTTAATGTGTGGAATACATCTGGACTGTGCTTCTAGGATTGTATTTTTAAGCAATGTCCATGCCTTTTGAACATTTTTAACCTTTGCAGCTGCACCTTTCAGTTTTTTTCTAATTATTTTCCTCATTTTATTAAAGTTTCCCTTTTGAAAGTTCAGTTTTAGAGTTGTAGATTTACTTATTGTCCCCCTTCCAGTTATTAGTTTAAATTTGATCATGTTATGATCACTATTGCCAAGTGGCCCCACCACCATTACCTCTCTCACTTTATCCTGCGTTCCACTAAGAATTAAATCTAAAATAGCTCCCTCTCTCGTTATTTCCTGAACCAATTGCTCCATGAAACAGTCATTTATTACATCCCACAGTTACGAATGGAAAGCCCACGTCACCCTCCACAGTTATGTACGTAATAGTTCATCTGTTTTAACTGATGCCATACCTAATCTGTTGATATATAAGCTGTTATATATAACCAATTTGTATCTGTTGTTATAACCTATCTGTATCTGATGTTGTTCCAGTTGTGTTACGTCTGTAATATGTTGTTATACCTGTAAACTGGAGTTAGGGCCTTTTGCTAAACTTCGGTATATAAAAGCCTACAAATAAATAAATAAATAAATCTAGAAACTTTATGTCTCTAGCAAGTCCTGATGTTACATTTGCCCAGTCAATATTGGGGTAATTGAAATCTCCCATTATTATTGCAATGCCTAATTGGTTAGCTTCCCTGATTTCTCTTAGCATTTCATCATCTGTCTGACCATTTTCTCCAGGTGGATGGTAATACACTCCTATCACTATACTTTTACACAACACACATGGGATTTCTACCCATATAGATTCTACTGAGCATTTAGTCTCATGTATGATCTTTACCCTGTTGGATTCTATACCCTCCCGCACATAAAGTGCCACACCCCCTCCAAGTTGATCCTCCCTATCTTTGCTATATAATTTGTACCCTGATATAGCACTGTCCCATTGGTTATACTCCTTCCACCAAGTCTATGTGATGCCAATTATGTCAATCTCATCACTTACTGCTATACACTCTAACTCTCCCATCTTACTTCTTAGACTTCTGGCATTGGCATACAGACATTTCAAAGTGTGTTTTTTGTTTGTATTAACCTGGTTTTCAGTTGATAGGGATAATTTGGAAATCATTAGCTTTGGTGATTTTTTACATGTAGGCACATGGACTACGTTTGCTTTTATTGGACCTCTCTGTTGGGATGCCTTAACTCTCCTGTTTCATTAGTATCCTTCAAGGATACATTTCTCCGTCCCATGCACTGGTAAGTGACTGTTGGCTTTCCCCCTTGTTCTAGTTTAAAAGCTGCTCTATCTCCTTTTTGAAAGTTAGTGTCAGCAGCTTGGTTGCACTCTGGTTAAGGTGGAAGCCATCCTTTCGGAAAAGTCTCCCCCTTCCCCAAAAGTTTCCCCAGTTCCTTACAAAACTGAATCCCTCTTCCCTGCACCATTGTCTCATCCACGCATTGAAACTCTGGAGCTCTGCTTGCCTCTGGGGACCTGCACGTGGAACAGGAAGCATTTCAGAGAATGCCATCCTGGAGGTGCTGGATGTCAGCTTTCTACCTAAAATCCTAAATTTGTCTCCCAGAACCTCTCTCCCACATTTACCTATGTCGTTGGTGCCCACATGTACCACGACAGCCGGCTCCTCCCCAGCACTGTCTATAATCCTATCTAGGTGATGCATGAGGTCTGCCACCTTTGCACCAGGCAGGCAACTTACCAGGCAGTCCTCATGTCCACCAGCCACCCTGGTATCTACATTTCTAATAATTGAATCACCAACTATTATGGCCAGCCTGGGCAGTAGCCCTGGGAGACTTGTCCTCAGTGCGAGAGGACAATACATCACCTGGAGAGCAGGTCCTTGCTACAGGATCACTTCCTGCTACACTAGGGGTGTGCATTTGGTCCCTACATATTGGCAATCCGCAACAGATATTGCCATATTTGTTGTATTCGTGGGGAAGCGAAATGTATCGCGATTCCCCACGAATACATGAATCTTCGCCGAATTATTCGGCCGCCTAAATAAATCAATTTAAGCAACCCCCCACCCTCCTGACCCCCCCCCCCAAGACTCACCAAAACTCCCTGGTGGTCCAGCGGAGGGTCCGAGAGCCATCCCCTGCACTCTCACGCCCTCGGTGCCAGTTTCATCATGGCGCCGATAGCCTTTGACCTACTATGTCACGGGGCTACCAGTGCCATTGGTCAGCCCCTGTCACATGGCCATCGGTGCCATCTTGTGCTCCTACCATGTGACAGGGGCTGACCAATGGCACCAGTAGCCCCTGTGACATAGTATGGGCAAAGGCTATCGGCGCCATTTTGATTACTGGCAGCCGATGGCCCGAGGGCAGGAGATCACTCCGGGACCCCCGTTGGACCCCCAGGGACTTTTGGCCAGCTTGGGGGGGCCTCCTGACCCACAAAAGACTTGCCAAAAGTCCAGCGGGGGTCCAGGAGCGACCTCCTGCACTCCGGCCTTCGGATGCCAGTAATCAAAATGGTGACGATCGCCTTTGCCCTCACTATGTCACAGGGACCGATGGTCAGTTTCATCAGTTTCATCAGTTTCATCAGTTTCATCATGGCCCCTCGGGCCATGATGAAACCGGCACTGAGGGTGTGAGAGTGCCGGGGATGGCTCCCGGACCCCCCGCTGGATCACCAGGGAGTTTTGGTAAGTCTTGGGGGGGGTCAGGAGGGTGGGGTGTTGTAGTTAATTTTAATTTTAATTTTAATTTTAATTTTAGCTGGGACATGAATAGAAATCGTCGTATTAACGCATCAGGGCGCCATAGGGCCGAATGCAACGTATCTGCTCCCTGACGAATCCAAATCACAAATGCAATGTATGGTGTCCCTCAGCACATCCCTATGCTACACTAGGGTGATGTTCTCCTACTGGGAAACCTTTCTGATCAAAGGCAGCACTGGGGCTGCCAGACTGGATTTGGGACTTGGCTACTATGCCCCTGAAGGTCTCATCAATGTACCTCTCTGTCTGCCTCAGCTCCTCCAAGTCTGCTACTCTAGCCTCCAAAGATCGGACTCATTCTCTGAGAGCCAGGAGCTATTTGCACCAAGTGCACACATACAATCTATCACCGGCAGGTAAAAAATCATACATGTGACATTCAATGCAAAAGACTGGAAAGCTCTCCTCTTGCTGCTGGACTGCTGCCTTCATCTTAGTTTTATTAAGTTCCTAGTTAAGTTTAGGATACTAAGGGAGTTGGAATTAGAATGCTTTCAATTTACGGGTGAATTTACTAATTAATCAGCTAGTGTCCTACAAGGGGATGACTAAACTTTCAATAAGGCTTGTACAATAGTATGATTTGGATAAGACCCTGATTGATTTTTAATGAGAAAGTGTCTCTTGCCTAAAAATCAAGGGTTGAGTGGGTGGGAAAGACAGACACTAGAATTAACTATCTCTGGCTTGCTTATTACCTCAGACACATACAAATTCTTAAGAATATATCTCTCTATTTCACCTTTCTCAAACTTTTATAAGCCCAAGGATTTCCCAAAGCTATACTTCCCAATTCTCTTTAACCACCATTAAATTGATCTTCACTCAGTTGATTGAAGGGTTTGGCGGCACACGCTTCCGGTCCTCTTCTACTACAAAGGGTGCAGGGCCTCTGGAAGCTGTGGCTGTAGAATTCAATTCCTGTATCATTCGCGGTGACCTCTGGACTCCTCTCCCAGGGGATGCTGGGAGCAGTATGCAGATGAGCCTTCCAGTCCTCTTCTACTGCAAAGGGTGCGGGACCTCTGGAATCTGGGGTTGTGGAATTCAATCCCTGGATTGCTCGTGGTGACCTCTGGACTCCTCTCCTGGGGGATGCTGGGAGCAGTATGCAGATGAGCCTTCCGGTCCTCTTCTACTGCATAATCTAAAACTGTGGCATAGCTACAGATGGGCCTAGGTGATGCATGGCCCATACACTTAGGGTTCAGGCTCACACAATGATGGCTGACCAACACCAGAAGAGGAGGCCTGCAGGATGGCTGTTGTGGTTCCCATCCCGTGACAGCCAAAGAAGCAAAAGACTACTAAAGACCCCATCCCATGGCAGCTGAAGAAGGGTTTGCTGGTGCCTGAAGAATATGCCCCATGTGTGTGTATGTGTGTGTGTGATTGGGAACCCATGTATGTATGTAAGCATGTGTGGGAGCCTGTGTATGTGGCCAAAGCCACCAAATGCCAAATTTTTCTCAAATATGCAAAATCCAATTAAACAGGCATCAGGACCCAGCCTCGAGCCTGGGTCCAGGTTGAGACCCGGCATTGAGACCCGATCTCCAGATCAAGGCCAGAGCAATGGGACAGAGTCCTGCCCTAGGCCAAGGCCTAGGCATTGGGACCCAGCCTCTGGGTGAGGCCCATTGGGTCTGGGCTCTGGTGATGGGGCCTAGTCTCCAGACCAGGCCACGTTGTCAGACTTGGCTTGTACCCTGGCCTGGGTTGAGGCCCAGGAGTCAGTACCTAGCTTCCAGGTTAGGCTCCGGCTTTGGGCCTGGCCCAATCCTGGCCTAGGCTGATGCCCAGGTGACAAACCTAGGCCTGGACCATGAGGCTGGATCCCCGAAGGAGCAGGTAAGTTTGTTGAATTTTTTGGGTCTTGGCCGAGACCTCAGAGTCACATTTGGTCATATGCAGCTGCACCTGCATTGGGCCACAGCCTATGCCGAGGCCTTGGGCTGAGGCCCAGGTTCCTAGCCCTGCCCCCAGCATCGTGCTCAGGCATAGATCAAGGCCCCTGCTTTGGGCTTCAGCCTATTCCCTAGTCAAGGCCCCACCTTCAGGCCTGGGCCTAAGCCCAATGGATCTATTTTTTTTGTTTTCAAAATGAAATGTGAAAACCAACAAAATTTTATTGGATTTTCAATTGGTTCGCTTTGAGAATGAAATAAAACGAAATAGGAAACTTTGTTTCATTTCCTATTTCATTCTCCCGAATGCCCATCCCTAGAAAAGAGCTCTAATGCAT
The DNA here is from genome assembly GCF_901001135.1 of Rhinatrema bivittatum. Classification (NCBI taxonomy): domain Eukaryota; kingdom Metazoa; phylum Chordata; class Amphibia; order Gymnophiona; family Rhinatrematidae; genus Rhinatrema; species Rhinatrema bivittatum. The sequence continues at coordinate 354,907,990 of NC_042617.1, read as the reverse complement.
TCAATTTTCAAATGTATCTACGCTATTGTGACCTCCTCCACTACCCAGATTAATAGCAGGTACAAGATTCATGAGCGCTTTTAATGCCCGTACATTTTTGCACTAATAACAACACAAGCAGTTTTTCTTTGAAAAAATGTGTAATGTACTCATGTTAAAACTGCCTGCGTGGGGTTTGCAGCCACATAGACTATTTAAACATTTCCCCCCTCCCAATAAGTCATTTGCATTTGCACTGTACACACTGTGTGCCCTTAGATCTCATTTTTTTTGGTAGAGTGTGCTCACCTTACCTTTAGCTCACTGATTTCCTGATTATTTTGGTAATAGTTGAAAAGATGCAGCTGTTTGTATCCTCCATATGAGGTAAAAGGACTGATCAGCCTCAGGTTATTTCTGTGGTGCTTTTTTTCCACTGACTGTCCAAGAAGGGATCATTGGTGGTCAGTTCCTTGCAGTAGCAATTTGATTTTGCTTTCAAAAACCAAAACAGCTTTCTATTTAATGGCAGACTATGTTCTCTGCTCTTTGCAGCTGTTAACTTTAAGGTTTACCACTTTGTGGTTGTGCTAATCCTCTTCAGAGTGTACCATCTAGTTAATATGTTGTTTTGTATAAGCAAGGGTAAAAAATAATAGATATTACTCGCTTTCTGCTTGAAACTTCTTTTGTTAACTTTAGAGGTACATGAACAGTTTGCAGTAGACTTGAACCAGGTTGAAAGCCTTCTGTTTCGAGTTCAACCAACATTTTAAGTTTCACCCAGATCCATCAGAGAAATCCATCACATTTTTACCCCTGGCATTTATGAGTAAAATTTAAAAAATTTACTTTTGATTTTCTAACAACTTGAAAGCTGATCCAATGAAATCTGTTTAGGATTAAAAAAACCTGAGTTGTTTTTCAGATCTACTTCAAGTCTTTTAGACTTTCCTTAAAAAAAGAAAGAAAAATAATGCTTGATGAACAATTTGACAAGTCAATTTTGAAGCAATTCTCACAGCTCTATTACAGATAATGGTAATGAGAATAGTTATTCATAATACGGCCATATTATAGTATGACCTTGGATTCAGTAGGATGAAAGGTGCAATTTGATAAATTGCCGATTCTGCTTTGTAACTCCATATCATCTTTCACGAGGCTCCAAGTGGGCAGACTTAGGAATAACATCTGAAAAGATTTTTTCACAGAATGGTGAATGCTTGAAAGATTCTTCCATGGGAGGTAGTAGCAGAATTCAAGAAAGCCTGGGGTGAGAACAGAGGATCTCTAATTGCAAAAAAGTGAAGGGAAAACCAGAGATCATCTGAGGGGTCTAAGGCATTACACCAAGAAGCAAATTGGATAGACTAGTTGTGACTTGTGGTTCTCATCTATTATTCTATTCATAATCTATTTTGAAAATAGCTAGGGAAAAGCACCACAGCACTAAAATGTAAGCTCAAGAAAAGAAACAAAAATGATATTTGTTACTGGAACAATAGGGTAATAGTTATATGAATGCGATGCATATCCTTTGGTAAATATTTATAGTGAAAATATTATGTAATATACTTTACTTGGCTTAGACATCCTGCAGGTGGCAGACCCTATGGTGGGTATATAGTGCTTTGGTTATGTCAGTATGCTGAGCTCTTCTGTTTCTATGGAACGCCAGAAGGCAGGAGAAAGGTTGCCAAATGAAATCTCTCTTCAGATTGTGTTGACTATCTTTGGACATGGTTTATGCTACCTGTAGTGCAGCCAGAATCTCACAGGGAGATACAGCACCTGCGGACTACCTACAGTTAAGTGGACTACTGAAGATAAAAGGAAGAGGTTGGCAGATGCATAGAACAACTTCCCATTGGAGGTGGTAGAGACAAAACCAGTATCTGAATTCAAGATAGCATGGGATAAATATAGGGGACCTCTCACGGAGTGATTGGAATTGTGAAGCTAAATTAGTTGACCAAATTTTTTCTGTTTCCATAATGAACATTTATGTCAAACCTCTGCTCCCCTTATTTAAAGAGAGCCTGCCAAAAAAAAAAAAAAAAATGGAAGCAAGAGCAAACATATCAAAGGAAAGGCTGTAAAAGACAACGGACAATAATTTAAGGTCTTTTAAAATAGAAGTACCTAAATGATAACATCTTAAGTCAGCTAAGATTTGTTGCAGAAAGAGAAATAGCAAAAAAAAAGAGGAGATCCAGAGAGGAGCTCCAGAAGAGAGGTTGCAGAATAGACAAGGAGAACGAGAAGAAAGCTGCAAAAAACAGCCAGAACATGGAAGAGGCACCAGAACAACCAAAAAGCACCAGAAGAGAGAGGTGCCAAAGCAGCCAAGGAGCACCAGAGGAAAGATGCTCAAATTGCCAGAGTAACTGGAGGATGTAGTAGATGAGAAACCAGTGAATAAATGAGGCACAACACAGAAGGATGAGACCAGACCAATATACGACAGACCAGAAAGCAGAGTGAAGAGGAAAGCCCGGAACTTCTGACTGATGTTTGTCTCTAGTGTGGAAGTGCTTTGTAGAAGGTTTGATGTTAGGTGGAAATTTTTTGCTTTTACTAGTTCTTTCTGTGGCATTTGACACTCTAAACCCCAATTTTTTAATCATGACCTTGGCTAAATCAGGTATTATGTCGACTGTTTTGTCCTGGCTCAAGTCCTATCTAAGTAACAGAAGTCAACAGGCTTTCTTTGATGGCAAGGTGTTGTCTAAGTTTCCTTTACAAACTGGGGTTCCGCAAGGCTTAACCTTGTCAGCCTTGTTTTTAAATTTATATATTTGCCCTAATTGTCGATTGTTCTCTGAACTTGGTGTTGGTTATCGGGTTTATGCAGATGATATCCAGTTTTTGTTCCAATTACTTCTTCAGTCAACAATGCACAGACAAAGATGAGAGAATGTCTTTTTGCTCTCTGTTCCTAGATGACTGCAAATAGATTGACCTTGAACATACAGAAAACAGAATTGAGATATCGTATCTTGTCCCTTTTCCATTCCTGGATTTGCCATCTTTTTTGATAGTGAATGATGTTAAGATACCCATCTCTTATCAAACTAAAAATTTGGGAGTAATTATTGATTCTCTCTCTCCACAAGTAACATCAGTGATGAAACTTTGTTTTTCAAGTTGTATAATTATGTAAATTACAACTGCTCAGATCTTGACAGACACTCCTTTGAGGGAATATACTATCCCATGTTGATTAGGTTACACTGACTTCCAATGGCAGCAAGGATAAAAGTTGAGGTTTGTCTTTGGTCCATAAAATTTTGAATAACAGACTGCCTTCTTGCCTAGGCATGATATTAAAGCCATATAAGTCTACTCGATTACTGAGATTTTGTGGGGCAAAATTGTTTCGATGTTCCTTCATCAAAGACAATTTGGTTAGTTGAGTCTCCCAGTAGAATGTTTTCTGTGGCTGGCTTTGCGTGGCAGAACACTCTCCCAGTCTCCCAGAAGAATTAAAAGCTGAGCTTTTGATAAAAAATTTCAAGAAAATAATTCAATACAGTACTATTTGCACAAGTATTTGGCCCTGAATCTGCTGATCCTTAAGAATGTTAGTTCAAGATGAAGGTCCTATCAGCTTAGACATCCAATCAACTTAGACATCCGCTTCTACATCTGTTGAGCTTAATGTAATTAAAAGAGCAACGTTTTATGATGTTTAATTTTTGGTATTATCTATTTTTTTTAAATAAATATTTAAATTTGTTTCCCACCTAGAATGGTATATAGGTGGGCTACAAATTTCTTAAATAAATAAATAAATAAATAAATAAATAAATACATGTGGGGATGGATACACATGCTGGGCTCCAGAAGAAGGAAAGGGTACCTTATTTATACCAATTACACAAAGTAAAAAAAATCAATCAATAAGGACATTACCTACACAAAAGAGCTGTCTAATAGAGAAAATAAATGGATACAATATTGTGCAGCTACAGTAATTATAAAGAGAGTCCTACCAACAAGGAAACGAGGCCAGAAAGAAAGGAGAAAGATAACAACTCCTCCCGGGAGAACAATTTATAGAGAAAAAAATAAAATCGCTGCATGTAGAGGTGTCATTGATAGACGAGTACCTCATAAGATCAAGGGAATCAAAAATAATGAGAAAAGCCCAAAACATCAGGCTGAAACATGCTTCAGTAAGCGAAGATGACCTTAAATTCACATACACCACTAATAAATTGAAAATAACAGTAGAAACTCAATAACTACAGAGCTATGACAAAAAAAGAGGGGCACAAAAGTACAACATTTAGAAAGAATTTAGAAAGAACTCAAAGCAGTTCTATAGGGAATTGGGGAAGAACATTAGTGCTGTTGAAACACCACCAACTAAACATGAAACAGAAAAGTTCTGGAGAAATTTATATCAGGATCCCACAGAGCACACAGAGAAACAGAATGACTATTCTCAGCATAGAGATGGACATGGAAGAGGTAGATATCAAAACTATGGAATAGCCTGAAATAACTAAACAGCTGGAAACAAGATGAAAAAGAGACCCAAATTGGAAGAGTCTGACTTTTGGTTTAACATTTAACATATTTTCATCAAGATCTGGCAAACTGCAAAAATCAATTATTCAGACATCCAGAATAACACTATAATGGTTAATAACAGGAAGAACACTTATCTTTTCAAAGGAATGGCCCCAAAAATTACAAACCAATAACATGCCTGTCTACGATGTATATGGTGTTCAGTCCAAAAGATGCAGATATAATATACAATCATATCGACTCTAAAAATATAATGGTGAAGTAATCAAAGGTGTAGTTGGTGCAACCAAGAGAGCGAGCATCCTAGGTCCGCACTGGCAGCAGGCAGGTTTCCATTTCAGTTTTTATCCACACATTTGTAATTTGTGGATCCACTTGTGACTTGTATTAGCCACTGTCAGAGTGGCTCGATGGACATTGGTCTGACTCAACATGGCAATTCTTATGGCTTATGTGGTCAACAATTCTATATTTGGTAAAGGTCTAGTTATGTTCTGCTAGCTTGTAGGGATCTGCAGCAGTCTTGTTCATTATGTTTTCCCAGTGGTAGGTGTAATGTATTCAAGGGCTTGGGGTAATATTTGCAGTACTGCTGCTTTTTCATAGGAGGGTTATTGCTGTTGGAATCCTGTGAGTTATTACTGCTATGTATGGCAGGTTTGTTATACATATGCTGAGTTATATTTATTTTGTTTCTAAGATTTTGTAGTATATCACAGTGGGGCCTAGTGGTAGAAGGAGTTGTTGTTAGTGTTTCTTAGATGACACCAGAATTTGAATGCTTTTTGTACTGTGAGGTTTACAAGGAAAAAGCCCACTCTGCCCCTATTGTTGGAAGAGTATGGATGTTTAGTGGAGGAAGTTTCTGTGGATACAGAGTATATATTTACAGAACTGGAGCAGGATTTATATTGGGTTTGTCTTGCACATACATTGCCAAGCATGAATCTCACTCTAAAGCCAGGGCATAGTGGGTATTATCCCAGTATCTCAAATGCCCTGATAGTGCTCTTTTTAACATTTGCATTGTGCTACATAGCTTCCTTCTAAACCCTGTACAGAGTAATTTATACAGGCAAAATATGAATGTGAACTTGGAAGTACTTTTTAATCAGGCAAGTAGTGCCAAAACAAGCGGGATTGTTTCTGAACCTTTAGGCCACATTTTCATGGTCTCCGAAAACGTCTCTTGGTTCTTATTAATTTTCTCTTTCCATACAGTACACCACAGTTGCTTAGTACTGACACGTCTATTAGCAATGCTGTTTTTGTCATTTTCTCTTTTACCGCTACATCTGGTTTTCTAACCTCAAGCTTTTTATTCGTTGGTCTGGGAATGAATAATGATACTCTGATTTACGAAAAGAATGTATGTAAGAAAGAATGACTTTAACTGTAAATATAAAGTAAGGAACGGGCAAGGCGGAACTGATGAGGAGTTGTGAGGAGCTGGGGGCGGAGCTCCCCCCCCTCCTCCAATCAAAAAGACCTGTTCTTTTCCATCAGTATACACTGTTAGATGTCCTTGGACAGTTTTGTCAGTTCAGCTAGCTTGGCAGAAGTCAGAGAAAGTGCCAGGAGAAAGCTACAGCAGCAGGTCTCAGTAGAGAAGCATCAGAAGGAGTAAATGCCACAAGGGCTTATATTCCTGCTAAAAAAAAAACACTTTGGTTCTCTAAAGCCTACTTTGCATATGATAATGGTCATTTGCATGCATGTGCAAGCTAAATTCAGTGAATACCTGTTAACATCTTCAGAGACAAGTTTAGAATGTATGCTAGAGCCTTAAAGGTGAACTTTAAAAGCTTGGCATGTGCAACAATTAGGGGATGCGCGAATATGTTGGGCTCACGTGCACCTTGCGGATTTTTAAAGCCACCCAGATATGCATGTAAATGCTGCAGCGCGCAAATTTCAGAAGTTTTCAAAAAGGGGCATGGAAGGGGGCGTGGTCTGGGCTGGGCACGGGCATTTCAGGCCCTGACTTTGAGATGTGCGCGGAAATACTTATGCGGTCCGGCACACAGCGAGGCTCCCCTGCCGTGTAATTTTACTTCTGCTATGGATGCTGTGTAAATTATAAAATAAATAGGCAGATTGGCAGGATTGTAAGGGTTGGGGCTAACTGGGGGGATTGAAGGGAGGTTTGGAAGACCTATAGCTTAACTGAGCAAACTGGGGAAAGATATTGCTAAAACTGGACATGGAGTAAGGTGCGCGCCCCTTTTAAAATCCATCAGTTTGCATGGTAGAACCAGCATTTGTGCACACTTGTGTGTACTCCATTTAACATTTGGTGTACATGTAAGCATGGCCAGGCTATTTTATAACATGCGCGCATATACGCATGCAAAGATATAAAATAGCTGTGTCCCTGGGCGGGGGTGACGAACACCCGCACATGTGCGCCTGCGGGCTGGATTGAAAGTTTTACCATCCCTGATCCAAACTTTCAAACCTATCCATGGTACAGCATTTGAACAAGAAAATGGATAAGCAGAAATTAATGTTGGTATTCCGTTAGTGGGAGCTGTCCAGTTTATAAAATACCACGTATTTCTGCTCCAAAAATAAGCACGCGTTACATTTATGGACCCTTGAGCCACAGCAAGCGGTGATGACCACCAAGGGATTGCCCTCCAGTGGAACTCGTCTCCGGCAAGTGGAGCTGGAGAAGAAAAGCACTCACGTGGAATGGTTCCAAGAGATCAAGCGGGACAGCCCTCCGAGGAGTGGATAGCCTATGAACGCGGAAGAGCCCCCGAGGAGCGAGTAACCAGCGTGACAGGAACCAGGAACCGAAGCTTCACGGAGAAGCGGAATGGAGTCTAAGATCCTGGGCAGGCAGCGAAGAAGCGGAATGGAGTCACAGGCCAAGGGTCGGGACAGGCAGCAGACGATCAGAGACTAGAAGATAAGCCGAGGTCAAACCTGGAGATCAAGCCGAGGACTGGATATAGGACAGAGGCAAGAACTGGATCAGGGCAGGAACTTGGAGGCAAGGCAAGGCAGGAACTGAGAGGCAAGGTAAGGCAGGAACCCAGAGGCAAGGCAAGGCATGAAGGACAACCAAGCTACAACAGCAAAGAACTGTTGCAAAGGCAATGTAGGTATGCAGCGGTTTATACCCCTCCTTACAGGCGTCATCTTCCAGGGCCGGGCTGATTCTCCTGCCACTGCCCCTTTAAGAGGTGGGGCCTCCCCCACGCGCATGTCAGGGGAGGCCCCGAAACTGAATGGGAGGACGCTGCCCAAGTCGCGCGGCTGAGCGTACATGGCCTACTGCGGAGGGAGGGCTGCCATGCCGGCCGGACAGGAGAGGTAGGGGGCCCTGGCCGGGGTGCCACGGCCAGGCACCACAACAGTACCCCCCTCTTATGCCCCTTCATAGAAGGACCGGGCTTGCCAGGATGTGTGTGATGGAAGTGGTGAAGTAAGGACTTGTCCACGATGTTAGATGAGGGTTCCCAAGAATTTTCTTCAGCTCCAAAACTTTCCCAGGCAATCAAGTACTCCCAACGTCTATGGTGTCGTCGAACATCTAGGACCTCCCGAACCTGATAGACTGGGTCGTCCTCCTAAACTACGTCTGGGGGTTTGGGTGGCATAGCATGGTAAGAAGAAAGCACTAATGGCTTCAAGAGAGACACATGGAAGGAATTGTGTATCCGGAGACTGGAAGGAAGTCATAGACGATAAGTCACTGGGCCCAGACGTTCAGCAATGGAAAAAGGACCAATGCACCAAGGTGCCAGTCACATGGATGGGACCCGAAGGCGGATGTGATGGATGCTGAGCCAGACCCTGGCCCCTGAAGTAAAGAGGGGAGCCGGACGGAGATGCTTGTCAGAAGTGCGTTTGGCATAGTCAGCGGCCTTTTTCAAATTGGCATTGGTGGTCTCCCATAGGTCATGCATCTAGTCAGCAGTGAATTGTGCTGCAGGAGAAGGCACAGACAGTGGCAGTGGTAGTGGAGGCCTAGAATGCCTCCCATTAGAGGTGTGCATCCGTTTTCCACGTATTTGTAATCCGCAACTTATTTTTTGCTATCTGTTAAATAAGTGGGGAGGCGAAACGCATCGCGACTCCCCACGTATTAAACAGATTTCTGTTTTATTCGGCCTAAATAAAAATTTAAACCCCCCACCCTCCTGACCCCCCCAAGACTTACCAAAACTCCCTGGTGGTCCAGCGGTGGGGTCCGGGAACTCACTCACACCCACGGTGCTAGTTTCATCACGGCGCCGATAGCCTTTGTCACAGGGGCTACCGGTGCCATTGGTCAGCCCCTGTCACATGGCCATCGGCACCATCTTGTGCTCCTACCATGTGACAGGGGCTGACCAATGGCACCGGTAGCCCCTGTGACATAGTATGGGCAAAGGCTATCGGCGCCATTTTGAGTCCTGGCGTCGGACGGCAGGTCGCTCCGGGACCCCCGTTGGACCCACAGGGACTTTTGGCCAGCTTGGGGGGGCCTCCTGACCCCCACAAGACTTGCCAAAAGTCCAGTGGGGGTCCGGGAGCGACCTCCTTTCACGCCGGCCGTCCGATCCCAATACTCAAAATGACGCCGATCGCCTTTGCCCCATTTTGAGTATTGGTGGGACGGTGATTTTGAGTCTCAAAATCACCGTCCCACCAATACTCAAAATGGCGCCGATCGCCGTCATAGTGAGGGCAAAGGCGATCGACGCCATTTTGGTATTGGGATCGGATGGCCAGCGTGCAAGGAGGTCGCTCCCGGTCCCCCACTGTACTTTTGGCAAGTCTTGTGGGGGTCAGGAGGCCCCCCCCAAGCTGGCCAAAAGTCCCTGTGGGTCCAAGGGGGGTCCTGGAGCGACTTGCCGTCCAACGACAGGTCTCAAAATGGCGCCGATAGCCTTTGCCCATACTATGTCACAGGGGCTACCGGTGCCATTGGTCAGCCCCTGTCACATGGTAGGAGCACAAGATGGTGCCGATGGCCATGTGACAGGGGCTGACCAATGGCACCGGGTAGTCTCTGTGACAAAGGCTATCGGCGCCGTGATGAAACTAGCACCGAGGGTGTGAGTGACTTCCCGGACCCCACCGCTGGACCACCATGGAGTTTTGGTAAGTCTTGGGGGGGTCAGGAGGGTGGGGGGTTGTAGTTAATTTAGTAGTAACGTATTTACAGATCGACAACTTATTGAATTGTTCATACTTCCGCATGAAACGGAATTGACCCCCCACGAATACCTATCGCATACGCAATGAAAACTTTTTGCCTGCACATCCCTACCTCCCATAGACAACTAGGAATGGGGACGATCCAGTAGCAGAATGGATATGTGAGTTGTATGAAAACTCCACCCAAGGTAACAGGGAAGACCAGTCATCTTGATGGCTTCCCACGAATGATCGGAGAAAGGTCTTCAACCCCCGATTAAGCCGTTTGGCTTTTCCATTCCCTTGGGGGTGAAAGGCCGTAGTGAAATCCAAGCATACCCCAAATTTCCTGCATAAGGCATGCCAGTACTTGGCCATAAATTGAGGGCCCCAATCGGATGCAATGTGCCGGGGAAGGCCATGCAGATGAAATATTTGAAGCGTAAACAGTCGTGTCAATTCAGGAGCCGAGGGTAGTTTAGGTAGAGGAATAAAATGTGCCATTTTAGAGAACCTGTTGATCACGACCCAGATCACATGATTACCAGATGAGGTTGGTAAGTCGACCACAAAATTGGTGGAGATATGTGTCCAAGGTTCTTGAGGAGCAGGAAGAGTCTGTATATGTCCCCAGGGCCAACCAGGCAATGGCTTCTGCTGTGCACAAGTCGGGCGGGAATCAACATAGGACTTCATGTCCTGAGTCATCTGAGGCCACCAATAATACCGGGATAATAACTCCAAGGTTCGGGTTCTGCCCGGGTTCCTGGCAGTAAGGGAGTCATGTGCCCAAGCTAATACCCTTGGTCGTTGGCGAGGGTGGACCACTGTATTTCCTTGAGTTACAGTGTTGGTAGCCATAGTAGAACCTTGGCAGGGTCCAAGATGAAATGAGGTAAATCCGGTGCATCCTCAGCCTCATGTAGTCTGGCAAAGGCATCTGCTCATGTGTTCTTAGCCGTGGGACGAAAGCGTAGAGTGAAATCAAACCGGCTGAAGAAAAGAGACCAGCGGGCCTGGCGCGGGTTCAGACGTTGAGCCTTACAGAGGAATTCAAGGTTTTTATGATCAGTGTAACCTGTAGCAGGGTTCTGCGCCCCCTCAAGCCATTGTTGCAACTCTTCAAAGGCCATTTTGATGGCCAGTAGTTCTTTGTCTCCGATTCCATAATTCTTCTCCGCAGGGGAAAATTTGTGGGAGAAGAAGGAGCAGGGAAGAAGAGTCCCTTGGCGAGAGTGCTGGCTGAGTACTGCCCCACCACGAAGTCAGAGGCATCCACTTCAATGATGAACTGTCGAGTTGAATCTGGATGGTGAAGACAAGGTTCCTGCAGAAATGCTCTTTTTAATTATTCAAAGGCATGGAGTGCCTCAGCAGGGCAATGCTTAGTATCTGCCCCTTTCTTAGTTAATGCTGTCAAGGGTGCTACGATGTGAAGGTAGTGAGGAATGAAATTCCTGTAGAAATTGGTGAAGCCAAGGAAGCATTGGAGTGAACAAAGACCCACAGGCCACGGCCACTCCCAGATGCTGGATAACTTGTCGGGATCCATTCGGAAGCTGGTGGTGGACACGATGAAGCCCCAAAAGGCAGGGACTCCTGTTCAAAGAGACATTTTTCTAGTTTCACAAATAAGCAGTGTTCTCTAAAGCACTGGAGAACCCGATGAACATCTGAGCAATGCATATTCAGGTCCTTGGAATAAATTAGGACGTCGTCAAGGTAGACAATTACCCCATTATGAATCATGTCCCGGAAGATCTCATTCATTAAATTTTGTAACACCGCTGGTGCGTTGCATAGTCCAAATGGCATTACGAGATATTCGTAATGGTCATCCCGCGTATTAAACATGGTTTTCCACTCATCCCCGGATTTTATTCAGATCACATTATAGGCCCCATGAAGGTCCAATTTAGAGAACACCTTGGCTCCATGGAGATGATCCAATAGTTCAGGAATCAACAGAAGTGGATAACAATCCCTTCGAGTGATCACGTTGAGCCCCCTATAGTCTATACAGGGTCTTAGAGAACCATCCTTCTTGGCTACAATGAAGAAGCCTACACCCGAATAAAGCCCCTGTTGAGGTTTTCCTTTATGTACTTAGGCATTGCCTGCATCTCGAGTAGGGAAAGTGGATACACCCATCCATGGGGTGGAACTGTGCTGGGTAGCAGGTCAATGGCACAGTCGAAGGACCGATGCTCTGGAAGGGTCTCCGCCTCCTCCTTGGAGAAAACGTCGGCATAGTTGCTGTACTGAGGAGGTAACTGAAGGGTAGTGCTAGCGAGCACCAACTGTGGTTGAGGTCTTTGTTGAAGGCAGGTAGAAAAGTAGTCAGTACCCCAAGCCATGATCTGTAGGGTCTTCCAATCAATGGTGGGTGAATGCTTCTGTAGCCAAGGAAACCCTAGGACCATGGGGTGAATGGATTTGTTGAGGATAAAGAAGGAAACCTCTTCCTTATGTAGGACCCCGGTTTGAAGTGTCACGGGAGCAGTGCAAAGAGTAACCTGTCTCAGGAGAGGGTCTCCTTGGATGGACGAGATCAATAACGGTGGTGTACTAGACATCACGGGTAATTTTAGTTGGTGAACTAGCTTGGACAGGATGAATTTCCCGCCGGAACCAGAGTCGACCAGGGCTAGCGTTGTAAATGATCCTCCGGAGAATTGCAACGTAACAGGAACTGTACATGGAGGAGCAGGATTGATGCAGCCTAGGGTCAGCCCCACTGTGACACCTAGGCCCAAGAGTTTCCCAGACGTTCAGGACATTGAGCCAATAGGTGTCCCTTACTACCGCAGTAGAGACACAATCCAAGCCTCCTTCGGCGCTGTTTCTCCTCATCCGTCAGGTGGCTCCGGCCTAGCTGCATAGGCTCCTCCTTGCATTCCGGTGAAGCCTCAGAAGCTATTGGAGTAACCACTGGACAAGAGAAGGAAGGAGCCAAGGGAACTGTGCGCCCGTGTGGCTTTAATTCCTTAGCGTGCTGCTGTAATTGCCGATCGATGCAACCTGCCAATTCAATAAGCGCCTCGAGATTATCTGGAAGCTCCTGAGCGGCTAAGTCATCTTTAATGTGGGAGGACAACCCTTCAAGGAAGATACCACGTAGGCTGTCCTCACGCCATCCCAGTTTGGACGCCAAAGTGCGGAATTCTACTGCGAAGTCGGCCAGCGTGCGTGAGCCTTGGTGGAGGTTGAGCAGATCAGAGGTGGTAATAGACTGGCCGGCTCATCAAATACTTGGCAGAATGTCCGGACGAACCAAGGCAGATCTCCCTGAATGGAGTCTCCATGCTCCCGAAGCGTAGATGCCCAGGCCAGGGCTTTACCATCCAGCAAGAAGAGTATGAAAGACGTCTTAACTCGGTCTATCGGAAACTGCTGTTCCTACAGGGAGAACGATAATTTTAATTGTTCAAAAACCATAATAAGCCAGACACTGCATGCAATGCAAAACTGGAAAACTAGAAACACATTTGCCCCTATATGTCAACCAAGCCCCCCAAATCATTCTTCTGAGAGTGGGTTGTTATGTGGGGACTGCCGAGCTCCTGTCATTGTTCTGTGGAGTGATTCAGGAATCCTCGGCACTGCTTGAATTCTCTCGCAAAACAAGGTAGAGCAGGCATATGGGTCACAGACGTTTGGGGGGGTGGGGGGAGGGGCGGTAGCCCCGGGCCCAGAAGTGAACTCCAGGTGAGTCGCCAAGCGCTCTACTGTGGCGGACAAGACTTCCAGGCATTGCTGCTGCTGCTGTAGTCATTGAGCCAGGCCCAAAATAGCCTGGAGGCCAGACAAGTCCACCTGGTCCATGGCCTTTGCAAACTGTTACGGTTGTGAACCCACTGAGGGATTGCCCCCAATGGAAGTCGTCTTCGGGAGGTAGAGCTGGGGAAGAGAAGCACTCACATGGAATGCTTCCAAGAGAACAGGTGGGACGGCCCTCTGAGGAGCGGATAGCTTATGAACGCTGAAGAGCCCTCAAGAAGTGGGTACTCAGAACGTTCACCCAGCATGACAGGAACCAAGAATCAAAGCTGCACGGAGAAGCGGAATGGAGTCCAGGCAGAAGATCCGGGGCAGGCAGCGAAGAAGCAGAACGGAGTCGCAGGCCAAGGGTCAGGACGGGCAGCAGACGATCAGAGACGAGAAGACAAGCCGAGGTCAAACCTGGAGATCAAGCTGAGGACTGGATACAGGAATGGAGGCAGGAACTGGATCAGGGCAGAAACTCGGAGGCAAGGCAAGGCAGGAACTTGAAAGCAAGGCAAGGTAGGAACTTGGAGGCAAGGCAAGGCACGAAGGACAACCAAACTGCAACAGAGAAGACCTGTTACAAAGGCAATGTAGGTATGCAGCTGTGGGGTTTAAATACCCCTCCTTACAGGCATCATCTTCTGGGGCCGGGTTGATTCTCCCGCTGCGGCCCCTGTAAGAGGCGGGGCCTCCCACGTACGCGCGTCAGAGAAGGCCCTGACGCTGACTGGGAGGATGCTGCCCGAGTTGCGCGGCCGAGCATACTCGGCCTACCGCGGATGGAGGGCCGCCACGCAAGGCGGACAGGAGAGGTAGGGGGGCCTGGCGGGGAGCTGCTGCGGCCAGGCGCCACAACAGAACATATGTTTTAGTACATGCAGATATTTCCAATACATGAAATGCATACTTTCTTTACCCATTTCATAAACATTTTACATGCAAAATAATTGAGACTCTTCAGGAATAAACAGCTGAATTAAATACAAAAGGGATATTTTATAATGTATGCATGTATACCATTTTGAAAATACTTGCATGAGTACTTGGAATCACCAATTAGCCAATACCAGTTTACCCAAACCTTCTCCTGTTCACCTAGACCCTAAAGTACTTCATCTTGAGCCACCACCAGATCACCCAGGCCTCCCACCCAAAAACTATAGATAAGTGACAAGTCAGATTTCATTTGCATGCATCAATTAACAGGTGTATGAGTGTACATGCAAGGTTGCTAATATATACGTGCATCTCTCACACAAAACAGGATCTACAGTGTATGTTTCTGAGCTCCACCCTGGAATGCCTCTAGACTTAGACAGTCCCTTTTTTAACTCTTTTTTTAAGATGTATGTGTGAAATTGAAAATGCACACACATACTCTTAATGTTTATAAAATAGTATATACACTCGTACGTACTACTTACGTGCGTATGTGCTATTTTTACATGTTGAACCCCTTTGAAAATTCACTATTTAAAGCCAAACTTTCAAACCTATCTGTGGTACAGCAATTGCGCTTGTAGGTGGACATGCGGAGATTAATGCTAGTGTTTTACAAACTGTGCAGCGGAAAATAACACATGGAGCGATGGAAATGCAATCTTCATGTGTTGTTTTCTTCCTCCAACCTAAATGCTGCTCCCCCCACAAATGCCTCCCCCGAAACAGGACTAAAAATACCTGTGCTGTAGAACACTGAGCATGCATTTAGCTGTTTTGAAGCATGGAAAAGGTTAGCCTGCCATTTGTATGCAAGTAAAGTAATTTTCGATACGCTGCATAAGTTGGCACATACAAACAGAAGTTGGTGTGGCTAAAGTGACGCTGCATGGTGGGCGCCATGCAGTTTATAAAACACCGGAGTTTTCTGCCCGGAAAGTACGCATATATCCCAACATGCACGTTTATTTGTAACGCAGGAAACAGAAATTTCTCTACCTATATTATAAAATTACATGCACATATTGAATGCATGAAATAATTGTAACGTGTGAACGTAACTCCGAGCTATACACTTATTTGTATTTTATAAAGAATACATGTATTCTGCCTCTGAAAATAATTGTGCACGTACTTGCAATCGCCAATTTGCCAACATCTCTACCAGTTCACCCAGACTCTCCAGCACGTCACTCTTACACTCCGACCCTGCCACCACTTAACCCAGACCTCCCATCCAAAAGCTACAGACAAAATACTAATGAAATTTCACTTCTGCGACTTAATTAGCAGGTAGAAAAGTGTACAGACAAGTGTGGTAATGAATGTGCATATTCCACTTACAAAATATATTAACTTACATGGAAACTTCTGAACCTCACCCTGGAACACCTCTGAACTGTCCCTTTTGTTTCCTTTCACATTTACACATGACACTGCTGGTATTAGCTGCTGCACCCTTTAGGCTCTTGCAAAGTATATCTTACGTTCATATATGCTGGCAGTTACTACCCTTAACAGAAACATGGGGGTAACCTGCACGGAGCGGCAGTTACTACCCTTAACAGAAACATGGGGGTAACCTGTACGGAGCGGCAGTTACTACCCTTAACAGAAACATGGGGGTAACCTGTACGGAGCGGCAGTTACTACCCTTAACAGAAACATGGGGGTAACCTGTACGGAGTGGCAGTTACTATCCTTAACAAAAACATGGGGGTAACTTGTACGGAGCGGCAGTTACTACCCTTAACAGTAACATGTTACTAACTTAACAGAAACATGGGGGTAACCTGCATAGAACGGAAGTTACTACCATAAAAAGCTTGCTGGGCAGACTGGATGGACCATTTGATCTTTTTCTGCCATCATTACTATGTTACTATGTTACTTACACTAATAACTTTCAATTTTATTTCTTAAACATTTTGAAGATTTACTCCTACATGCATCAATAATGAAATGAAAAAATATGAAATTTAAAAAATGGAACAAAAAACGCTAGAAAGACAAAACAAAATATGCCCCATGCACACTCCTAAAATGTATTATATAACCCATTAGCTCCTACTTAACTTTAATGTGGCTGATAAAATTTTAATGAGTGAAATGGTAAACACATTTTATCCCAAGATTTTATTGTGAAGTCCCTTGGTTTATGTCACTTTAAGGAGGAATAGTTCTAGGCTATTCCTTACGTAGCTTCTCTGGACAAATGTTTATATCTACTGGAGGCATTTATGATTTAAGCAATGTGAATTATCTCTTACATATTAGGGATGTGAATCGTTTTAGGACGATTAAAATTATCGTCCGATAATTTTAATATCGTCTTAAACCGTTATGGAACACAATACAATAGAGATTCTAACGATTTATCATTATAAATCGTTAGAATCGTGAGCCGGCACACTAAAACCCCCTAAAACCCACCCCCGACCCTTTAAATTAAATCCCCCACCCTCCCGAACCCCCCCCCAAATGACTTAAATAACCTGCGGGTCCAGCGGCGGTCCGGAACGGCAGCGGTCCGGAACGGGCTCCTGCTACTGAATCTTGTTGCTTCGGCCGGCGCCATTTTCCAAAATGGCGCCGAAAAATGGCGGCGGCCATAGACGAACACGATTGGACGGCAGGAGGTCCTTCCGGACCCCCGCTGGACTTTTGGCAAGTCTTGTGGGGGTCAGGAGGCCCCCCCCAAGCTGGCCAAAAGTTCCTGGAGGTCCAGCGGGGGTCAGGGAGCGATTTCCCGCCGCAAATCATTTTCGTACGGAAAATGGCGCCGGCAGGAGATCGACTGCAGGAGGTCGTTCAGCGAGGGTTCCGGCGCCTCGCTGAACGACTTCCTGCAGTCGATCTCCTGCCGGCGCCATTTTCCGTACGAAAACGATTCGCGGCGGGAAATCGCTCCCTGACCCCCGCTGGACCTCCAGGAACTTTTGGCCAGCTTGGGGGGGGCCTCCTGACCCCCACAAGACTTGCCAAAAGTCCAGCGGGGGTCCGGAAGGACCTCCTGCCGTCCAATCGTGTTCGTCTATGGCTGCCGCCATTTTTCGGCGCCATTTTGGAAAATGGCGCCGGCCGAAGACAACAAGATTCAGTAGCAGGAGCCCGTTCCGGACCGCTGCCGTTCCGGACCGCCGCTGGACCCGCAGGTTATTTAAGTCATTTGGGAGGGGGTTCGGGAGGGTGGGGGATTTAATTTAAAGGGTCGGGGGTGGGTTTTAGGGGGTTTTAATGTGCCGGTTTTGCGATTTTACGTTTTTTCGATTTTTTACGATTTTTCACGATTTTTCACGATATTTTACCCCCCCAAACGGCAACAATACGATTCCCTCCCCCTCCCAGCCGAAATCGATCGTTAAGACGATCGAGGACACGATTCACATCTCTATTACATATCATTTTGATCCTTTCATATTTTCCTCTTACCAAACAGAAAACTTATTTCATGAAGGACCGAGTGGGATTTTCAAAGATGGACATGACTGAAAATTGCCTTCAGAATGCTAACATTTTCATTAAGGGTCCAACTGATCCTGCACAACATGAGCCCCCAGGAACACATCTTGTCAAAGTGGCTGAAAGTATGTGCTTTATTGAATAATGTGCTTAATCTTATCCAGATTGAGGGAAAGCAATGTTCAGCTGGACAGTTATACAGGTATATCACTAGTATTGTTTGGGCCTGCCCACTTCTGACTGTTTTCCCCTTCCAAGTTTACCTATTCTACCCATTCTGTTAATCTGCTTTTTGGGGGGGTTTTTTTTGGTTTTTTTTTAAATCCAGGATTTTAAAGTAAGAATGCATTTCCTGCAGGGACCTACTTCATTCAGTGACTGTAGGGTAACTACTCCATTTAGTACTGGCAGAATTGCTATCCCAGCCAATCAGGAATGGGATACCTTCTGACAGGATCAAGAGACACTTAGAAGAGCTGAAGCATGTGGGAGTTTTG
Source organism: Rhinatrema bivittatum (assembly GCF_901001135.1). Taxonomy (NCBI): domain Eukaryota; kingdom Metazoa; phylum Chordata; class Amphibia; order Gymnophiona; family Rhinatrematidae; genus Rhinatrema; species Rhinatrema bivittatum. The sequence goes on along the minus strand of NC_042617.1, from coordinate 354,889,670 downwards.
CAGGAGCCACATTTTTTTTTTCTTTTTCTAAGCATGGAAAATGGAGGAAGAGAGAGAGAGAGAGAGAGAGGAAAAGGAAAAGTTTTCCCTCTGCTGCAGAAATTTTGGTGGGCTATGGAAATTGCACTAGTCTAGTGATCTTGGATTTCCTCCTCAAGCTGCTAAACACTACCAAAGCTGTGCCAGTAAGGCAAAGGTATCAATGAATGCAGACTTGTGGAAGCCAGCAGGATAGTAGACAGGAAATGGCACAGTGGGGTGAAGGGGGGGGGGGGGAGGAGAAAGGGATGGGACATTACTTATTGATTCAGAAGATCTATGTTTCTTGGGAAAACAGAATAAACTATTTTTACATGAGTTCGGAAGCCAATCTCCACTTACTCTCTTGTAATATATTAGCAGCCTCGTTATAATACAATACACAGGCCTCATTACATTCAGAGTCACTTAGGTGATGTCATCAAAACCAAGAAAGTGGAGAAGCATTTTTATGGTAAAAATAAGGCTGAAGTTTATATTCCCGAGCAGAAAGTCAATGAAGAATCGGCGTATTATTATTATTATTCTAGGTGCATGAAACAAATGCTGGGATTCAAAGAGGCAATCACACAGATTGTCAAAATAATGATCACAATTCCTCCATGCATGTAACCATTCTGAGCACACAGTACCGAGGTGATGATTGCAATGCATTAAAGCTTTTGCTGGCAGAAAAAAAAAAAAAAAAGATCAGGACTTCCGTGTGCATCATAAGGATCAGTGGGCTGCTGTTCTACCAGAAATGCTAATTTTCATCACAGTGCCCAAGTGCACAAGAAAATCTGCAATCTTATGTGCATTGCTCTCAGTTTCCGTGCGTGCTTTAGCTGTATATTTTCCCTGGTTGCTGCTCAAGTTGCTCCAGAAGATCTCTGCTTTTGTGCAGATTTCTGTTCCTTCCCTAGTTCAACCCTTTGTCCTCCTTTTAAGCCTGTGCAAACAAAATACAATGAAGTGTTACTTCCCTGCTAGTCCTCCTGTGGCTCAGAGCCAGCACTGTTCATTATGTCCCCTCCTAGAAAAACAATAAATCAAACACTAACTTAAAAAGTACCAGCCAGCCTGCTACAAATAATATACACTACTTGGCCACGAAAGCAATCATTGCTTCTTTAAAAGACAAAAAAGAAAAGAACCCGCAGAAAAATATCTTTACATCCCTGTTGGATGGGTACTTGCTGGGTTCTTATGGCCTGGATTGGCCACTGTTGGAAACAGGATGATGGGCTTGATGGACCCTTGGTCTGACCCAGCATGGCATGTTCTTATGTTCTTATGGATATCGGTTATGTTTATGATATTGGTAATGCTGTGCCTTTAACTTCTCAGTCCTCCATTTAAATGCAAGAGGTTGAAGGTCAGAAAGGAGGAAACCGAGCACAGAGGTGGAGGTGATGGATTTGTGGCAGTTCATGATTGTTCGGGATAAAGTTATAGACAAAGTTCACTGTTGCGGCCCCGGTCGCAGCGCTCGAGACCAGGACCTTACCTCAATCTTCCGGGTTTGGGACGCGGGCTCACTGCGAGGGTCCGCCGGGTCCCGGGCCTGTTCTTCGGCGGCATTTCCACGAGGGCAACGCCGCCGGGACACCTAAGCCAGTTGCCCTCCTCCTAGGCGCACGTGCGCGCAAAGACCCCGAACTTGTAGGTCCTTTCCCGCCACTCGATGCTCTGCCCGCCTCAGTGACGACAGACACCAGCACCTGCTTAGGTTAGACGCCTTGCAACGAGGTTACCTTGGGGTTCCTAGTTGCTGTGTGCCTCGGAGTTCGCTAACGTCTGTTAGTATCTCGCTTCAGTTCCAGCCTGGTTCCTGCTTCTGTGCCTTGCTCCAGTTCCAGCCTGGTTCCTGCTTCTGTGACTTGCTTCAGTTCCTGCCAGGTTCCAGCCTCAGTATCCTGCTTCAGTTCTAGCCTGGTTCCTGCTTCTGTGCCTTGCTCCAGTTCCAGCCTGGTTCCTGCTTCTGTGCCCTGCTTCAGTTCCAGCCTGGTGTCTGCCTTGATCCCGGATCATCATCTCTGTGTCCCCACTCGCCTAAGCCCCAGTGGCCGGGCTCCTACGGGCTCCTCCCGGGGAAGTCTTGGCTTCCAGGGTGAAGACATCTTCACTGATCTCCTAAGTCCCAGCGGCCGGACTCCTACGGGCTCCTCCCGGGGGAGTCTCGGCTTCCAGGGTGAAGACTGTCTCCTTGTTCTCCTAAGACCCAGCAGCCCGACTCCCACAGGCCCCTCCTGGGGAGTACGGGTTTCCAGGGTGAAGGCCTACTCCTTCATCGGGTCCAGTGTCCGCCTCCCGGCCTGCACCTCTCTCCACGGAGATAGCGGTCCACCTTTCCCAGTCTCCACCAGGCCGGCCCAAGAGTCCACTAAACACTCACACCAGTTCACTGCATGATAGAAGAGTCTGCTGTGTGATCTAAAGTTGACAGAGACAGCACAACATTTGGCGACGAGGAACAACATATCTCATAAACATGGCAGAGATTATTGCTTCTGTTTCACCATTTGAAAGTGGATTCTCCAAATTCTTCTCAGTGTAGATTCTCCCACTTCTTCTCAACTCCAGTGGAAATGGATTGGATACTTTCAGCATGCTAGGATGGACAGAAGTGGGTAGGGGTTATAATATTATACCGAGACAGTTTAGCCTTTAATTGTACACTGCACTATATGAGCTGAGATAGTTGTGGGCCTTGCAATTACTGTTAAATACTGCAGCAATATTGATTACTGGATGCTCTTTGAAAGACCATATCTCTCCATATAGCAGAAGATTCACTTTAAAATTCTAACACTAGTTTATTGAGCATTGTATAATGAAGGACCATTTTATTTAAAAAGTTTACTGGTATCTACCTTCCCATCCTTTGTTCTCATCTAAAACTCACTTATGGTCTGTGCAAAGTACTAAGGAAGTGTGGTTAAAGGAAACTTGTAATCGACTCGTACCTTTTGTAAGATGGCCCCTGAATTATGAAACAGTCTACTATCAACTGTGTGTCAATTGCAAGATTATACAATTTTCCAGAAACAATTAAAAGCCTATTTGTTCTGGGAGGCATTTTAGTCTTTCTGCTAGAATACTAACACTATCATGACATTGGAATAGTATCTTATTTATTTACAATTATTTTATGTTATTGTGCACTGCAAGTAATGTGTGTGTATGTACTGTTTGAACATATGTTTGATTATATACTTGTATTTAATGGCACTTTTCTTTGTTTTGATTATGTATTATTTGAATATGGTTGATTATGTACTTGTATTTAATGGCTGTTTTTATTTTGTTTTGAATATGTATTATTTGAATATATGTCTGATTATGTGCCTGTTTTTAACCTGTATGACATAGTGTCATACCCGTATGACATAGTGAGGGCAAAGGTAGCGCCGGCGCCATTTTGAATATTGGCAATACGGCGCGAGTGCAGGAGGTCGCTCCCGGACCCTCGCTGGACTTTTGGCAAGTCTTGTGGGGGTCAGGAGGCCCCCCCAAGCTGGCCAAAAGTCCCTGGGGGTCCAGCGGGGATCCAGGAGCGATCTCCTGCACTCGTGACGTCGGGTGACAGGAACCAAAATGGCGCCGGCGCTACCTTTGCCCTGTCATATGGTAAGGGCAAAGGGCCACCGGCGCAATTTCTATTAACGCAGCCGTGGCCCGAGAGCGGGAGATCGCGGGAGATCGTGCCGGCCCCCACCAATGGACCCCAGGTAATTTAAAACATTTGGGGGGGGGTTCGGGAGGGTGGAGGATTTGTTTTAAAGGGTCAGGGTGGGTTTTAGGGTTGTTTTGGTGTGCCAGTTTTCCCGCCCTCCCCCCTCCCCCAATTTATGATTTTTTGATGATAAATCGGGGGAATTGATATTGTATCGCGGCTCTAACGATTTTTGATGATTTAAAATATATCTGACGATTGTTTTAAATCGTCAAAAAACGATTCACACCCCTAGTATCTTGTGCCTAAAAATCAAGGATTGAGTGGGTGAGAAAGACAGACACTAGAATTAACTATCTCTGGTTTGCTTATTACCTCAGACACACACAAACGCTAAAGAATCTATCGCTTAATTTCACCTTTCACCAAACTTTTATAAGCCCAAAAATTTATGAAAGCTATACTTACCAATCCTCTTTAACCACCGTTAAACTTATCTTCACTCAGTTAATAGAAGGGTTTGAGATTCGCGCACCATACGGAGCGTGCTTCTGGTCCTCCTCTACTGCAAAGGGTGCAGGGCCTCTGGAAGCTGGGGCTGTGGAAGTCAATCCCTGGATTGCTTGCGGTGACCTCTGGACTCCTCTCCCAGGGGAGTATGCAGATGAGCCTTCCGCTCCTCCTCTACTGCAAAGGGTGCGGGGCCTCTGGAAGCTGGGGCTGTGGAAGTCAATCCCTGGATCGTTTGCGGTGACCCCTGGACTCCTCTCCCGGGGGATGCTGGGAGCATTTTTTTAAATGTTTTTCATTTTTTGTACTAAATAAACAAAATAAACATTGGATGAAACAACATTTGTGAAAAACCAAATCCCCGAAAATGAAATGAAAAATGAAATTATTTTTTTTTCTTCCCAACCATTTTTGCTTCCTACTGGATGAGAATTTTGATTATGGTTATTTCTGAGAAAAACAGCCCTCTTATAGGGCTAAGGGGTAATTTATCAAAGTGCTTTATGGTGTTTTCGCTTGCGAAAAACATCTTTAACGCATGCGAAAAGAACCATAACCTAGCTTGATGTTACCAGGTAGAGAGTCCATCAAGCTAGGTTGAGAGAACATTGTAGAAATCTCATCTTTGGGTGAGTTTGGACATCAAATCTTCACAAGAGTGTAGTGTTCTGTTTATACGTCTCACCCTGAAAGTCAAAGTGGCCCCTAACCCCTACACTACTAAAACTCACCTCAATTAACTAGGTGGGCCTCATATAGAGGTATAAATACCTACGTACTATAAGGGCCTTATAATTAGTCTCTCTCTCTCTCTCTCCATGCGATATTTCGTGCATTTTAATAAATCCAGGCCTAAGAGAGAGAAGCAGCAGTGTATAAAGATAATAGGTTGATAGAATAGGAATAGGTTGATGGAACAGCTCCCCTATGAGAAAAGGCTGAAGAGGTTAGGGCTTTTCAGCTTGGAGAAGAGACAGCTGAGGGAGGATATGATAGAGGCCTTTAAGATCATGAAAGGTCTTGAATGAGTAGATGTGAATTGGTTATTTACACTTTCAAATAATGGAAGGACTAGGGGGCATTCCAAGAAGTTAGCAAGTAGCATATTTAAGACTAATCGGAGAAAATTATTTTTCACTCAATGCACAATAAAGCTCTGGAATTTGTTGCCAGATGATGTGGTTAGTGCAGTTAGTGTAGCTGGAATCAACAAAGGTTTGGATAAGTTCTTGGAGGAGAAGTCCATTAACGGCTATTAATCAAGTTTACTTAGGGAATAGCCACTGCTATTAATTGCATCAGTAGCATGGGATCTTCTTAGTGTTTGGGTAATTGCCAGGTTCTTGTGACCTGGTTTGGCCTCTGTTGGAAACAGGATGCTGGGCTTGATGGACCCTTGGTCTGATCCAGCATGGCAATTTCTTATGTTCTTAGGTTGATCCATCTGGATAGCAATCATGGTACTATTCATGGTTAAGGAAGCCCATGATTTTCTGACTTGTTTGGTATCTATGTGAAGCACTTGCTCATACATTTATATAGTTTGGCTGGCTTAGTATTCCAGAAAATGAATTACCATTGTTCTGTCAGTCTCCATTATTTACACCAGCCTACTCTTATGGATGGAGTCACAGATCATGGAGGGGAGTGAAGCTTTTTTCCTGTCTCTCTTTATAGTACATGTGCAAATAGAATTGTTTTAAAGCATGCTGCCACCATTAGATCCACTTCCACATTTGCATGACTATTTGCCAAACCCACAAAAAACATTTGGAATGGACAACCACTGCACAACAGAGAAGTCCCATTCCATACTTTTATGGACCTGCTCAGGTGGGTTACATGTGGATAACATGGGGGCGGATTTTCAGAGCCCTGCTCGCGTAAATCCGCCCAAAACCGGGCGGATTTACGCGAGCAGGGCCCTGCGCGCCGGTAAGCCTATTTTACATAGGCCTACCGGCGCGCGCAGAGCCCCGGGACTCGCGTAAGTCCCGGGGTTTTCGGAGGGGGCGTGTCGGGGGCGGGCCCGAACCGTGCGGCGTTTTCGGGGCGTGTCGGGAGCATTCTGGGGGCAGGCCCGGGGCGTGGCTACGGCCCGGGGGCGTGGCCGCGCCCTCCGGACCCGCCCCCAGGTCGCGTCCCAGCGCGCAGGAGGCCCGCTGACGCGCGGGGATTTACGCCTCCCTCTGGGAGGCGTAAATCCCCCGACAAAGGTAAGGGGGGGGTTTAGACAGGGCCGGGCGGGTGGGTTAGGTAGGGGAAGGGAGGGGAAGGTGAGGGGAGGGCAAAGGAAAGTTCCCTCCGAGGCCGCTCCGATTTCGGAGCGGCCTTGGAGGGAACGGGGGTAGGCTGCGCGGCTTGGCGCGCGCCGGCTATAAGAAATCGATAGCCTTGCGCGCGCCGATCCAGGATTTTAGCGGATACGTGCGGCTCCGCGCGTATCTACTAAAATCCAACGTACTTTTGTTTGCGCCTGGAGCGCAAACAAAAGTAGGCTATTCGCGCTCGTTTTAAAATCCGCCCCATAGAGTATTCTACAAAAATGTACCCTGATCCTCAAATATGAAATTTTCTATGAGAATATGGTGGACTGTTGCATAGATTTGGTAAACTGAAGGACAAATAATTTCATCTGATATTGACTTAACTATTATTCCAATAGCTCAACCACACTGCCACTTACCATTTCATTTATGCAAGAAAGTAGACAAAGAATTGAAACCTTTGGAACAGTTGGATATCATAGAAAAAGTAAATGTTCCACCCTATGGGTTTTACCTATATTTATATGTTTATTTATAAATATTTGATATTTTGCATTTTCATAAAGGAATGCCCAAGGCCGATTATGCAAAGTAGCATGGCACTGAATACATAAGCAATAGAAACATACAGATATAATAACAAATATGATAACAAATGAGTTAGTCTAGTAAATAGGAAAGAAGCGGTAGCTCCAAAACCTAAAGAACCAGATGCTGTTCATCTCTGTGTGGATATGCACCAACCAATTCAAGCCATTTTAGGAGACCCTCATCTATCACCCACAAGTGATGATATAGCTCACAGATTAAATGGAGCAGTTTATTTCAGTAAATTGGATTTGAATTAAGGTTATCATCAGTTAGAGCTAGATGAAGCCTCTCAATTTGTTATCACATTCTCAACACATGTTGGACTTTGATGAAACAAATGTCTTTCATCTGCAGCTGAAATTTTCCAGGAGGCATTCTGACAGAAAATTCAGCATGTTCCCAATGACTTGAATTATAGTGATTATACTCTATGAGTTTATGGAGTCATTCAACAAGAACATGATGATGCACTTAAGGCTATCCTCTGTGCTCAAAGTGAAAACTTATCTCTCAATAAGGACCACTCTCAAATTCTTTGGTCACGTTTTCTCAAAAGATAGTCCAGACCTTATAAAACTCACAGCCTTTCAAGAAGCATCTCATCTCAAACTGCACCAGATGTGAAATCTTTTCCTCGTCTTGCAAGTTACCATGCTTATTTTATTCATGATTTTACAACCATCAACACTCCTTTGAGACAACTTACACACAACAATGTTCCATTTCAGTGGATATCAGCCCATGCCAAGTCATTAAGGCAGCTATTGCATAAACCACCGCCATGTTATACTTTATTCCTAATTTTCATTTTTTAGATTTAAACTTGATTGCTGGACTTACAAAAGAAAACATCAAGGTGAGGAACAAACAAAATCATGCCAATGACACAATATACAACAGTACAAAATGAAGTCATATTTATTTTCAATATATCATAAACATCATATAATATATTTCTTAACCTAAGAATCCCTCCAAACAACAGTCTGCCACTTTTCATAACTTCTGCTTCTCTCATAAAAACATAAGAAGTTGCCATACTGGGTCAGACAGAGGGACCATCAAGCCCAGTTTCCTGTTTCCAACAGTGGCCAATCCAGGTTACAAGTATCTGGCAAGTATCCTCAGTCTCATGTTTTTATCTGTTTCCTAAAATTAAGATAGTTTCCTTCCTTCCTAATATCCTTAGGCAATTTAAACACAACACTGATCCAAAGAAACTAAAGGCTGTGCAGTGTGTAAGAATCAAACTATAGTTCCTTAAACAAGGGACCTCCACAGGGCTGATGCAACCCATTGTGCAAGCCACGTACTTGCACAGGGCAGTGGCCTGAAGAGGGCGGCAGCCTGGGAGGCACCAGGATCCAAAGTCAAGAGAAAGCCATGGGGCCTGCAACCAAAATGAAAAGAATACCTCTGCCACCAGACTGCAATCTATCAAGCACCCAAGATGGCGCCGGCCGTCCATTACTCCTACCATGTGACAGGGACCGGCCAATGGCACGGATACCCTGTCACATGGTAAGGGCAAAGGGCTATCAGCACCATTTTGATTAGTGGCAGCCGACGGCCCGAGAGTGGGAGATCACTCCCGGGACCCCCACTGGACCACCAGGTACTTTTAAAAAGTTTTTTTTTGGGGGGGGGGTCGGGAGGGTGGGGGAAGCTAAAGGATGTGTTTTAAAGGGTCGGGGTGGGTTTAGGGGTTGTTTTTGTGTGCCATTTTTCCCACCCTCCCCCAAAACAATAAGAGAACCCCACGAACAATTTCATGGGGTTTTCCTATCGGTTTCGGGGAGCCCTCGATTTCTGACGAGTTTGAAAATATCGTACGATATTTTCAATCATCAGAAAAACAATTCACATCCCTATTATTCAACTACAAGCAGCATCACAGTGAGTACTGTAGGAATCTGGCTTTCAGACTCACAGCAGGAGTAATCAGGCTGAGGCTTCCAGTGTTTTAGCTGGAGTTTCAGTACTGTTTTTGTGCACATAGAGCAATCTCAGTTGTAGTGTACAGCAAGACACTGCACTGTGTGTCTGTGTGTGTGTGTAGTTTTCCCACACTCACATACGGGCCGATACAGTAAAGCGCGGCCGTGGTTACCGGTTTTTAACCCATTTTGGACGCACGTTTTGGACGCGTAAGGCGTACCCGTGATTCAGTATCGGCTTTTATGCGTCCTTGCCAAAAAGGACGCGTATCCCTTTCCACCCGCTGCATGTATATGACATGTTAATGATCGGATTAGCTGTTCCCTCCAATACAGTAACGTGCGCCCAAATTATCGCCCTGTTAACCAGCTCATTTACCGCGTCTTTAACCTGAATATTTACCACCTACCCTGTCCCTGGCGTTAGTGTGGTGTTCAGTCAGCTTCGTACCGGACAGCAGTTGAGAAATGCTCGAAATGCGAGGCCCGCCTGTGTGTGTAGTGGTGCGTGAGCATGCTGACGTGATAGCCCACCATCCCTAATACTTTTATAATATAGAGAGACTAGCGGATTTGCTCGCCAGCCCTCGGCTTGAACGTCTGAGGTCGGGTGCTCAAGGCAGCGGTGCCTACAGCTGCCTACAGCAGTGCCTACAGCGGCTTGGACATCCGCTGCCTTCAGTGCCCGGCCGGACGTCTAAGCCGCAACCTTGGACGTCCAAGGTCGCGGCGTCCATGATCGGAGGCACCGCTGCCTTGAGCGCCCAGCCGGATGTCCAAGGTCACGGCTTGGATGTCCGGCCGGGCGCTCAAGGCAGCGGTGCCTAAAGGCGGGAAGGTCCATGAATAGAAGCTGCGACCTCGGACGTCCAAGGTCACGGCGTCTGTTCATGGACCTTCACGCCTGTATCCGGGCATCCATGATCGGAGGCACCGCTGCCTTGAGCGCCCGGCCGGACATCCAAGGTCACAGCTTGGACGTCCGGCCGGGCGCTCAAAGCAGCAGTGCCTACAGGCGGGAAAGGTCCATGAACGGAAGCCATGACCTCGGACGTCCAAGGTCACGGCATCCGTTCATGGACCATTCCGCCTGTATCCGGGCGTCCATGATCGGAGGCACTGCTGCCTTGAGCGCCCGGCCGGATATCCAAGGTCACAGTCATATGACAGGGCAAAGGTATCGCCGGCGCCATTTCTATCAATGCACCCGTGGCCCGAGAGTGGAAGATCACAACGGGACCCCCCCACTGGACCCCAGGTAATTTAAGACATTTTGGGGGGGTTCGGGAAGGTGGGGGATTTATTTTAAAGGGTCGGGGTGGGTTTTAGAGATGTTTTAGTGTGCCGGTTTTCCCGCCCTCCCCCGATTTACGATTTACACGATATTTAAAAAAACAAAACTGCGACGATCCGATTCCCTCCCCCCCCAGCTGAAATCAATTGTTAAGACGATCGATCACACGATTCACATCTCTAGCACTCAGTAGAGATGGTTCCAGGAGAGAGAGAGAGACCTGGGAAGCAGGTCTGGTCGCAGTCAGGCAGGTAGGCCCTCTGAGGAGCGGATAGCCAGGAACACAGGGGAGCGGGTACTCAGAGCTAGATGCCAAGACCAAGTCAGGAACAGGAAGTCCTCGAATGAGGCGGATTCAGCAAAACATAACTCCTTGCTAACTCGTAGAAGGCAAGGGCTGGTCAGGTTAAATACAATAGCGGGTTGATGTCATTGGGAGGTGACGACCCCTAGGTTCCCGCCATGATCTGTACAAAGGAGGGCCTTGCGCGCGCGCATGTGCCTAAATAATTCCGGATCCAAGATGGTGGTCGGCAGCTTCCATGTTGTCCCGGGAACGCCGGAGAAGTTGGGGGGGACTCGCAGAGACTGCCATTCTTCCCAGACTTAATGGTGCAGGAAGAAAAGAGGTGAGTTTGAGAGGTCACAGCCATCTGCGATCAGTAGGTGTAACAGTACCCCCCTTCTTAGGGCCCCTCCCTGGGTGTTTAGGCTTCCTAGGATGTGACCTGTGGAATTGTTGGATCAACTCTTTGTCGAGGATGTTACATGCAGGCTCCCAACTATTCTCCTCAGGACCAAATCCTTCCCAGGAAATAAGATACTCCCACTGTCTGCTGTGTTTTCTTACATCAAGGATGTCTTCCACTTGATAAGTGATGTCTTCTTCGGCAGTGAGAGGCTGGGGTTCAGGTGTCTTCCTGTAGAATTCCAACAAGACGAGTGGCTTCAGAAGAGAGATATGAAAGGCGTTATGTATTCTGAGTGCCGGTGGTAGCTTCAAACTGTACGTGACTGGACCCAGGCGGCGGAGAACTGAAAAAGGTTCTATATATCTTGGTGCAAATAGAAACGATGGCAGTTTAAGGTGGATGAAGCGGGTACTAAGCCATACCTTGTTTCTAGGTTGAAACTGTGGAGCGGCTGTGTGATGGGCATCATAGAACTTCATGGCCTGTTTTCCAGCCTTCTTGAGAAGTCCTTTTGTGTGTTTCCACAACTGATGTAATTCTTGTGCCGATGCCTGGGCTGCAGGGGAAGCTACTGATAGTGGCATTGGTAGCAGAGGTTGCGGCTGACGTCCGTAAACTAGTTGAAAAGGTGATGACCCCGTTAAAACAGACTGATGAGAATTCAGTGCAAATTCAGCCCAGGGGAGCAAGTCGGACCAGTCGTTTTGTCTAGAATTAACATAAGCCCGGAGAAACTGTTTTAGCGTGCGGTTCATTCTCTCCGTCTGTCCGTTTGCTTGTGGGTGGTACGCTGATGTTAGATCCAATGAGATGTCAAATTTCTTGTACAGGGATCTCCAAAACTTAGCCATAAATTGAACCCCTCTATCCGAGAGGATGTGCTTTGGCATGCTATGTAGACGGAAGATGTGATGGATGAACAACTTTGCTAATTCCGGGGAAGATGGTAATCCGGGTAGTGCCACAAAATGAGCCATTTTAGAAAAGCGGTCAGTGGTGACCCAGATGGTATTATTGCCATTGGACAAAGGCAAATCGACGATAAAGTCCATGGCAATGTGTGTGCACAGTTCACTAGGAGCGGACAGTGGCTGGAGGAGTCCCCAGGGACGGCTGACTGGAGGTTTCTGTCTTGCACAGGTAGGACATGATTCCACAAAGGGCCGTACATTTTCTTTCATAGAGGGCCACCAACAGTATCTTTGCAAGGTGGTGAGTGTTCTGGATTGTCCAAGGTGGCCTGCAAGCAGAGAATCATGGGCCCATCTGAGGATCTTCTTCCTGAGAGAGTGAGGCACCACTGTCTTTCTGGCTGGAACCGTGTGTGTGGCCGAGAGAAGTACCCAGGTAGGATCAATGATATGTCGTGGTGTGTCCAGGACATCCTCTGGAATGAAGGAACGGAAGAGAGCATCTGCCCGTATATTCTTGTCCGCTGGATGATACTTCAAAATGAAATCAAATTGATTAAAAAATAGGGGCCAGCGAGCTTGTCTATGGTTCAAACGTTGCACATGAAGTAGTATTCAAGATTTTTGTGGTTGGTGTAAACCATTATCTGGTGTTGTGCACCCTCAAACCATGGGTGCGATTCTTTGAATGCCAATTTGATGGCAAGTAACTCCTTGTCTCCTATCCCATATTTCCACTTGGCAGGAGAGAAAAGCCGAAAGAAGAAGGAGCAGGGATGTAAAGTATGGGTGTCACTGTGTTGACTAAGGACAGCACCAACTCCGATGTCAGAAGCATCCACCTCGACAATGAATGGTCGTCGGGGATCTGGATGGAGTAGGCTTGGTTCTTGAACAAACGCCTCTTTCAATTTCTGAAAGGCGTCAACGGCTTCTGTAGACCATTGAGAGGGATTGGCTCCCTTCCGCGTCATGGCTGTAAGGGGCGTGGTCAATATGGAATAATGATGAATGAAAGACCTGTAGTAGTTCATGAATCCGAGAAATCTTCTCAAAGCCTTAAGACCAGTAGGTTGGGGCCAGTCCTGGATGCTTTTGTTTTTTTGCAGGTCCATTTGAAATCCCTGCCTGGATACCACATAGCCTAGAAATGGAAAGGATTCCTAATGGAAGGAACATTTCTCTAATTTGGCGTATAGGTGGTTATCCTGAAGTCTTTGGAGAACGTTGGTGACGTCTACTTGATGACTCTGTAGGTTTTGAGAGAAAACCAGCATGTCATCGAGATATACTACCACACAGCTGTACAGCATGTCCCTGAACATTTCATTCATCATGTTTTGAAATACAGCTGGGGCGTTGCAAAGGCCGAAGGACATGACTAAATACTCAAAATGGCCATCATGGGTATTAAATGCTGTCTTCCATTCATCACCCTGGCGTATTCGGACCAAGTTATATGCCCCTCTGAGGTCTAGCTTTGTGAATATTTTGGCCCCTTGGAGCCGATCAAAGAGTTCAGAGATCAATGGCAATGGATAGTGGTCCTTCATGGTGATCTCATTTAAGCCACGGTAGTCTATACATGGGTGAAGGGATCCACCCTTCTTACCCACAAAAAAGAATCTGGCTGCGGCTGGAGATTTAGAAGGCCGAATGAAACCCTTCGACAAGTTCTCTTGAATATAGGCTGACATAGCCTAGGTCTCTGACAGAGAAAGTGGGTACACCCTTCTTCTGGGAGGTTCGGAGTTAGGTACTATGTTGATGGGGCAGTCAAAAGATCGGCGAGGGGGGCAGAGTATCTGCTGCCTTCTTATAAAACACATCTTGATAGGATGAATATTGCTGAGGAAGGCCCGGAAGGGAGGAAGTAGTGGTCAGGCAGGGCATGGGAGTGACCACTTGAAGGCATCTTCCATGGCAATCTCTTCCCCATTGGGATAGTTCCAAAGTACTCCAATCAAACTGGGGCGCTTACGTCTGTAACCATGGTATTCCAAGTACTACCAGGTGTATAGCTTTATCCAAGACCAGGAAGGAGATGGTCTCTGAGTGGAGTGACCCCGTGCAGAGACAAATAGGTTGAGTAGAATAAGAGACCTCACTGGGAAGTGGCTCGCCATGTATGGATGATAGCAGCAGTGGCGTAGGTGTCCGAACAGTAGGGATTCGTAGGTGCTCTATGAGTTGTCTGAGTATGAAGTTTCCCCCAGCACCGGAGTCCACCAAGGCTAAAGTGTGGAATTCAAGAGTATTTGAAATGATGGAGACTGGGAGACTCAGATGAGGAGATGGGGAAGTTAGACCTAGGAGGAGTCCTCCGGTGGATCCTAGGTCTGCGAGTTTCCTGGACAGATAGGACAGGAGGTAACTGCATTGCCAGGTTGCCCAGAGAACATGCAGAGACCTAATCTTCTACAATAACGCCTCTCCTTGGCTGTATGTGGCTGCGGCCTAATTTAAAGTTTGAGAATAGGTTGAGATCGTTTGGGTCCCAAGACCTCTAATCATTCGTTTTACCAGATAAAACTGGGGGATGGCCTGAGCGCCAGCTATCCTGAGGGAAACTTCAGAGGGAACCAGCTGCTAGATGGTTCGATTAGTCTTTTTCCCCTATACCCAGGTCGGACGACTGACTTGCACATCAGTTTCCTCTGCTTCTCCCTGCCCAGGCATAGTTCACCATCTTTCGGGTCCTATCATGCGCTCATGTTCCACCTTCCCGATGGGGAGGGTGGTTTGTGGAGAGCAGTCAGGCCACTTCTCCCCCCACCCCCCCCCCGGGGGAGAGCTTACTGGACGCCGCCGGAATCGCGACGCTTTCCAAGGCTCGGGGCCCTTTCTTGAGGCGAACCCATTCCAGGGCACCCTGTCCTTCACAAAGAAAAGAGAAATCTCCCCGGGGCTCTCATTTGAATATTTGCTACTACCGCCAAGATCTGCACCCGCGGCGGCTCCACCCAGGCATAGTTCATCATCTTTCAGGTCCATATTTCAAGATGGGTCGGGTGGACAGTATGCCCTGGTTGAAAGTCACGCTAGGAGTGGGGGGGTCTCGTCCCTCTTCTCCCTGCCCCACCCCCCTTGCGAGTGGGGAGGGGATTCTGGAGGAGGGTGTGGCCGCAGTCATCTCTCTTTGCCTGCCTGTCTTGCCCCTATCAACACCAAATGGGCCTGTCTACCTCTACTGTGTCTGCCTGTCATACTCCTATCATCACCAGAGGGGCCTGTCTACCTCCACTGTGCCTTCCTGTCTTGCTCCTATCAATACCAGTGGGACCTGACTACCTCTACTTTGCCTGCCTGTGGCCTGTCTACCTGCACTGTGCCTGCCTGTTTTGTCCCTATCAACATCAGAGGGACATGACTATACCTCCACTGTACCTGGCTGTCTTGCCCATATCCACAAATTGTCCCCAAAACACAATGTGTACTCCAGAAACCTAAGTACTAGTATAGTATATCAAAGCGGTTTCACTGGTCAAATTTTATTATTACAATTCACCACCAATTCTAAAGTGATAGATGCAATTAGTTTTGTAGGACCAGTACGCAAAGAGTCTGTATATCAATCAGACCCACCATGTTAAGGTCGCACTACTTTATTATATATATCAACTATTTTTAGTATGTTTTCTTTTTTACTTAAAATTACTCCATAATGCCACGAGAAATTCAATATGAAAAGTCTGTTCAGCCTATTCAAACATTGTAGACAAGTATTCCAGACGTCAAATCGCAATAATTTCAATCCATTATAAAGGACAAAGTCTCAGTACTTAGCTTATAACAAAGTCCCGACGCGATCGCGTTTCAAAGCTCACGGTCCTGCTTCAGGGGAAATCATCAACTGCATGTCTTCTTCAAAAACTTCCTTTGTGGCATCAATAGTGGCTTCTTACGATGTTTCCTTAGCGGTCTGAATTCAGACTCACGAATTCAAGAAACATGGCGAACCAACAGGGATTATGAACCTCCTCCAGAGGTGACGTCAAACTCTGAAGTTTCCAATATGGTCGTCTCTTCTCTCATCTGACGGCGAATGAAGAAATTCTCTGTAGACCCATAAAGTCTTCAACCAGGTCCACATGATGGTCACTTCAAAATAGCACTAAAGTCCTTCCAAAGTTCTCAACCAGGTCCTCTTTTCTCTAATGCGGTAAAGTTTAGACAAGAGAAGCTGCTTTATACACAGTATGTAGTCCGAAATGGCTAATAATTATGCTGAAGATGACATCTCTTGCCCCTATCAACACCAGAGGGGCCTGTCTACATCCACTGTGCCTGACTGTCATGCCCCTATCAACACCACAGGAACCTGACTACCTCCACTGTGCCAGCCTATTTTGCCTCTATCAATTTTCTACCACTCTGCCTTGCTACTATACACCAGACGTCAGATGACTCTACTCCTTGTGGTGTTCTTGCCACTATCATGGTTCCTCAGTGTGTTGATGCTAGTCTTTCTGCTGCTTTGTCCCTTTATTGGTGCCTTGGGGTTTTTTCTGACACCTTTTCTGCTTGCTATGTTCCCCCTTCATTGTGCTGTAGAATGTTGGTTCCACTTGTTGTGCCACTTTGCCACTCGTGCTGCCTTCGAGGGTTCATGCAACTGTTATCAGTGCCCTCTTTTGAAGCTGTGGGGCGTTTTTGACACTCTCTCTGCTGCTTTGCCCCTCTGTTAAAGCACTCTTGCCACTCCTAGTACCCCTTTGCCTCTTTATGGTGCCTTAGGCTATTCATGCCACTTTGGTGCCACTTTGCCACAGTCTAAGTACCTTGGAGCTCTTTTGCCCTTCTGATGATTGCTCCCCAGAAGTTTCATCAAAATTGATAAGAAAACCACAATTCTGCAGCCAAAAATATGGTGCAATACATCCCCCATTGATTTTAATGGCAAACGAAAAACGAATCAAACTAATAAACGAATAATTTTTTTTGCTTTGAAACTAATGAAACTAAATGGGGTCCCAACGAAATGAATAAACGAACTGAAATATTTTTTTTCTTCTGCACATCCCTAACAAAAAGCATCCTTCCTTGTTGGAATGAAGAATTAAAGCCTTCCCTTCCTAACCATTCAATAATTTTTGAGAGAGTTAGGTCTAACTCACAAATAATACAATTCATGAGGTTCAATATTTTCTCTACTACTATTGAAATAACTTATCTAATATCCCTAAACTCAACCATCACTACACAACCAGCAACCAAATGTACAACCATTGTACCTGAAGACTGGAGGGTAGCCAGTGTAACCCCAATATTTAAAAAGGACTCCAGTGGCAATCCGGGAAATTATAGACCAGTGTGCCTGACTTCAGTGCTGGGAAAAGTAGTGGAAGCTATTCTAAAGATCAAAATCATAGAGCATATAGAAAGACATGGTTTAATGGAACACAGTCAACATGGATTTATCAAGGGAAATCTTGCCTATCAAATCTACTTCATTTTTTTGAAGGGGTTAATAAACATGTGGATAAAGGTGAACCGGTAGATGTAGTGTATTTAGATTTTCAGAAGGCGTTTGACAAAGTCCCTCATGAGAGGCTTCTAAGAAAACTAAAATATCATGGGATAGGAGGCATGTTAAAGAAAGTGTGGCCTTGAGCGTGGAAAAGCTCAGAGGCCTTCGCAATCTGTTGCACTCCAGTGGCTGGGAGCGCTGGGGCTGAGATGTGTGCGCCTTGCGGTAAGACGGACCTCGTCTAGGGTTAGAGCTAACCAGGCCCCTGCCGACCTTCATACTTGGATGAGGCCAACCACACAAGGTTGGTCTCTGAGTGGTCCTCTGACTACTCCCAGCCCTTTCAGACCTGCTGCAGGGAGAAGCACAGGCAGCAGGCCGGACAAGGGACAAGGGCGGACAAGAGCTGAAGCTTGAAGGCTGAGACGAAGGCTTCAGGACTCAGGAGAAGAACACAAGGCATCAACATCCAGAAAGGTGAGCAGATGGAAGCTCCGGTCATAGAAGGCATCTGAGCCTAGAGTAGGTGGAGTCTCAAAGCAACAGAAATGTCCGAGGCAAGGATGACTCTTACGGACCTTGGGAAATCCAGTCGAGATGAAAAGGACTTGGAAGACTTAGACAAAGACAAGTGGGCACTGTTCCTCAGGGCGCCCTACACAGCCCACTACTCAGGGCGGACTCAATGGGCTGGTCACGGACCACCCTGTCCTCTACACGCCCTACACAGCCTAAGTAGGCTGGTCACGGACCACTCGGGAGCGGGGCAGGCTCAGGAAAGGAATCCAGCTGGCAGGGGCTCCAGTGACCGGAAACAAAGACCGACGGAACAGATTTACCCTCGGGATGGCCACCTGGAGGACTCAGAGAGCTGGAACATTGCAGGAACAGACATTAGGAAGAAGCGGACCACGCGGGGGTGGGGCAGGCTCAGGAAAGGAATCCAGCTGGCAGGGGCTCCAGTGACCGGAAACAGGAACCGACAGAATGGATTTACCCTCGGGTGGCCACCTGGAGGACTAGGAGAGCTGGAACATTGCAGGAACAGACATCAGGAAGGTCAGGTACATAAGGACCTCTAGCCATCGAGGACGTCAGGCCTTCTGGAACATCAGGAGGGCAGAGACGGAGGATGTCAGGAACATCAGGACATCAGAGACCGGGATTAGGAACAGCAGAGACGAAACAAAGAGGGATCCCTTGGAATACTGGGACACTGAGCAAGAGCAGGAATGTGGAGTCCAAGAGGAAGGAAAAGCTCCTCAGATGACTGGCTCATTGCGAACACAAAGCTGACTGGAAGTTGAGTCCTTTTATAGGGCTGAAGACAGGCAACTCCCTGGGAGGAGTATGGATGGGCCACACCTAGCTGGCCCTATAACTGAGGAGAAGTGCTGCGGGCCGGCCCCTAGGGAGAAGGGCGTGGCCCAAACCAGGAACTCCATGCAGACTCAAGCAAGCCTCAGGCAGGCCCCAAGGACATCGAAGGCCTCCCAGGCCCTGGAGCAAATCCTGGATAGTTCAGATAGCTTCAGAGCGGCCTCCAGGAAAGAGGTAAGAAGCCTCCCATAGCACAGCTACAGGAGGATTCATAACACGGCAATGCCATTTCATGGATTACAAACTGGTTAAAAGACAGGAAACAGAGAGTAGGATTAAATGGTCAATTTTCTCAATGGAAAAGGATAAACAGTGGAGAGCCTCAGGGATCTGTACTTGGACCGGTACTTTTCAATATATTTATAAATGATCTGGAAAGGAATACGACGAGTGAGGTTATCAAATTTGCAGATGATACAAAATTATTCAGAGTAGTTATATCACAAGTGGATTGAGATACATTACAGGAGGACCTTACAAGACTGGAAGATTGGGCATCCAAATGGCAGATGAAATTTAATGTGGACAAGTGCAAGGTGATGCACATAGGGAAAAATAACCCATGCTGTAGTTAGTTACACGATGTCAGGTTCCATATTAGGAGCTACCACCAGGAAAAAGATCTAGGTATCACTTTGAAATCGTCGGCTCAGTGTGCTGCAGCAGTCAAAAAAGCAAACAGAATGTTAGGAATTATTAGGAAGGGAATGGTTAATAAAACGGAAAATGTCATAATGCCTTAATATCACTCCATTGTGAGACCGCACCTTAAATACTGTGTACAATTCTGGTCGCCGCATCTCAAAAAATATATAGTTGCAATGGAGAAGGTACAGAGAAGGGCAATCAAATTATAAACATAGAAACATAGAAATGACTGCAGAAAAAGACCAATTGGCCCATTCAGTCTGCCCAGTAAGCTCCCACACTTATTTTCCCATACGCATCTGTTTCACCAACCACCAATTTCAGGGCCCTTGTGGTAACTATTTGATTCAAGTTTCCTGCCATCCCCTGCCACTGATGCAGAGAGTAATGTTGGAGTTGCATCAAAGGTGAGCATAAGGCTTAATGGTTAAGGGTAGTCACTGCCGCATCAAGCAAGTTACCCCAATGCTTGTTTACCCATACTGCACAGATCATTGCCTTGTTGGATGTTGTCTGAATGTAAATCCTGTTTTTCACATTTCCCCCTGCCATTGAAGCAGAGATTAATGCTATATATGCATTCAAAGTGATGTATCAGGCTTAATTGGTTTAGGGTAGTAACCGCCATAATAAGCAAGCTAACCCACGCTTATTTGTTTACCCCAATTGTGAAGTTCAGTCCTTGTTGGTTGTTGTCTGAATGCAAGTCCTCTTTTCCACATTTCCCCCCATAAAGGGGATGGAACAGCTCCCCTATGAGGAAAGGCTGAAGACATTATGGTTGTTCAGCATGGAGAAGAGATGGCTCAGGTGGGATATGATAGAGGTCTTTAAGATCATGAGAGGTCTTGAACAAGTTGATGGCACTCGGTTATTTACACTTTTGGATAATAGAAGGACTAGGGGGCATTCCATGAAGTTAGCAAGTAGCACATTTAAGACTAATCAGAGAAAATTCTTTTTCACTCAACGCACAATTAAGCTCTGGAATTTATTGCCATAGGATGTGGTTAATGCAGTTAGTGTAGCTGGGTTCAAAAAAGGTTTGGCTAAGTTCTTGGAAAAGACATCCATTAACTGCTATTAATCAAGTTTACTTAGGGAATAGCCATTATGCTATTAATTGCATCAGTAGCATGGGATCTTCTTGGTGTTTGGGTACCTGCCAGGTTCTTGTGGCCTGGTTTGACCTCTGTTGGAAATAGGATGCTGGGCTTGATGGACCCTTGGTTTGACCCAGCATGGCAATTTCCTATGTTCTTATGAAGTCAAGTTCCTATAGTTTCTTCCTTTCCTAATGCCTCCAAACTTACTAAACTTGGAGGATCTCTGCAAACTGAATTCACTCCATCATCCTCATCCATTCTCAATTCCACAATCTCTATACACTAATCACTTGTACTGATCTAAACAAATACGTTTTGAATTTTCTTAATCTTGGCTGAAAAATAAAAAGCCAGGTCACTGATATGTACTTTTGATTCTTATATGCACTTATAATACTTATACTTGCTCACAAATCTTGTATACGCACTATAATGCCATTACTTACTCACTAACTCTTATATAGCAAATGAAATCTATATTTCTCTACCAGTCGAATCATGTAAACCATTGTGAAGGTGAAACTGAAAGACGGTAAATAAAACTCGACAAATAAATCAATGGATAACAAAACTGATTGATCATTTTCTAATTGCTCCTCTTAAATGCTTCACTATCTGGATCAAATGCCTGGATTATTATTCTCCACTGCACTCAATTCCTTATTGATAATTTGATACTGCACTTCTTTGCCTCCCTAATCATTTTCTTTGACTAATCTTGCATAGCCTAAGACTTTCTTCTGATTTGTTCCTTCTCCACCAATATTCTAGTTGCTGCAATTGCTGCTTGGCTATCCAAAGCCCTTTTTTTTTTTTGTGTAAATTTGTTTATTATGAATCAACAACATCAGCATTGTTACAAAAATTATAATAATAATAAAGCATAGTAAGGCATGTATGTCTAAATTTCTGCACATAAGGTTATCCCAACCTGTCAAAATGCAAGGCAGCAAATTGTGTACAACAAAACAGTGTAGGATATGGAAACATCAAGAACAACAACAAGAACAAAACATCTGAGTTAAGCCTACTCAATAGCTCACAGAGGGGCGAAAGGAGCAAGCTATGGATACCCCTTGGTATTTGAATATAAGTATGAGACCTCTCAGTCCCTCCTTTTCTTTCTAAATTATAAATTATAAATTATAAAACCGGTGATCCAAAGCTGACATCGTAATCCACTTTTGTCCCCTGTAAACCCAACCCTTCCCTTCTCCCCCCCCCCATTTCCCCCTCCCCCCTTGAATCTTGTTACCCACCCCCCGTACTTCTACATTTTACTTTAGTCTAGGGAGATGAGGTACAATGAGATAAGGTACGATGAGATACACCCTCGAAAGCACCAACCGAACAGTTTGTGAGAGTCATGACCCACATGGATATATGAGATAATAAAGCAAACTATAAGTATATTCTTTACAAGATTTTTACAACATTAAATGATTGTGGTTGGTAATAAAACCTATAGGGCTATAAAACCATTAAGTCTATAAAGTATAAAAAATAGTAGTAGTAGGGTCCAAGGACATCAAAGCCCCGTGCATACAAAACAATAAGACATTTGGAGAGATCAGTGGCATACTATGATAGTGTCTGGACCCATAAGACCCCTAATCGATCTTATCTACTCAGGTGATTCTATGTAGGCACGTTCCTCTGCTAATAATAAGTTTTCGTAATCCTCCCAAATTTTAACTGTATGTTTGCTATTTTTCCCTGACAACTGTTTAGCAGTCAGATATTCATGTAAAAGCAACTTTTGCATTTTACTGTGGAAGATATCCCAAT